>NC_088791.1:276187341-276787341 GCF_011386835.1 Chrysemys picta bellii | reverse complement strand
CCCACCTGAGCCACAATAACTGTTTTTCTGCATATAAAAGCCAGGGCTGGCATTAGGGGGTAGCAAGCAGGGCAATTGCCTGGGGCCCCATGCCACAGGGTCCCCCAATGAAGCTACATTGCTCAAGCTTCAGCTTCAGCCCTGGATGGCAGGGCTCAGGGACCTGGGCTTCAGTCCCATGCAGTGGCGCTTTGGCTTTCTGCCCTGGGGCTCAGTGAGTCTAATGCTGGCCATGCTTGGAGGCCCCACTGAAACCTGCTTGAAGCCCCCTACGGGGCCCCAGACCCCTTGTTGAGAACCACTATCCTCTATCATGCTTGAGAACTAAGCTAAAGGCAAGTTATTTTATTCCACAGATTCAACTCCAGCCAAAACTAGATCTTAAATTTGGCATTTGTGTATGGGGTGTTTGGCTCATTTAACAGGTCAAATTATCACCATATCTTCTGACCTTAATGTCACCATCAGTTACTGAATGACATATTTCTTGTAACTATAGAAATTTTACCCATGTGGGTGTTAGAGTGGAATGTTGCTATGTAATAGGACTCCACGAAGAGTCTTTAACAAAGCAATGAATGAAAGAAGTCTTCAGACAGGGCCTTTCCTGCCATTAATGTAATACCTACCTTTAGGGCTATTGCGTCAGTTACTGGACAGGGAATCAAATAAATCTGACAAGGAATGTGAAAAACTTGATACATTCTATGTATCATTGGTGGGTGGAGAAGGGTTCAAGGAGGCTTTAGCTAGCTGTTTCATTAATACCAAACTTACATTTGAACTTACTATTATTGCTTTATTCAAGTTTCAAAAATTGTACTGCCTAATTCAAAAGCTCTTATTTTTGTCATTTCAGTTTCAATGACAGCAACAGTTCAATTTTATGCAAGAGGCTATTTATATCCTCTTAGAGACATGTAGAAATATGATTGTCCAGAATAAGTGATTTAAGAGAAACTGAACTATTTGAGGCAACATGGGCCAACTGGGATAGAGGGATAAAAAAATAATTGCTATAAAACTTATATAACAATGTATTTATTTACTGCATATTCTATATGTGTTTTCGTGTCTGTGTTTTCTTACACTTTATATCTCTCATATTTGCTGTGTAATACTTTTGTAATGCAAAAGGTGCACAGTTAACAATTCTATTTAATTTTAATTTTAAAAATTAGTAACAGAAAATAACTGTCCATGACCAGTTGTAATAATGCAATGCTATTGTCACAGTATAGTGAAACCAATATTAATATTTTTGCAGGTTTGGTTAAAATTGGTGTGGATTTTAGGTCATATGAATTACTGAGGCATAAGGTGCTTAAGTCATTGTGAACAATTTCAAAGACAGCTGTGCCAGTTCACATCAATACTGACCAGAAACACACCTGTTATTCCAGTTTTGAACCTCTACTGAGCACAGGATTCCAACTAACCAAAATGTCTTGTGGTTGAGTTCTAAGTCAAATCTCCAGAGGCAAAAGGATAGTGCATTAATCCAATACATCAATTTATTTCTCCCATCCATTTTGTACTAGTATGAAACTAATATGCTGTAGGGACCTGAAGCAAAGTTTAATGAAATCTTCAATGAGCTTTGGAGCAGGCCCCATGTGCTTAAACTATGGACCTGATTCAGGAATGCATTTCAACATGTGCCTAAATTAGGTCCTGTATAGGAATGCTTGCCTGAACTGGGGCCTAAAGTTGGTTTCAAGAGAATAAAGTGAATGTTCACAGGGTAAAACATTTAGCACAACTTATTTACCAGATAATGTAAAGCAATGTGCTGTGGCCTTCAGACACAAACATTTTACTTACCTTATCAATATTAATATCTAGATAGGATTCTCCCCTTCCCCCCCAACAAAATTCTTACACATTCCTTGTTGTTGCTATGCCACAACATTCTGTGTTTCTTTATCACACAGTGCTGTCTCCTCTTGTACATGTCATTAGCAAAAGCTTGTATTTAAACAAGAATGCTAGTCAATAAGGCAGAATTTGAAGAGACTTCAGGAAGGGACCAAAAGATGTTAGAGATGCTAGGCTGGGTCCTCGGTATCACATTTTTATTTAAATTTATAGCAATATGTAAAAAGTGTCTGGCTTATCTGGGCTCAATCTTCTTAAGTGCTGAGAGGATTCTGAGCATCTTCAACTCCCAATGAAGTCACAAAGATTGAGAATGCTCAGCAAATCTCAGAGGTTTTCACCACTAGATAAGTTCATGGAGGATAGGGCCATCAATGGCTATTAGCGAGGATGGGCAGGGATGGTGTCACTAACTTCTGTTTGCCAGAAGCTGGGAATGGGCGACAGGGGATGGATCACTTGATGATTACCAGTTCTGTTGATTCCCCCAGGATACCTGGCATTGGCCATTGTCAAAAGACAGGATACTGGGCTAGATGGACCTTTGCTCTCATAGAATAGAATCATAGGGTTAGAAGGTCATCTAGTCTAACCCCCTGCTCAAAACAGGACCAATCCCCAGACAGATTTTTACCCCAGGTCTGTAAATGGCTCCCTCAAGGAGTGAACTCACAACCCTGGGTTTAGCAGCCCAATGCTCAAACCACTGAGCCATCCCTCCCCCTGATATTACAATGGCAGAAATATAAAGAAATCCAAGACCCAGTGAGGCAACTGTGCTTAGGTGTGTGTGTTAATGCTGACAAAGGGGGCATAGATCAGCATTCACGTCGTAGTCCCCCTCAGTCCCTGGACTGGGCCAGGGAAGCTAGTGATCCAATCAGGGGACCAAATTCGGTGATGAATCCTGGTCACGTGCTGCCAGAGGCACATTGCGCATATGCCAAGAAGAAGAATGCTGACAAAAACCAGAGTGAAACTCTTAGGAGGTGGAAGTGTTCTCAGCAGAGGGTCCTCAGTTGTGACACTTGCTACCAATGGAGCTCAGAATGAGCCCAAGCATCAAAGGAAAGCCCATCTTTTTATGAAGACTTTCCCTCAATGACAGCAACTAAAGAATGTCCAGTGACTATTCTCATTGATAATGACACAAATAAATGGACATTAAAGAATGATAGCTGATTGAAGAGAGGGTATTTTATGGGGAAAAAATTAATGCAACTCTTAATTTGTGTATAGGTCGCTCCATACCACAGCAATGACTGCCCTAGAAATACCTATGTAGTTATACTAGCAAGTACATAGGTAGGGAGATAGATATAATAGCAAGCTCCAAACAGCCAAAACCATGGATAGATCACATTTTCTTCAATTATGGAAGTTTCTCACAACAATTAGAGTATCAAAGGGTTATCTTCTTAACTGTATGTGCATAAAACAGGATCAATGGCATATTCTTCTGTCTGCAATCAATAAAGATTAGCTCAGACATGATCTTTTGGCTGCGTAGGATGTAATAGGATGACATTATTTGGTTGGTCCATCTGACCAGAGCCTTGGTGCCAAGGATCATGAGTTTAGATGAGCAGCCTGCCCCAAGAGCCAGTGAGATTCAGTGGGTTGGGCAGTGGAGTATTAGCCAGGACATGTGGGTTCTTTTCCTAGCTCTGCAATTGACCCAGGCAAGTCACTTCAGTTCTCTGCACCTCTGCTTCCTCATCCACCCTTTGCTTTTTTGTTTATTTAGATTGTGGGGACTGTCTCGTACTATGTGTTTGTTTAGGGCCTACCTAGCACAATGGAGACTCAGCCTTAGCTGGCGCCTCTAGGCATTACAGTAATACAAATAGTAAATAGCAACAAGAATCCTGCAATTGCCATTTCTCCTGAAGGAAGTTCATACCTTTTTTTAAATTTTTTTATCCCTCTATCCCAGTTGGCCCATGTTGCCTCAAATAGTTCAGTTTTTCTTAAATCACTTATTCTGGCCAATCATATTTCTACATGTCTCTCTTCTCATGCCTAAAATATTTAATGGTTAAAGTATGTACCACCTCTAGAAGTCAAGACACCTCCTTTTTCCCTTTAATCAATCATCCTAAGACCATGGCCTTAAATCATATCTTGTCCACAGAATATGAGAAAACTCAGCCAAAAGCTTGTTGAGTATTCTCAAAGGAGGGAGTTGTTGATGTCACTAGGCATCACTCTAGGTAACTCGGGGGGTTGGAAGACCCGAGAGTCGATGAAGCCCCCCCGCTCTAGGCCACTAGGTAACTCGGGGGGTTGGAAGACCCGAGAGTCGATGAAGCCCCCCCCGCTCTAGGCCAAAGTGAATCAAAGCCCTTGCATGTTAAACTTTACTAACTTCACAGGCTACAGCTGGGAAGCAGTAGTGATAAGGGAAACCTACATGCTTCTAGCTAAGGGACAAGATTACTTGCAGAAAGAAACAGTGAAAAAAAGCTGCACAGCCAAGGTTGTGTAATGTAACCAGAGGGAGAAAGGGGGAGAGGTGGGAATGGAGGAGGGGGGTGAGAAAGGGCAGGGGAAGAAGGGAAAGGGTTAGCTGCAAAATGTATAAAAGATAAAGGCCGCTTATGTTGGTGTGCTTGATTTGAGACGTGCCTGTCTCCTTGCACCACTTTGAGATCTCAAATAAACTTAGTTTGCTTCTCCACCCTGGTGTGTTTATTGGCATGACGCACACCGGGCAACAGACCCCGCGGTTGCTGTCCTCGGGCACTCTGTGCCGGCAACACCTTGCTGCAGCTTCTAACACAGTGATGCCATCTAGCACTGTCCTTGATGGCAGACATCCTTGCGCAAACAATGCAATATTTGTGCAATACATATTGAAGACAGAACATAGAGCCTGACTTATTGTCAAATAGCTTGTAAAATCAGCCTATAAACATCTGTGCAATAGCTGATTGTACAAGATAAGCAGTGATACATACAGTGCATCTGAAATCAGACTGATCCAATGTTGTTTGTGATCCAAGAACCTGTGTCTACCCGAAAAATTAATGTTATTATACAAAGTATCCAGGAAATTCATAAAGATAACTAGCACTGTCAACTTTATTTAGTCAAGTGCTTTGCTTTTAGGCAAGCACATAACTTTGTTGATGTGGAGGCTAGGGTTAGGAAGTGTTCCTTCAAAATGGGTTAATTCATCTTTACTTAAGCTCTGTTGCAGAAACAAGAGCGTTCATAATCTAAAGGAAGAGGTGAGATTTTTAGTAGCAGTTTAACGCCTTGGATCTGAAAGGCTCTCTTGCAGATACTGGGTTTCAGCATAGACCTGCCCATGTAGTCTAATGTTCCGTTCTGGCCTTAAACTCTGTAATAGTAGAGTTAACCTAAGAGCAAACAAAAGTAATTTTCATAATTTTCTTTGCAAATTAAAAAACAAACATCTGTTAAATGTCTAAATTCCACCACCAGACATTTTCAATATGCTTGATGTGTCACCTACTGAAAAGTGCATTAAATAGGTTGTTTGCAGAGTAGCACCCATAGAGCTGCTGTACTTACTTCCACCATAAAAACAGATCTCCAAAACCTCACATTAGATAGGAAGAGAGGATTGAAAAAGCTTTTCAGCTCAAGTATCCCAGACAACTCCGAATCTGCTTCATGTTCAGAGAGATCTGGGCATCAGGGTGGGCTTGGAACATTTGCTACTGTTCAGAGTCCAGTTTATGAATTCATGTAATTCTGATTCTTTTAATCTAATTAGAGCCATATGGCCTTTAGAAAGAAAAGGCATCTCCCATATTTATTGCTTGTATCTCATGGGACATTTTCCCTTTCTCTCTTTGCCATGCCTGGCCTTTCCCCCTCCTATTCGTGATTCTGGAGAAGGGGGACTAATCTCTCACTGGGTTTCTGAAACTCTTAGGCCACATTCTCGTGTGGATTCCATCACATTACAGTGTCAGCTTTAGTGGGGCTGCACTGGCGTAACGGACAGCAGAATTTGGGCTAGATTGTGAATGCCTTTCTCACAGTGAATTAGGACTTTACTCCACAAGGAATAAGATGCTACTCACAGCGAGTAAACGTATCAGAATCTGACCCTAAAGAGAAATAATATTGGTAATGAACGACTAATGCAGTTCAAGATTTTATTTGAGACACAGAATGAAGCTTGGAAAATTGGAGAACCTCAGTGGTTTCAGATACTTAGCAGGTCTAAACAGATTTGTGTAGTAGTCATGGGCATTTTAAATTAGAAATCATGGTTTATTTAAATCCTAATAAATATCTTCTGCTGAACTATGTCAAAACAAAGTGCCAAATACCTTTAGTGGATTCTTTAAACAAATAACATTAAACTTACTTAAATAACGCCCTCCGGGTATTGTACTGAAACACCTGTTTTCTTGAGCAACATCTACTCCCATGGGAAATAAGTTCAAAGCAAGTATGGTAACATGCAAAGTGTTTTTGCCAAGATACAATTGGAAGCCAAATCCCAGAGTCAGTACTGCAAATGGGGGGAAAATGCCACACTCACTTTTTCCCTAATAGCTCAAGGTTAATTATACAATATGGCTACTTTTGTTTCCAAAGAAAGATCATCATTTGGAACTTTTAACTTTAACCCGATTTTTTAAAGGACTGAATTTAAAGTAAAGAAAGAAAAACAAGCAAACCCTCATCCAGATATATAAAAATGTTTAATGTGAATTGAGACAGGAAAATATATATACGTCAGGGATTGGCAACCTTTGCCATGCAGCCCATCAGGGAAATCCGCTGGTGAGCCGGGACAATTTGTTTACCTGCAGCGTCTGCAGGTTCGGCCGATCGCAGCTCCCACTGGCCATTCCAGGCCAATGGAGGCTGCGGGAAGCGGCGGCCAGCACATCCCTCAGCCCCCACCGCTTCCCGCAGTAAGAATTTGACCCAAAGCCCATTGAAGTCAATGAAAATATTCCCACTGTCTGCGCCTTCTCCCATTGATGTATATGGCGCAGGATCTGGCTCCACAGAAAGAAACACTCCTCATTCTGATCTGTACCTCAAATGTAATGTACAGAAATCATGAGTAGGTGTAAAACTGATGCAGGTGCGATTATATTCAAGTTGTGTTAATTCAGTATCACTATTACTTCAGAATTATATTTTCATTTACAATGTGCATTAGTCCTGGGACAGGAGGAAGTAAGGCCTTGTCTACACTGGCAAGTTTCTGCACACTAAAGCAGCTTTCTGCGTTGTAACTCCCGAGGTGTACATACTGCTAAACCACTTAGTGCACAGAAACTGAGCAGTTGCAGCGCTGTAAAAAAACTACCCCCATGAGAGGCGTAGAGCTTTCTGTGCTACGGCGCTGCAGGGCCAGTGTAGACAACATGGTCGATTACTGCGCTGCGATTGGCCTCCGGGAGGTGTTCCACAATGCCTGTTCTCGCCTCTCTGGTCATTGGTTTGAACTTGACTGCCCTGCCCTCAGGTGACCAACTCTCATCACCACCCCTTAAGTTCCTTAGGAATTTTGAAAGTCCCCTTCTTGTTTGCTTGGTGATGCGTGCAGTGGTCTCAGCGCATCTATCTGGGTTACCAGGCCTGCTCCACGCAACAGGTGATCCACACTTGGAGCAATGCCGAGCTGCTGGATCTCATCAGCATTTGGGGAGAGGATGCTGCCCAGTCCCAGCTGTGCTCCAGCCATGGGAATTATGATACCTACGGACAGATTTCACGATGCATGACAGAAAGAGGCCATGACCAGGACACATTGCAGTGCAGGGTCAAAGTGAAGGAGCTGCAGAACGCCTACCACAAAGCACAGGAGGCAAACTGCCACTCCAGTGCTGTGCCCACGAGCTGCTGGTTCTACAAAGAGCTGGATGCGATACTCAGTGGCGACTCCACCTCCATTGCAAAGGACCCGCTGGATACTTCAGTGGCTCATGTGCCAGTCGAGAGTGGACCGAGCCAGAAGGAGGAAATCTTGGATGAGGATGTGGAGGGGACCCAGAGGCAGAGGATGACTTGGAGGTCAGAGATGCATGCAGCCAGGAGCTCTTCTCTACCCCAGAGGACGCTAGCCAGTCATAGCTGTCAGAGCTTGGCGAAGTGCAAACAGGAGAGGAGGCCCCTGGTAAGTGGCTTTGATTTTGGGAATCACTGAAGTGAGTTGTTGGGGGCAGGAGGTTGCAGAAAGCTGGCTTGTGTCTGTATGATTCGCGTACCACCACAGGCCTAGTCTGAGCGGTGGAACAAGGTGTTGATTGACTCCCTCACGTCACGGGAATCTGCCTCAGAGATCTCCACGAAACTGCCCACAATACTGCCCATGATACTGGGCAAACCGCTGCCGCAGGTTCTTTGGCAGAGCTGCTTTTTTTTTGCTCCATTAAGGGTAACTTTCCCACGCCACTCTGCCATCACGGGAGGGAAGGAACCATTGCTACACACAGGTGAGCTGCATAAGGGCCAGGGCAGAAGCCGCAGCCTTGGAGAAGACCCTCCCTTGATTCCCTGCTCACCCTCAGAAGCGAGATATCTTCCATAATGAACACAGCGTGTGGAAAATGTGGGGACAGAAATGATTATAAGGCTCTCCCTACAGTGCTGGCTCTTCCCAAGAGCCACATGCCCAGTGTACAGTACAGTCCTGGAACACTGATTTCCCCTACCCCTGCGGTTACTCACCATTTTGGGGGTCTTGTGGCTCATGTGTGCTTGCCTGGGGTCAGCCAGTTAGTGACAGGTATGTGAATAGTGACTGTGTTTTAAATCACTGAATCAGTGGTCTGTGTGTTGCAAACAACACTGCTTTTGTAAAATATTGCATTTTGGCTTCGGAGATATGACCTTGGGAGCTCAGGCTCCCTCTTTGTTATCGCCGGCTGAACGGCTACGCAAAATTAGAAAGTGGCCATGAAGAACTAAAGAGGACTTTCTGCGTGAAGTCATGATGCACTCTGTGTCCGAAAAACAAGAATTGAAGGAGTGGCGGACAGCGAGAAGAGGGACCAAAAGGAGAACACAGTACACCAGAACAAAGCCACGGAGTGGCTCTTAAACGTTATGGAGCACCAAGCGGACAGACTCCAGGTGCTACTAGCACTGCAAACTGAGCAGCTCCGCGCCTGCCCTTCCCTGCAGCCGCTGTCACAAAACTCTTTCCCATGAACCCCCCAGACACCGTCAACACACTCTTATCAACCTCCTGGCTCCAGTCTGTACCTGCTGCATTCCACTCCTGACCCATCACAGTCCAGCCCTGCCAACTCCCACTACCCACTGCACTCAACACCCGTCCCTCTGCAGTTTAGCCCTGCTGAAGTACTGTACCCGCTGCACTGAACTCCAAAGGAGAAGGTTAGATATGATCCCTGGACATACACAAATCTTTAATTGTCCCAGGACCCCATCTCCTCCTGGGACCCTCCCTTCCCCCATCCCAATCAGTGCTGATGTGTTTTTTTGTTTGTCTCTCTCCTCCAGTTGTTGTTTTTTAATAAAAGAATTGTTTTGGTTTGAAAGCAATCTTTATTCCATTAATTGAAAGCAAACAGAGCCCTGCAAAACAACAGGCAATTTTCTCAAACCTTCATAGTGCATCTGCACCAATCACAATCACCTCCTAGCATTACAAGCACTGCACTCCCGGACATAGCAACAAATATTAGTGGCTTTCAGCTTCAAATTGCTGCCTCAAGGCATCCCTGATTCTTATGGCCCTGCGCTGGGCCCCTCTAATAACTCTGGTCTCTGGCTCTTTAAATTCAGCCTCCAAGCGTTGAGCCTCAGCGGTCCAGCCCTGAGTGAAGCTTTCACCCTTCCCTTCACAAATATTATGGAGTGTACAGCATGCGGGCTATAAGCATAGGAATATTGTCATCGGCCAGGTCCAACTTCCCATATAGGCGTTGCCAGCGGGCCTTTAAATGGCCAAAAGCACTCTCAACAGTCATTCTGCACTTGCTCAGCTTGTTGTTGAACCGCTCCTTGCTGCTGTCAAGGTGCCCTGTGTATGGCTTCATAAGCCACAGCATTAAGGGGCAGGCAGGGTCTCCCAGGATCACAATGGGCATTTCGACTTCCCCTACGGTGATCTTCTGGTCCGGGAAGAAAGTCCCTGCTTGCAGCATCCTGAACAGGCCAGTGTTCTGAAAGATGCGTGCGTCATGTACCTTTCTGGACTGCATTAATGTCCGTGAAACGCCCACGGTGATCCACAAGCACCTGAAGAACCATAGAGAAATACCCCTTCCGATTAATGTACTCGGTGGCTAGGTGGTCTGGTGCCAGAATTGGAATGTGCGTGCCATCTATCGCCCCTCCACAGTTAGGGAAGCCCATTTGTGCAAAGTCATCCACAATGTCACACATGTTGCCCAGAGTCATGAAGCAGGATGTGATTAATGGCTTTGCACACTTCCGTCAACACGAGTCCAACGGTTCATGTTCCCACTCTGAACTGGTTAGCGACCGATCAGTAGCAGTCTGTAGCAGTAGCCAGCTTCCACAGTGCAATCGCCATGCGCTTCTCCAACGGCATGGCAACTCATTCTTGTGTCCTTGCACTGCAGGGAGGGGGCAAGCTCATCACACAGTCCCAATAATGTGGCTTTCCTCATTCGAAAGTTCTGCAGCCACTGCTCATCATCCCAGATGTGCATGATGATGTGATCCCACCACTCGGTGCTTGTTTCCCGAGCCCAGAAGCAGCGTTCCACTGTGGTCAGCACCTCCATGAATGCCACAAGCAATCTCGTGTCGTAGCTACTACGTGTGATGAGATCAATGTTGAACTCCTCTTGCCTTTGTAGTTTAAGGAATAACTCCACTGCCACTTGTGACGTGTTAATGAGAGCGAGCAGCATATTGGTCAACAGTGTGGGATCCATTCCTGTAGACTGAAGAGGCAGAGCATATAGTACACAAACCATTGAAAGATGGCGCCAAATGCAGACAGAAGCACAGGAATTGCTGGGATGCGAAGCAATGCATCATGGGGCATTGGGACAGGACCCAGGAAGCCCCTCAACCCCTTCTGCCTTCCCACAACTCTTAGCAGCAGAAGAGATAGAGATGCTCTGTGGGATAGCTGCCCAGAGTGCACCACTCTGAATACCGCTGCAAGTGCCGCAAGTGTGAACATGCTATTGCTCAGGCAGCTGACAGTGTGAATACACAACAGCCGTTTTCCTTCAGTGCTCTCTGAGCGGTGCAGTAACTGCCAGCGCTGTAACTCGCCAGTGTAGACATACCCTAAGAGAAAAAAGTAATTGGGGCCAGGTAAAGATATGTTGCATTTTTTAATGTATACCCTTTAGGTGAAATCCTGGTCTTATTAAAGTCAATGACAAAGCACCTTTAGTTTGTGCTTCATCTTGAGAATATTACAATTAGCCCTCTGAGCACCTAAGAAAGCACAGTGCACATTCAAGAAGGACACATCGTATTAAGCTGGGGAAGACTACTCTAATTAGCCCAGATTTTTCATCTTCAGTGAGAGTTAGATTAAGTCCTTTGTGAACACGGCAACCCCCTGAGGACTGAGTGATAACATTTCCAGCATTAATGGCAGAGTACAGGTTTGCAAAACCACCATACGCACGAAAGACAATTTCCTAGTAAAGTATGTAATCTGACTTTTGCAAAACAGCCTAATCACTAATTACATTTTACAGCCAACCGGAAAAAAGCAGCCTAAGTTTCGGAACATCCTTTAAAAAGAAATCCCCCTACATTCTAAACAAAGAGTCTTTCCTCCTCCAGGAATGAGCCTTACTTGGTAGCTATCAGTTCAATTTGCATTTCTCCAGAAACAGGATGGAATGGGAATGTGCACGTTTGACTGTAGATGATGATCTCACAGGAACTAAACTGTGAAATGCAGCCATAAGCACAACAACAGCAAAGAAGTGAAATCTCTTGCCTGGCTGACTTTGACATAAAGAAAAGCCAATTGTCAGAAGAGGGCAGCCATTTTTAAAGGACAATCTCTCAAGCTTCCTACTGACCAGGGCTTTCACTTTAAAGACAAGTGAGAGAAGTGACTGTTTGGGATGGGGTTTGGATCTCTGTCGACAGCAATTTATGGCCCAATACCCATTTGAGAGTGGAGCTGGTGAAGGAGGACCCGAGTCCCCTTCCAGAAGGGAGACTGCCAGAAGAGACACATGCTTTGGGGATCCTATGCTCACTTTATTGCTTGTGGCTAAAACCATAAAACTCAGGGTTTTTTTGTCTGCCATGCTACAGGGTAGACCCAAATGAACTGAAACATTCCGGGTGCATCTACACTGCACTAAAAGACCCACAGCATGGCTGTGGCTGACCCAGGGCCGCCGGGAGGGGAGCGGGGGGGGCTCAAGTGGGGCAATTTGCCCCAGGCCCCGGGCCCTGCTGGGGGCCCCCACAAGAATATAGTATTCTATAATATTGCAACTTTTTTTTATGGAAGGGGCCCCCGAAATTGCTTTGCCCCAGGCCCCCTGAATCCTCTGGGCAGCCCTGGGCTGACCTGGGTCAGCTGACTGAGGCTCCTGGGGCCCAGGCTATGGGGCTATATAATTGCAGTGTAGATGTTCAGGCTCAGGCTGGAGCCCGGGCTCTGAGGCTCACTCTTGCAGAGTCTCAGAGCCCAGGCACCATCCCAAGCCTGAAACCGTGAGGCAGTTTTTAGCCTCACAGTCTGAACCCCCATGAGCCTGAGTTAGCTGTGCCAGCCACAGCCATGCGACAGGTTTTTATCACTGTGTACACATACCCTGAATGTTTCAGTTCATTTGGGCCTACCCGGCAGAGTGGCAGACGTGGGCTCTGAGACTCAGTGCCGCAGGTTGTTTTTAATCACAGTGTAGATATACCCTTAAAGTCAACTTCAGCTGAAACTAGTGAGTTTCACCTGGGTTTCCAATGAAACCACATAAAATGATTAGTTTCATACAGCGCACACTACAGCTTGATTGTCAGAGCCATTACTGAAGTGCACAGTGGGGTAAGTATGATCCCCGCCCCCAATATTTTGACTGGTTGTGGTGAGGAGAATGAGGGCAATACACTTTATACACTCTGTCGTGACCAAATGCAAGTGAACTGGGAGGGGTAGAGAGTGAGAGGGGATCTGACTCTGCCCACCCCTGCTCCCATCCTGCTGACTAGAGTAGCTGGCTAGGTGCACAGGAAGGAGAAGTCTCTCCTCTAAATGAAGTGAAATAACTTATACCTTGCCAGGGCACGTAGGAAGCAGGAGAAGAATTGTGATTCTCAGATGAGTTCGCATTCATCCTTTTGATCTGTTCCTAGGGTGAAGCAATGGCAAGAAGCTGTACTTGACTGTGAAGTTACAATCTAGACAGAGGAGCCTTTATTTTTGCATTTTAAAGAAGTAGTCGGAGAGAATCCTTACACTAGTTGGTAGCATAACATGATGAGTTTGTTTCTTGTGAGTTTGAGGAAAGGCTGAAAACTTGATAGCATCCAGACTCAAAGAATCCTGATGGAAAAAGAAAATAGCATTGGTGGGGAAATAAAAAAAAAGGATGGCTCCAGCCAGCCCTACAGCAGTTTGACCCCAAGATAGCCCTAGAAGCAGTTCCAGAGCCACCAATGCAGCTGTTGGTGGAGTCTTCAATAGCCAGATGTTGTTGCTGAAAATTACATTCCAGCATTCATCTGTGTAACTTATAGTCCTGACCCTGTTTAACCAAGGGAGCTGGTTCTGTTGCTAAAACAGGTAAAAGAGAACAAAGCAGAATGTCAAACTATGGAACGATATGGTATTTTACTATCAAGAATGTACTGTCTGGACATAGAGATCTGCCCATTTACTTTGTAACAGCAACTTTCTAAAAAGCATTAGGAGTGGTGTGCTACACAACCAGCCAATCTTATCCCCCAAACAATGGGCAGCATTGGTATCTTTTCACATCTTCTAAGCATTATGCTAATTTACAGACCTGCCCCTTTAAAATTCCCTGTCCTGTAGGAAATTCCTTGCCCTGCAGGGTGAGTTCTGTAGGAGAACTGTAAAAATGTTTCTGTATAAAAATATACACTCAGTTTCTGCAGGATAAGAGAATTTTTAAAGGGCTGGGAATATACTTGCTCCGAAGCCACCCACAGGATAAGTGGCGAAATTAAATACATCTGTCCTGTTACAGTACATTATGTCATGTCAACTGATGTGATCCCGTGCGTTACTGAGTGTGCAAGACTCTCGGAAATTTAAAAGAAGCTATTGACTGCACAATTACTTATAGTATTATTTTTATTTTTGGCATATGAATGTACTGATTTGTGAAATGGGCAAATAACTGCCTTTAGAGTGCGGAGTATTTTTTCTTGTGCGTAAAATAAAGTTTTATTACTGGTTGTCTTGACCCCAGGTTTCTTGCAACTCAGTCTTCATTACTTGCTACTACCACCGAGATTTGTACTTGGAAATTTTACCTCAGGGCACCCCTTTCTCTGCTCCCTTGTTAAAATGAACCTGGCCCCAGGAGTGGGTGTCCTCTGATCAGTTGGTAAGTGATTTTGACGGATGCTCCAGAAGTCCCTATTTATCACAGCTCCATTCTGAGTTGAATTAACTAACTTGTAATTTATTTTTGAAAATTAAAAGCTATGACTGAACCCCATTACCAATCATCTGATCACTGTCCTTTTCAAGCCTCAGACAATCTTATTTCCTGCCCCAGTTCAGGCTTCCTTTCCATAAGTCCCAGAGTCTGATGTTCTCCTATCTGGTCTCACGCCACCCTTTCTGCAGTCCAGGCTTCTATCACCCCTGATGGATCAGTCTCTGGAGAGACCTTTTTTAGCAACTTCAGTCAATCCCGGCCAAACCAACTCCAACTGGCAAGTCTCCGGATGCCCTCCCCCAAGGGTCTTCCTCCCGCTGCTGATTTTCAAATAAACATTCCAGGGTGGCTCTTAGCAACCCAATGGGCTTTCACAGAGTCCTTAGGTTTCAAACCTGGATCTCACTTCTACCCATATCCACCTCCCTCAGACCTAACACAACAGAGACACAACACATATCCTAAGGTTCTCCACATGGGTTTTCAATGCTTTGCATATGTTCATAGGCACTTGGTTTGTAGCACTAGCACTACCCCCTCTTATTCAATTCCGAACCAATACCTCAGAATACTGGTAGGGGAGTGGTGCTTCTAATGTATGCTGTCTTTTGGGTGAGCCATAAAAATGAGACCCCGACTACTTGCTAGCATTAAAAAAATCAGTGGTAAATTTTACTGATAGGATTGTTAATCCAGTGTCCCCTCTGATTTCCAACACAGGTAATTATAATCTATGAAAACTCCCCACCCTGTTTCAGTTAGATAAGGCAGCAGTCTTCAATTCCTGTTTTAAACTGTTGGATAGCATTGTTGTGAGCTGTTAACAAATAATAGCTCTTATACTGCACTTATCAGTATACCTGAAAGTACTTTACAAAGGCAGGTAGAATCATCATCCCCCATTTTACACATGGGGAAACAGAGGCACAGAATGTTGAAATAACTTTTCTAAGATCATCCTGCAGCCTACTAGCGGAGCCAGGAATAAAACCTAGTTCTCCTGAATCCCAGTTCATTGCTCTGTCCTCGAGGCATGTTAAACATTTGCTGTCTTCTACCTCAGCAGTGGCTGTACTGTGGTGATGGCCAAAGTGATTCCCATATAGCATCTACATTTTATGGTGTTTAACAGCATGTGTAAAGCACCAAAAGATTCATTTCAATGAAGGGTGATAACATCAAGAGAATCTTTTAAGGAGCAATATGGCAAAGAATCAGATTTGCATTTTCTAATTACTTACAGAAAACGTTTTCCATTATCTAGGACATCTGATCAAATGAAGTGTTAAGTAAAGAGAAGAGGAATGGTAAGTAGAAGAAAATTGTTCTATGTCATGGAAAATTACCTTCTCTCATTGCATGATGCAGATATTCTTCCCAAGAAACACCTCTTTTTTGACAGACTGTATCTAGTTATTATTAGCAGTAAGCATTTCACCAGTTGTTCATCGAGAGAACAAACAATAAACAAATTTATGAATCATCCAGCCTAAAAAGAACTTTCAATTGACTCTGCAATTAGTTCCAAGAGCTAATTCTGATTTGCTACCTATATATTTTTCACATTTTGAAAATATACCGTAGATGAAATATGTACTGCTTGCAAGGTCTTTGAAACTCAACAAGCTCTGTCTAAATCAAATGGCCAGGGGTAAGGCTTGGAACAGGAAAGGTGGGTTTTCTAGAGACAATGTTACAATATTGTTTTAAAAAGAGAACAGTGATGGCTCTGTATTTTTTCCTAGACTCTGCTTACCTTGCAGAATCCTGTATGACAATTAGGACTGAGTCTGTGAAATTACCTGTCCTGCCCATATGAGATCTCCTCTACATATCTGAGGTGAACAACAGGCCAGGGGACACCAGCCGTTATAGGAACCCACAGTTACATAGGTCTAAACATGTGCAGGACTTTAAAATTGCATTTGAAAAGTAATCTATTGAAAATGGTGGATTACTGGATTTAAAAAAGAATCATTTAGTACTGTGGGACTCTATAGCAGAAAAGGGATTGAAGTTAGTGGAAGTTCATGGTGCTGAGCACCCATCAATAGTGGGCAGATGGAATTGAATCCTAATAGATTAGGAATTACTTTTCATCATGTATGCCAGCAGAACTGTAGCTGTATTAGGCAGCTAGATGTCTGCTTGGGATAGGAATGGCAAGATTGCTTAGGCCAGGAGCTTAACCCATGTTAATGGACAGTAACCAGATTTCTTCTCAAGACAAAAATTTTATTTTATAAAAGTATTGTAGCCACTTATTTTAATATATGTTCTCTTGGGTATGAAGCAAACGCCCAGATACCTTCCAACTTTTGGGCAGCATGAGAATTCATACCCAGTTCTAGATCTAAATTTCATAGCTGACCCTTCTTTATATAATAGACCAGCTTAAAACCACTGGATATGAGCATTCTCATCATGGGTGTCATTTTAGGAAGGGATGGGGGGCAGCAGAGAGCCATACTTCCCCAACTTTCAGCTGGGACAACAGGGAAACAACATGTCCCATCCCACTTCCTCCTCCACACACAACTTTCAGCCCCCATCTGGGGGGGAGTGGAGGAGACAACAGAATGAGCAGGAAATGGTGTGCTATTATATTCTAACACCCTTACAGAAATGTAAGTTCAGTAGATAGCACTCATGCAGCAAGTACATTTCTATAAGGGTGTTAGAATACAATAGCAACTGCTCTCTATCTCTCCCCACCATGCTGAGTTGTGCCTTACTGAACTCACATTTGTATAATATAAGATATAAATAATATTATTCAGAATTTCCTATCTTCTTTTGTTCCTTGCTCAGCATAGGGATTGCCATGATTTTCTTTGTCTGTTTTTTTCTTACTTCACATGTTTAATTATTTTCAGAAATGAACAAATAAAACGGTAACATGGGAGAGGGAATCCAATGGAGCTACTGTAGTACAATGAATATATGTATGAATGAGGTAGGAAGGAAGGAAAGCAAAATAAATTCACAAGCAACCATGGAACCTATTGAGAGGAGGGGAAAGTACTTGTTACAAAGAGAAGCAGTCACGTTCATCAAGTATCCTGACTGATTCCTTACTTTTTAGTTCATAATCTAAGAAGGGAAACCAGACCATCTGGAAGTCATTTGGGTGCTTTAAATTATTTTCAATAATAAATGTATCCTTCTAAACATGTCTCTATCAAAGAAAATCACTACACTATCGTGTTCTAATGGTACATCATTCCTATTATTTTAAGTAGTTCTAATGCTTGTTGGAAGGAGTGTGGAAGAAAACGTACGTTTTTGCACAGCTGGCAAGAATGTCAGACGGTGGCAGAATTCTGGTTTATCTTAGGCTAGGTCTACACTATCCGCCTGAATCGGCGGGTAGAAATCGACCTCTCGGGGATCGATTTATCGCGTCCCGTCGGGACGCGACAATCGATCCCCGAATCGACGCTCTTACTCCACCAGCGGAGGTGGGAGTAAGAGCCGTCGACAGGAAGCCGCAGAGGTTGATTTTGCCGCCGTCCTCACAGCGGGGTAAGTCGGCCGTGATATGTCGAATTCAGCTACGCTATTCACATAGCTGAATTTGCGTATCTTAAATCGACTCCCCCCTGTAGTGTAGATGTAGCCTTAGATTTCATTTTTGAACTTACAGAAGCCAAATAGCCCTGAGACCTTTTGCTGATACTTTTAGACTATGCTCTGAAAGGAGCCTACCAGCTGAAAAATTCAGGCCTTTTCCTCATCTTGCTGCCATCAGGATATAGGAGCAGTCCAAATTTCATTCGCTCTCTCTCTCTAGGTACTTATATGGTCTTCCATCACCATTGTATTCTGCCATCTTCAGACATTTCTGCCAGATGTGCTAAAAGCTATGTCTTCCTCCAACCTCCACCATGCATCTGAACTACGTATAAAAATTGCTAATTACGTAAAAGATATGGTTGTCTAGCTCAACCACTTCGCTCTTTGGTGAATGGACTCAGATTTTGTTTTGTTGGTATAGTGCCTAATGCAATGGGGCCTTGTCTATGTCTGGGGCTCCCAGGCACTACAATAATGCAAATAAATAAATAAAAGAATAAACACAAGTGTCTAGCTAGAAGCAGGAATCTTTGGGGAAATCCTATGGCCTGTGTTATACAGCTCAGACTAGAGGATCATAAAGGCCCTTTCTGATCTTTAAAAAAAAATCTATTCAATCATTGAAAAATAATAATATGTGAGGGAGAAAAGGAGGACATCATCTTTGATGTAGGCCTCCAGATGGCTATCTGACCAGCTGCTGTACAAAATCGAGGGACATCCTCTTTGTCTGGTCCTCAGGGGCAGAGAGTGACTTTGTTCTTGCTGATTTTATTTATTTTAGCTTTTTTATGAGCATCAATACAGGGGTGAGGCTTTATTAAAAGGTGTTTTACATCTTGACCATAAGGCTTTCAGGGTTGGCTCCTTTTACTTCTGATGGTTAGAAACCTTCATCAAATTTCAAGCCTAAACTTGTTGATGGCCAGTTTATATCCTTTTGTACCTGTGCCAACATTGGCCCTTAATATAAATAACTTCTCTTTTGCCGTGATATTTAGCCCTCTGGTGTATTTATATGTAACCCTTCTGCCAATCAGCATTGGCTGCAACGGAGGCCAGGTTCAGTATCTAGGAGTTCCTTTTCAACAATAAAACAGAAAACCAGATCAAGCCCCCACCCAGTGACCTGGGACAATTACATACTACCCCCTGGGCACGTCTAAGAGGCAATACTTCCCCTCTCACAAGCACAGAGTGTAGCAAAGAGCTTTTAATAAAAGAGGGAAGTAATCCAACATTAATTTGGGAAAATGCCACAAACAGGATTCACAAATATAAACCATGAACAAAAGACCCACCCCCAAGTAGGTTGGGCAGTGTCCTTTTCCCTCAAGTTCTTAAGTCCAGCAACCAAAAGTCCCTTTCACGTGCCTGCCCCTTCTTTGCACCCCACTCACAGCTGTTGTCCATGGTCTGTGCAGACCCAGAGTTCAGAGGTGCATCTGCACAGTTCACCTCCCACCCTGGGTGGCGGGGGGGTAAGAAGGCACCTTACTCATTCCACTGCCCATGCACTAGCTTGCCACTCCTCTCTGCCAGCCACCCTGCTGGCCGATTGCCAATCCACTGGGATGTCTTCAGGTTCCACCACTTAACACAGCTCTCAGTGATTTCAGCGGTTAGTGGGAGAGTCTCACTGCTGGTGCACACTGGGCAGTCTCTTGCATCAGAGCAGGTCTTGTCCCAAAGCAGGTCTAATGCTTAGACCTATCAGTGAGTTCAGCTCTGCAGTGTGTAACAAGACTCTCAGTTGCATCTAAATTAGCTTTTTTATTACACGGTGGAAAGAGGAAATGGTGTCTAAGACCCTTAAGCAGGGCCCACACCACCAAGTACGGTGATATGTCCTCAGCTTATAGCAAAAATTCTTGTTGTCAGTCCCTAAGTGCATGATTTTACATTTTGCACTATTAAATTTAATCTCATTTCGATTATTCCAGTATTTAAGGTCATCCAAATCTTCTTATATCACATTCTGGTTCTCCCCTCTATTGGCAATAGCTCCCAACTTTGTGTCATCCACAAATATTATTAGCACATTAGCACATTGTGCCAAGATCATTAATGAAAATATTAAATAAGATTGGCCCCCAAGACCCATCCTTGAGGAACTCCACAAGTAAAGTCCCTCCAGCCTGACCGTTCCCCTTTCAGTATGATCCTGTTGTAGTCTCCCCTTTAACCAGTTCCTTATCCACCTTTTGATTCTCATATTAATTGCCATCTTATCCAATTTAACAAATAATTTTCCATATGAAACTGTATCAAATGTTTTACTGAAATCCAACTAGATTATCTCTACTGCATTTGCTTTGTCTAGAAAATTGATTATCTTCTCAAAGACAGAGATCAGGTTGGTCTGGCACAATCTACCTTTTGTGAAACTGTGCTGTATTTTATCCCATCACTTAATGGGTTTAGCTCATTTCCTACACAGAGCATTTCCAGAGCATGGGCAAATTGAATAGTGTTCAGATACACATCCAGATCGTGGCAAACTAACAACTGGGATCTGGGTTCAGGTTTGACAGCTTGGAAATCTTGGAGGCTGATTTATTGGGAGATATCTGCCATGTGGGACTGAAATTTCATGAGGACAGATGTAGCCCTGAGATTCTGGGATCATTCAAAACAGAACTGAAAAACAGGACCCTGCTGATTTTGGATCCAGTCTGGAACCAAAAACAAAAATGTATGATGCCAGTGTTGGTTCATTTATTGTCCTCTACTACAAAATGGTATATACATAAAACAACAACAACGTATCACACCATAGATATATACTAAGGATGCTAGGTATCTCAAAACAGTCTTAATATTTGGATGTCACTTCTACTAATTTTTGAAGAGAGAAAAACCTTGAAGGCTAGTTAGTTTACCTGAAAGCAACCTAGAAGAGGATACTTTATTATGTGATAGCTTCAATAGCACTAACACACTTTGAATAAATCCTGGCGTAATGAAAACACATCTAATTTTCATTTATTGTATTGCAAACCATCTCCCCATCAAAATATATAAATTAGTCTGCCAGAAGATTATACTTTTATGGTAAAGATGAGCTTTTTTTCCATCTTTTTCAGACTGTAAGTGTACTTCTCAGCCCTCCCCTCTCATCCCCTGCCCTTAGTACTTTTTGTACTCCTGAAAAAATGATGAGCAACCCTTTGCACTGAAAATTCCTGCTCAATGTTGAAATGCAAAACAAGAGAACTTTTCTCTCAACAAATATAAACACATTCCACTTGAAGGTACAATTATAAAATAGCAAAGATATGATTAACGAATTCCACAGGGATTCATTACAAGCTTTCATTTCTGGTAAATTAATAAATGTTTCCAGCTCATTTAAAAAAAATATCCCAACATTAAAGAAAATATTACTGTTTGGGTCTCTGATAGGATATCACCAGAGAGGCAAACTATCATCTATGCCAGATATGCAAGCCAATATAGCAGAGAAACTCATGAAGTATATCAAGTCCAGCCAAAAATATAACAAGTAAAAGAAGAAAATCACTTCAACTAAAGCAAACCAATGGTACACCCATAAATATAACTGCTGTGCTACAAGCCAAGGCAAAAACCTCAAACACATTTTCAGAGATCTACTATTAAGATAAAAAAAAATAAAGAAATTTAACAATAAACCAAAAAGCTTTTTTACAGAACCCTAATAAAGGGGAAAAAAAGAACAGAAGAGCACAGTAAAAAGTCTCAGCAAAAACACCAAGGAGTCCTTGTGGCACCAAAGTCTGATGAGGTAACGCTGTAATTAAAAAAAATGGGCAAAATCATCCCTGGTGCAATTCAATACCCAATGTATATATTTAATCAATCTTTAAGAGAATATTAACCATACTCTGTGGAGGTGGAGGTCGGGGTGCGGGGGGGGGGGGGGGGGTGCGGGAGGGAAGAGAGATTGAGAGAGAGAGATTGAACCTTGCCTAGGACAAAAACGTCTTGCACCTGTCCAGGACACTTGAATTTGTCCATTACACTCTGATGCTGTGTTTCAGTATGTGACAGGATAAGGAAGTGCTTTTGTTGGTTGAGAATTTCCATAACTATTTAGAAAAGGGAAACAATTCCACTCATACTATGTGAATTTGTAATTGTTGATGTTGTGGGAACATATTGCAATCACGGATACTTTATATGCAGCTATAGCATATGTAGGTTTCAGTAATTTAACTAATTTAATGCACAGGTCTTAATCTCAAAGAAAACACAAGCTAGCATTTCAGGGAATGCATTTGAAACTCCTGAGATGTGTCCAAAAAGTTGCTTTTGAAATTAATGCCTACTAGATTATGATTATTTTTTTCCTCCTATTTGCGTTAATGGAGCAGGACTGAATCTTTAAGATTAAAAGAAAAAAATCAAAGGGTTCCCAGAGCAGAAGGAAAGCAACTTTTTCCATGGGTTTATTTTCAAATAAGACAGAAGTCTGGAGGCCACTGGAGGAGTGTTTACTTTTGGGGGGATTTTTTTGTCTGACCATTCTAAGAGGAAAATTATATCAAGTTCACCAGGATGAACACAAGGCCATTCAGTGACATCCCAGCCCCGGGAGCATGGTGGCTCTCTGCTTACTTGTAAAACTGTCCCTGGCAGAATTCTTGGCATGTTGGCCACTATGTGTGTTTCTTGTTTTCTTTCATTGCAAGTTACACTTTGATTCCTATGGTTTTGGAAATGTGCATTATTAAACTGTTAAAATTAGGACCAGAAAAATAAATGGTTTTAAGCTTCTCTTAGTACTATTTTCCTTGTTTCCCTCCTTTGGGGTCTGTAATGAGGTGCACTCACCTCTACTGAGCACCCCGTCTCAGTGCGTGTGCCTGCACTCTCTTTCTGTTTGTGGTAGGTCTTCACTGATTCAGCCCTCTGGCCAAGTCACACACAGTCTGGCCACCGCTTCCTGCAACCCCTGTTGGCTGGGAATGGTGAACCGCAGCCACTGGGAGCTGCAGGGGACCGTGCCTGCCTAAGGTCAATGTCAGCAAAATGTCTTGTGGCCCGCAATCAGATTATCCTGATGGACTGCATGGGGCCCGTGGGCCGCAGGTTGCCCACCACTGTCTTAGAATGTTCCCTGGTTTCTGAAGTTTCCAGCTGTCAGCTTCCTTCACACTTGTTTTTTGCATTGTTTATTCTTCCATATGATATGGGTAGGGGATACATTCTGATATGGTCTAATGCTATGCAGCTGATGTTTGTGTTGTTTCTAAAATCCCAAGTAATCTACTGCCCCAATTTGAATTAGTGTATATTTCATTCCACTGCCCTAAGTGCACACACTTCCTGTTGTTGAGTATGCACAAGAGCAAAGCTCATTCAGCACACAACCCTATCCCAAATTAAAATAGGAGTTGTGCTGAGGTCATTAAGGCTCTCCTCAGAACTGCTTCTCCCTTTCTGAGATTGAGAAAATAGAGGCTGCTCAAGGCGCCTTCATTTCCCATGGTTGGGAGTCAGTCTAATATGGGCCATCAGATTCATTATTGAAGTCAACTCTCTGCTGTTAGTATAGGGAAGGAGAGTTGGGCTATGAGAGGCTCACTCTGGGTAACTTAATACCACTCTGAGAGGACTTGGGCAATGGAGGGTGCTTGAAACTACTTCACCCTCATTGCAGATGATGGGTGGGGCCATGGAATGCTGCCTTTGGATGATCTTGCCACCAGTGGGGGAGGATTCATAGATTTTAAGGACAGAAGGGACCATTTTTGTCTGATCTCCTGTATAACACAGTGTCATAACTATAAAGGAAAGGGTAACAGCCCTCCTGTGTACAATACTGGCCAGAGACACCAAAATCCTTTTACCTGTAAAGGGTTAAGAAGCTCAGGTAACCTTGCTGACACCTGACGCAAAGGACCAATAAGGGGAGAAGATACTTTCAAATCTTGGTGGGGGGAAGGCTTTTGTTTGTGCTCTTTGTTTTGGGGGTTGTTCGCTCTTGGGACTAAGAGGGACCAGACATCAATCCATGCTCTCCAAAACTTCTGAACAAGTCTCTCATATTTCAAACTTGTAAGTAACAGTCAGGCAAGGCGTGTTAGGTTTATCTTTGTTTTCTCAACTTGTAAATGTTCCTTTTTGCTAGAGGGTTTACCTCTGTTTGCTGTAACTTTGAACTTAAGGCTAGAGGGGGTTCCTCTGCGCTCTTTGAATCTGATTATCCTGTCAAGTTATTTTCCATCCTGATTTTACAGAGATGATTTTTTTACCTTTCTTTCTTTAATTAAAAGCCTTCCTTTTAAGAACCTGATTGGTTTTTCCTTGTTTTAGGATCCAAGGGGATTAGATCTGGACTCACTAGGAATTGGTGGGGGAAAGGAAGGGGAATAGTTAATTTCTCCTTGTTTTAAGATCCAAGGGTTTGGATCAGTGTTCACTAGGAAATTGGTGGAGAAGTCTCTCAAGGCTACCCAGGGAAGGGAGTTAGTATTTGGGAGTGGTGGCAGCAAAACCAGATCTAAGCTGGTAATTCAGTTTAGAGGTTCACATGCAGGTCCCCATATCTGTACTCTAAAGTTCAAAGTGGGGAAGAAACCTTGACACACAGGCCAAAGAATTCCACACAAAACAGAGTCACAGAAAAACAAAGAGACTTGCCCAAAGTTGAACAGTTGATTAGTCGCCCAGCCAAAACTAGGTCACAGGTCTTATGAGTTCTAATCCACTAGCCTATGTAGTTGTTACAGCTGATAAAATGGATCTGTTTATGTCTTGTGTTGGGCTAAACATTAATTCTGGTTCCTAACGTTAAGCCCCCAAATGTTAATGTTAGTCAATGTTGATTTATTTGGGAATATTTAGATATGAGATTCTGGTATGGTTCCATTGCTGTTTAGGAAAATTGACCTACATTCCAGCGGCCTAGTGCTCATGGGCCAGCTGACAAGTCTGTGTGGAGATAGGAAAAAATCCATCTCCATCTTTCAAGGATTCATTATTTATACACAAGAAAACAAATGTTTGTACGTTAAGGAAATACCATTCACTGTGTCATGTCTCAATTTACTTTTGCCTCAAAATGTAAGAAAATAAATATTCCTTAAAAAGTAAATGATACAACACACCCTTATGGCCATCCTGAAAAACATGATGATAGATGGAACTTTAATCAATCTACTCAAAGACCAACCTATAGTAACTACAATGACTGCAATTCCAGCTATGAGCATTTTTTCTTTAGGACATTCTCCACTGTTTTCATATCTATTTGCTTAACAGACACATCTCTCATTTCACTTCCCGGAACATATCTGATAGATTGATGTACACTTTCATAGAGAGAAACTGTGCTTTTCTCCTGTTGACTCAATCTCTGATGAAAAACAATATGAAGGTGCAGATATGCCACATGACACCAGTGAAGGATATGGCCCAAATTGAAGACCATTTTAAAGATGATTGTTTGCCGTTGCTTTTAAGGAGGGAGGGAGGAGACTGATGACATGTACCCAGAAACACTCGTGACAATGTTTTTGCCCCATCAGGCATTGGGAGCTTAACCCAGAATTCCAATGGGCAGCAAAAGCAATATTCTCATTGATATTGCTGCTTGCTGTGTGCTCCATAATATCTGTGAGAGTTAGGGGGAGACGTTTATGGTGGGGTGGGAGGTTGAGACAGATTGCCTGGTGGCCAATTTTGAACAGCCAGACACCAGGGCGATTAGAAGAGCACACCGAGGTGCGCTGCACATCAGAGAGACTTTGAAAAACAGTTTCATGATTGACCCAGCTACAGTGTGACAGGTGTGTGTGTTTGTCCTTGATGCAAACCCTCCCCCTTTGGTGACTGTACTTCCCTGTAAGCCAATCCATCTCCCCCCTTCGACCACAGCTGGCACAGGAAATAAAGTCCGTATTGTTCTGAATCCATTCATTCTTTATTTATTAAAAAATGCTTGAGATCACTGACAATGCTGACTAGCAAAAGGAAGCCTGGGTGTACAAAGGGTTTGATAATGGGGTGGGGGAGGAGGGAACGATGGGAGGAGGGAAGACCACAATGCTTATTATAGCCACACTACAAATCAAAGCTGTTTGAATGGCAGCCTTCTGTTGCTTGGGCTATCCTCTGGAGTTGAGTGGCAGGGTGCCCAGAGCCTCCCCCCGTGTTCTTGGGCGTCTGGGTGAGGAGGATATGGAACTTGGCAAGGAGGAGAGGTGGTTACACAATGTCTGCAGCAATGGTCTGTACTCTAGTTGTCTTTCCTGCAGCTCCACCAGATGCCTCATCATGTCTGTTTGCTCCCCCATTAGCCTCAGCATCTCCTCCTGCAGGTTACGATCATGCTTACTGTATGCTTTCCTGGCCTCTGCCACTGAATGCCTCCATGCATTCAGCTGTGCCCTATCAGTGCGGGAGGATTTCATGAGCTCTGAAAACATGTCATCACAAGTGTGTTTTTTTTGCCTTCTAATCTGCGATAACCTCAGGGACGGAGTTGATACGGGGAGCATAGAAACATTTGCAGCTGCAGGGAGGGAAAAGGGAGAGCAGAATTTTAAGAAGATACATTTTTGAGAACAAAAGGGAGACTCTTTCACAGTGAATCAAGCAATTCACAGCAGACAGCACATGTATTTTAGGTACAAGGCCTCATTTGCCTTTTATATTGAGCACCTGCCAGTATGGTGACACATCACACACGGCTGGACAACAGAATTTGGTTTGCAGGCAGCCAAGGTAAGCCAAAATAGCAACCAATGCTGGTTGTGTTTGCCGCTTAAAAGGAGGGGCTGCAGTTGCCATTTAAAAGGAGAGGCTGCAGTTTTGGGGTGGAAGTGCATCAGACTCCCCCCCCTCCCCCTCCCGCATGGCTATTCTCCGGGATGATCCCTTTTAGCCAAGCGCAAACAGCCAAGCATGCCCGGGTTCTAATGTGTCGGGGATCACCACACAGAGGGGATTACTGTTCCCTTACAAAACTTCCCCTATTTCAACCAGGTGACCATGAATGATATCACTCTCCTGAGGCTGACACAGAAAGATAAAGACTGAATGTTGCATGAATGCGATCAAAACCCACGACCATTCGCTGCCATGCGTTGTGCTGCAATGATTCCAGACTACTTGCTACTGGCTTGGCGTGGTAAAGTGTCCTACCTTGGAGGATGAAATAGGGCAGCCTTCCCCAGAAACCTTCTGCAAAGGCTTTCAGAGTACCTCCAGGAGAGCTTTATAGAGATGTCCCTGGAGGATTTCCGCTCCATCCCTAGACACATAAACAGACTTTTCCATTAGCTGTACTAGCTACGAATGCATCCCAATTGCTCAGGGCAAATCAAACATGAAACACAATTGCTTTTAACCCCTGTAGTGTCATTACAGATGTGTACTCACCAGCAGTGCCTTCTCTGCCTTCAGGGTCCAGGAACAATAGGAGAGCATTGGCTTCAGAGTGAGGAAAAGTTCCTGGCTGCCAGAAGAACGGATTCCCCGCTTGCCTGCTGCGCATTCTCCTCCTCCTCCTCCACAAAATCCTCATCCATGTTGCGTGAGGCTGACACCTTGCAGGTGTCCATGGAGAGTGTGGGAGTACTGGTAGGGTCCCCCCCTAGAATGGCATGCAGCTGATCATAGAAGTGGCATGTCTGGGGCTGTGACCCGGAGCGACCGTTTGCCTCCTTTGTCTTTTGGTAGGCTTGCCTGAGCTCCTTAATTTTCACGCAGCACTGCTGTGCATCTCTGGTGTAGCCCCTATCCACCATGTCCTGTGCGATTTTGGCATATATGTATGAGCATTTCTTCTACTGCAATCAGATCCAGTTGTCTCCCGTTCGCTCCATGCTGGAGCTCATTTGCGATTCTGGGACTGCATGGTCACCTGTTCTGCTGAGCTCGCCACGCTGACCAAACAGGAAATGAAATTCAAAAGTTCCCAGTGCTTTTCCTGTGTACCTGGATAGTGCATCGGAGTTGAAAGTGCTGTCTAGAGCGGTCACATTGGAGCACTCTGGGATAGCTCCTGGAGGCCAATACCATAGAATTGCACAGTGCTGCATCTACACTACCCCAAATTAGACCCAGGAAGGTTGATTTTAGCACTACACCCCTCATCGAGGAGGAGTACAGCGGTCAATTTTAAGGGCCCTTTAGGTCGGCGGAACGGGGTTGGTTGTGTAGATGCATTCATTATAAAATCGATCTAATGCAGCTAAATTTGACCTAACCTCATAGTGTAGACCAGGCCTTAGTCCGACTCCTGTTGGTTTCCTGCTACAAGTGTAAAGAAACAGTACACATGCTTACAGCCATCTCAACAGCCGTTGGGTCGAGGGGTTGTGGTAAGATGATATGTTGACATAATAGGGGAAGATTATATATTTAAACTTAGTATAATAACTAAGAGGAAAGAAACAGTTATGGGAGTAAATCAGTGGGAGGGTTTATAATGGTTGAGGAAATAGATGCTGTAAAAATACATAAATAAAAGTAGAAATCAGGCCAGCCCAAAAAAATGAAGAGGAGTCAAAATAGCTTGTTCCTATCATCACCCTGACAGCTTGGCTTGTATGTTTTATTCCTTCCCCCCGTCATTTGTGTGTATTTTATCTGTTAGGTCAATATCCCGCACTGGCTTCAATGGGACTCAGCAAGGGCACAAAAGTCTGCATGAGTAGACCACAGTTCAGATCAGGGACTTAGGTTGTAAATGCTGTGAGTCAAGATCCATGTTTTGTGTGTCCAGGCTCCATGTTTTGTGTGCACATTTTTAGTACTAGTGCAATCTAAAATAATAATACTAAGAATTATAATAGTAGGCAGCTCATTGTTGGGGAAATTGAAAACCTTATTCACCATTAAGAAATTGACAAAAATGACTATATTCAGAATGAACTGTCTGCATCTGTAGAGGTAGGACAGTATGAGGAGGGTGATGGACAGCGGTACAAAACCTTGATATACACTCTGTTCAATTTTCTACCCAGATAGAGTAGTCATTAAAAACACTGGAGGCTACAAATCAGCATTCACTGATCTTAATACCTACTCTTTTGCTAAATGTATGTTCTTTAGACCATGTCTATGCTGATAAGATGTATCATGTTAGAAAATGCTTTACCTAGCACAGCCTCTTAGCATTGAGCGTAGAAAGGGCAAATTTGTTTTCTAAAAATGCATCATAGTTAACCATAACAAATATCATATTAGATAGAAACCATGCCAGATGAGTTTGGATAGATGAGAGGCTGTTGTTGAAGGGCCAGAGATCTCAGTTCATTGCGTAAGAGTGTCAATCCAAAAACATGCTCAGAAGAGTTGAGGAAATTAGATTGCACCTGAGAGCTGAAGGAGCTTTAGCAATTCAAGAATGGCTCTATAAATCAGGGGTCGGCAACCTCTTGTACGCGGCTCACCAAGGTAAGCACCCTGGTGGGCTGGGCCAGTTTGTTTACCTGCCACGTCCGCAGGTTCAGCCGATCGCGGCTCCCAGTGGCCACGGCTCGCTGCTCCAAGCCAATGGGGGCTGCGGGAAGTGGCGCGGGCCGAGGAATGTGCTGGCTGCGGCTTCCCGCCGCCCCCATTGGCCTGTAGCGGCGCGCCACGGCCACTGGGAGCTGCGATCAGCTGAAACTGCGGACGTGGCAGGTAAACAAACCGTCCCGGCCCACCAGGGTGCTTACCCTGGCGAGCCGCGTGCCAGAGGTTGCCGACCCCTGGTATAAATCAAGGCAGATGCAAGGATGCCACAGGAAACTATTGTAGGATTTATGAGAATAAAGTGATAGGATTAATGACTGATTTAATTCAAATGAGGACATGAACAGGTGTATTTATAACAAATTTAAGATGTCTGATAGAATAATAAAGTTAGAAAAAAAATTACAATAGTTCCCTGGACTGGTAATGAAGATAGATATGAAAAGCAATCCGATGTTCTGGGACATCCTCTTAGCTGTTGAGATGATTAAAGATGTGTGTCTATGCTAGACTAGAAGCCATAAGCAAACAATGTACAGTGTGTGGAGAAGAATGCAGACTACCCCATCTTTATCTGCTACAGATAGTTCCTGTATGCAGTGTAGCTGTAGCTGTGTTGGTCCCAGGATACAGTATCAGAGATATAAGGTGGGTGAGGTGATATCTTTTATTGGACCAACTTCTGTTGGTGAGAGAGAGACAAGCTTTTGAACCACACAGAGCTCTTCTTCAGGTCTTCTCTTTCGAAAGCTTTCCTCACTCACCAACAGAACTTGGTTCATTGAAAGATATTTCCTTAACCACTTTGTCTGACAGATAATCCCCATCCTCCCTGGCAGTAACCAGATTACATCACAACCAGGTACTATAATCTACAGCATATTGCAGCTGCATGAACAACTTTTGACCTAAGAGATAGATTTAATGATCAAATGCACAGTCTTGCATTGCCAGCAGACATGGGCTAGATGACCTAGTAGCTCTCTCCTGTCTTTAGCTTTTGTGATAATTATAATAGTTAATATTATAGAGTTACATAAATGCAGCAAACTTGGTGTGGTCCAGTGCAAAAAAAAGAAAAAGACAAATTCTGAGTTAGATCTTTCACCCTTTTAAAGTGCACTTTATGTTATTCCAACAGCTGTGGAGTCCCCCTGGAGCACAAAGGATATTCTCCAGGCTGCTGCTTCTGCTTGTTTTTGATCCAGGTGTAGTCAAGATCTACTGAGTGTCCAACCACGACTCTGCCAAAGACATATGAAATTAACTAAATAGTGAGGCTGACTTGCTACCTGAAAATATAAAGATAAATTACCTGGGGCTTCAAAACAAGTGATTCTATCTAATTCATGGGTTTTTTAAAGTCATCTCATGCCTTGGTATCTAAGGGCTAAATTACTATTAAAACAATGCTTTTAAAAATGACAAATACTGGTCATTAGCAAGGTATTTAAGCACCTGCCTAACTTTAGGCCATTCCATTTAAATCACATGCTTAAGTACCTTGCTTGCTTGAGGCCTTACTCACTCTGAGCCTCTCTTTTATGAGTAATAAGATTGGGGAGTATAGCAGCTCCTTAGACACAAGGAAAAATTAGGATGACTATCAAGAAAATATGTTTATGGAAAGAGAAATCAGGCTCCCCAAAGACCCCCATTACACAAGGAACTTTAATATACCACAAAGGGAAAAATCCCTTTTTGACATGTGGGTGGACAAAATGGCTGAATAGATCTTTTTCATTTCTAATGTTACAAATTCTGTGCCCTCCTTAGCAAACGGTATTTCTAGGAATGGCATTTCAGCTCTACTACTGTAATGACATTTCCAGATGCATTCTCTTCTGGAGGGGTACTTTTCAGGAATGACATCTGAGAACATGACAGCACCCACCATGGAGGCAAAAGCAGGCATATCAAATGACCCCGAACTGCTAGTCAACAGCTAAGCAGTTGCCCCAGGGTTCACAGGTGTCCAAATATTTACAGGATTAAGTGCATCTATTGTCTGAAACCATCAGGGCACTGCAATAGGAGTGATTAGATATGCAGAGCACACTTGCACATTTTAAATAAAGGTTCTTAACCAATTGTTTTGACTGGGCAGAACCTTGTTATGACCAGGAACACCCTTTGCTTCCTGAAGTGAGTGTACTCTGATTACAGGCCTGAGTAAATAATAACCAAGCTCTTCTATGGTTCTTTTCATCTGTAGATCTCAAAGAGCTTTACAAAGGGGTGTAAGTATCATTATCCACAGCAGGGAATGTGACTTGCCCAAGGTGATCAGCAGGCCTGTGGTAGAGGTGGGAATACAATCCAGTTCTCCCAAATCCCAGTGCAGTGGGCTATGCATTAGGGACTAAATCCACTAAGGTACTTTGGTGTTGTATCACCTAATCCCTTGGAATCCTGCCATCTAGTGGAATCCTCAGCCCTGAGGAGAGATTAATAAAACTGGGCCTTTTCAGTTTGGAAAAGAGACGACTAACGGGGGATATGATAGAGGTCTATAAAATCATGTGGAGAAAGCAAACAAGGAAGTGTTATTTACTCCTTCTCATACACAAGAACTAGGGGGCACCAAATGAAATTAATAGGCAGCAGGTTTAAAACAAACAAAAGGAAGTATTTTTTCCACACAACACACAGTCAACCTGTGGAACTCTTTGCCAGAGGATGTTGTGAAGGCCAAGACTATAACAGGGTTAAAAAAAGAACTAGATAACTTCATAGAGGATAGGTCCATCAATGGCTATTAGCCAGGATGGGCAAGGATGGTGTCCCTAGCCTCTGTTTGCCAGAAACTGGGAATGGGTGACAGGGGATGGATCACTTGATGCGTACCCGTTCTGCTCATTCCTTTTGAAGCACCTGGCACTGGCCACTGTCAGAAGACAGGATACTGGGCTAGATCGACCTTTGGTCTGACCCAGTATGGCCATTCTTATGAGTTAGGCACTTGCTGTGGATTGTTTCTGAGTGAGTCTCATTGGTGCCTAACTGTTGGATTTAGGAACCTAAGTACCTGTGTGAATCTAGTCCTAGGTCACATATACTTCAATATGATTCTAGTTTATGGAATATCGAAAGCAGCTGACTATAACTCTTCAGTAAGGCTGCTACTTGAGATTTTAGGAGGGATTTTAATGAAGTAGTGCAGCAAACAGATGCTATGGTGAAGTCATCCATATAAATCCAGAGGGAGAGAAAGAGTTAGAGAAAGAACAAACAGGTTTGGGCATTCCAAACGCATGGGGAATGGAAGGAGAAAGTGGAGAGAAGAAAAAAGAGGAGATGAAAGTCACAGGCCTGGATGGGAGGCAGAATAGTTATGTTACCTATCCATCCATCTACCACCATAGTACCTGAGCACTCTGATACAGACTTAAGATAGGGAAGAGGTTTTGGGAAGAGTGAGGGCAAGCTCCACTTTGGCCATGTAGAGTCTGAGATACTGTTCTTCTATTAACCCCTTTACAGTTCTCTCTTCAGGCCAGAGCAGGTTTCTGGAGAATAGCCAGATGCTCAATTACCAATGTAAACAGGAGAGTAAATATGGCACTCCCAGCTAACCCAAAGGAAGACAAAATTTGTGATTCATCCTAATAATTATATTGTCTTGGAAAATATTTTGAAAAGAAATATATTCATCACTTTGGAAATAAATATATTGCATGCATTTTCATTTTTTAAGCTGCCATGGAATGCTAATGTTGACAAAATATTTGTGTTATACAGCCAATATGTGAATATAAATATTTTCTTAGTGACTTTATACAGTTTTATGGTGTTTGAGAACTTTTACGTGAAATTAAATATATGTTTAGCTCTGGTCTTCAGAAATCCTAATAAAAAGTATTTTCTGAAATGGCAAAATCAAAACACACTAATTCTAAAAGATCATTTTGACATGTAAACATTGCTGAATAAGCACATTTTGTGCTCTACTGATGTTGAAAAGTGAAATATAGTAAAGCACATGTAAGTTCAAAAGAATTTTGCTTACCCGGTCAAGACTAGAAGCCCTCTGGTGAATTTGGTATTCTTTTTCATGAAACATTTACATATAAAGGTACAATTTTACACCAATATAATAATGATACTGTGATGATAAAAAAACAAACCCTAAAAAGATGTTGGCTAAAAACAACAACTGCTCACTTGGTCCTTTTCCTCTTAATGTATCCCAAAGCACTTTACAAAGGTAGGACCCAATCCTACAAACACTTTAACATGGGTGTAATTTTGTTCATGTGATTATTCCCATTTAATTTAATGAGACTACGCATACAGGTAAAATTGCATACATGTGTAAGTTTTGCCAGGATCAAGAACTTCTAGCAGAGACTCTACACAGGTGTAGGGGGGACTGGGACATTAACTGTTAAATAGACTAGAGATCACTTCAACCCAGATCCTCAAAGGCACATAAGCACCTATCTCCCAGTGGTTTCAATTTTTTTACAACTAAGCCCAATTTGACGCCCACACACAATTTTTCACCTGCAATTAATTACAGGCACAATTTTGGACTCTCCGATAATTGCCAATGCAAATATTAGCTTTTAGTCATCTAGCCAATCAGGGAGTGAGATATTTAAATACCATAATTTACACCCACGGTTATTTGAGCCTGCAAAATTAAAGGTACAAAATTGGAAGCCAGTTTGATGACCCTTTTTTATCCCTTAATGACCAAAACCAGTCAGAACTTTACTTTTTAAATTAGATGCAAAACCAACACATTATCATAGATCTATTTGTTAGATTATTGCTGCTTCGCATTTGTGCTGTATGCTACCTGGATTTGTTGGTTTGTTTGTTTGAGTCAGTTCTCACTAAGGTCAGAATTTTTAAGAGCAATGAATTGATTTTACAATGTAGTGGACATTTGAAGAGGTTCACATATTTTGACAAAAATAAATGCACTTTATGTTGGTGTTTTAGAAAGATTTGAAAATCCCAAGCCCTTGCACATGTCATTAGTGTCCTTGTGTGATTATCTAGGAGCTATGGAGAATTTCCACCTCCTGATTCTTTGTGGGGATCGCAGCCCTTCTGTTAAATTTTGTGGTTCATCACTTTGGCTGGGAGTTATACTTTGAGCAGTGGAAAAAAGTGTTCAGATATCTAGTAAAGGCCTCTGACAGAACACTAGTGTGTGTATGTGGAGAGACAAGTGGAGGAATCCTTCTCAAATCACCAGCTTTAATAAGAGTCTGCCAAACATACAATGTAGTTGACATCTTGGGTTTTCCATCTAGAAGGCTCAACTGGTCAGGATAGAACAGCAGCGGTCCACAGATACGGAGAAACAATAATACACCATATAAGGCTTGAAACAATATATGCCTGATAATTATGAATAAGAGACAATGGATTTTTTAGATATTCTCCATCCACCCTGGGGAGCTCTAAAGTCAAAGTATAAAATTATATAAAACACATTTTAAAAAACTAAATTCAGTGTGCGAATAGGCTGATTTGATAGCCTGGGGTGATTTTATACCACACCAGAACATCACCTACCTCTGTGTCGTACTGACTAATGTCTATGGATCACATATTACCTTTTGAAATGTCAGTATTCTCACACCTCAGGTAACTCCTGACTTAAGTAAAGATTATATACACAAGATGAAGGTTCTTTTATCAGCCTGTTTCCATTTTATGTCCCTTGGGCTTCTAGGGGCTCTGCTAGTGGAACAAGTGTAAGTTACTGGAAACGGGTGAACAATATGCTCAGATAAATTCATGAGGCAGAAAAGATAGAAGTATTCAACAAATATTCCTGTTCTATATTTGTGAAGAAGCAGGATGATGTATTCATATCTTACAGTGATGATTAAATATTTTCTACTCCATCAGTCATGTGAGAAGATGTTATGTAACAATTATGAAAATTACACATTTTTAATCTACAGAAGTGGATAATTTACACTTAAGAGTATTAAAAGAACTGGCCGAGGATCATTCTGCACAATTGACATATTTTTAAATAAATCTCAGAACTCTAGTGAATTTCCAGCTAATGTTGTGTCAATATTTAAAAAGGAAAAACAGTCTGATTAGGATAACTATAGGCCAATTAGCTTGACACCAACCATGGAAAGGCTAATATGGGATACAATCAGTAAAGAATATAAAGGCTGATAGCATAATTCAGGCCAGTCAACATGGTTTTATGGAAAATAGGTCTTGTCAAACAAACTTGATAATGTTTTTTGATGAGATCACAAGTTTGGTTGAAACAGGTAACTGTGTTGACATAGACTTTGGTAAGGCATTTGATGTTGTATTGCACGACATTTTGATAAAAAATGAGCACTATACAAAATCATTATCGCCTGTATTAAATGGATTAAAACTGGGTAACAGATACCTCTAAAAAATAATCATAAATGGGGAACTGTCATCCAGAAAGGGTTTTTCTAGTGGGGTCCCACAGGGATCTCTGCTTAGCTCAATGCTATTCAATATCTTTATGAATGATCTAGAAGAAATAAAAAAAAATGATTACTAGTGTAATCTACAGATGACACAAATATTGGTGGAGTCATAAATAATAATGAAGACAGGACAGTTCCACAGACAGACCTGGATCATTTGGTAAGGTGTGCTCATTTACACAACATGCATTTTAATATAGCCAAAGGTCGTATATCTAGGAACAAAGAATCTAGGCTTATAAGGGGAGAAAGGGGGGGGACACTATATCCTACAAAGCAGTGACTTTGAAAAAGACTTGGGGTCATGGCAGGTAACCTACTGAACATGAGCCTCCAGTGTGATGCTGTAGCTGAGGGTAAAGTGAAAACATCAACATGCCACAAGATAAGCTTTTTTGGGGCTATTTCCAACTAAATTTCTGAAGGGGAGCCAAGGTGTATTCATAACCAGGGCCAGGCTTAGGGGGCGGATGATCAGGGCAGGTGCCCTCACATTAACATTTGGGGACACAAACCCATTGCATCCGTGGGTGCTAAAGCCCTTCCCCTTTTTTTGCTTGCACCTTTTGTGGGGGTGGGGGTGGGAGGAGGAGGGTGTTTTCCATCCTGGGTGACAAAACTCCTAGGGCTGGCCTGTGCGTAACACTTAAGGCCTCTGGGGATCTCACAGTTTCAAAAACCTATGACGTTTCACACTTGCATCTACACCAGGGATAGTATGATTGACCATTCTACATATGTGCTTGGAGCATACAGCACCAAGGAATTTGTTATATGAGTACTGATGGGTGAATCTGAAAAGGATCTATTTAGATAAGCATCTTAAAATCCTTTGGCCAGAGCCTCAGAGGGTATACACTGGTGCAGCTCCATGGACTTCAGGAGAACATCTCTGTTACAGTAGCTGTGGATATGCCCCTTGATTCTTCTCTGACTGCTTTGCTCTGGAAATTTGGCTGAAAGCATCACCAGTACAGACTTTGTAAAAAGAGACTTCCAGTACTTCAGGGTTTCAGCAAAACAGCTTCTTACCTACGGTCATAGAGAAAATTAGATAAATACTAAATACTAGAAGGGACTGTACCAAAATCTCTGATCTGAACACATGTAAATTTTGGTATGTTTGATCTCTGTGTCTCAATTTCACAGAACCTGCCCATCTCTAATAATAGCTAACAATTAAAGTGTATGTAGTTTAAACAATACAGCATTTAGATGTGCCAGGAGGAGAGGAAATAAATTAAATTATGAGGAATTCAGGGAATAGATTTTCTGGGCTTGTGGAATGGCTAATCAAGTTGCAAATTATAACATTCAGATTGCAAGAATGATTCAGACCTACCCAGGTGTATGAAGTGGGTGAGATAAACTAATGCTGACATATGGGTCATGCAGTATAGCGTGACAAATGGAGTATTAGCCTTCAGTCATGATTAGTAATGTTTAACCATTACACAGAGACTTACATCACAATCCCCTGGTGAGCCAAAATACTCAGAATGAGACAACGTATTTATAAAAGTGACATCCAGGGGATTCCAACAGGAGTAGCTTGAATTCAGATTATTTGACCCTCCAAAAACTGTAAATGAAGCGGCTGACTTTACAAATATATATATTTCCATAGGCTCTTACACATGAGAAGCAGTTTTGCATTCTGGCAGTTATGTCAGATTGCTTCTGTTTACTGCGGCTTTCCTCAAACAAGTAAGCCTTTATGGAAAAAGTCCTATAAAATGTAATAGAGATCAGTCCAAAAGTTTTAAAGAAATTAATCTCTCAGACTAGGGAGTCTAACAGAGAATGATACTCTTTCTATGGGTTTTCTGAATCCTACAATAAAAGTTAATAAAAAGGATACAATTCTCTATTAAATGGTTCAAAATATACCTGTAGAAAAATGATCATTTTCCACTAAATTCTATAGGAACTTTCCAATAAAGGAGACTGCAGAACTGGGGCCAACTTGAGCACATTCATTGGCCTCACTCTATTTCCCAGGGTAAAACTGAATAAGGGAGCTGCATGAGATAGCTTAACATGGGAAACACAAATTCAGTAATCTGATATTTCCTGGTTAATCTTATTTACTTTCATCAGGGCTTTTCTGGAAAATGCCCATTTACATGCACAACCAGAAACCCTATATAGCACTAGAGCTGCCCAAAACTATTCTGACTGCCAGTGAGTGGGTGTTGTCTTCCAGTTGACATGTTAAATTAAGGTCCCTTCTTCCCAATCTCATGTGGCTGAGGAGCTGGAAATCAAAGATCCCATGGTCCATTTTAAGAGAACAGCGGGTAATTTCATGGTTCTAACAAATATTCCCCCTCTCAATAAAGTGGCTGTAATGTACAGAGTTGGGGGTGAGCTATTGTGGGATGGAATAATGAAACTTCCACAGTTACCTATGTAGTCAATGCATGATCAGTTAGGGAAGAACAAACTTCTTTGGAACAATTATGAAACAGTCCATTCTTTTGACCAGTACTTGAAAAAAACCTTTATTGACATTAAAAGAATATAATAATACAATTACAATCACAGAGTCCAATACTGCAAACTCTGAACCCTTTAATAACATCGGTAGGCCTTACTCACACAAGTGTTCCCATTGGAAATCAGTAGGACTCTTTGTATGGCAAAGGTCTACTCACAGAATAAATAGGCTTTTAATCAGTTTGCAGGCTCAATGCCCTTATTTCATATACCAACTTTCATTACAACAAAATACTTCAAAGCAGTTGGCTGCCTTGTTTAAACAAAAGCTGGCCCACATTAGGTGCCACATTTGCTTCCTGGTCTTGGATGAAATACCTGGAAAGGAAGCAATTTTGTGTGATTTTTGACCTGGACTAAACCAGGAAGTGCTGGAAATGTCATGGAAAAGCAAGTTAATGTACTGTAGCAAAGGGCACTTATTAAAATCTGTAATTATTATAATTAATAATAGGGCTATTGACAAAAGGCTTTTTTCTGGCAAGTGCTTGGGGCATTCATCAGGTAATTAAAACAAATCACAATAATTACATAGGAAAAACAGATGAAAATATGCAGTCTCAGTGAAATCTGAGTTGGGGGATAGCTACCCTGCTTCCACCATCACAAGGATGTCATGTTAATTAAAAATTCACCTTGAAATACTTGGAAATGGGTTTTAAACTTTTTCATAATAACTGCTAAAACTGTTGGCTGCCTGGACCACAGTCAGAGGATTGGTCCAAGAGGCCAAACTTTTATAGACTCTTCTGTAGTTAAATAAAACTGCTTCGATTATTTTATTGTTATTTTTCCTGTTGCACTTGCTCCCTAGCCAGTAGTCCTGTACAAGGGATAGAATTTTGCCTACTGTGTTGCAAAATGTTAAATTGTTATATTATCCAGCAAACTTATTTTAACATGTAATTAGGCAAACCTTTAGATTTTCTCACTTCAGCTACTGGCATGTTGTCAGAATGAAACATCAGTACGGACCATTTGTCTAAATGTGATATTTTCTAATTTCATAGACATTTTATAAATGATGATCTTTTGGACAAATTCTCCTTTCATTTACAGTGGCGCAAAGTAACTGAAGTGACCAGGGTAGAGACAGTATAATTAGGAAGAGAATATGGCCATTCTAACTAGTCAGTTCTCAGTAGTCAGGAAAGAGAGGCAGGCAGTGGAATTCTCTGGTAGGTTGAATGCCAATAGCAGACTGCAGGCTGGAGCCAGCTCATGTGGAAGAAGGTGAAGGAATAGAGGTCTGCCCCAAATGTCTTTCAAAAGAGGTTTCTTTCTTCTCTTCCCCTTCTCCCCCCCCCCCCCCGCCAAACACATTGGCATAGTTCACCTGTATTGCACAGATAATCCTCATAAAACCTTTCTATCCCCAGAGCACAGTTCTGAATCACTTCCAGTTTGTTTGGTTTGGGAGGTATCACAGAGGCCCACTTTGCTGATGGGCATAAGCTTATGGGTCACTTTGTTTGACTCTTGTTTTTGTTATCTTGTTTAAAAAATCTCACTATGCCACAAGTCTTCTCCAGGGACTCTGTGTGAGTGTGCGTCACTTCCATCAGGCATTCAGCTTTCAACTGCCAAACCCTTAAGATCCTTTCTCCATTCCTGTACTTGTACAGTCATGCAATATCCTCTTTCAAAAAGAGAGAGAATAGGATTCAACTACAACCATCAGAGGAGTTGATATTGATCTAAGCTGACTACAAAGGAAACTGATTAAAAGCCTATTTATTGCTCCACTCATGCAATTATTAATCACCAGCACAATAAATTCTCCACCCTGATTATATGTCTACATTCAAATAAATGAACTTCAGAGGCTTCTGGAGTTGTTTAGTTCTGAGTTTCATGCAGCATAAAGCTTTTGAATTAGCTCATGTGTGTGTTTAGAACCAGTTTGTAAGGTTTTTGCTTTTGCAATTTTCGCTCACACAGGTAAAGAGGTGAATGGAGCACCACAAGATAAATTTCACAAACAACTTTCAGTCATTTTCTATTAAAATTCTGGACAGGGAAAAGGCAGTACTTAAAACAGGACATACTTAAAGATCTTCTGATTTTAACATAATGCAATGTGATTATTTTAATTCCATTTATAGAGAGTTGGCCTAACTCCTCTTCCACGGAAGTCAATGGTGAAACTCCAACTGACTTTAATTGAAGCACTTAGGTCAAGGATGAGCACTTCTGAAAATCCCACTCTAAATATCCTATGGCACTTTTTCTATGAGTAGTGATGTACTCTCTACACAACAATAACCCCACAACAGTTTCTCTCCACACACTGGCAAACAGCAGGCTGTAACCCAGTTATTTCCCCTGACTGCTCCATTTTGGTAGTGCTGGAATCATGCACCCCAATTCTACACATAAGCACCTACACATATGCAGGACTTTAAACACACATGTAGTCCCATTCAATAGACCACCAACATGCTTAAGATTACATGTGGGTTTAAAGTTACACACATGCCAAGTGCTTTGCTGAATCAGGGCCCTACTTTGTAAAACATGCTATAAATGTAAGATATTGCTATTGTAAATAGTGAAGTTTTTATCTAGTTTTTTTAACACCAGGAACTGAATTAAAGTTATGTGCAAATCTCTGCTTTATTTTCACTCCTTTTGCACGGCAGTGTTATTGCACTTACCTGTAAAAGTTTTTTAAAATTACAAATAAGCTATAAGAAAATTACTATGTAAGTATATAAATTCTAATAGCTACTTTACATCACTCCTGAGGGCCTCCATAGAGTTTTACTGGCTCTGCGACATGATAGCACATTACCGCTTTGGTTATGCACTGGGACCAGTGCAATTTACTGTACGCATTGTAACCTGCCTCAGAACTCCTTCCTGTAAAATAGTTCAATGTAAAAGACAACCTCCCCCTCAAACTACCAAAATCTAACACCCCTCCCACAGCATTTTATAACATGCGTTAAATCCTAGACACTGAGATGAAACACTGAGTCAAAGTTTCCTTATTATTTGCTTCATATTTGTTTTTAAATTGATTCCAAATCAGAATGAGACTGACAGTGAGAGACCTGTCCTATGAGGTGGAAAGAAGAAAGTCCTGTCAAGAGAGAAATCTGGAAGGTTCTGTTATTAATGTGTGTATGAAGGGACAGGAAGAAAGAATTATTGGGCCATAAGTCACCTCTTCTCATTCAAAATCCTGCTGGCTTTAGAAAGAGAAGCGGATTGTCATAAGGTTCGTCTCACGATGTCTGCACTCATACCAGTCTTTTTTTTACTGTAACTCTTTCTTACCTCTTTTCCCAATTGCAGCATCTTGCAACCCTATGCCTCTGTGCATTTCCCTCCTTAGAATCTACCTTGTGAAGAAAAACCTCCAAACTTCCTCAAGTCAATAACCCCACAACTATCTTCTCCTGAATTCTGTCCTGGCATTGCCTTGTTCTATTTAAACCATAAGCTCTCCAGGATAGGAAATTTTGCAAAGCCCTGTGTAAATTATTTAACAGTATAATTTTAATAATAATTAGCTCTTGCATCTGTGGAGGTTAAGCTAGCTACAGCAACCTTCTCCCAAAGGTTTCATGACTATCTTGCACTTGAAGTTGCATTTTTGTAATACTCTAAAGACACATCTTTGTCATACTCTAAAGACACATCTTCATGGTCTATTACATTTAGCTATTCTGTAGTAAAATGGATTTAGATGTCTGTAGGATAATGGAATTTCCAGTATTTGATGCTCAGATGCTATGGTGATTAGAGTCTGTTATTTGCTTTAAAGTGTTATTGTGCCATTCATCACTGTAGGTTCTGAGGGCAGGGGGCATGAGATGATGCCATTATGGTCTTACAAGTTCTTTTTCTTAGCAGTTCTTGAGGCAGAGAGTTTTGTGAGAATTTGACAAAAGTGTTGGCTAAGATCCCTGAAAGAAGGCTGTTTATGAACACCTCTGTTCTGGGAGGGATAAAGAAAACAAGTTACCCTCAAAATATACCCAAACTCTACATCAGTGATTTCTCCTCCGAAGAGAAGCTGACACACAAGGTCCCAACCTCTGTTACTTCTTAACAGAGGAGCAATAATACCTAAAATAATAAGTCTGGGAAAGAAGCTAGGTCAATAAGTAAGGATGTGTCTTGCAGCTATTTTAGCTCCTTGGAAAAATGCTGAAAAACAGCGCAAGGTGGAAGCGGTAGGATTTACAGTTAGCTTTGAAACCCTCAGTTTTTAGCCCTGTATGCTCACACACAACGAGGCCTCACATTAATTTTATCACAAACAGCCTCTATTATTTCATAATTTTACATTAAGTCATGTACACAGACTCAAATAGAGGCGAAGAGCCTTTTGGCAAAAAATAAACAAAACAAAAAACCCGTGAAGTGTTTACCTACTCATAATTAATGGTTTCAGATTGTTCGTTACTAAGCTAGGCAGCCATTATATAAAGCACAATTAAAAGAGTCTTGACATTTGCTATGAGTTCCAATTCACCTTTACTAATGGATACAGTTCAGTCCCCTTTTTGTGTCTTACAATGCCACAAATGCAGTTCAGAATAATGAAGATTTCCAAGAGTGGACATGGAATAATTACACAAAAGGTCAAAAGCCTCTTGCCCTGCAATAAGTACCATTTCTGATGGACCTGCTAGTTTGTTTAGAAAGACTGACACTACCTAAAGGCTATAGGAAAAGATTCTTCTCCCAGACCCTGAGAAAGTTATGTTCACACAATACGTAGACACCCTCACAAAGGAAAATATGCCTTATATCTCAGCTGTTTTATTCCCCAAAGTAAATTATCCTTCAAAAGCTCATACAAACATTCACCATGAGATCTAGGGCCCTTTGAGTCATAGGCACAACTCCAGATGAAGTCATTGGGATTTGCACCCCTGCATCCAAGAGCAGAATCCAGCGTATTATAGCATTGGCTATAACCCTTGCAGTTCAACAATGGGCTCAAAGCCAGGCTTGGGGCAAGCAAGTTACATGGCACAGCAATGAATTCAGCTAGACTTGTATAAGTAAAGAGTGATCCATTTGTAAATGAAGCAGTAGGACTGGCCAGGCAGAAGCACAGACTCTCCTCCTGCCATTGCCCTAGAGAGAAAGGAGGGGAAATGGAATGCTGAGTAGAGCTGGGCAAACCATACAGACTGTGATTCTTTTGTGTGTGCAAACTGGCCCCCTCCAGTTTGTTGGTTCATTAAGATACAGAAAACGTAGTCCCTGCCATTCCCCCAATAGCATCTTTCAGTGGCAAATTACTACGAGTCTGTCCAGACAGGGCTGTACTAACCTCATTATATTGACAGGTAATAGCTTTTGAACCACAACCCAAGAGCATAATGAAATGTTTACTTAATTCCAAGGTACATCTGTACATCTGGATTCTCCAATAGGACCCTCTAGGACTGATGCCAGGCCTGAACAGAGCCTTGTTGCAGGACCAGGTGCTTAGAGCTTTATGCCACATAATGTGGATGAGCACTAAACAGCCAGGGTATTGAGGTGTCTGGGAGAGAAGTTTTGGACAAAAGCAACTTTCTTCAATACAGTGAGTGGCATTTCTATTCCCTTATATTAGGCGCCAGTCATTGTAGTATCTGGGAATACTTTACATAGCTTAAATTTAGGGCTGTCGATTAATTGCAGTTAACTCATGCGATTAACTAAAAAAAATTAACTGCGATTAAAAAAATTTATCATGATTAATCGCACTGTTAAACAATAGAATACCAACTAAAATTTATTATATATTTTTGGATATTTCTCTACATTTTCAAATATATTAATTTCTATTACAACACAGAATACAAAGTATACAATGCTAACTTTATATTATTATTTTTATTACAAATATTTGCACTGTAAAAATGATAAACAAAAGAAATAGCATTTTTCAATTCACCTCATACAAGTACTGTAATGCAATCTCTTTATTCTGAAAGTGTAACTTACAAATGTAGGGTTTTTTTGTTACATAACTGCACTCAAAAACAAAAGAATGTAAAACTTTAGAGCCTACAAGTCTACTCAGTCCTACTTCTTGTTCAGCCAATTGCTAAGACAAACAAGTTTGTTTACATTTACGGGAGATACTGCTGACTGCTTCTTATTTACAATGTCATCTGAAAGTGAGAGAAGGTGTTCACATGGCATTTTTGTAGCCAGCATAGTTACCTGCCAGATATGTTAAACATTCATATGCCCCTTCATACTTCGGCCACCATTCCAGAGGACATGCTTCCATGCTGATGATGCTCGTTAAAAAAATAATGTGTTAATTAAATTTGTGACTGAACTCCTTAGGGGAGACTTGTATGCATCCTGTTCTGTTTTACCGGCATTCTGCCATATATTTCATGTTATAGCAGACTCGGATGATGATCCAGCACCTGTTCATTTTAAGAACACTTTCACTGCAGATTTGACAAATGCAAAGAAGGTACCAATGTGAGATTTCTAAGGATAGCTACAACACTTGAACCAAGGTTTAAGAATCTGAAGTGCCTTCCAAAATCTAAGAGGGATGAGGTGTGGAGAATGCTTTCAGATGTCTTAAAAGAGCAATACTCCGATGTGGAAACTACACAACCCAAACCACCAAAAAAGAAAATCAACCTTCTGCTGGTGGCATCTGACTCAGATGATGAAAATGAACATGTGTCGGTCTGCTAAGCTTTGGATCGTTATCGAGCAGAACCCATCATCAGCATGGACACATGTAATCTGGAATGGTCGTTGAAGCATGAAGGGACATACAAATCTTTAGCGCATCTGGCATGAAAATATCTTGCGATGCCAGCTACCACAGTGCCATGCGAATGCCTGTTCTCACTTTCAGGTGACATAAACAAGACGTGGGCAGCATTATCTCCTGCAAATTGTAACCAAACTTTTTTGTCTGAGCAATTGGCTGAAGTAGGACTGAGTGGACTTATAGGTTCTAAAATTTTACATTGTTTTATTTTTGAATGCAGTTATTTTTTGTACATAATTCTACATTTGTAAATTCAACTTTCATTATAAGGAGATTGCACTACAGTACTTGTATTAGGTGAATTGAAATATACTATTTCTTTTGTTTTTTACAGTGCAAATATTTGTAATCAAAAATAAATATAAAGTGAGCACTGTACGCTTTGCATTCTATGTTGTAACTGAAATCAATATATTTGAAAATGTAGAAAACATCTAAAAATCTTTAAATAAATGGTATGCTATTATTGTTTAACAGTGTGATTAATTTAATCGTGATTAATTTTTTTAATCGCTTGACAGCCCTATTTAAATTAAAAGCAGCATAATTCCCAGATACAGGAAACAAATATCCCATGAACTTCTGTGGCACTGTACCTTTAAAGAAACAACATGAAGAAAATGTTGCCAAGATGCTGTATACTACGTAAGTGTTAAGTATTACATTTACTATTAGTTGTTGTTATTATCAGAGCTGGAAGTGGACAAAAAGACTGGACAATGGGCTGGGTCTACACAGCTTTCTGAATGTATCAAGGCTCGGGTTTAGATATATTTCTAGAAGGAGTGAGAATTCCAGAGGTGAAGACCTGCCACCAAAAACACCACACTGCAAGTTCCCTTACGCCTCACCCTGTTCAGCATTCTGGATAAACACTGATGGCATAGCAGATCAAAGAGGGAGGGGCAATCCCTGGGATAGCTGGGCCATAGGCTATATGACAGCATCTTAAATTTCACCTGGCAGTTGACTGGCAGCTAGCGCAGAGTGTGGAACACTGTTAAATATGCTCTCATTCCTCCTCTACTCAGAAGACAGGTAGTCACTGGCCAGAGCTTCCAGTGACGTTGATGTTTAGTCCCAGATAGAGCATGTAGAAGTAATCCAACCAAGAGATAAAGACTTGGATGACAGTGGTCATATCTGCACATGAAAAGAAAGGAGACAACTTTTCGATCACAAGACCAGGTCCACACCAACAAGATATTCTTCCATTCTTACATGTGTCATATTTGTGAACTGTGCAGCCTGCTAATCAACAGGTTTGGTCTCGTCTGGATTTATTCATGATCAATCTGCTGAAAGGCTGTCAAAACTTCCTCACTTTCTAAATGGACTCCACCTCTTTTGTTCACAATGGATTATGAGGAAGTTTCTACACTTTTATTTGCTCCTTAAAGTGGCCTTTTAAAGATCATAAATGCATTTTGTAAATTAGATAAATGATGATTTTTCCTTTCGATTCTCACAAACCATGAATTGTTTCCTGGCATGCATGCTGTATATATATGATCTATGAGACACAGGCTGAAATGGTGGTGTTCAGCATTTGCATACAATACCAACTCAGAGCTAGGGTTTAGTTTGGATCTAATGATGCTGGACTCTTAAAAACTGTTCTCAGTAAGTTTTGGCCCCAAATGCTAGAAATCTGAAAAGATCAGCTGTTCTCGTGGTTCTGTCCACATTGGAACAAGAACCAGAAACAGAAAATGGGACCTTTTCAGTTTTGGATCCAACACAGAACCAAAAACTTAAATGTGGGTAGATAGTCACCAACCATATCTAGGGGCAGGTGAGATCTTCCGTATTCAGAAGAAACCCTTACTTACTGTAACTGTGGTTCTTCGAGATGTGATTCAGACGTGTATTCCACTTAGGAGTGTGCGCACCCAGTGCACAGGAGCTGGAGAAATTTGCCTAACAGTACCTGTAGAGGGACAGTGTTTGTTCTTTGTGGCCATAGCCTCTTGCTACAGCAGACTGTGTCACCCCAATCCTCCTCAGTTCCTTCACACTGAACACTCTGAAACAAGACTCAGATGCAGAGGGGACAGAGGGTGGATTGTGGAATATGTGTCTGCATCTCATCTCAAAGAACCACAGTTACAGTAAGTAACCATTTCTTCTTCTTCAATGCCTTCAATTGAGAAACCACTTTAGACCAAAATTCTGGATGGGGCCATAAAATTACTTTGCCTTTGGAGACTTGTGTATAAGGAGGATCTGCCAACAGAGCTCGCAATTCACACACTCTCCTTGCAGATATGATCACTGCAAGGAATGCAGTTTTCTGACACAAAAGTACAAAGGGACAAAATGCCCAGATCTCAAATGGAGATCCCATTAAGGCTGATAGGACTGCGTTAAGGTCCCACCAGGGCTGCCCAGAGGATTCAGGGGGCCTGGGGTAAAGTGGGAGAGCTGTGGCACTTGTACTCACCCAGCGGCGGTCCAGGTCTTTGGTGGCATTTCGGCGGCAGGGGGCCCTTCAGTCACTCCACTTCTTCGGCAGCACTGAAGGACCCACTGCCATAATGCCGCCAAAGACCGGAGCGACTGAAGGGCCCCCCGCCGCCGAAATGCCGCCGAAGACCCAGACCGTCACTGGGCCAGGGCTCGCGAGGCCCCTGTGGGGCCCGGGGCCTGGGGCAAATTGCCCCACTTCCTCCCCCCCCCCCCCGGGCGGCCCTGGGTCCCACAAAGGAACCAGCTCTCAGACCGAAGGATGTAGACATAAGAACATAAGAACAGCCATACTGGGTCAGACCAGAGGCACATCTAGCCCACTATTCTGTCTTCCAACAGGCGCTTCAGAGGTAATGAACAGAAGAGGTAATCATCAAGTGATCTACTCCCTGTTGTCCATTCCCAGCTTCTGGAAAACAGAGGCTAGGGACATTCAGTGCATGGTACTGCATCCCTGCACATCGTGGCTAATAGCCATTGATGGACCTATCCTCCAGAAACTTAGCTAGTTCTTTTTTGAACCCTGTTATAGTGTTGGCCTTCACAACATTCCCTGGCAAAGAGTACTCCGGTTGACTGTGCATTGGGTGAAGAAGTTCTTCCGTTTGTTTTAAACCTGCTGCCTATTAATTTCGTTGGGTGACCCCTGGTTCTTGTGTTATGTGAAGGAATAAACAACACTTTATTACCTTTCTCCACACCAGTCAAGATTTTATAGATCTCTGCCATATCCCCCCTTAGTTGTCTCCTTTCCAAGCTGAAAAGCCTTTTTAATCTCTCCTCAGAAGCTGTTCCATATCCCTAATCATTTTTGTTGTCCTTCTCTGTACCTTTTCCAATTCCAATATATCTTTTTTGAGATGGGGCAACCAGATCCGCATGCAGTATAGAGGATGTGGGCATACCATGTATTTAGATGGCGGCATCATGATAGTTTCAGTCTTACTATCTATCCCTTTCCTAATGGTTACTAACATTCTGTTAGCTTTTTTGACTGCCACTGTACATTGAGTGGATGTTTCCAGAGAACTATTACAATGACTCCAATATCTCTTTCTTGAGTAGTAACAGCTAATTTAGACTCCAACATTTTGTATGTATAGTTGGGATTATGTTTTCCAATCTGCATTACTTTGCATTTATCAACATTGAAATTCACATGCCATTTTGTTGCCCACTCACCCAGTTTTGTGAGATCCCTTGGTAACTCTTCACAGTCTGCTTTGGACTTAATTATATTGAGTAATTTAGTATCTGCTAATTTTGCCACCTCACTGTTCACCCCTTTTTCCAGATCATTTATGAATATGTTGAACAGCACTGGCCCCAGTACAGACCCCTGCATGAAGGAGTCCTTTTAAGAATTTTGCTACCATTGGGTTGGAGAAAATTGATCTTCTCCGAATGAGGGCGTGACAGGGTGCAACTCACCACGCTAGCGCATTCTGCTAGTCATCTTGGATCAGCTCCACAGGTCAGTACTCCAACTCTTGGTGGTGTCTTGCCCACCATCACTTCTGCTCCTGGACCCGTGCAGTTCCAAGGACCGCAGTGTCCTCTTCAGGACTCAGCTCTCTGGCTGTGTCACACTTTGTGCTCTCCCTTCCGAGGGACAGTATCACAGTCCAACAATCCATCCACTTCCTCAGTGGCAAGTTGGGGAGCCGGAGGGTGAACCCGGGCCCACCCACTACTCTGGGTTCTGGCCCAGGGACCCTGTAGATGGCAGCCCTGTTCTGCTCCCCTTCTTGCATCAGGCTCTCTGCCCCCTACTCCCCTCCTGCAGGATCTTGAGCAAATCGTGCTGCTTTTCTGACATTTGCTTCAGGCCTTCCTACAGGTATCTCTGTGCCTCCCACTGTTGCTTCTGGTTCTCCAGGATCTGGCTCATTAAGGCCTGGATCCTCCTCGATTGCTCATCAACCCCCTTCAGTGGGAGGGGCAACTCTGAAGTCCAGCCTGGGAAGGTACACCTGCCTTCTGCCAAAAAAGCCTCCACACACAACAGCTCCATTGTTTCTTTAACCCAAGTGTCTCTGGTATAGTCTTTCCCACTCCCCTTTTATCAGGGCCGACTGTCCAACAGTTTCTGAGTCTCTCCACCAAGTGTGACAGGGTGCAACTCACCACACTAGCGCATACTGCTGGTCATCTTGGATCAGCTCCACAGGTCAGTACGCCAACTCTTGGTAGTGTCTTGCCCGCCATCACTTCTGCTCCTGGACCCATGCAGTTCTGAGGACCGCAGCATCCTCTTCAGGAAACAACCCTCTGGCTGTGACACGCTCTGTGCTCCCCCCTTCCGGGGGACAGTACCGCATGTAATGGTCCAACTACTTCCTCTGTAGTGAGTGGCAGGGGTGGAGGGAAACCCAAGCCCACCCACTAATATGGGTTCCAGCCCAGGGACCCTATAGATGGCAGCCCCGTGCTGCATCCCCTCCAAACTCTCAGTCTAAATCCTTGGGCCAATTCACTGCAGCTCCAGTACCTTCTTCGCCCTTGCCTCAGAGCCTCAGTCTCCAATGCCCAGCCACCAGCCAGGAGCTCTTCCCTAGCTCACCTGGCTCCCGACTAGAACTACAGCTCTGTCCAGAGTGCTGGCTTTCTTCCACCTGAAAGGGAGCCAGTCCTCCCTTCTTGAGCTCTAGGGAGCAACTGAACCTGCTCTGCCCTGCAGCTCTTCTTATATGGGCCTGCCAGGCCCTGACTGGCTGCTCCTCACAGCTCTTCTCCTATTGGCTGCTTTCTGTGCAGCCTCCGAAGGGCTCCATTAATCCCTTACAGGCAAGTGTGAGGCAGATGCCCCATCACAGGGGGGATGAAATGCCAATATCGCTTCCAGATGCACGTTCATGAACTAAATGGAAGCCCCAACTACTGAAGGTGCAGCAGGCACTTCAAAATGTCCTGGATAGAGGCCAGCATTGGTTGTATTCCACGAGCTAATGATCACACCAAAAATTGCTTCCATTTTGCTGAATAGGCCATACTGGTGGAGGTTTTTCTACTGTTAAAGAGGATGTGTGGGACAGCCATTGAGCACTGCTCTTCCTCCTCATTCAGTCATGCAGCGGCCACACCGTGACATGCATGGAGCTGAGCGCAGGATGCAAGATGTGGCCTTGGTTCTGAGTGAGTAAGTCAGATAGGGAGGCAGCAGTTTGGCAGGCTGAATAGACAGTGAGACACGGTCGGAGAACCAGAACTGTCTCGGCTATGCTGGGGCAATGAGAATGAGCCTGGCCCAATCCACCTTGAGCTTGAGGATGAGCCGAAGGATGACTGGGATCGGGGGGCAATCTCCAACCCAATGAGGGCCTCGGTGCCAAAGCAGGCCACATGGCCTGTACGAGCAGCTGCTGTTTCAGGTGAAGGTCCTGAGCCACTTTAGTCCATTTTGCAATGATCTGCAGATCACACAACACTCTTTAATGTGGGCGTCACCAATACAGAGCATATGCCGCATATGGGGATCGCTGTTGGGACTCCCTTCTCCACACGAAGGACAATGTTGAAATCTCGGGGAGGGCATCACCGAGGAAAGTAAACTAATACAACTAACACTACTCTAACTAACACTAAGGGTACTGCTAACTATATACAACAAGAGAAAAACTAAACTAGTTGAGGGGTTGTGAGGTTAAGACCACACAGAACTCTGGCAGAACGTTGCTTGCTAGGCAAATTTCTCTGGCTCTGGTGTGCTGGGTGTGCACACACTTAAGTGGAATACATGGCTACATCTAGTCAAAGAAGAAGTACACAAACTACTACACAGTAGGTCAAACAAATACCATGTCAAACCTTTTTAGCACATCTCTAGTGCTACTATGCAGTGGCCTTTGTACTAAATAGATGCTCCTTTATTATGGTGTTTTATTTAGTGAGTGTTTAGGTGGGCTGGGTGTCCACATGCTTAGAGGGCAAGATTTTATTTCAGTTCTGCCCCACTTTTAGTATTTAGTTACATACTAAGACATTGCTATTGATTTTTGCAATATTTGTTTTTTTGTTATATGTGTAGACTCTTGGAAGCCCTTGGCGATGGGGCACTTTGTCAGTACTATTCTATATTATTACTAAGAATGCTCCGTCAATCTGTGAACTGTAAATAGCAAATACATGTCAGTCAAGCATATATCAGTAGGGAAATAGTTATAGTTATTCCTTGAATGTTTGTTTTATAAAATCCAGGTACTGGAAAACTAAATACTATTTGTCATGACAGTGTATAGATTGTAAGAATCAAGAAAAAGAACATGGAATAAGTACATTGCCATACAACTAACTTATGTGAGTGCCGTTTTTACCACTGTCATAAACAGTTATCTGGATAAGATAATAGAAACAGATAACAGAAATAGTTCTCTGTAACATGTTTACAGACTGAAAACTGAACAAATTGGAACAATGGAAGAATGCAAAATAACTCACATATCCCATGTAGCCCTTGACATATTATATTGTACTAATGTTTCTGGATTTGGGGTCAGGAAGGAATTTCCCCCCAGGTCAGATTGACAGAAGGGAGATTTTCCACTTTCCTCTGTAGCCTGGGACCTGGGTCACTTGCAAGTTTAAACTAGAGTAAATTGTGGATTCTCCGTAACTTGAAGTCTTTAAATCATGATTTGAGGACTTTAGTAACTCAGGCAGAGGTTCTGGGTCTATTACAGGAGTTAGTGGGTGAGGTTCTGTGGCCTGCAATGTGCAGAAGGTCACACTAGATGATTGTGATTGTCCCTTCTAGCCTTAAAGTCTCTGAGTCTATGAGAAGCTGCAGGAGAAAATGTATTTAATACAGTTTGAAGAAGAAACTGTAAACATCTGGCCCAGCTAGGCCTTAATCTCTGTGCAATATGTACATTGAACTCCAATTAGCATTAATGGAAGACGATCTGTGGAAGTAAATATCTTCCCTAATGTAAAGGACACAAATCATAGCTGCTTTAGTATGTCATTTAACAAGGCATTCACTGTTCTCCAGTCTCATATAATCATGGAAATATCATTGCCTCTCTCTGGATTTTTCCCCTTTACATGCTTAGGCAGACAGTTTGCTTGGCTTTACTCACTAATGTGGTTACATTTGTAGCCTTCTTGATGACTGCCACTGTTACAGAGCACATCTCTTTCAATGTGCTCCTTTTTCCTGGCGATAATACAATGGCTCTGATTCACAGACTGCAGGATAGTGGTTGTAAAGTTGCTGGAGCTTACTGCCTCTTGGCACTAGGGATCAAGTTCAGCCATGATGTAAGCATTGCTAGTGAGGAGAACACACCAAGCTTCTATTTGGCCCTAGGGGTTTAGCTCCTCTCACTATTTTTCTCTTTCACTACATTTCAGGACTAGAAGAAAAATGCAAGCGTTTCCTTATCACACTGTCTAATTTAACAGAATCAGGAAGACTAATATTTTGCTTAGCAGTTTTTGTAGCTTGTATAGATTATTTTTTTATATCCACCCTCCTCCCACTTCCTCCCCTACCGCAATGTGGAGCATTTTGAAGAGCCAGGATTACAGGCCCTTTTACTACAGGGACATTGCTAATCTTTTATAAATTAGAGCTGGATGAATCCTGCAAAGTTCTTCTCTAACTGTTCTTCCTTTGTTTTCATTCTAAAGCAAATATGATTCAATTCTGTTTTCAACCTTTTTGTGTTCACTAAGACTGGCTGAATATTTTCTCTTGGAACTGATTTTCAGGGGGAAATTTGTTCTTTTGACTAAATAACATCTTTTGTGAAAAGGGTCTGGTTTCTGCAGAAAATTTTGGCTTTTCATCAAAAAATACAAACACCCAAAGGAACTTTTTTTTTTCAGTTTTCAGGCAAAAATGTTGCTGTGGTGCCTCATGGAAGTTGTAGTTCAGGTGCCTCATTCCCCAGATTTTATTTGTGGGCCAGGTTCCATAGCCCGATTACATTTCTCCTCGTGTGCCATGGCCAGGGAGTCCCATGATGCATTGCAGCAGTTTGGCAAGAGGAGAGACTGTGTTCGCTCATGGGAGATGTAGTTCAAACAGGGAGCCAGGCTCATAAATGAGAACGAGGGTACAAGCTTCCCAAATTACAACTCCCATAGCAATTTTCAGTTTCTGGCCAAAAGATTTTGGTTTATAAAATTTTACTAAAATTTCAATTTTTTGTGTGGAAAATTTCAATGAATACTTAATTTTTTTCTTTTCCTAAGAAATTTCCATGGGGAAAAAAATCTCTACTTTCTAACCAACTTTAGGGTTTGCATTACAATGAACAAGCTTATTGGCAGGAAAGTTCTCAGAAAAGATGTATTGTAAGTGAATATGGAAGAATCTGAGAAATTTGCTTCTAAGAATTCTGCTAATCAAATCAATGAACAGACACATACCATGTGGCCTGTGTTTTTTTTTTAAACTTTAGCAGCACAGCTCAAATTTTGAATACTGAATACTTGCAACTAATTGCTATAGCACAATCTACAGAATTAGCTTGGTTTCGCCATACAGTACCATAATCCTATTGGTTTTAAAGTCATAGTCAGATAATGATCCCTTTGTTTCTATGTCATTGCCAAAGCGTCCATTGGCTTAAAATATCAGATGGGAATGAAAATGATGGTGCCATGGGGCAGATGTTTAATACGTGTACTGCACTATTCTGTTCTTACCTCTCGGTGTTTATCACTGCATTAATTTTTTTCTGTTGTGCCAGTCTATTTAAAAGAAATACACAAATTATCACATGTGAGCTACATAATATAATTATTTTCCATTGGCTGGCAGTAGGTCATATCCTTTAAATAGGGAATGCATGACAGTCAGCTATGAATTACAATGGTGAAATGCCCTGATGGGTTTTAGTGGTGACATTATAAATCCTAAGATGCTTCTATTGGTCCTGATGCAGAAACTACTATGTACTATGGCCAGTATTGTGTTGATGGCATTCATGGTGCAACAGCACAAACAACATCTCTCTTGGCATGATGCCATATAAATTGAAGTCACTGTGAAATAAACCATCAGCTATGTGAATTTCAATTCCGTTTAAAATATAGGAATAAAATCTGTTTGTTAAATGGGGGAAAATATTCCTATATAAAAAAAGAAGAGATATTTTCATACACATAAAGTGCATTGCAAACCACAATCAGTTGAATGAAAGCTAAAAGATAAAAAATATTTTAATGGGCTTGGCAATGTCTTTTTAATTATTTCATCTTGGATAAAAAGATTATAAAAGAGCATTGGGCCAGAACCTAAGCTCAGAGAACCCCTCACAGTGGGATAAAGGTCTTTATGTCAGCTGCTCCTCCCAAGTCCAGCAAGTCTGGGATGTGCTGGAAACATGGCGTATCAGCTGACAGCACATAAGCGGTTGCCCCATGAGATGCACTGGCTGCCTATGAGTGTCAGGATGTAATTCAAAGTGGATGATACTCTACATAGCAAGAGAGCTGGCACTGTCACATTCTGAATTTTCTTTTAGAATGTAGCCCCATCTGCAGCACATTGCACTAGTCTAGTGTGGATGTGACAAAGACACTGATAAGCATAGCATGGGCTGGATCCAAAATAAAATGTTGCACACTCAGCTTGTATTCACTCATAGGTTGAATAAACCTTTGAGAGTCACAGTTGCCATTTGAGCATGCAGCAGAAACCTTAGCTCTAATCAAACTCATTCTAAACTTGAATCGCTAAGGACAATGAAATCCCTCAGTCAGAGCCACCCCCATGACATTGGCTTCCAAGTCATGCAATTAAAAAAAAATTAAGTGTATGTTATTTTAATTTCTCTTCTGGATTCTGAGCCTTTAGGATTCAAGTTTTCACGTTTCTCTGCAACCACAAGGGCTGGAAACTTACCTTTTTTTTTCCCAAATGAAAGTTGAGATTCTCCCATAATCACGTAACTCCATGAGCTGGGGCTTTAAGAAAACACCCAAATATCATGAGACTCACACAAAAAAAAATTCCCTTCCATTTACAAAACACAGTCACTATTCAAGTCTCTGCGTATAAAATAAGCTTTATACTGTATTTGCAAGAAATACATCTGTGCATTGTAACCAGGTACGGTTTGGGCTTCCTTATTCTGTAATATGCTATATTATGCCAGTTAGTGTGGTTTTCATATAATTTACAGGAAAAAATATAACTTATGCATCTGACATTCTGACCTATATCCCAAGAAATGTAATGCCTAATCCTACCTGTAATAAGTCTTCTACATAGATTTGTATCTATTTCAAGCTTGTTGGGACCTTTCAGCACTTCCAATTTTCTTAGCTGGCAAAGCATAGATCTGATATTTGTGAATGTTGCCAGATCACTCGGGGGGGCTGGGATGTCTGGATCTGATGCATAATTCAAATCTTAAAACATTCAAGCCCTTTGAAGTAGTGGCAGGATTTGTAGTCCAGAATTAACATAATTCATGTATTAATTTATGTCAGTAGTTGAGCCTATTTTATACATTCTGTCACTGAAAGTATATTTATACCTTTAGCGATTTACAAATATCCTTGCTGGAATTGATCAAACAAGACAAGATTCCTTTTGGCTATTGCCTCTGAAATGAACTACACAACACAAATATTTCTTTCCATAGTGGAAATTGCATTTCTTCTCAATTAAATAATAAACCTTCTGTTCCTCTGCCACTAACAGAGGTAAATATTTTGAGCAATCTTTTCATCTGCTTGAAATACCAGATGGGTTTCAAAATCATGGTGCCAAGAGGCAAGGCATTTGATGCACTAGATTGCATTGCTGTTCTTACTGTTTTATATTTAGATTATCAATGAACTAACCTTGCTGGTCTTCCATTAGTTAAAAGTTATTTCTGTTATTCTATTATTTCTGATCCCAACAGCTAAGATCTGAAATAAATTGATGGAGGCTTGAACCTTTTGAATAAACATAGTAGGCCAAATTCAGACCTGAAATAAATCCATTAAGTCAACAGAATTACTCCAGCAATAAATTTGGTCCACAGTATATTGGTTAGGAAAAAAGTCAAAGCTAATGTCAGTTTGGGGAACCATTTAACATGCTTAGATTCAGCCTTATTACAAAATCTTCTTTGCATCTTGCAAAGAGCACAAGGAGCTCTTAGTATGGAGTGCATTTGTGGTCATAATAAAATCATGGTGAATTGAATGGAAAAATATGTGTTTGAGCACTTAAAGCTAGACTTGTAGACCACAAAACAGACTTCACAAGTAGAGGTCAAGGTGGCACTAATTGAGACAAGATTATACTTAATGGAGAGTCACCTGGATTGAATTAAGTGCATTTTCTTGGACATAGCAGGCTGAAATCAGGATAAACAAACTATTCTAGAATTCCTAGGTGACCTCCTAATAATTATGACCAAATTTGAATTTTAAGCCTTCAGAACCCCCAAATTAGACATTATATAACAGTGAACATTGCTACTCGGGAGGTCTGTTTGTTGTGATGAACAGAACATAAATCCCTCACACACAATACTGCAGGTGGAGTCTGCATTAGCAATTTCTCCACCCAATACAGCTAATGAGCCTCCAGTGTAAAAACATTTCTGTAATTCCCCGTTTTCAGACTTTCTTCTTTTGTGAAGAATTTGATACCAAAAGAAGTCTAATTGTGTTGTTTTCAGTTCCATAAACTACTGACATGCCACTTGACATTAAACTGGGGGGAGAGGTAGATATGCTGGAGGGTAGGGATAGGGTCCAGAGTGACCTAGATGGATTGGACCAAAAGAAATCTGATGAGGTTCAGCAACGACAAGTGCAGAGTCATGCATTTAGGATGGAAGAATCCCATGCACTGCTACAGGCTGGGGACTGACTGGCTAAGCAGCAGTTCTGCAGAAAAGGATCTGGGGATTACAGTGGACGAGAAGCTGGATATGAGTCAGCAGTGTGCCCTCGTTGCCAAGTAGGCCAATGGCATATTGGGCCGTATTAGAAGAAGCATTGTCAGTAGATTAAGGGAAGTGATTATTCCCCTCTACTCAGCACTGGTGAGGCCACACCTGGAGTATTGCATCCAGTTTTGGTCCCCCCATGATTGAAGGGATGTGGACAAATTGGAGAGTCCAGCGGAGGGCAACAAAAATGATTAGGGGGCTGGGTCACATGACTTACGAGGAGCGGCAGAGGGAACTGGGCTTATTTAGTCTGCAGAAGAGAAGAGTGAGGGGGGATTTGATAGCAGCCTTCAAATACCAAAGAGGATGGAGCTACGCTGTTCTCAGTGGTGGCAGATGACAGAACAAGGAGCAATGGTTTCAAGTTGCAGTGGGAGAGGTCTAGGTTGGATATTAGGAAACACTATTTCACTAGGAGGGTGGTGAAACACTGGAATGGGTTACCTAGGGAGGTGGTGGAATCTTCATCTTTAGAGGTTTTTTAAGGCCCGGCTTGACAAAGCCTTGGATGGAATGATCTAGTTGGGGTTGGTCCTGCTTTGAGCAGAGGGTTGGAGTAGATGACCTCCTGAGGTCTCTTCCAACCCTAATATTCTATGATTCTATGTGCTCTGGTTAGCCACATATGGTAAGTCCACTAGCAAGTTCATTTCCACTCTGCATGTAAACTTTTTGGGCCACCAATTCTGTTTTCCTTGTAAACTTTCTTTTTTTTTCATTGTATTTTAACCATGAAAGTATATATCTGTCTGAAACTACTGTCTAAGCTACTGATGACAGTGTGCACACAGCTCACTGTCTATAGCTCCATCTATAGTGTACAATATATGCCCTGTATGCTGTGGTGATATCCAAGAGGTAAACTAATAGTCATGTAATATATTTCATTTAATCTTGCACATTTGACTGTCTCTACTGAACTACAATTTCTAATTATTTCCCCTCAGGATTGTGTCTGAGATTCCAACTCTCTAAGCAGCTTTGAACAGCTGCCATTTAAAAATAATCAGCCTGCCAGTGTTTACCTTTATTTCACTGAGTGTTGGAACAGGCCCTTAAAATCCAATAATTCATAGTATTGGCTAGTAGGGCTAGCCATAGATATTTCATGCCACTAAAAATGGGAGAATCTAGATTTTCGGTGGGACACAAAACACTTGCTTTATAGGTCTGGTAAATTCTGAAATATTGTACCTGAGAATGGTGCTATTATTCTGGATAAAAGTAGTTTAGGTAAGTTTGAAACGTTTGTAAAGTGTTAATTATATTTTTCCTTTCCTTCCCAGGCCTGTACAGTTGGACTTGTGAGATTAAGGGAGCCTGGGTATCAGGGTGAAGGAGAGGGAAAGTAACTTCTTTTTTTAAACTCTCATAGACATTTCTAAAATACAGCATGTGGCATGTACAAAGCTGTGAAGGAGTGATGAGGCATAAAGGTTTAACTGGGAGTTCTTTGGCATAACCCTGTATGACCCAGTTTTGCTTTCTCGGCTTGTGAATAATGCAGCCATTCAAAACTTATGCCGATAAAACCTAAATTCCACACTACTCCATCATGTATTCCTCCCAGCTAGAAGAGCACCATCTCAATCACACAAAAGGAAAGAGTGCCAGCCAGTGTATTATTATCATAATAATAAATAAGCATACCAGTAGTTTGCTTTTCTGGAGTGCCTTCTAGCCAAGGATCTCCAAGTGCTTTGCACACATTAATTAAACCTTACAACATCCTATCTGGCTGGCAATGAGTGTATTTACATGCCTTTATCACATCAGATAGAGGGTACACAGCCCACCCCAGGACCCTCTGAACACAGTTTGGCTGCTGGCATGAATAGGGCCAAATTGTGTTTAGCACCTGATGCTTGAAGTGGACTGATCCTTTGAGAATGAGGGGCTGAGCTCACTTTCAGCGGGAGGTTCTGAAGACAAGTTGGTCCTATTTATGTCAGCAGACAAACCTGAATGGTCAGTCGTGGTTGATGGAAGGCTGGGCAGGTATGTTTGATATTGGGCATTCTTGGTTTAATTTTTAGTACTGACTAGCATTTAGAGTTTACATCACTGTATACAGTCTGCCCATGCTGTCTCTTCCTATGCACACACATAACCTTCTCTGCAAGGATTAAAGGCTTGATCTTACACCATTGAAATCAATGGGAGCTTTGATATAGTCTTCAATGAGAGCAGGAGCAGGCCTCAGAGGAGACATGCCAACATGGGCGGCATGTGAGCCCCCACTTCAGGGAGGCTAGCTATGTGGCTCTGCCCCTTTAGCCTGAGGCCCCACCCCTACCACTCCCCTCATCCACCAGAGCCCCGAGCGCCCCCTCCCCGGCGGCCAGAGGACCCCTGTTCAAACCGCCATGGGTCGTGGCCAGAGGACCCCTATTCGAACCACTCCGGGTTGCCCAGCCCCAGCCCCAATGCCGGGCTGCCTGCCAGCTCCAACAGCGGCCTGCCCACTGGCCACCCCCTCCGCTGCAGATCGCCTCATCCTTCCTTCCCCCCTCCCCGCTCAGCCCAGCCACCCCCCACACCCCCTTTCCGCTGAGCCGAGCACTGCCCCCGCCCGTCGCAAAACTTGAACAGGTAAAAAAACTTGGGGGGAGCATTCGCTACCTCCCAGGTACCCCTAATTGCTGCTGGCCTGCTGCTTACTTGGGTGGAGTCCTGGAGAGGAGCAGCCAGGCAGGGGCAGGTGGAGAACACTGAGCTTTTCTATGCACCATGCAGGTTCCCAGGTGGCTGCATGGCGCATAATAAATAAGCTATGACTTCTGATGGAAGCCCACTCCCAGCAGGGAGGGGGAAAAACGGGGCCACCGTCACCCAGGCATCTGGTGGAGGGTCGCCAGCAGTTGTGCTGGGAAGGCTTAGCGTACCCTGGCCTATTATACCCGCTGCCCATGGTGCCCAAGTTCCATATTAGTTTAGAAGCTGTGGTCAAAACCAGAAATAGAAAAGCAGTGGCAAAGAGAGGCGTCATTTTTATTATGGACTCTTTGGTGCTGTTTCTAAGGCTGCCAGAGAAGTGGGGAGAAGATAACAGCAAAGATAGGAAATACAGCTCCAGTCTTTGCTTTTGCCCCCATTTGCAGTCTCACTGCTGAAAAAACACAGACAGGGCACATGGTCTTATCAGCCACTTTGAGACCTGGCAAACTTGTATCAGAACTGTGCAGATTAGGACAATACTTTCAGCTGCCTTCTTTTGGTCACAGGCTCACAGCAGTGTTGCAAAATATACAAGCCAGACTCTTATTAAACAGAAGGCAAAAGGAGAGAAATAGGAAAGAAAAGAAATAAGGCAATGAAGGAACAGAACACTCAAAGAGGGGATGAGTGACAAAGTCTTACATCCCAGGCAGTGGTTGGTATTCAGCTGGATCCAGTGGAGGAGATGATGTCATCTGGATCTCTCTCTTGGTCTGGGCTAGTGAGGACATCTCTCAGGATCAGGACAACAAAGGCCCCATGGTCCTAAAAGACGGTGGGGGTGGTAGCCATGACAGTGAAGCTTGCTTCTTCCTCTTCTTTTAGTCTGCCAGCGCTCACTTGTCTCTGAAGACCTTTCTTTTAAGGATCCTAGAAGGGAGTGATAGGTGGAATTCTCTCATTGTTTTGTCCACCAATTAGGTTTAGTCACTGACATACCGATTTTGGTTCATTGATTGAACCACACTTCTTGTTTACTAGGCACGATATTAACACAGTCATTGAATTACATCAGTAGGCTTTTTCATCTTCATTATTTCTGTCTGCCTTTTGCACCTTTTCCCATTATCATTTGTTGTTATAGGTTATTGTGAAATTTAATGAACTTTCACTCACTTTTTACAAGTAAGCTTACAATTAGGGTAAATTTGTTGGCCCTAATTATTACAACAGTGCCCAACTAGTAAATTTACTTACAATTAGTTTTTTCCCTAAAACATCAATGTGGCAACTCTGGTCCCCATTTTACTGTTTATTAATTGATTTTAATCTGAAGTAACAGTGTCCGAGTTGCATTCATCTTTCAAAAATGTTTTGTAAATGATGGAAACTCAAGAAATCAGACTTTCCTAGTTGTTGTTGAACTAAATGGCAAACCAAATGTTGAGCCTCGGGCTCCCATTGTACCTTTCTTGTAGTTGTAATACTGCCCTTTGATAAATGAAACTTTCAGATTTACACCTAATGTGGTACAAGACTGAGCATTTTGTTTGGGGAGTGGCCAAAGCTGGAGGCCAGAAACTTGTATCTCATGTACACGTGCAAGGCCCCATGTATTTTGTTTAACTAAAACAAAGGTGCTAAGGCTTTGATTTGCAGACATCAAATAAAACTAAAAACAAAGCAGCTTTAGAGAAAGCAAACAGCTGGCTCCCTACATTGCTGACTATTAGGGCTTGTCTACACTTGAAATGCTACAGCTGCACCGCTACAGCTGCGCCACTGTAGTGCTTCAGTGTAGACACTACCTAAGCTGATGGGAGGGGTCCTCCTGTAGCTATAGGTAATCCACCTCCAGTGATTTTCTAGGTGCCTAAAAGTTGGGTGTGGTGAGACTCAGGGTACGTCTATACTTACCTCCGGGTCCGGCGGTAAGCAATCGATCTTCTGAGTTTGATTTATTGTGTCTTGTCTAGACGCGATAAATCGATCCCGGAAGTGCTCACCGTCGACGCCGGTACTCCTGCTCCGCGAGAGGAGTACGCGGAGTCGACAGGGGAGCCTGCCTGCCGCGTCTGGACCCGTGGTTAGTTCGAACTAAGGTACTTTGACTTCAGCTACGTTATTCACATAGCTGAAGTTGCGTATCTTAGTTCGAAGTGGGGGGTTAGCGTGGACCAGGCCTCAGTGTCAGTTCCTTTGTGAATCTAACCCAAAGTGATTTGTCCAGGTGGGACAAAATCAATGGGAGTTAGGCACCTAAGTACCTTGGTGGGATTCACAAAGGTGAAGTCAATTGGAGGACCTAAGTATCTGAGTGGGGATCACAAAGCTATTTAGGCACCTAAATCCCATTGATTTCAATGCGGAGTTAGACACTGAAACAGCTTTGTGAATCCCACCTGACCAAGGTGACACAGAAGTGTGTGTTAGAGAAGGGAATTGAACCTGGGTTGCGACTTAGCCATTGGACAACCAACCCTCTCAAAGGTCAAACAGCAAGTCTGGAGCTGGAAACGTATGCCATTTCTCAGCTCCAGACATGCAATGATTTAGTGCAAGGACTGGACCAATGGCCCTTACTTACACACACAGCATGCAGTTTGATATTTCTGAGCTGCATGGAAATCCAGGTGCCTATGACATAGAACCATATAGAATTGTAGGATGGAAGAGACCTCAAGAGGTCCAGTCCCTCGCACTTGTGGCAGGACATGGTTCTCACTTTGCAATGTAATGGTGTATTTTATGAAAACTTTCCTCAGAAAAAGGAAAATTAAGACAAACCGGACAAGAAACCATATTAACGCTTAGATTGCTCTATAGTTGTGCAATCTATAGCCTGCAAAATGACATCTGAAGGCCCTGACTCACATAATTAGAGCCATGCGCAGATACAAAATTTGTATCCACATCTGATCCGCGATCTGCAGACATGGTCCATGGATATAAAGGAGATATCCACAGATTTGCAGGACTCTGCCCATAACCCATTCATCCTCCTCTTCCTTTCAGATCAAGGGGGCACAATGGCAACAGCACTCCCACACTGTGCAATGGGAGTGTGCATTACAAATCCTCCACCGGCATACTATTTAAAACGTATTAAACATGGGCAAAGATGGGGAAAAACTGAGTTATCTACCTACCCTCCTCTGGTTCCAGCTCCAGTCACAGGGAGCAGTGAGGTTTGCAGCAGAGTGCATGGGAGTGGAGCGTACTGAGCAGGGACCCTGCATGAAAAACAGCGGCAATATAAGGTAAGTAAACATTAGAATTGGGCTGAAATGTCCTTTAATCTGTTTATGTGTGAGTGTGTGTGTGTGGGGGGGGGAGGGCTTTGCAAATACCTTGGTTTCACTATTTGCATTTGTAGCCATTCTGTACTTTATTGTTAGTTTCTGTCTGTTAACATTTTGTACAGACACAAACATACACAATAAAAATCACCCCAGAAAAAGGTGGTTATTTAATCTTTTCACAGGGATGAATGTTAAATGAACTTCTCCTACCAGGCCAAGGAATAGCTATGGAGCAGTTCCACGGGCTATTTCAGCCCAATGGCTGACGTCTCCTTCTGCGTCTCCACCATGTTCTCTCCCTGAGGTAGAGAGAAGAGTAGAAGATGTGCTGCTGATGGATCCTCTGGCCCCTGACCTTTGTAAGTATGAGGTAAGTCCTGAGCACTCCTTGCAGAGGCACACTGGCCTCTCAACCAGAGGACTCTCTGTGGCTGCAGGGCTGAGGTCCGCATTTGCCTCTGTTACAATAAACCAATGTAAGAACCGCTGTAGGATGTTTAATGCTGTCTAGTGGAAGAAGCTGTTAATGCTGGTGTGGAATGTTAACGTTGTTTTGGTTCAAAACACAACACAACCATAGGATTGATTTTCCATAGTAGCATGTATGAGCTTAGGTTCTTGAATGTGCATTTTAGGGATGCTGTGTAATTTCTATAATAACTTTTAGTGTTGACATATTTCACCAAAACCTTGTCTCCTAGTGACATGGGTTGCCAGAGGGAAAAAGAGCACACTTCTCTGGAGATGCAAATCTCCTATTTGTTGCTTGAGACAAAGTATTTCAGAAAATACAACATATACACAGCAACAGAGGGTCCTGTGGCACCTTTGAGACTAACAGAAGTATTGGGAGCATAAACTTTCGTGGGTCGAAAGCTTATGCTCCCAATACTTCTGTTAGTCTCAAAAGTGCCACAGGACCCTCTGTTGCTTTTTACAGATTCAGACTAACACGGCTACCCCTCTGATACTTAACATATACACAGTCTGTCAACCAGTGGCAGATGCTACTTGTCAACTGCTGCATACATACATTAAACTGAACATGACACATTTATGAACTGGTTGATCAAGAGCTAGATGGAAACATAATGACTCCTTCCATTCAGTGTAGAAGAATCCCATACCCACATAGCATTCATGAGAAACACACAGTGCGGATGACAATAAATGTTACAAGAGGAAATGCCTTTAACTGATAAGAAATGGAGCAGATCACAAATCACAAAAGCCTCCAGTGAGCTTCACAGAGGTAGATAACCTTGAGATGTACCTGAATATAAAGATTAAACATGAAACCTATGTTTAGCAGAGATTTATAGAGCTTTGCAAATACCTTGGTTTCACTATTTGCATTTGTATCCATTCTGCACTTTATTGTTAGTTTCTGTCTGTTAACATTTTATACAGACACAGAAACATACACAATAAAAATCACCCCAGAAAAAGGTGGTTATTTGAAATGTTTTACAAGGGAATTTTATAGATCAATCTCCCCAGTGACTCAGAAAGGTAAAAAAGAAAGGGCACAGTAAAGCCGCATATGGGGCTGTGCAAAATTTAGAAACGAAAACATGAAGGATCAAAAATATTGATGTATTTGCGCTTATTGGCCAAATCTAGTTACTCATTTCTTTGTAAGTAGCAGCCCTGACTATTGTGGGCTGTATATCCATGCTAAGACAAATATGAGAGACAATAAATGGCTTTGTTAGTCTGCCTCAAGAGCAAGGATAGGGGCTTCTGTTGTGATTCAGGCCCCTCAAAGCCTTCCGGAGAAAGTATCCAACAGGAGAATACATGGTCAGCAATTGAGTGGGTAAAAGCTTTAAGTGATGGAAGCCGTGCTGACTAATGGCTTAATCAGGGGAATGGAGGGCCAGAAATTTAAGGTTTAATTTCCAGTTTTACTGTTTTCTCTCTGTGTGAAGTTAAGACCACTCAAACTTCTGTTAATTGTCTTTATTTCTTCATATATAAAGTGGATATAATACCTGACGAGGGTGTTCTGAGGGTTGGTTAACAAGGAAAAAAATTATTTTTCAGTGCACAGCCTGAGTATCTGGACAATACATTGGGAATTCCACTGGGGGTGGGGAAGGAATCCTACCTATCAAGTACTAGTGCACTCTGTGGCTCAAATTTCCTAGCTTTGTAGGGGGACAAAGGCTGGTAGATATGCATAGAGGTAGATGCTCTATTACTTCCCAGACCACTACCACTTGCTCCTCAGCAACAGTGCATTGGGAGAGCATGCACTCTGGCTCAGTTTTCTCAAATCTACCCCACCCTGCACAGTGGAACCAGACCACACATCCACAAATACAGGTTTGAGTGAACAGACCTCTATTTGTGATGTGGAATGAATCACAAGGATCAAGGATGCTGTCTATCGAATCTATCATCAGATAACAAATGGCTCTCAGTTGTCTGATTCAGTGTCTATATGATCAAAGGTGAAGGTGGCTGCTAGTGCCTGTTGCTGCTCACATTAATGGAAAATCACTTTGCACAAATATACTAATTAGTATAAACAGACTCAGCACTTCAAAAAACACGTTGAGCCAAAAAAACAAAAGGGAAAAGTAGATGACAATTAGCCTATTGTTCATGCAAATGGAAGAAATAACTTCAGAATCAGACAATAGGTCAAGAGAGTATATTGCGTAGGCGTTCATTGGAGAACAGACTAAACAGGAAGTGATGTATTTTATACTTATAGCACTGTTGGGAGAGAGAGATATTAAATCCAGGCAGAGCACTGAAAGGGAACAAACAACATATTGTGTGGGAGACAACAGTAATAACTTTGAGCAGGGGGAGACACAGGACTATATGGTTTAAAATACATCAGTGGCTTAAGAGACTGTAATTATACTTTACTGGGTATGGCTTTAGTTTACGCACATTTTTTGATAAAGCCCAGAGGTCTCCAAATCTAAAGCACATTGTTTATTTGTTTCTGTGCCTTAATCATTTAAAGCTCTGGTTTAAATTAGAAAAATAATTATAGCAGTTAAAAGTGAACAAATGGAAATGTGAAGAAAAGGGAAACGTTCAGATTTAGGAACAAATTTCACCAAAGAATACAGCGTCCAGTTTAAGTCTCTGTCCTGTGTTCACAACCATCCTTGGGACTGGCCCTAATTGCTTGCCTGTCCCTTGTGATCATGATCGCCCAATGTTCCATTGGAACCATGGAAAAGTCAGCCACTAGAGAGAGAGGCTCATGAGTCCAGGAGACAGAACTTTCACAGGGCCTAGTCCTGGACTATGGAATGATGCTGAAACCCACCAATTTCTAAACTAAATACAAAAACTAATTTTTTTTTGACTTACCACAGCTTTCTTTCAATAATGGATTTTCCCTCTCCCACTCACGTGTGCGCACCCCCCCCCTCCTCCAGTGCATCCATTCACATAGATACCAGTCACACACACACACACACACACCCTTATTCAAAGAAACTATAAATTAATTAAACTATTTCCCCTACAGGCTGGGAGGGGGGAGAGAGAGAGACTGACATATTTGCATTTTTAAATACTTAGTAGGCACTCAGATACCATACAGCAGTGGTAACCCAGTACATAGATAGAAGATATTACGCTAACCTTTTTAAAGAAAAGTATTCAACTAGTTTTCAGAGCATTACTGGAAATGTGTGGAAAATTTGGCCTTAAATAATCATATTTAAGCAAATTATTTTTATCATCCTAAGACTTTCCCATTTATATCACTGAGTGCTACTTTGATTTGCCCCCGCATGTTACATAGATGTAAAAATATCTATACTTTGTATGGTAGCTTTTAGAGAAGCAAATAAAATCCATTTCTTATCAAATCTATTAAAAATCACTATATGTTTACAGAAAAGATTTTTGTAACAAAGGTTTAATTTAAAAAGTTAATAACTGTATTTCAGAAGATCTGAGTCACCCAACAGTAATAATTAGGGGGTTTGTTCTATACAAAATGCTTTATTGAACCTTCATGCCTCCATTCAGATAATTATACAAATGCATACATTTAAAGGTTTAAACTCTATTTCAGTTCACAGCTCAATTCATAGGAAAGTTGAATACAGAAAAGCAATGCACCAACAGAATATGTCTGAGACACCATTAAAAACAATAACACTTCTTCATTTAAATCTTTGAGAATAGACTGGAATAGTCATCCTCTGACAGAATTTCATGAGGGGACTCCCTTTACATTATCATAGGGCAAAAATCACCATTTTACAGTAAGAGGAAAAAAGCTCTGAGTATATTTACAGTACATACACTATACATAAATACAAGAACAACACTTACATAATATTAATAAACTTATAACATAGGTGTTGCCTAAACACTACATAGTATATAAATGCAGAGGAAACTATTGGGAAATTAGATTTTAAGATGATTTTTTTAAAGAAATGATTTGCAGTTAAAACCCTTTGAAAAGAAAGCAAAAGAAAGATTTAAGGAATTAATACATCTGCTTGCTAGCACTGGTAGTTTTAATTCTTTTCAGTACAGGACTTTCTATTGACACACTTATCTCTGTCGGGTTATGGACTAGTGACCCTTTCATATCATATTCTAGGAAAGAGAATCAGATGCTATACATAATAATTCGCTGCTGTGAAGCTTCAATCCCGAATCCATAGTTTCGTAAATTAAGGGATGTTTTTGTATTTTTACACAAGAGGATCATACGAACAATTACTGGCACTTACAAAAATAATGACCTAACTGAAGGGAAAAATATGGGGCCAAATTCAACCCTGGCCTCAGTCTTACACCTAATATCATGGTGGAATTTGCTCCATCTATGTTTGGCTTGGCCGAGAATATTTTTTATTATTCTTTTGTTTCTTCACAAACACAGCTGACAGAACACTTCAAGTTAATATTATTTTTGACCTCACATGTAGATAGTCTCAACTCTTCAGTCACTTTGAGCAAGTGTGTGTGTGTGTGGGGGGGGGGGGAGGAGTGGTGGTGGAGTGTGTTAAAGATCTGATGTCTGAAGTTTCATCAATTTAGCAATGTATAACTGTTTATGTTCTCTTGTGGATGCAAATGGAAGATATAATTTTTCAGGAACAGACAACAGGTAAAGAAAATGTGTTGTGTGGGTGTTCGTTGGAGAGCTTAAACTAAACAAGAAGTGAATTTTTACTTACAGAACTATTGGGAGAGAAAGAAGTTGTCTTTAGAAGTATATATATGGCAATTAGAAATGGGCTTGAATCAGAACCCAAGATACAACCTAGTCTGAATTTTGGACAAGTTCAGCCCCAATCCAAAGACTGTGTCTCAGACCTGTCTCTTTGATAAACCCAACCCCAAATCTGATGGGCATAGATTTAGAGAATGTTGGTACCTAAATCTGGTTCCAAACTGCATGCCTCAGGTCTTTATCTCAATATAGTCCATAAAAATCACATCACATACCAGTGTGACACCATGCTGAACACTGTATATGTTTGTAAATGCATTTTAAAGGTAGGGTTCGCAACATACAAAGATATATCTCATGAAGCAAATCAATGTGTCCAACAATACACAAAGATCAAGCATTTTTACAGTCACTAGTATTTCAGCTTGCTGAAATTTTTTGACAGACTAAACTCTGGAAAACATTGAACATCATGAATTCACACAACAGCACCCCAGAGAATCCCTACCACTAAGAGCTCAATCTTGTATTCTTATAGTAACCAGAATTCCCACTGAATTTTTGCCTGTGCTGAGGAGCAAGAGTGTGTCCATAATATTCTACAATGATACTACAAGGCTAATACAGTTTATTTCATAGTCCAACATCAATGAAATCAACAACTACTACAGAGATATGCTGGCAATCAATGCAACTAAAAGCACGTGTGTGTGTATTGCAGAATGAAGCAAAAAGAATTGCACATTTTTGCATAACGAAGACTATGCTGCCTTTCTTATGAATGGCCAATTGACACATATTGCTGCAGTAAACCAATCCCCCTAAAGGAGATTTCTATGGGGGGGTATTTCTAGCAGTGTTCCATCAGAAAACACACACACACAGAAAAAAACAAAACAGGAGCCATTTTTGCCCTTCAGCCTTCATCATCCCCAATGTGCACTGAGTTCTTTAATGTGCTTAATGTCTGGACATTAAATTCAGGATGACACAGAATAAATATTTGTATGTCCTGATGTGATTATATGCACTGATGGCTGATCTGATTAAAATAATTTGTTACTAACCTAGTGGTAATGAAACATGTTTAACTGACACACACTAATGTCTGCAGTAGTTTTTGTACACATAGGCCCACATTTTCAAAAGAAGTATCTAAATTTGCACCTGCTGTTTTTCTCTTCACAACTATTTTTGTGTACACAGAATCCTGCCTCGGTTTGCGCAAATCAAGCAGATGTTATACCATTCAAATAGCACACACAAAAGCAGATTTTTGCATACACAAAATGTAGTATGCGCGAAACTGTAGTTAAAAGTTGAGAGGCTATTTTTAAAATATGATCTGCATTGTATTGTTTAAGCACAGAAGGTAATGTTCTTCAGTTTAAATTCTGATCTTCAGTAGGTTCATTTTAAGAAGCAGAAAAAGCCTGAGAAATGACACCACTGAGATATTTTAAAAGTCCATTAGTACATCAATTAATCAACTTTCTGTCAGAAACGTATAAGATTATATGTAAAAAGACAGACATCGTGAAAAAGTCCTGGTTGTCATCGCTGGCCATTTTCTATAATAAAATCAATTAGTTTATTAATGTAATTGTCAAGCACAGTTGATTAGTAAGATCATTTAACATAAAATACTCTCTCTAGATCATTTAAAAAATATCTGCAAATGTTATTTAAACATGCTCCAGGCTCCCATCCGCTTATCACAAAATGAAAAAAAGGGAGTGACCCATTCTTTGCTGAATGTTAAAGTATTTCAGCTAGTTCCCTGGTGATTTTAAATTTTTCATAAAAGGGGTATTACACAAGAGGTCAAAAAAGGAGAGAAGTAATGTGTGAAATCTAAGTTTCAAGAGTTCAAAGCCAACAGAGAGGATTTTCAAAGGAATTTCCATTGAAAAACAATGCATTGCATTATTCTTCTAGAAATAGTTGCTAGGGTTACACTGGTTTTATTGCTGTTTTCTGGATCATTTCACTTAGGAATACCGTGGAGCCAGGATGATTCTCAAGCAAATTGGACATAAATTGGGAGGGACACCAAAAACAGTGCTGGGCAATGACCTCCACCTATAATTTAGACCTGGTGTGTGTCTGATTCACCTGTAAATTACAATCCATTTCCTTCCTGAAAAGACCAGACCAGAGAAAGAAGATCTAGCACATCATCTTAATAAATGAAAAAACAAATGGCACTTTGTGTTTGTTTCTGCGTTGTAGCGATGTAGTCCAAGTGTAATTTAATTTTTGTTTTATTGATAACAGGATCCTAGTTATTGCTGTGTAAAAGTATAAGAACATCCCATCAGTTCTAATGTTCATGAACAGGCACTTTCAGTTTCTGTTTCATGTCTGTAAATGGACTTTGGGTGGTCCTTGTTACAAGCATATGTACACTAGAAATGTCACAATCTTCCTGTAGCACTTCATCTTGACATGCAACTGTACCTAAAAGACTAAATTCCCTGGAATCAGCAAAGAGTTGACCATCTGTTTTAGATATGCAATCTTTCATTTAAAATGCATTTTAGTAGGGGAAGATAAACACAACAAATAAATTAAATGAGAGTCTGTTGCTACTGTATCTTTCGTGCATTTTAGTGACTAGAATAAAAGCACCAATGCAGTTGTTCTTGTTTTTTGTTTGTTTTTTACCTTGTTCAAACTAAGGCATTTTGAGTTTTGACTTTTTCAGCTTCCAAGCACTCAAAATGGCTTCATTGCATCTAACACCATTGGCAATAAACCAAGACAAATGGCCACTCCATTTTTGCACAGACTGAACATGCTCTGACAAAGTGTAACAATTTAGTTCCTATATTTTAACTGTGTTTAAGTTTTACAAGGCATATCTGAGCAGGTTTTAATTTTATTTTTTGTGATGAAAACTAAAAAGTTTTTTTTAAACATACTTCATTTAAACTATTTACAACCTGTGTAAAATTGTAAGTTTGAAAATACTTTTCGACTATCACATATATTACAGAATATTTAAACTGTTACAAGTACAGTAAAATACCTTCATTCTATTATTTTTAAAGATGCAGTATCCTTATAGTTAGGTTTCATACTAAAAACTGAATTGCTACTGAAATTGATTAGGATATAACATATTTAAAAGTATCAATGGGCATGACTTGCTAAGCATACATTGCACAGTTACTGTTACTCTGTAATGAAACTGTGAAAATATAGCAGTTTTGAAATTTCTTTATGTACATCTTCAGTTATAAAACACAGGCAAAGGCATAATACAGTAATACAAGCTGGTTTCTTAATAAGGTGAAGGTATTTTCTTTTACAGTACTAAATATTTCCAATTCTTCATCTGGTTTTGAAATCATGGTTAAATCTTTGTTCCTGATTACGTATGTGATGAGGTATGTGAACATGTGAGTGTTTGTATGCAGGTGTGGATGTGCGTGTGTGTATTGGGGCAGGGAGGACATGTCGAATGGTCTCTATTTTTGTATGCTGTAGAAGATGCACTTTACCTCACTGACCTCTTAAAAAAAAAGATTTTAATGGTGGTAAACTCATCCACCTTCTATAAAGCAGAAAGAGAATTTTTCCATTAAAGAACATTTATGATCAGAAGATACATTTATCAATGACAACCTGGGGTACTTTTTCTATGCAGTTAATGGAAAATGAGTCGTGTAGTTATTATTATTCCATTATTATTTCTGGGGGGTTGCCCAGCCATTTGTCCATTCTCTGCATAGTAAATTTACCCCAAATACCGATAGTGCTGATGGCATTTTTAACACTGTTAATTTCATTATACACTATTTCAGCTAACAATTTCACATGCACCTTAGTTTAAACCTATTTTACTTTTAATGGTGCTAAGTATAAAAAAGTGGAGAATAAGGAATACTGCATCTTCATCTCCTTTATAAACTGCCATTGCAATGAGCTGATTTCAAAGTGCTGGATCATATGGGTGTTTAAAAAAAGTAATGAAAATTTAAAGTTTAAAAAATCCTGCATCAAAGAGAATACTTGTTCAATATGTTTTCAGATACTATTGATGACTGGGCTTCACTATCCAGACCAAAAGCAGCCTTTTAAAATCACTTGGAGCGTAGCACTTTGTAGCATAGGTGCACATGCAAGCTGTAATGCATACAGTGTACTTCCTGTCTACCATTTATTCACACTGAGGAGGATAAAAATTTGCTCTTATTGCAAGAATGGGATGGTTCACATTTGTGTTTTACAATTGCATATGTACAGATCTAGTGTGTTGTGTAAAGATGACACCAGATATTCCTGCATGCTGTTTATGTTGTAAGCCATTCAAGTTGCAAATCTGCAACAGAACTTGGCATTTTAGAGGAAATTATAATAGGGAATATCAGACTTTGCATAAATGCAAAAGATTGGAGGTAGTTCTGAACCAAAACCCTTGGTCTAAGAACACCATTGGAGTCAGACGAAGTTCAGATCTGGATCTGAACATTGTGGGTTGCCAACCTTCTCTCTTCAAAGATAACTTCTCTTAAATCATTTTAGACCAAGAACAGAAGCATTAAAAATGGTCTCACTGAACATATTGGCCCAAATTTCTATGCACTCAAATACACATGTGAAGCTCACCATTAATTTCAACGAGTGCCTACAAACCCCAAAGGCAGACATAGCAGATTGGAGAGGTTATCTGGATAGAATAGCAACATGAAAGCTCTTTCACACACAGATGTTTTATCTTAAACTTCCTAACTGGAGAATGCGTCAAGAGGGATTGTCTGAAAACTCCAGTATTTGATACTTCTGCCTCTGGACCTGTTTCTGATGTCCCTTACACTAGAGGGTGTAACTCCACTGATTTTAATGGCTTTACCCATTTCACATTGGTCTAATCCAGAGTACAACCAGACCCTTTCTGTTATCTACTGCAGTGTTTTTAATATGTAAATGAATAGACAACCAGATGAGAGAAATGATAACATCCCTTACTGCTGTTCCTGCAAACTATGCAAACTGGCTTATCAATCTCCTTCTGGCAAATAAACTTTGTTTTCTAAAGATGAACTAGCTCCAAAAAATAAAAAAAATAAAAAAATATATATATATAAAAAGAAGAGACACCACATTATTTGCTGAAGGGAATTTTTTGTGCACCAGTAAAGATCAGCCAAAAGTAAATTCTGGTTCCTTATGTTTAATTACTGCTATTTGAGTAATTGCTGATTGCGCATTAAAGGAAATTTCATACATTGACATCTGCTTGAACCCTTTTTCTGTTTTTAGAAGGACTGGTACGTTTAAAAGGACATTGAAGTTAATACAGGTGGGTCCAAAATGCAGGGCCGGCTCTAGGAACCAGCGCAGCAAGCAGGTGCTTGGGGCAGCCAATGGAAAGGGGCAGCACGTCTGGCTGTTTGGGGGCAATTCGGCAGCGGGTCCCTCTGTCCCTCTCGGAGGGAAGGACCTGCCGCCGAATTGCCGCCGAAGAATGAAATGGCGGCGGTAGAGCCAAAGTGCCTCCGATCGCAGCTTTTGTTATTTATTTATTTTTTCCCACTGCTTGGGGCGACAAAAACGCTGGAGCCAGCCCTGCCAAAATGTAACCTACAGACAATACTAATCATATCTCACATACACTGAACAAACAATCCTTTATATTAGGGATGCAACACTAGTAGTAAAATCTCATCTGCATAGTCAGGAGACCCCATGACAACCCACCCACCTATAGTGTGCTCTTGGTTTGTTTCAGTCACAGCTCATTACACTGTCCCGTTCACTCTCCAGTGGGGTCTCCAGTGCTGGTTATGAGAAGGCTAGATATCGAAATAAGCAACAGAGGGTCCTGGGGCACCTTTAAGACTAACAGAAGTATTGGGAGCATAAGCTTTCGTGGGTAAGAACCTCACTTCTTCAGATGCAAGAAATTTTTGTACTTGCATCTGAAGAAGTGAGGTTCTTACCCACGAAAGCTTATGCTCCCAATACTTCGGTTAGTCTTAAAGGTGCCACAGGACCCTCTGTTGCTTTTTACAGATTTTACAGATTCAGACTAACATGGCTACCCCTCTGATACTAGATATCGAAATGTTTCTTTTGGATTTGGATAACCTACCTGATCATGAGAATAGGACAGGAAACGATAAGTGGAAGAGGCAAGCTCATGCAGTGACAACAAAGACTTTTTTTTTGGTGCTGCTCTTTTAGTTGGGGAGCAGGAGTTGAACCCTTTTGATGCCATTATTTGGAGAGCTGATCAATTGTTCAGTATCAGGAGAACATTTACAAATGTATTTAGGGATGATCAAACTTTGGGCCTGCCAATCTTTATACAGTAGTGTCCCTTTAACGTTATTCTTCAATTATTTGCACTTGTTTTAGTGTTTAGTTATGCCTTCCTCAGCTGCTGGTTGAATTTTTCTAAAGATTGTTTTGATTTAAGAAGCCCTATAACATAATAATTGTTATTTCAGGAATCAGAAGTTAATTCAGACTGGTCAAACATCATGGCATCAAGTGGCATCATGAATTTAATTTGTGCAGTTCCTGGAACCAAGTGTTCATAATTAAACGTACTGCAGAAGATGTTATGTGTTTACTTTTTATCTCCGAACTATAAACATCTCAACAAACACAACATTTCACCAAGGCTCTTTGTCACTTTGAGCTGAATAACAGATCCTCACGAAGAAGAAAAAAAACCCTGTTCTGTTTTAAAGAACAATTGCTTGCTAAGAGTTTCTCCTCTCTTTACCATACAATTTAATTAATACAAATTGGTTCACAATTATGGGGCTGCATGGGAAGGATAAACAATTTGCATTCATGTAAACTAAGGAGGTTTGGGTGGAAGATGCCTGCAGCGGCAACCTCTGGATCCTATGTGAAGGGTTATTTATAGCATACTGGAGGGTTGACTAATGTCTCCTTATCCTGTACTTCCAAGTGAGGAAACTAGCACCCTGTGGATCATCTCTTTCAGAGAACATCTTTTCTACTCTATTAACCCATTAACAGTGGGGGTTTCCCAACCCCCTCACCTATCTCATCTTTCCAGCCACAAAATAACTATTATATTTGATGGGAATGAAAATAACTGTGGTACTTAGCAGGCCAACACATATCAGAAAGAATAGCGTAAGCTGTCAACATAACACAAAAAATCCAATGTGCTAGTTCTTTATGGCCACCTTAGTTGGTACAAAGATTGGGTTTTGCAAGTCCTCATTATGTTTTTGTCTTGAAAGCCATTTCATTCATTATTGCTTTCACCTGTTTGAGATGCAGCTGTTTCTTTTCTGCTTTTCCTCACTAGCAGTGGTACATTCAATTCCATTTTATGGATGGCCACGCCACTAATCTTGGTGCAAGTGGATATAAGATATGTTTCACTGTTTCCTTGTAATCAAATACATGTATGTAGACGGGGAGGATGCCTGGGTGACAAAAAACTGCACTTTGAAAACAGGGCAGTAGCTTGTAGATGGGGTCTTTCTATACAAACTGTTCTAAACAAATCCACAGCAGAGCACAGATGCTTATACTGTACTTCAGCTGAAATGCTGCTACCCCATTTTGTTTTACAGACTTCAACAAAAAAAAAAATCTAAGAAAAAGAAAAGGTTACATGTTTGGTGTCCTTTAGGTCATAATGACAAACTGTGGTGAAATAGTAAAACGCCACCATCATTATTGTAAAAGTTTGCTTAAGTGCCACTACACTTCAGACAGTGGAACTTCTCCAGCAAAATCTTCTCACTGACTTTCATGCAGCTTGTTTGTAGCACAGATCAGGTATATTTTATATACTGATTAGACGATACTCAAAAAAGGGGGAGACAATGGAATACTAAAGGTCTAGAGGTCTTGTTTTTTTCATTGGTTTGTGTTATCTGATCATCAAAATAGCAATAATTCTCAAGAATAAAATGTCCAACAGCTGAGAAAATGTACCGGCCATAAATGTTGTTAAAGGACACAGTATGGAAAATAATGCCCATTTTTGTAGCATTTAGGTTGCTATCTCCCAGGTGAACATGATGACATTTTGGGGGGTTGCCATGCTGGGGGGCTTTAACTTCAGATGGAAAGGAGAAGAGTGGCACTTCTTTTCCTGCTTTTTTGTTATGGACATCATGGAATGTCCTTTGTGTTAACACTGTAGAAGAGGATTCAGCCCTGCTGAATGCACGTAGTTAAGAGACCCAGCTCTTATACTCTACTTAACAAGTAGCGTTTCTCACACCAGCATGTGCCTACGGCGGTGCAGTGCCAAGTGATCTGAACGGGAAAAGCTGCGGTCACAGTCTGCACACTTGAATGGCTTCACTCCTGTGTGCTTGCGATAGTGCCTTGTCAGTTCATCTGAGCGAGCAAACTTCCAGGTGCACCCTTCCCAGGTACATTTGTATGGTTTTTCTCCTAGGATAGACAAGAGAGAGAAAGAAACAGGTAGTGACTTTCTATTCAGTTGATCCCAGTCACTCCAAGCCCTTCTGCATGCGCCCCTCTCCCACTGCCTCTGGGCGGTTTAAGGAAAAATTTCAAAATTTGTACTTTCTGAATCTGCAGATTAAGACAAAATATTTTGGTCCAGATTTCTTCAGTCCTACAGGAGTCACATGACTAAGAGAATCAACTGGATTAAGGCAACAGCAATCTGAGGACAGAGCTTTGTGCAAGCACTATCATTATGACAGTGCAATCTTTTTAGCTTGCACTTCCCCAGTCCACACCTGCTCTCAAAATGGCAGACTCTCCTCAGTTTTCATTCAAAGGCAGAATGCTAAAGGGAAGTCGCTCATTAGAAAGGCTCCATCATTTTTACAAACCACACAACAGAACATTTACTAGCACATTGTAAAAAGTCTATAAAAATAAAATACATTTCTCAAAATAAACAGAAAAAGAGCAATCAGTGAGGCTCTCTCCTTGTTCTTGTTCAGTTAGGGTAAATTCAATGGGATCAGAGCTAGGCCAATTCTGAATGCTCTGGAAAATGTTGTACTTAAAAAAGTAAAGTGCATTGCATAATACAGGTTCTATATAAGTCAATACAACACCAGCAGAATAATTCAAAACAGCCCTATTTTATCATTTACAAAATAATAATGTTGTTATGCAAACCCATTTCTATTCCTCTTATAAGCCACAAATTTATGTAATTTCATAACCACCCCAGCACTCTATGGTGACATGTTAACTGCTCTTGGGTATCTCCCATATTCAGCAGTCTAGTGTGCATCAAAAACTGATAAAGAAAACCAGCTTAAGGTGTTTTTGTACACATACATACATGCTTTAAGGAATGCCACTGGCAAATTGAATTAGAATTAGAAATTCATCAGGTATACTGTGGTTACAGTTGCTAAATCAGCCAGCCACAAGCAGTGTTATGAGGAAAAATGCATCTCTACCTCAATGATTTCTTTATTAGAAACCATCCGCCCTAGCTTATTTATACTCTTGTATATTTAGGCTCCCTGGAATCCTGAGCAAAATGAGGAGCAAAATACTACTTCAATTACATAAAACAGTGAGAGAACGCTTACCTTGGCCCCCTACAGCACCTCCCTGCAGGTGTCTCTCCAAAACTCAACAAACACTTGTTGAGCACATTATAATTTCAAAGGAAAAAATCTCACTCATTTCCCAGTTTAGAAAATTGTTGCCACGTTTTAGAGGGATGAGACCTGAACCTCCAGATGAAATGGCAGCGTGTGACTTTATAAAGAATTCATTTGCTGCACACATTTATAGGTATAGCAGTAACACCATTTGAGCTAATAAGAGTTATACCTATTGCAAACCATCTAGGACAGGGGTAGGCAACCTATGGCACGGGTGCCGAAGGCGGCATGCGAGCTGATTTTCAGTGGCACTCACACTGCCCGGGTCATGGCCACCAGTCTGGGGGGGCTCTGCATTTTAATTTAATTTTAAATGAAGCTTCTTAAACATTTTAAAAACCTTATTTACTTTACATACAACAATAGTTTAGTTATATATTATAGACTTATAGAAAGAGACCGTCTAAAAATGTTAAAATGTATTACTGGCACTCAAAACCTTAAATTAGAGTGAATAAATGAAGACTCGGCACACCACTTCTGAAAGGTTGCCGACCCCTGATCTAGGATATACTGTATCTATATGCCAGCTAATACCCTACAATTTGCACTGCTTCTGATGTCTGATGGTGAAGTAAAACAATTACTGCAAAGACAATCCAGTATTCTGGGTTTTGAATTGATTACAATACATATCTGGAAGCAACAAGGAGGATAGGAACTTTGTTAATCTAATTCTGTGATCCTCCATTGCATGCAAAATGCTGAATAATATTTATTGTGTTCTGGATGTGCATGGCATCTGGCTCTCGAAATTCTGCAGCTAACATGAGGTGTATGAGCATGAGCTAAACGGCAGATGGCTGGCTATGTGTTCTTGCCAATGACAAAGTGCTACAAAACGTACTCAGATTTGCCACGGAATTCTTACATACCGTTGCCACAAACAGTTGGTGTGGAATGCTGTACAAATGTACAATATTCCATCTGACCTGGCAGATCTATACTAATGGTCTCCTCATGTCATATGAATGATTTCTAACTACAGCATGCGTCACTCCATCACTGTGCCCCCATCCTAAACACATTGTAAATCTCTTTTCATTCAGACTAACTTAAACAGACCTTTTTGGTTCCTCTGGTAATAGAGGCTTCCAAGGCAAAGTGGGGATGCAGTTAGTCTAAGTGCAGTACATTAAGCCACATGGGTACATGGGTGCTTATCTGAATCATATCCAGATTACCTGAAGCTCTGAGAGGTCTGTAAGACTCAGGGCCTTCCCCCTCCTCACAGCCTCCCTCCCACAAAAGGGCCCCAATGCCCCTTGACTTGGAAAGAGGAAGGCCAGGGGAACTGGCTTCTGCCCTCAACCAGGAATGAGACATACCAGAGATAGGTAGTGAACCACTCCCACTGGGCCATTCCCTAAGATGACAATCCTGCAGGTAAGAAGTATGTGGAAGATGTGGAAGGAGGTGGTTCTGTGGCACTGAGCTGAAGTACTCCAGCTTCAGCAGCCAGTCTCCCTTCCTATTCAGTCCTGCATGCTCAGCCCTGGAAAAACTGGTACTGGGAATGAGCCTGGAATCACCCCATTCCTCTTTGACTAACTGTGGGTAGGAATGGAAGAAAAAAGAGAAGATAGGAAAAGGAGGAAGAAACCTGAGACACAGAGGATATGTTGATCCAACCCTGTGAATCAATGGAGTTTAAAAAAAAGCAATGAAGCTGCAAAATTTTTCCCATATTTGGCTGGGATGACCTGGCCCCTAATCTACTGCTCCACCTTAGGGCTTCCTGGTTTTTGTGCTGAAATCTGATGGGTAAGAAAATATGAGCTAAAGTAAGATACCTCAATGAGAGTGCACTTTTAGTCCTAGAGAAGTGGCTGGTGGAGTTCTGCTGCATGACTACTATTGTACAATGTATGGTTTAAATGGATTAGGCAGGACTGAAAAAGGACCATTGTGGAAGGACAAGGCTCTAGTCAGTAATGACAGGTTTCAGAGTAGCAGCCGTGTTAGTCTGTATCCGCAAAAAGAAGAACAGGAGTACTTGTGGCATCTTAGAGACTAACAAATTTATTAGAGCATAAGCTTTCGTGGACTACAGCCCACTTCTTCGGATGCATCCGAAGAAGTGGGCTGTAGTCCACGAAAGCTTATGCTCTAATAAATTTGTTAGTCTCTAAGGTGCCACAAGTACTCCTGTTCTTCTAGTCAGTAATGTTGATTTTCTTGTCCAAAATAACCCTGCTATTGTTTGGCAAGGTTAATTACATTTAATAAGTTGCAGGTATGACTCAAATCCAAAATGGAACTAGTCATTTCTACTTTCTATTAATAACCCAAATATTAACATCTCTCCAAAACATCCCTTGTCCTAGTCCAGATGCTACCCTCCCAAGTACCTTAATTATTGTTATTAAATGATTTCTCTCTCCCCACCCCTCTTACTCTCAGAGCAAAGCACTTCAGAACATACTTAACGTTAAGAACGTGCTTAAGTCCCACTGACTTCACGTTAAGAATGTCATTGTACTTAATAAGTGCCACAATGCCTAATCAATTAGCCAAAATCTAGCTTCTACCCTTTCCCAACCTATATCCTATCCTCTGCTGTTTCCCAGCCCCCAGAATCCCAAACAATCACTTCCCTCCCATCTAACCTGACCACTTCCATAAGATCAATCACCTAAGGAAAGTGCTCCCTCACTCTCTCCATCCACAGACATTCAGATATCCTATTTCATGCAATTATGTGAGCAGGGGACAGCGCCAGGCATCAAAAGGGATCTCTTTGCCATATGGACTCTCCTCTGCACTACTGATGTGTTCTACTGAAGCTTTTCCCAGGAACAGGGATTGCTGTCAAATGCTTCAATTCCCCTGTAGACTATTATGGAATAACCTGCCTTTGGGGAAATTTCTTTCTACCCTCAGGCAGTTAGTGGTTTATGTCCTGTAAAAAGAGGTTTTATGTATTTTAACTGTGACTGTTCTAATTATCCATATGAATTTATTTATATCTATATCTATCTATATAAAATCCATGGAAAAGCCTTGCAATTACTTCTCACTGTTTAGGAAGTTATTGCTACAATACACTCGTAACAAAATGCCCAGTGTGGAGTACCTTGTCGTCTGGCGGCAGTGCCTATATCACCATCAAATTAATTCCGAAAGGGAGAGTACAGTCCCATCACACCCACACTGACACGGCGGTTGGGCTGGGAGTTACAAATTGACGGCGACAATAGATGACTAAATTTGGGAGTGAACCCAACAAATGCAAAGTGTTTGAACAGTTCAAGAATCTCTTTACAGTAAAATGGCCATTGTATAATTAGCAGCCTTAGGCATTCCCAGAGGAACACAACAGATTGTAGAAGCAGTATAAAGGCAAAAAAATGATGTCATTTAAAGCTTTATTCAAATTAATTTTAAACAGTAGTGTCAAATAGTTTTGAATTTTTAATGAAAAACAGCAGCACTTAAAGCATTTTCCCACTTCAAAGTGCTTTATAAACCTATTTTTAAAAATGATTATTGCTTTACAATAATCAGGCTTCACCACAGCCCTGGGAGGTCAGTATTATCATCTTTATTTTGCAGATAAGGAAACTGAGGCAGAGAGCTTAAGTGACTTTCTCAAGGCCCCAGAAAGAGTGAATGGCAGAATTAGATTTACAGATCTCAGATCCTGACTCCCTGTGCTCAGACCTTCACTCACTCACTCTACTAAACCCAGAATACCATTGCAGCACTAAGATTTAATACATTTTAATGAAATGTTTTAGAAGACAACTTTAGAATCTATGTACTTGGTCTGAGCTCCTGACTCACTATATGTCTTTGGTGAAGTTACTGAATTTGACTTTTATGTCTTGGTACTAGTAAGATATGCAAATACAGCTGTGACGCTGGCAGGCTTGATGCCAGCTCTTGCCAAGACTGCAGGCATTAGCTAAGAACTAACAAACTCGTAGCTGGAGACCAGACCAGTTCACCTTACCTTAGTTTTGCTCAAAATAGGTATTAGTCTTATAAGAATGTATTTAATGTCTCGACTCTATGAAATGCTTGCAAGTTGCTCCATGCATTAACTAATTTGTACTGTTTGTATTCCGTGCTATAAGAAAATATGTAAGTTTTGCTTTATAACTTTGAAAATGTTTGCTCTGAACTTGTGAACCTAGGCACAGGAATGTCTCCTCCTCCCATCCAGAAGGACTAACAAAATCACATAGGCCATCAAGGAACATTGCAATACAAAGGACTGGTTAATGGCCCTATCACACCTGGGAAATGCTACGTGCAAGGAAGCTTGTCCTGTGGACTTGGAAGCTGAATGAAGGAAACAAAACAAAGACCCAGGGAAATTTTCCATCTCTCTCTTTTTGCCCGTTTGAGCTCTGTGACAAGGCCAGAGATACCAAACTGCAGCCGGAAAGACACTTTGAATTGATGGATCACAACAACTCTGTCACCCTTAGGATATAGATGATAACCCATTTGTGTGTTTCAGAGTAGCAGCCGTGTTAGTCTGTATCCGCAAAAAGAACAGGAGTACTTGTGGAACCTTAGAGGCTAACAAATTTATTAGAGCATAAGCTTTCATGGACTACAGCCCACTTCTTCGGATGCATACAGAGTGGAATAAATATTGAGGAGATATATATACACACACATACAGAGAGCATAAACAGGTGGGAGTTGTCTTACCAACTCTGAGAGGCCAATTAAGTAAGAGAAAAAAAAACTTTTGAAGTGATAATCAAGATAGCCCAGTACAGACAGTTTGATAAGAAGTGTGAGAATACTTACAAGGGGAGATAGATTCAATGTTTGTAATGGCTCAGCCATTCCCAGTCCTTATTCAATCCTTTGTTGATTGTGTCTTGTTTGCATATCAATTCCAGCTCAGCAGTCTCTCCTTGGAGTCTGTTTTTGAAGTTTTTCTGTTGTACAACTCCCACCTGTTTATGATCTCTGTATGTGTGTATATAGATCTCCTCAATATTTATTCCACTCTGTATGCATCCGAAGAAGTGGGCTGTAGTCCACGAAAGCTTATGCTCTAATAAATTTGTTAGTCTCTAAGGTGCCACAAGTACTCCTGTTCTTCATTTGTGTGTATATCTTTGCTTGCTTTAATCTGTAAATAACTCTTATTTCTTGTTTCTAGTCAATAAACCTTTAGATAGTTTATTACAGGATTGGCTACAGGTGTTTTAATTTTTTGGGTGTAAAATCTAGGGTACCAATTGATCTGGGGTAAGTGTCTGGTATCCTGCGACTGGAAGCAACTTCACCATTGTGTGATTTTAGAATAAATAACCATTTATCACAAAGTCCGGTTTGTCCTGGTGGTAAGATAGACTGGAGAGTCTAAGGGGACTGTCTGTGACTTCATGGTAGGACGGTTATAGTGATTTGGGAGTTCACATTTGTTACTGGCTTGGTGAAATCTAATTACAGAACACACTACTAGTTTGGGGTGTCTGCCCTGATTTTGACAGTCTGCCCTGAGGTAGGCACTCACGGTTGTGAGCCACTCCAGACAGCATGACAACAGCATCTCTCTTGGACAAGGGGCAAGTTTTATATCAGCTAAGCAAGTTTGGGAAACTAAATTATAAGAATTGAGGCGGAGCATAATCTAGTGTAATTGGTTGGGTCACACAACTTAGTATTCGGGTTTCTATTCCTTGTTCTGACACTAAGGGCAGGTCTTCACTACAGGAGGGGGGTCGATTTAAGATACGCAAATTCAGCTACGCGAATAGCGTAGCTGAATTCGACGTATCGCAGCCGACTTACCCCGCTGTAGGGACGGCAGCAAAATCGACCTCTGCGGCTTCCCGTCGACGGCACTTACTCCCACCTCCGCTGGTGGAGTAAGAGCGTCGATTCGGGGATCGATTGTCGCGTCCCAATCCCCGAGAGGTCGATTTCTACCCGCTGATTCAGGCGGGTAGTGTAGACCTAGCCTAACTCAGTGTGTGACCTTGGGGAAGGGAATCAGTTTCTCCATGAGCAAACTGGGATAAAACAGTTTCTCCAATTAAAAATAAGTATAAAATCTACATCCAACAGAACAGAGGGAATTTCATGATGTTTTTGACAATTCTTAACGCTATTATTTATATTCTCAGTCACTGATCATTCAATTCAAAGTCAGCTACTTTTATGTTTCCTTATCTTTACATGTTCCCTCTACATATAGCTCTTGCTCTCACCTGCACTACTCTGCCCTGGCCATTAGCATGGTTCTTGATTGTGATCATATCCACTGTGTCCCCTCCACTTCACAATCATTCATATTTATTGCCTCCTGTCTTTGTGCATGGTTTCACACTGCCCTCTATGCCTATAATGACCATTGTTCTCATTTGCCAACTCACCACCCTTCTTTCCTTCAAACTGTCCTAAAAATCCCTTTTTCTGCCTTGCCCACAAGAAGCCAGTTAATAATGTGGGGAAATACACGCACAAAGTTATACCCAACTCACTGTGTCTGTATCAGGAGAGGGGAATAAAACCAAAACTAAAACCCTGCACCATCACTGCTTTACTTTGACTCTTCGGGTTTGTGACTCACTATGTTGATAGAACCTATATAATACTCTAAGATAGACAGATAGACTTAACTCTTTGGGACAGGGATTCTTCATCTTTTACCTACTACCCAGTGCCAATCACATTGCTGGTGCTTAACACATAGTAAACACTAATGTGAATGATGATAATAATTACATCAAAGGTAAAAATAAAGTTATAAAGATTTAAAAAGTTCTGCAGAAGAAAATACACTTTTCTAGAGAATTCAAGGTATTCAGAGAATGGAAGTGGTACTTCTGCCTGGCAATAAATGCAATCTTGTAAAATTTACAAGGGCTTGATCTTGCAATACTCCCAGTAGTATTTGCTGGATCCGATCCCTGCCAGGCAAGTCTCTTCAAGATGTTAACCTACAATACTTATTATATATGTTGTGGTAGCACCTAGAACTCTAGCCATGGACCAGGATCCCACTGTGTTAGGTGCTGTACAAACACAGAACAATGAGATGGGTGCTGTCCCAAGTTGTTCGCAGTCCCATTAAATAGGCCAGTGGCAGATACCACCAATTTGAATGACTAAATGTACTCTGTCTACACCCATGCACATCATACATCTTTTGAAAGCTTATTATATCTACTTTAAGATAAGGAATGATGTGGAGCTGTCAAGTGGTGCCATTACCTTAAAAATGGGGATAAACAATGAAACCATTAACACATTAAAATGACTACTTTGAAATATTTGCATTCATTTGTTATTTTAATGACCCTATGTGTTATTTCAAAACATAAAATTGAATTTCTTTGTGACCGCCATGCATCACAACAACGAACTCTAATAATAAGTTTGTACAGGTATTATTGAAATGTAACAGCACTGGTGACATTTCTAGTCAACATCATTATCATCATCTTGTTCATCATTATGATCTCTTCATTGCTTTGATGCACACTGCATGCAGGGAAGATTGTTCCAACTACAGACACAGTTTATTGTGCAGTGACACCTACTGGTATAGGCACAAATATGATCTTGTAGAAGTTAAGGTACCATTGGGCCCTTAAGGAACACAGGATGTAGTTCATCATCCACATTTTGCCATCCATAATGCAATGGTGATCCCAAATCTGGTATACCTATGTGCAAAGGCATTCAAATCTTTGCTTGCCATGATGCTCTTCTGACATGTTCTTCAACTGTCCTCACCTGGGGGGAGTTTGGCCAGTCACTTGTCCCTTTTGATGGCTAGATTGAGATGCAAGCAATTCCGGCCTCTGTGGGTCTCCTTTTCTTTCTCACTCTTGTCATACAGCACAGCTACCAACTTCCTTGCTGCAGAAATTGCAGTTTGTCCATCACTCTCTCCCAATTTGGCAAGATCTCTGAACTGGTAAGCTCCCGTTGTTTTGACAACATTAAATACACATTCCCTCCCCATCCCCCAATATCAAAAAGGGATGATACAGTCACATCCTGTTAATGTGTGTACAGCAGGAAGTGCATTGCAGAAGTCACAAGCGAGTACATCACAAATTGCACACACAGATATAAAGCGACCCTTGTCAGTTGTGCTGGTAATGGTGCCTGTTTCAATGCACATGTTACCTATGTGTTCCATTTTTGGAAAGTAGTTAACAGCAAGGACCACAATATCTCTATCAGGTGACCTAATTACTATGGTTCCTTTGACATGAAAAGACCCAAAAGCCAGGCTGCACATACAGCATTCAGAAGCATCCTTGTGTCCACTTCCTCCTGAGTACTATGCAAGTTTTGGACTTCTTCAGCACCTCTACTGGCAGGGCCGGCTCCAGGGTTTTTGCCGCCACAAGCGGCGGAAAAAAATAAAAAGCCACGATCGCAATCGACGGCAGCTCCACCGAGCCACTTTCTTCTTCGGCGGCAGGTCCTTCCCTCTGAGAGGGACAGGGACCCTCCGCCGAATTGCCGCCAAAGAGCCCAATGTGCCGCCCCTTCCCCTTGGCCGCCCCAAGCACCTGCTTGCTCAGCTGGTGTCTGGAGCCGGCCCTGTCTACTGGTGATGGACTTTGCTACTTCCCTACTGGAAATCCAGCAAGGCGTGTTTGTGTTGGGTGTCTCCTACACTCTCAGGTGCATTTTGAATGATATATTCACAGAGGAATTTTACTAGTGACTGCTTGTTGGATGCCACATTTAGAAACTTTTTCCATGGAGACACAGGGCATCTACCAATCATCTAGTATTTCTTGCATCCAACCTTATATCCTGTCTGGCATTGTCTTTCTGCCATTTTCACAGAATTACTATTGTCATAGCTGTCAAAGACTTCACTTACAGAATTAGCTTTGTCAGATCCTTTCAGGATCTGCCCCTAGTACATCAGAGGTGTGGAATTTGTCTCCAGCCATCATTTGTATGACTGCCATGGCATCTCTGATGTACACTGTGTGTGGGGAAAGGGTCCCAGAGCCCGGGCTCCAGCTGGAGCCCAAACGTCTACATCACAATTAAACAGCCCTGTAGCCCAAGCCCAGCGAGCCAGAGTCAGCAGACATGTGCCAAGAGCAAGTGTTTAATTGCAGTGTAGACATACCCATGGGTGTGAGTAAGGGTGGAGGGGTTTTACTGTCCTTTACGCTGCTACATGGCCGTGCATCCTGGACTACAATCTGGCCGTGAGAATTTGTAAGTACTATAGTTCTGGAAGGTAAAATATTAAGTGATAAATTAGAGAAGATTTTATTCTGCATAACAAAAATCAGTATTCCCTTGTGCCACACACAGACAAACCCCTATGCATCTCATATTTACAAAGTCAAGGAGCATTGCTGCAAATATTTTTCATAACCTAGAGACAAGAGCAATCACAGCTAAAACTAGACTCACTTTCCTACATCATTCCCAACAAAGTGCTTTGGAGTAAGTGTGGGCACTTTTCCATGTTGGCACTGTATCAGACTTACAGTGCAGAATAATTATTCCCTTGCTTTGTGTGTGCTTAAGGTGAATTTAGTGCTCACAAACAGCTCCAGATTAATGAAATCATTTAATTGTCTGCAGAGAGGCTGTGAGATGAGAATTGGAAGTACAAGCTTTTTGTGATGTGGACTCCTGTCCATGAGGAACTGAACTAAGAGATCCATCTCATTACACCCAGGCTACTATGGGTATGTCTATACGTCAGTAAAAGACCTAGAGCTGACCTGGGTCAGCTGACTCAGGCGTATGTGGCTCAGGCTGCAGGGCTATAAAGCTGCAATGTAGACGTTCAGATTTGGGCTGAGCCCAGGTTCTGAGACCCTGTGTGGGGGGGAGGTTCACAAAGCCACAGGTCCAGCCTGAGCCTGAACATCTACACTGCAATTTCATAGCCTGAGCCCTATCAGTCCAAGTCAGCTAACCTGGGCCAGCCATGGCTGTGATGTGAGTCTTTTATCGCAGTGTAGATGTACCCTATGTGGCTAGTAGATGCTATCTACCCGGGATGTGGTAGAACTGGGAAGTCATTCCCCATAGTCCATTGTCAATTTCATGAGCTATCTGATGCCTAATTTTTAAATATTATGGGCCCTATCCTATGACATTGAAGCCACTGACTCCAATAGGAACAGGATCAGGCTCTACGAGCCCAGTTCAATAAAAGAATATGGCTATCTTCCATGCTGCAGCAGCCTGCAGGAAAAACCATAAGCCTAGAAACGAGGACTTCCATGATATGCACTTGTTTCCACAGTGGAAAGCTCTACTGTTTATTGAATCTGGCACTAAATTTTAGAAAGTCTTTCTTAAAAAATAAAAGTGACACCCAAGACAAATATAACTTCCTATTTTATTTAAAATATAGTAATTTATAAATTGGTTTTGTTTATTTAAATTTCCAGTTTTCTATCCCAGGAGATGGGCCTGGTCTTGCAACCCTTTAACCCATTGGTATATTCATGAAGGGCTGCAGGACTGGAGCTAAGGGAGCAGGCAAGACATGCATGGGGGAGGGAGTGGGAAAAGAGATGTGTTAATTTTACAGTAGGCCAAAACTCTACAAAACTAAAACCAAATCCAAATGGATTATCTAAAGGATGATGTTTCCTCTTAATATTTGTCTAAAGAAGGGATTACAAGCCAATAAATATATTTCTGTAATGTACAGCTGGCGAAAGGCAATAAACAATTCTTTAAAAAAAAAAACCCAAAAAACAGGTAGCGAATGGAGTTTTAAAACCTACAGAGCAAAAATAACTTTTTTGGTATCTCCTATTTCTTAAGTCTGCTCTGAAATGCTGAAAGGAAAATCTGAACAAAAACTAATGACAGGTGTCCTTTCATATTAAAATAATATATGGAGCAACAGTGAGTGAGAGGAATGCAAAGTTTGAAAAAACACAGACTAAACAAAACACCCATGTATTCACTAGTCCTCTCTCTACATGGCTGGCATTTCAAACCAGCTGAAAAGGAACAACTTCTGTCACAGGAAATACTGGCACTTCCTCAGGTACACAAATGTATAGCTGAAAAGTTTAGTGTCTCCACAGAGCTCTGGTGAAGAGCCCAACACTGAAAAATGGCCTTCATTATGTCTAAGGCTATAGGTATTTACTCTTAAATCTACGGGACACTATTGATCAATGACACGCCCTCATCCCCTCCCTCCCAAGTTCAGACACCTATCTGACCTTATTGCTCATTGCTATTATATTAATGAAAAATTAAAAATAAAAAGCCTGTGAAGTTAAATATTAACCAGTGTAAACTGAAAATTGCCCCCATCAAAGAACTATAAGATTTACCTGAAAAGCCGGCAAAAAACGATGAGCACAGTGTCTCTGACCCAGTGACTTCTTGATGACAACTAGCAGAGGGTACAGAGGGTTCATAGGATTTTACAGGGGTCCCCTGCATCAGATATATGTATAATAATTCATGAAAGGGTGGCATGTGAGATCTCTGCCTGGAGCCAGTAGCCTACTGCTCATCACAGTCATGGTGAAAGGTATGTATTGATAATATTTAATATTTATTTGTCTGTACTAAAAAATTATGTTCTTAAGGCAGGTAACCAAGAGGTGATATACCTTGGATAGGTTCCTTTCAAGCAGGGGGTAACAGATGCTTATCTACCTCTCTGGACATTGTCTATTATGTGCCCCACAATGTAGGTTTATTTGCATACTGAGCCAGCTGCTGATTAAAAGACTGAAATCTACAAGAAAGAAGTACTCAGGAAAAACACAACCAGCAGGGGGACGTCTTGCTTATGAATAAGGACAATGGATTGTTCTGATATATCTGGGGATGCAAAGACACCCAGGATCTTTCAACAAGGAGGCAAGCTGACATAAATGTCTCATGAATGAATCACAGCCAAGCCTGGCTGTAAACTGGTGGAAGAACTTTGGGTAAGCAGGGTTCTATAACACAGGAAAGCAGCTAGTTAAATAAATCTAGGTTCTAGAATCTGTGTTATGATTTTATTTTATATGTAACCATTTGTTTCCAAATACTTCTACTTGCTGACACTTGTCTCTCTAAACTTGGTTAAATAAACTTTCACTTGCTTCACTATAAACATATCTAAGTGCTGTGTGTTAAACAGAATGGTGATCTGATGTGAAACTTGTAAGCTGAGTGTACTGCTTTTTTGTAAGCAGCAAAGCTGTGTCCAGTACACCTGAGGCTGGACACTCCAGGTCAACAGTCAGAGGGCTCAGGGTCTGGAGAGTGCTTATTGCTAATCTGTATAGAGAGAGTGGGGCCTGCAAAGGCCTAGAGGGGAGTGCTCATGTTGCCCGGGACCGGTGGAGTCAGGGAGCTGACCCACAGCAGACACAGACAAGACTTCCTTGCGCTAAGGGCCAGTGGTAGTGAGGTGCCTCACAGGGTGACCGGGTGTCTGGTTTTCGGGACGGTTTGTTTACCTGAAGCATCTGCAGGTTGCAGCATCCAGCCGATTGCAGCTCCCACTGGCCACGGTTCGCCATCCCAGGCCAATGGGGGCTGCGGGATGCAGCACGGGCCGAGGGATGTGCTGGCCGCCGCTTTCTGCAGCCCTCATTGGCCTGGGATGGCGAACCGTGGCCAGTGGGAGCTGCAATCAAGCGAATCTGCGGATGCTGTAGGCAAACAAACTGTCCCGGCCCACCAGCGGCTTTCCCTGATGGGCCGCGTGCCAAAGGTTGTCGATCCCTGAGCTAGATTATAGTTAGAGCTATTTGGAAAAAATGTGAAGATGGATGATACATTCTGAACATTTTTGCAATATTTTCCTGCTTTTCTCTAAAATTTCAAAATTTCCATCCTTCCACAGAACATACTCACACAAAGTGAAACATTTTGCACAATTCCCCCCTCATACACAATTTTTTGGGTCAAAAATTTGTAACATTTGTGCCCAGTTCTAGTTACAGAGAAAAAATTGGGCTGACTGAAAAATGAAGGAAAATTTTCCTGAACATAGGTTTTCTTCCCATTGAAATGTTGATGAAAAATGTCTAACCAACTCTGTGGAAGACTTTGAAGAACTAAAGTAAGCTTAATTCTGTAGGTCCTATTAAAACGTTTTTAAAATTAATGACTCCCCTCTTCCCCATACCATGTTACTTTATAACTCCAGGTATTTGCCTCTTTAGGAGGTTCTAATAAAATAACACGACTACCACCACTACCCAGTTAACCAGCCCCCACAACTTTATGCGATTAAATTTCACAATGGGTATGAATGATGATGCTCAGTTATTGCACCGATTAGGACCATACAAGTATGCAGGTAGAATGCAATGAATACATACTTTAGGTATGAATACAGTGGAGTGCTTTCACCCTTCTGATCTATAAAGATTACTCATTTGAAGAGTCACATATTAGCAGTTTTCTGTGAGTTCCGTGAGACAGAAACTAGCCTGAGAAAACCCAGGTCATCTGATTTCTCATAGTTTCTTCTTCTTCTTAAGGGAGATGATAAATCTGAGCACATGCTGACTGTAAGCCCCTCAGGCTCCCATCACACCAGATATTTTCCAGCCTTTTTAGATGATTTGGCAAAATAACAACAAAAACCCGATACTGAAAAGATAAAATTGATAGCTGGTACTTGTGACTTATGAAATGTTCTAATTTAATAGTGAGATCTGTTTTCTGGTTTTCTAATTGCAGAAACAATTTGTTATTCAAGCTCACCACCTAGTGGATTCAATAGCCACAAATGAAAGTTCATTGTTTACACTAGCATTTGAAGTAACATTGGTGAACAGTACTTGCTATTGATAGTATCTTCAAGTATCCAGGTCACACAGGGAAAAGATGATATTATATTACCGTCTACAATTTTTTTAAATTAAATTTTAAAGAACTATAGTTTAATGTCAACATTCCTTAATAAAAATATTTTTAGAATTTTACTATATCAAAATGATTGTGTATCTATTTCATTTGCTGTAAATATATATCAAGTGTACAAATACATATTAAGGAGCTTTCACACCAATTCTGCTCAGCTAAATTATTTGTAGCAAGATCAAATGGTGCAACAGCATACTCCATGAAAAATTAAAATTATGCAATGCCAAGTTTCTGTGATCTTTTGTCAGAAAGAACTTGCTCACCCTTGTGTGCATGGCTGTCATAATTCATTTATACCTGTCCAATACTGCACACTAATTACTATGGGTCATACATAAATAATTGACTCAGCTTGCCTGAGGCAAAGGGTAAAGACTAAGATATACATGCAAGATGAGATTAATACCTACTGTAAATTCACAGTCAATGCTGTATTTAAGGAAGACTGTGAGCTTCTCACAGAGACCAGAAAGGTGTTTTGTAAACATGTTCAGTTTTAACAACACATTATAGAATTTCTTATCTGATCAGCTAGTTGCCTAAATTTGACATTCACCTTCTTTCTGTTTAATTTTTATTGTGTAAATGGAAGCAGACAGTATAAAGCAGTCAAATCGTGTACTTGCTGTGAGCTTTTTTGTGGTACTTTTCTTTGAGATATTTTCAGAAGGAACAAACCAACAAAAAAGATCACTACAAGATACCCAAAGCAGTTGTCATTTGGTATAGGTACAAAGACTCCATTACTCCCTAAACGCTCCTGAAAAGTAATTCTAGATACTAATGCCTTTTTCAAACTTGGGGGCCTAACTTTCGGTCCCTAAATATGTGACCAGCCTGACTTTCAGAGGTGCTGGCCACCTCCATCAACTTGGATGCAGATCAGAGTGTGTGTGTGGGGGGGGGGGGGGGGGAGGGCAGAAGTAAGAGAGGACAGCAAACAAGAGTAAACTGAGAGGAAGGACAGTCAAACAAACAATCTATAAGGAATGGTGCTAGGGATGGGCAGTTATAGGAAGCTGAGAAGAGCGCAGCCTGCCAGAAGAAAACCTGATTACAATTAACAGGCCACTGGAGCTTTTCTTCCATTTTGGGAGGGGACTATTTCCTTAAGAAGTATTTTTTAGTAGGGGTGATAAGGATGGAGACGGATTCAGTATTGCTTTCAACAAAAGGTGGCAATCCTACCCACCAAACAGACCTGTTGGGAAAACTGATGCAGACGTGTTAATGACTTCACTTCTCTAACAAGTTTGAACTGGTCCCCAGATTTTACCTGGAAAATGGAAATTTGTTATTCTTTTCCAGGATAAACTTTTCCAACACATACAAATGCTGAGATAGCTCATGCCAGATACAGCAAGTCTAAATTCACACAAGACTTTTCCATGTCAAAAGTGTACTGCAGTGTCATCTTATCACTAGATCATAACTTCCCATTTTCCAACTAGCTGCATCTGTCACAAGATGAACTGAAAGAAATATAAGTACTGAAAGTGGGCATGGTCTAGTCGTCTGATCATGGGACTGTGAACCAGAGATGCCTAAGTTCTAACTAAGAAGTTGTATTTACTGCTAATTTAAGTAGTTATAATAACTTTGTAATGTTTATGCTTTCAATTAGAGCATAAGAATTGTCTTGTGGCGAAGAGACCTAGAAGCTATGGTCCTAGTTCTGGGTTCTGCAACAGACTTCTTGTGTCTCAGTTCCTCATCTGTAAAACTGGGATAGGACTATTACTTCGCTAAGTCCTATGGGTGTAGTGAGAGCATATTCATTAATATGTGGGAGATACTCAGATATCACGATGATGGGCAGCATATAAGACCCTAGACACATTGAGAGATTAAACAGAAAAGAGCAGATGCTTTGTCAGTCAACTTCCTTTTAACGCTTAGATCTGAAGTTATAAGACACTAAAAATGTCGGTGAAAAAATTCTATCCCGAGTTCTTTAGTATCACAACATCCAGCTTTGAGACTGACTACCTCCATGGCCTTTCCAAAGTCATTTCATTATTATTGTTATTATATTATATTGTATCTGTATTAAAATAGTGCCTACAATCCTCGATTGACATTGATGCCTCACTGTACAAACTCAGAATAAGAGACACTCCCTACTCCTGAGAGCCAGGGCCGGTGCAAGGACGTTTCGCACCCTAGGCGAAACTTCCACCTTGTGCCCTCCTGCCTCCCCGAGCCCTGTGGCAGCTCCCCACCCCCCCCTCCGCCCTGAGGCCTCCCCCCTGCGGCAGTTCCCCACCTCCCCTCTGCCCTGAGGCGCCCCCCATGCGGCAGCTCCCCACCGCTCCCCCCCCCCGGCCTGGGGAGCCGTGCGGCAGCACCCCACCCCAGCTCACCTCTGCTCCGCCCCCTCCCTGAGCCCTGCGGCAGCTCCCCACCCTGAAGAGACAAAAAAAACCCAAAGGGCTGAAGGGAAACAAAGGCAGAGTCGCTTGCCCACTAGCAGAGCTGGGAACAGAAACCAGGTCACTTGACTGCTAGCCTAATGCCCTATTCAACAGTCAACACTTCCCGTCTGTTTCTGTCTCTGGCCATTTCATCAACCTGTTTCTGAGTGTACCAGTCTGTAAAATTATAACATTCATTTACTTCAACCTATTACATCCACTTATTGGTACTGTATCTCCCCTCACAATGCTGTCATGAGGAAGAGTTGCTTTCTGTAAAGAGTTTTGAGGATATAAAATGCTGTATAAGTACTAAGCATTATTATTATATTCTCAGCAAAGTACTACCTGTGTGTGTCCGCCGGTGAGCCTTCAGATGAGAACTTTTTGTGTATACTTTGTTACATCCTTCAAAATCACACCTATGGATGCGCCGCTTCCTGGAGTCTGGGGACTCAGACCTTCTCTGGCGCCTTGTGCTCTCAATACTGAATGGTGAAATTGAACTGTAAAATACAACGGAAGCAAAAAATTAAGACAAAGGAATATCATGCAACTTGGACAGAAACTTATGAAATCGCAGAATACAATAGTTTGGTATGCAACTTGGTTTATTACTGACATGTAATTACAGGTCACAGAAAAGGAAACCAAATTCATTTATGAAAAGAAACCAGCAAGAATATTTTGGACCTTAAGGAAACTAAAGTACTAAAATAGGAATTGTTGTGATCTATAGTCACTCTCCCAAAGAGAACCATTAACACTACTTTTGAAAATCTTGTTACAATATACAGAACAAGTATCATTTTTATTTCGACAGTAGTGGTGATACTAGCATTTCCGAAACAAAGCAGTTTTAGGGGGTTTAGAAATTTGGCTGTAAATAGTCTGGGTTAAAACTATGCATAAAAGTTTTCAGTCCATGATCATGCTTTTATGGCAGCCCCAAACTGGGATGTTATCAGATTTAAAGCCATAGTGGCCTGAACTATAGAGTTCTTTTTGTATAAATATTTTTAAGCATTATCATAATTTAGAGTTTCCCAGTGTGTATGTGACCTGTAGCCATATTCTAGGGAGGTTGTGAAAATGGACAGAGTCCTTGAAATCAAAACCAAGTAACTAGAAAACAATTCCTAGGAGAATACCGTCCATCAGTTACTAGATTATGTGACATGAAAAGAAACAAATCTAGCTGACAAGCAAATGGTTTAGGAATTGCATTTTGGTATCTGCAGCAGATTAGAGAGTTGGGCTACGTGATTCATGGACATAAATCATACTACTCCAGAAACTATTTTAAACAAATTCCCACCAGCAAAGATAAAAGCTGAATGTGTAAAAAACAAAAACAAACCCAATCAAACACAAACCTCTAAATCCTAAACATTGTACGTACAGAACATACTCTTAACAAAAGCCACAAGACCAGAAAATCTTGATCTTGAATGAAGCATTTAAGTTGCAGAAAGTACAGCTTGTTTAAATGTCTGGTCGATGGAAGGAGGATCAAGTCCATTATACAGCTGTGATGTCTAACAGTGAGAAAAATGAGTGGCAAGCATAATCAGCAGGTACCGTTAAGTTATTTGTTACGTCACATGCAGACCAGTGACCTCACTGCTACAAGCTGCCCTGCGTTTATAGCAAAATTCATATAGGGGAGAAAGAAAGTGAAACAGTATTGCAACTGTGGCAGAGGACCTGATCCTGGTGCCTCACTGAAATACTCAGTAGCTTTAATGGGCTAAGAATCAGGCCCACACAGCCAAAGCTAGAAACAGCAGTTGAGCAGTGATGCAGTCACGGTGCCTTGCCTTTTTGTGTCAGTACGGAATCACACATAAATAATAAATATTGTCATCCTGTTGAGCACACTGAGGTGGGAGTGTCAAAATAATGCAAAGCATGAATCACAAGTATCAATCCAAACCATTCTATTTACTTCAGCAACATGGACTAAATAATCCACTAACCAACCCAAAAGCACATAATACAACTATGAACTAACCTCCCAATAGGAGGTGATCTTCCTCTGTCCTTCACTTATTTGGTGGTATAAGTTATTGCAACTCATATAGAGGCAGATCCTGCAGTGCTATGGCAGGAATTGGCTCAATTTTCTATAAGAAGGACCTCAGAGTAATGACCATTGTTCAACATAAGACCCAAAATATGGAGGTACCAAAGTAACAGTTAAAGACAGCATAAGGTCACATTACTGAGGCTCCTCTGATAGAAGCCACTCCTGTATTAATCTTAAATTCATCTGTAAATGTGCTTTGAATCAGACCCTTATAGGCGAACGGACAACACAACATTCTGTTTACTTGAACAAGTTGTATACAACAACCAGCAAATGAAGAAATTACGAAGTAACCTACTCAAAACCTCTTTTTAGGGCCATAAAGGTCTCACTGCCTGGCTCTGCTCAGCGATGATGCTCCAGGGAAAGCATAGTTTAGGGGTAACACATCATCCAAGGAAGCCCTGTTGGAGAAGGAAGCCAACTGGGTATTCATGTAAGAGGTATATTTTTATTCTATAGAACAGATTCAATTTTTAAAAAAACCTAAGATTTTATAGTCACATAAAATGACTTTTTTTCTGACGTTTGAGAACTGTGCCATATTCTAAATATGTGCCAGTCATGACTCCCTTCCCCAAAACAGATGCGTCAGTACAACAGTTCGCTTGGTAGCTGTGATGGCTTAGAATGGGGAGTATTTGTGAACCAGGAAGAGGTTAAACACCTTTCCCAGGCAACAAGGAGAAAACTGATCCTTACCTGAGCTGCCAGACCTGGAGATTAAAACTGATAGCTGTGACTTGTTAGGCTGCTAGAAGGCACAGCTGTGAGTGTGTCGCTCCAGCAGCTCAGTCAGTCTTTAAGTGTCATCTTCTTCCTTTCTACCCAGTGAAGGGATTTAACTCCTTCCTGTTTCACACCAGGATGGGCACATGCAACCCACCACAGATGGATTCGGGGTGAGACTGCCCAGTGTGAACCCAACAGAGTTACTCCATATTCAACCCTGTTTAATTATATTAACAGCTGTGTAACTTGTGTAAAAGTTATCACAGGGAAGAGCTGCTCTTTTCAGATAAGCAGCAACAATAACTATATTCATTATTGCTTAATGAAACTTGAGGTAAAACAAACATAATCAAACATTGTTTAGACTTAAATGTTTTGAGTAGTCTATAAACCTTCAGCCACAAAGTGACTTGCGTGGCTAAAATCCATGTCCAGAAGGCTGAACATTTCTCTCTCACACTAGAGGCAAAAAAAGACCTTTGCAATATAATGAAAATTTAGACTCAACCAGCAGATGGCCTTCTAGTCCTCTAGAATGGCCCATGCTCTTTGGCTCTCATTACAACAGGCATTAGAACAGCACAGCTAGTGCAATATTATCTTTTCTTTGCGGCCAAGGTACCTATTTTAAGTCCCATGTATTTTGCTTCCCACTATTTGCATACACTGAAAAACACTTCTGCTTTTGGTCCATGCAGCAACAGACAACCTCAGACTATTAAGGACAAGCTTACTCTTACAGTAGCTACTTTCTGTATTTGGTCTTCAGTTTTCTTTTTAAATAGGCAGAACTTAGCTGGTTGGAAATACGATTCATAGGAGTTGGACCTACACTGTGGAATTCGCTATATAGTCAAAGGCCTGATCACATTCAGAACCAAATGTAAAACCCATCTCTTTAACATAGCTTTTCCTCAACAAGGTCTTTTCTACCAGTGTTTCTACCTTCTCTCTCACACAACAAAATATATATAGGTAGACAGACAGATATCACAGATCCCAGGCTGGTGAGTGAGCATGTGGGAATTCAGCTATTAAACATTATGCTGCTTTTTAGAGGAAAGGGAATGGTTTTAAATCTTCTCAGTATTAACAAAAGGAAACAATTATAAAATGAGAAATTTATTACTGTAATTATAGCATGTTTCTAGGTGCTACATAGAAGGAATGACACATGAATTTAGCAACGAGAATTAATAATTTATGAAAAATGTACACCTTCTCAGCCAAATTCTCCCTTGTATGTGCACAAAAGTGCACACACATAAAATAAAAGCAGAACATTCTGACATAATATGCCTGCATTTAGGATTATAAATTACAGAAACTGAGAATGTGCAGTTGAAGAAAATCCTTGGGTCTCTGGAATACCTTCCTAGTTCAAAGTGATACAAGGGTCTCAGAAACATAGCTGCTTATGGGTGCTTAGCATTTATGAAAATCAGGCCACGTACTTATCTAAATATAGATTTTAAATCCTAACTTTCAGTTTTTTGTTTTTTAAATCTTAGCCTTCGGGTCCAGTGGTGAGTGACACCTCCAGAGCAGACTAACTCAGCATGACAGGACTGGAGGCCCTCTCCTCCCCTCGCTATGGTTCTCTGTCTCCCTCCTGCTGTGGCTGAGCCATAACTGGAACTCGCAGCTGTTCTACTCTCATGACTTCACCAAGGGGTCAGCCCAGAGTGAAGAAAAAGTCGCCCCACCATACATGCTGATTTATTCTAGTTAGTTTCTGAAAAAGTTCTGCCCGTGAGGATGTAATGTTTTTGCTAGTTTGCGAACTCAGCACTGATGGAGTTGGCCTGTGGGCATACCATGCATACTGCTCCAAAGATGAAATACCCTTTCTCTTTCTGTGCTCTGAGGATTACAGACAGATACAGGCATCCACTGGTTTTTCCTGCAGGGTGAACTGAAGTGTGCTTCCAGGGCTGAAAATATGCTCCTTTCCAACAAAACTTCACACACAGTCAAAATTTGGCCCCCTGAAAACAGAAGTATTTTTTCTACCCCTCTGATATATTTTTCTTAGCACGCTCTCATTTAGAGTAATGTTTAAAAGTACTGTAAAAGCACACTAAACATTCAACTGCAACAACGAATGGTTATATAAACTATTTATTAAATTTATTTCATTATAATTTATGTTACTTACAAAACTCTAACCATTGTCATATGGAGCCACCAAACTACTCATTGTACAGTAATGCAATGATTTTGATACCTTCAATTTGTTTTATAGGTTAGATTCAATCTCCTCTTTTAGTTTAAAGTAACACTTATACCTCTTATTTCTATTTTCTACAATCTTCTTAACAATATCTTATTCCTAGTGTGTATATATATATTTTATTATATTTCCCCCCTCTGAGTCTTATCTATTAGGCACTGTTTTGTGCATGGTTAATATAAATATTAGGAATATTAGATCATAAAACATGTCAAACATGGTTTAAGATAATCAGAAAAGGAAGATGTGCATTACTCATTTTATTAATGGTAATTACTGTAATTAATACATTTTTAAGGTGATTTTACACTGGGAATTTAAGGAGAGAATTTTTTCAGAGAAAGAAGGCATCTGGCTGTATATACAAATGAAGCAAAAACTACATACATGCCGTATACTATACAGAGATATGGATGATTTGATTACATTCAGTGTAGCCAGCAAAGGAACTTGCAAATTTGTGACTATGGCTTTATCCATAATACTTTCTTTCTGCAGAGACAAAATGCAGCTGATTTGAACTGTTGATTTGCCCCGTTGGAACATAGTGAATTACATCATTTCTCATCCTGTGATGTAACTGAACGTGCAATGATGTGCAAAACAAACTCTTTCCTGTCAGCTGGAAGGAAACTGGGTTCAGAAGAGAAGAGAGTGCAGTGTGACAATGTACAAGAACCATAAGATATGTCTTATCAAAACAACCATCATCTACATTATTAGACACATTTTATACATATAAGAGAACAATACAGTTAGTTAATAATACTGTATGTTCCCCCTAACTCAAGCATATAATTAATTAGAGAAATGACAGTCAAAAAAGACCTTCAACAATTTTATGCTCATCATAAACCAGGAAGATTTTACATTAGAGACTTGTTTTGTTAAAGAGCACAGAAATTTTATCAGTTAACAATCTTGCACTTAAGCATTGCATAAATTATTGAAATGCTTATACCTGATTTAGGGAAACAATAACTTTAATGGATCTATGACAATTTACATAAGCAAAGGATCTGGCCCCAGGAATCTATATCTGGATCAATAGAGAAATGTTTCTTTTTAAAAAACTATATGTGGAAATTTGCCCCCCAAAATTATACCACACCCCAACCCAACAATAATCCGTCCTAGACTAGTGACAGATTTAAAATCTAGTGAACCATCAGAATAGGATTGTTGTACAACTGGAAAGGGCAGATTCCAATGGAATATATAGCATGTGCTTCTATCCCTGGGAGGTTCCAAAATATCAGACTTCACAATCATGACATTCTTATGTACAAAAAAGGTATCTTTAGGGCATTTTTACGTGTTTTTAAAAATTCTGTACTTTAATTCTCCTTCCCACCCACCCATCCCCCATTCTCCATGACCTGTGCTGCTGGACTCTTTGTAGCTAAGGCAGTTGGCGTCATAGGTTGAGGGATATGACAAACAATTCCACTATAATGTTTTAAAACTCTTAAGACATTTCTAAAATAGTTTCTCTCTAATATATGTGCCCTATATAAAATGCATGACCGATTGGTATGATATAAACTCTTTGTTGGCATTCATTTAGAATGACTTGTATAACTCCTTCCTTGCTCTGCCACCCTGAGTATTCCAGGTCAGTTCAAACTCATGCAGTATATACCCTTATATTACATCACACTACCATGAAGTCTCTTTCTAAACAGTGCAGATACAGACTTTTGTGATACATACTTCACAATGCAAAATGAGGAACTGACCAGAAACCAATACAAGCTTGAATTAAATTTTTCTTTTCTCTTCTTTTTTGAATTAACTTAGTTCACTTCAGGCAATGATGTTCTTGCCTAATGTGTGTTAAAGAGTAAAATCCATGGAGAAAAGGAAACCTCTGTTAATTAACTTCATCACAATGAACTCACACTTGCAGAAAAGTACATGAAGGCATTTCTTTAGATCTGAACTAACGATAAGCAATTGAATGTTTTCCCAATAGTAGCTCCTGACATACTACATCTCATCCTCATCTGACATTTGCTGGCTCAGCTATAATGCATGCACACAGCATGTGGCCCAGAAGAGGAAGTACAGCTACGTCATCTCTTCATTGGACTAATGGGAGAATAGCAGGGGTCAGGCATGGGGCACTTAGGTTTAATAAAAGCACTGAGATCTCCTGCAACAGTAGATCATATCAATGCTGGATTAGTTTTTTTTCTTTTGTGTTTCCTTCCAAATGGAACAGAAAAAACTGGAAAAGTTAACCAATGTGCCTCATGCCCACTGGTTTCAGGGGAATCACACCCCTACCTCATAGTTTAGATGTAACCTTTAAGAAATATGTGGACAAATTGGACAGCCTCCAGAGGACAGTTACAAAAATGATAAAAGGTTTAGAAAACTTGATGTCTGATGAAAAGTCAAAAAATCTAGTGATATTTAGTCTGAGAAAAGGAGACTGAAGTGGGATCAGATAGTCTTTAAATATATTAAGCGGTGTTGCAAAGAGGACAGTGATCAGTTGTTCTCCACATCCTCTGAAGGTAGGACAAGAAATAATTGTTAATCTGCAGCAAGGGAGATTTAGGGTTAGATATTAAGAAAAACTTTCTAACTATATGGGAAGTTAAGCATTGGAATAGTCTTCCAAGGGAGGTTATGGAATCCCAAACATTGGAGGTTTTTAAGAACAGGTTAGATCACCTGTCAGAGATGGTCTTAAGTGTGCTTGGTCTTGCCTCAGCATAGGGGACTGTACTAGATTCTAGCCCAGGGATTGGCAACATTTGGCACATGGCTTGCCAGGGTAAGCCCCCTGGCGGACCGGGCCGGTTTGTTTATCTGCCGCGTTTGCAGGTTCGGCCGACCGCTGCTCCCACTGGTCATGGTTCGCCGTCCCAGGCCAATGGGGGCTGCGGGAAATGGCGCAGGCTGAGAGATGTGCTGGCTGCCGATTCCTGCCGCCCCCATTGGCCTGAAGCATGAACCACAGCCAGTCTGTGAGTGTATATACTTCAAAGAATACATCTACTATTGTTACAAACTAATGGCCATAACCATTTGGCCTGTAAATCAACAAGGGATTAAATGTTTTTCTTGTTCTACTTTGAGTACATTTCATCTCTTATTCATTTTAAAGCAAAGTACCTACTGAAGAAGACCATACATAATTGATTTTTTGAGATTGTCTCTCCAACACTCTTATCTAATCAATAAAGTTTCAGTTTTTCTCTCTGCCTTTGTCTCTCCCATTGAATGGAAGTTCTTATTGTTAGAGAATACTTCATAAAGCTGATATATTAATAAATCTAAGAAGTCAATATAAATCCTGCTAAATTGTATTCATTAGCAAGTAAAATCCTGACATGTTTATGTTTGATCAGAATCTTTGTTTTTTGTGTGGCATTTTTTATTTAGCTCTACACATTTTCAGTCTGGTAAGCATGTCTATCAAGTATTTCTTTACTCAGATTGTATTACTTAGATTGTAAACTCTGCGGGGAAAGGACCATCTGTTTGTTCTGTGTTTGTACAGTGCCTAGCACAGTGACATTCTGGACCACGACTAGGACTCCTACATGCTACCACAATGCAAATAAATAATGATACTTCAACTCTCCCCCCCACTTTCTCTAGATATTTATGCATCCAACTTTTGCCATCTGATAAGATGAATGTGGATAAAAGTTTTAAATTGTTGCTTACTATCTGAAATATTCCTAAGAGCCTGACCTGTGTACCCTCTAAAATTTGTGAGCCACATGCTACTTCAAACTAACTGCTAAAGATCATTCATAGGGCAATACACAGATAAAAAACAACAGCTTTGAATAATGTTTGAATATGACCAGTGGCACAGGGGGCAGCAGAGCTGAAAACAGGGGAGTTTGAGTGGGAGTTTGGTGGAGGGTGTGCATTGTGGTTTTGTTTTGTTTTTTGTTTCCTTCTTGATAGGCACTTAGGAGGGATGGCTGTGACAGCTACAAAGGCAGTAGTATGGAAGAATGGAAGAGACAATGAAGATGACTGGATGCAGAAGCTGTGGGATGTACATTATTCTGGAGAGGGTACCTAAAAGATGCTTCATTTATATGAAGTGCTGCCTGATAGATCTGATGGAAGGGCAGGCCCGAGGTTTGGAGATGCAGCTAGAAACTATGGTTCAGTTTCAAAGATGATTTGAGCAGATGAGGGAGGAGAGGAGAGAGGAGATCAAAGGGAAATCTCAAAACTTGCAGATGCATAAACCTGAGAACTGTGAGGGTAGACTGCTGGATGAAGAAAGTGGCCAGTTGAAGCATATGACTACGAAGACAAGGCAGAGGAAAAGACCAGCTAGCGAAGGAGAAATAGAGCTGAGGAACAGGTGTGCTGAGTTGGAAATGGAGGGGGGAGGCAGACAGTAACAGAAGACGGGAGAGCAAGGGAGAAGATGAATGGCTAGTCCTACAACAAGAGGGGAAAAGACAATGGAGATTGTGTTTGGAGCAACAGGAGGACAGATGATGACTCACAGAAGACAGCAAGGGAGACCAGAAGACAAGAAGACTTGCAACCAGAAATAACAGAATTGCACCAACACCAGGGAAAGGCAAGTCTAAGTGATTGGGAATGCCCTACTATGAAGAATAGATAGGTCTGTCATCAGAGCTGATCTGGAGAACAGAAGGGTGTTGTATCTGCTGGGAGCTAAGATACAGGATGTGGACCTGAGGCTGAAGAGGATACTAATGTGAGCATGAAAGAATCCACTCACTGGGATGCATCAAGGAAGACTAAGCCAGGCTGGGGAAGACACTTAAAGAAATGGAGGCTCAAGTGCTCTTTAGTGGGATTCTGCCTGTTCCTAAAGGAATAGAGCAAAAGGGAGACAATATTATGATGATCAACAGATGGCTCAGACAATGGTGCTAGAAGGAAGGCTCTGGGATGTCTAACCACTGGGAGACATTAACGGACAGAGGGCAGTTTTCATGGGATGGACTCCTCCTGAATAGGGAGCGAAACAGACTTCTGGGATGGAGGCTGATACAACTGATTAAAAGAGCTTTTAAACTAGGAATCTGAGGAGATGGTTGGGAGATGCTCATGTAATCTCCACACTTGATTTTAATATTGAGAGGAAGGAAAATCAAATGAAAGGAACAACAAATAGTAGGAAAATGGTTAACAACAAAACAGTCAGGTAGGTGATACTGGCAGTGAAATGACTGTATTTAATCAGGTGAGGAAACTGGGTGAAGCCAATCAGAATCAACTAAGATTTCTGTACACCAATGCAAGGAGGTGGGGTAACAAAATGGAGGAACTAGAACTACTGGTGCAGGAAATGAAACCAGATATTATAGGTATGACAGAAACATAGTGGAATAGTAGTCATGACTGCAATACAGGTATTGAAGGGTAACAGAAAACAGAAATAAAGGTAAAGGTGGTGGAGTAGCATTGTATATTAATGATAAGGTAGACTGTAAAGATATTAGAAGAAATGGAATGGATAAAACAGAATCTGTTTGGTTCAAAATAACTTTAGAGAAGAAAGGTAACAGAAGCTCCACTGGGACAGTGTTTGGAGTCTTATTTGGATATAGCTAGAGAGCTCTTTAAAATATTTAATGAAATAAATTACTGGGAATTGTGTGATTAGGGGAGACTTTAATTCCCCACATACCGATTGGAGGACAAATGCTACTAATAAATGTAGGGCCCAGATAATCCTAGATGTGATATTCAACAAATTTCTTCACAAAATAGTCTCTGAACCAAGAAGAGGTAACAATGTTTTAGATTTAGTATTGGTACGTAGCGAGGAACTCACAGAAGAACTGGTTGTAGAGGACAACCTTAGTTTGAGTGAAAATGAGTTTATTCAGTTTAAACTAAATGGAAGGATAAATAAAAATAGTTCTGCAACTAGGGTTCTTGATTTTAAAAGAGCAAATTTTAAAAAATTAAGGGAATTAATTTTTTAGGTAAGTGGACTGGACTGAAGCAGTCAAAGATCTGATTGTTGAGGAGGCTTGAAATTACAGCAAGTCAAAGTAGACAAACTAGCTGAAGCCTGAATCCCAAGCAAGGGGAAAAATCGTAGGGAAGGGTTGCAGACTAAATTGGATGAACAAGCACCTCAAATACGTCATTACAAGAAAGCAGAAAGTCTACAAGGAATGGAAGAAGGGATGGATCAGCACGGAAAGCTACCATTCAGACGTCTGAAAGGGTAGGGAAAAAGCGAGAATTGCCAAAAGCAAGCAGAGTTGGATTTTGAAGAGAAAATTAAAACCAATAGTGAAAAGTTTTTTAGCCATAAAAATAAAAAGAAAACAAGGATCGAAGATGCAGGACTACTAAACACTGAGGTTGGGGTGGAGATTAAAGAAAATATAGGTATGGAACTACACCTAAAAAAACCCTTTGCCTCAGTTTTAATATGGGTAATGAGGAGCTGGTGGGGAGGGAGGGGCAGGGAGGCTAATGGGAACAAGGATACGGCAGTAGAAATTAATGGAGATACCCTATCTCCTAGAACTGGAAGGGACCTTGAAAGGTCATCGAGTCCAGCCCCCTGCCTTCACTAACAGGACTAAATACTGATTTTGCCCCAGATCCCTAAGTGGCCCCCTCAAGGATTGAACTCACAACCCTGGGTTTAGCAGGCCAATGCTCAAACCACTGAGCTATCCCTCCCCTACAGCTGAGGTGGAAGCCAAACTCAAACCACTTAATGGTACCAAATCGGTGGGCACAGATAGTCTCCATAGAAGAATATGAAAAGAAATGGCACATGATATTGCAAGCCCAATAGCAAGAATTTTTAATAAATCCACAAACTTGGAGATCTTCAGAATTGCAAATTCATATTTGAGAAGGGAAAAAAAGTAATCCAGAAATAGGCCCATCAGTTTGACCTCAATTATATGCAAGGTCTTGGAACAAATTTTGAAAGAGGGAGTAGTTAAGGACACAGAAATAAATGGGGACAAATACAACATGGTTTTACAAAAGTTAGAGCATGCCAGACCAACCAGATCTCTTTCCTACAGAAGATAGCTGATTTTCACCTGGATTTCAGTAAAGCATTTGATACAGTTTCACATGGGAAATTATTAGTTAAAATGGAGAAGATGGGACTTAATATTAGAATTGAAGGGTGGTAAGGAACTGGTTATAGGGGAGACTACAATGGGTCAGGCTGAAAGGGGAACGGTCAGGCTGGAGGTAACTTGCTAGTGGAGTTCCTCAAGGATTGGTCTTGGTACCAAACTTATTAATGACAGAAGTGGGAATGCACTAATAAAATTTGTGGATGACAAAAAAATTGGGAGGTACTGCGAATACAGAGGAGGACAGAAATATTATACAAGAAAATTTGAATAATCTTGAAAACTGGAGAAATAGAAATGGGATTAAATTTAATAGTGCAAAGTGCAAGATCATGAAGTTAGGGACTAGTTGGAAGTAATGTAGGAGGAGAAAGACCTGGGTCTATTGGTTGATCACAGGATGACTATAACCACCAGTGTGCCAAGAAAAAGGTTAATGTAATCCTAGGATACATCAGGCAATGTATATCCAATAGAGATATGGGAGTGTTACTATCATTATACAAGACACTAGAGAGGCAACATCTGGAGTACTATGTGCAATTCTGGTCTCCCAGAAGATTAATTGAAACAGCTGCAGAAAAGGGCTACTACAATGATAAGAGGAATGGAGAACCTACCTTACGAGAGGAGACTTAAGAAGTTTGGCTTGTTAGCCTAACAAAAGGGAGAATAAGGGGAGATAGGTTTGCTCTCTATAAATACATCAGATGGAGGAAGAGGAGTTATTTAAGTTAAGGGCCAATGTAGGCACAAAAACAAATAGATATAAACTGGCCATCAATAAGTTTAGGCTTGAAATTAGACAAAGGTTTCTAACTACCAGGGGAGTAAAGTTCTGGAACAGCCTTCCAAGGGGAGCAGAGAGAACAAAAAACCTAAAGCTTGCTAAGTTTATGGAGGGGATGGTATGATCAGATTGCCTACAATGGCATGTGGCCCATCTGTGATTGCTCTTATCAAATATTTCCATCTGCTGGAGATGGGATGCTAGATGGCAAGTGCTCTGAGTTACTACAGTGAATTCTTTCCCCAGTGTCTGACTGGTGAGTCTTGCTCATATGCTCAGGGTCTAACTGATCACCATATTTGATGTCAGGAAGGAATTTTCCCCTAGGTCAGATTGGCAATGTCCCTGGGGTTTTTCTTGCCTTCCTCAGAAACGTGGGGGACATGTCACTTGCTGCTTTGAATTAGAGTAATTAGTTGTTTCTCTGTAACTTGAATCTTTAAATGAAGATTTAAGGACTTCAGTAACTAATCCAGAAGTTATGGGCCAACTACTGGAGTGAGTGGGTGAAGTTCTGTGGCCTGCGATGTGCAGGAGGTTGTCTGAGATGATTATGATGGTCCCTTCAGGCCTTAAAGTCTAGGAGTCTATGAATGTGCTTTACAATTTCAAAGCCAAAGAAAATAATGTGACACATCCGCATTGCTATTCAGGCAAAGATCCTATCTAAAACAATCTTAGGGTGAAGTGAAGAAAAGCTTTGTCATTGGCTTCAATGGGACCAGGATTTCACCCATAGTTTACGCCACGCTCCTGGAGGCAAAAACTGAGTAAGGATCCAAGATTTGCCTCATTGCACTAACTATGATTTTCCAGGTGAGTTTATAAGTAGGTTCTCATGAGATGAGTTAATAAGATTCCCTCTTTATCTGCCTTGTTGAAATATAATGTAATGAGTTTTCATGATAAGCAGTTTCCCTCTAGCATATGTCTCCCTTTCGGACTTTAACCAATTATTTGACTTAAATTGTTCAACTATTTCCAACTGACACTGAGTACTTTGTGCAGAAAGAGGCAAAAATGTATCAAGTCCTGAAATATTCATTTTAGTCCCACCAAGCCAATCCCTAAATGCTAGCAAAATATTAATATTTACAAACTTTTGGAAGTGTTTTTTTTAAAGATTTAACCCAGAAGAATTAATTGGAGAAAATATTTAAAGGTAATGCTGCACTAAGATGGCATAATGTGCAGATAATTTAATCTGTGATATATTGCTGCAGTACATGAACCCTGTATTTCACAGTGGGGTTTAATAGTCACAGTTACCAGATTAGTGCACTTTCTTCTTTTATTTGAAAATGTCAGGAGGAAAAAAAATTCCATTTCTATAAACTTAGAAATGTAACCTGTTCCTCAGCTGGATTCCTTTCTAGTGTTGCTTTTTTTCCTTAAAAATGAATATCAGGCCTTTTCTCCACACCTGTCATGCAATTAGCCCTCTCTTCAGAGTTAAAATACAGGATTTGTATGGCCTGGTCATTATTTTAGTATGTTTATTCTTACAACATCTTTGCTAGTGTTCCTTTTCAAATACTCTACTACATAAGCATAATACAAAGAAGGATGTAAAAAAAAAAAAAAAAAAAGAGAAACATCTATTTATCCATCCTACAGCATCCCCTTTTGTAACTGAGCTCCTATGATTCTATCTGAGGATCAAAGAAGGTAGCAATATGGCACAGACCTATTAGATCAGGGATCGGCAACCTTTGGCACGTGGCCCGCCAGGGTAAGCACCCTAGTGGGCCGGGCCAGTTTGTTTACCTGCCGCGTGCACAGGTTCAGCCAATCGTGGCTCCCACTGGCCACAGTTTGCTGCTCCAGGCCAATGGGGGTTGTGGGAAGCAGTGGTCAGCACATCCTTTGGCCCGCACTGCTTCACGCAGCCCCCATTGGCCTGGGATGGCAAACCGCGGCTAGTGGGAGCCGTGATTGGCCGAACCTGCAGACGCAGCAGGTAAACAAACTGGCCCGATTGCCGACCCCTGCATTAGATCATCTAACTTATCTCCTTGCCAGTTTAGGACTGTTGCCTATAGTACATTTACTAGTGTAGTTTTAATTATTCCAAGTGTTGGGCTGAGGACGGGAATGACCCAGAGTGTTTTTGATGCTGAAAGCATCTTAATATTGTGGTTTCAGGGCACTGGATTGTGACTCAGAGGATCCTGACTTTGCTACAGATATTCCATGTAACTTTGGGCAAAAAACTTAATCTCTCTCAATTCCCCATTTGCAAAGTGAGGATAATAACACCTCTCTCATAGGGGTATAGTGCAGACAAAATCCATTAATGATTGCGAAATGCTCAGATACAACGATGATGAGAGCCAGCTAAGTACATATAGAGACTAATTGGGTGAAGTAATATCTTTTATTGGACCACCTTCTGTTGGTGAGAGATACAAACTTTCGAGTTTACAAAGAGCTCTTCTTCAGGTCTGGGAAACATACTCAGGCCATGTCTACACTTACCGGGTACGATCAATGCAGCAGGGGGTGATTTAGCGGGTCTAGTGAAGACCCGCTAAAATCGACTGCAGAGCACTCTCTGGTTGATTTCGGTACTCCACCGGAACGAGAAGATTAAGGTAAGTCAACAGGAGAGCATCTCCCATTGATGCAGCAGTGAATCACAGCAGGTACCTTAATAGTTGTACTCCTCTTGAAGATAACCATCATATCCCATAGGATAGATCAACACATTTCCTCTTCATTCCACCATAACGTTTACTTGCTTACTGTCTGGAATTTTACAAACTGTACCAGGCATTGCGTACAGCACTCACTACTGCCACCAATGTATTTTTTCAAGAGCAGATACACGTATTGACTACAGTTTTTCTAATGAAGCCATATTTCTCCACTAATTATAGCATATAATCCTATATTTTTAAAAATACACACACATACACACACACAGGGGGAACTGAGCAGAAAAAGAATGTACTGGATCTTAAAAGATGAGAAAATATATTGTTTTGTAACATTTTTGGGCCTTAACACATAGATAGTGCAAAAGCACATAGTTACAGTTACCAAAGGACATTGGTGTCTGGGTAGGTCATTACAAAGGTTTATGGAAACAAAACCTTCAGCTGTGCGATACCACAATAGCTACAGTAAAAATGAAGGAAAATATTCAAAGTCAGGGGAATCATGAAGAAATCAGTCATAGATTTCAAGGTCAGAAGGGACCATTATGATCATCTGGTGTGACCTCCTGCATAACATAGGCTACAAATTTAATGTGATGACAACTGCATCCAGCCAAGAACTCATGTATGAAATAGTGCACATCATTTAGAAAGTCATCCAAACTTGATTTAAAGACTCTTGTTAAACAGCCTTCCTCAAGTGAGAATCAAACACCTCACTAATTTTTTTTAATGGATCCTGTCATACTACTCTTAACTATTTCTTCTACAGCACTGTTTTCTAACCCTGTTATTTCCTAAAAGGATTTTATTTGTGTATACTATAAAGGTTCAGGCAGTTTTGGCATCGGTTGCTATTTAGAATAGGTGAAATTTTTCCAGGTGTGGAAGGTCTACTCAGGGTACTTTGAATCTCTTAAGCCTTGGAGAAGGACTGTGTTTGGGGGCTTCCACACCTTCTGCAGACTGCAGAATGGATCTCCATGCAGGCTCCTAATAGGATAGAGTGAAAGGGGCTGTTGGGTGCAGAACGGACTGAAGCTATAAGGCCATAAAATCCACAAGTAGCAGGCACAGAGGGGTGTGGTAGCTATTCCAATTCCTCAAACTGAAGCAGCAGCTGGAAAGTGGCTATAACTTGCTTAATGTTGCAGAGGGCGAGGGCTCCAGCAGCTGCTCAGACAAAGCTCAATTACTCTGGCTTTGTGTGGAGAGAAGAGACTTTCACCCATTGGACTGTTTCTTCATGATAGAAGAATCACTCTTAAAACAGCGCGAGGAACACACACACACACACACACACACACACACACACACACACACACACACACACACACACACACACACACACACACACACACACACACCAGGAGTGCAATGAGAACTAGAACTAGAACTAGTCCTAGGACTAGGTTTTAGTCAGGAGGAGAGGATGGAAGAGGATAAAGTATGGGCCAGATCAGATGAGAAACATTCACATAAAAAAGAATCTGACACATCAGTTGGCTGCTCAAACATAGGGTGGTACTTGTTACAGAAAGGAAATGAAAGAAATCTTGAATACTGATATTATGGATTTTTTTGTAAAAAGATTAATTAAATGTCATGTAGAACTGTCATGTGGCCCGGTGAAGTCCCACTCCTGACATAATAGAGGTACAGCATATGAAGGGGGCCATCCAATAATATAGGTGTCAGACTTCAATAACCATAGACTGCTTCTCACACTGTATTCGTTACAATCAGTGTCAAAAGGCTGGGTTCTTGTTCCTGTTACAATCTTTCCTACAAAAATGACAAGTCAGAATTTCAGTGTCTCTTATGCTCAGTAAATTATAGTTGTTTTCAGTACATCGTTGACCTTTTCAGTGTTCTGTAGCTTGAGTGACAGACCATTCCCATTCCTTCATGTTAAAAGCCTGACTAACCTGTTTTGGAAAACGTGCAGCAGGAAGATTATTGGTACCAAAGATCAGAGAATACCAGTAAGGACAAAGAGGCCCAACATAGTATTCTACCCTTTATCCAACATATGAGAATTAAATTCTCCTATTTCATTTTTGCAAAAAAGATTTAAAGTCAGAACAGAAAATGGCTCAATATTAATCTACTTCAGCAACCAACTGCTTTAACTTCAGCCTCTGCTGTTCAAAGGGGAAAGATATTGATTCTGCATGCCCTGATATTCGTTATGCACTTTTGGTTGGGTTCTTTTCTGATATGCCACAGCCTAGCTCTTCCCTACCAACAAGTGTTGCACTTAAGATCCATTTAAAAGTATAGTACTACTTAGCAGATACAAACCAAGGGTAGCAAACACATTTAATTACAAAGCCTCATATTATCTCAGATTCATCATTATACAATAAAACAAAAATGGGTGTTAGGAATGTTACTTAAATAAAATGCACTATTTAATGACATGTTAAGGTTACATATTCTGTCACCACTAAAAGTCAGGAAAGGGTGGTCTTGTGGTTAAGACACTGGCTTGGAACTCAAGAGATCTGTGTCAGTTCCTGTTTCTGCTAAGGACTTGCTATACGGGCTTGGGTAAATCACTTAATCTCTGTGCCTCAGTTCTTTAATTCTAAAACAGGAATACTACTACTTCCTCTCTCCTACTCTTTGTCTACCTAGATTATAATCTTCTTGTGTAGTGACTGAGGGCAGGTCTACCCTAGAAGTACTACATTGGCACTGCTGCATGTCGACGGGACAGCACTCTCCCGTTGGCATAATTACTCCACCTCTGTGAGAGGTAGAAGCTATGTCAGCGGGAAAGTGTCTCCCACCGACATAGCGCTAGTGTGGACAGCCCTTAGGTCACCGTAACTTGCGTTACAGGCGGTGGGAGTGTTTTTTTCCCCACACACTTGAGTGACATCAATTAGATCGACTTAAGCAGTAGTGTAGACCTGCCCTAACTCTTACTATGGTATTTGTACACTACCTGGCTCTACGAGGCTCCAATCTCATATGGGATACCTAGACATTAAAATAACAAAAAAGTGTAGGCCCCCCAAAGCAATTCTAAATCTCACCTCTAACTCCTGCATGTTCTCACAAGATGTGTACCACAGAACATGCAGAATATACCAGGCCAAGTTACAGCTGGAAATGGAACTTGAAAATATGGCCAACTTATACACACTTAAATAGCTGGAAAGTGCTAGTGACATGGACATTAGTGAATGCTACATGTTGGCTACAATAAGGTTTAGAGACAGATTCTCATCCTTGCGTTAGATCAGGGATTGGCAACCTTTGGCACGCAGCCCATCAGGGAAATCCGCTGGCGGGCCGGGACACTTTGTTTACCTGCAGTGTCCACAGGTTCGGCCGATCGCAGCTCCCACTGGCTGCGGTTCACTGTTCCAGGCCAATGGGGGCTGCAGGAAGCGGCATGGGATGTCCTGGAATGGCGAACTGTGGCCAGTGGGAGCTGTGATCGGCCGAACCTGCGGACGCTGCATGTAAACAAACCGTCCTGGCCCACCAGAGGATTTCCCTGATGGGCCACGTGCCAAAGGTTGCTGATCCTTGCGTTAGATGCATATTTTTGGGTTTGCCATAGATTAATTTTTTAAAAGTTTGAATTCCTTAATTGTGAGAGATGGTGAATTGATAGACTAGAGACTGATGTCCTCGCTTTATCCACTGAACAGGAACAGCATGGGCAGTGCTTCTGAAAGTTTCCCCACATTGCTCTGCCAATGTCCATCAGCCCTTAACTGAAGTGATCACATCCAGATGTTAGAGGGTGGTTCAACCCACCGGGTGAAATCCTCACCCCACCGCAGGTAACTGCAAAACTCCCACAAATGTCAATGGGCCCAGGATTTCCCCTTTGTTCTTTGGGCGGAGACTGCCAGCAAGGTGACGTTCAGTGCCAATTATGAGATTTTTGTGTGTGAAGTGGACACCCACCTGGCTCGTGGGACCTGGGCTGAGACCAGCAAGCTCATTTCATATATGCCACTGAAAAAGCAGTGTATCATATGTAGGCTCTGCAGGTCTGTGCTAGGCCCCATATCCAGCTGTTTTGCTTAATAAAAAGCACACAATTGCAGATCCACTTCTCAGAGACACAGAATCCAGTGTATTTCCTTCTGCAATCTCAATATGGTCAGGAAGAAACTCCTACTTATCCTATTACAGGATCAGAGTTATAGTCTTGTTGCACGTTTTATATAACCGCATACCCTTCCTTCATGTCATAATCAAAGAGCTCCTGCAAAATGTTAGTTTTTCCTTTGTATAATAATAAATAAAATAAATAAATAATAATCATCCTTGAGTAGAACAAGTGTGCAGTCAGGGTCTGCTTGAATACTACTGGCAGACCTACCAGCCACTAGAGGCCCCCAAACCTGGAACAGGGCAGCCATTATTGACCAAGACTAGTAGGAAAGCCAAGCCTCTATTTTATATTCTGTGAAATATCCCTGCAAAAGGTGGTTCTGTGATTTATATGCCATTCATCGTTGTTTCCAAGATATCCACTGAACTGAAGAAGCGCCATTACAATACATCAAGCACATGTCAAATCCCATCTAAATCAATGGGGGCTGCAAATACATCATTTGCTTGACATACAATAATTGATATGTCACATTATATTTGACATTTCAAGGACAATAGTGCCCATTTAAATGGAGACATGTTAAATAAATAGTTTCTCCTGAGCTAAGCGAAACCAAGCAGGAATGCAATGACGGGCCTTTCAATGACTATCTGAAAGGAATAAAACTTTGCAAAAGAAAAAAAGCTTCTGCACACAAATATTAAAAGCAACAGAAGAGTCAACTCAACAAAGGGATAGATCTGCTAACCTAAAAAGAAGCGTGGTGTGAAATCCTGACCCCACTGATGTCAATAACCAAACTCCCATTAACGTCAATGGGGTCAGGATTTCGCCCTGAGTAAAAACATTTATGGAGCAAATTACAGTATTTCTCCTAAGCAGAAAGCATGATCTTAATTTGATATGTGCAAAAGAAAGAAGTATTAAGAGGAGAATAGTACAAGATTCACTATGAGAAGTCTTATTGTGTGTATTGTAACTTTTTAGGAATACAATTACAATAACTTTGGCCTGGTGAGGACTCTCCTAGTGCAGAGCTGCCTGCTTCGAAGGAAAAGTGGGGAAATGACGTCTCTGTGAACCATCCTCTCTCCCCTTGGGACTACCTCTGCAGAACTGAGTGGGGTTAGGAATAACACGGGATAGCAACATTAAGGAGTCTTAGAAATATGGCAGGTAGACAGATACACACAAACAGAGCTTAGAAGACAGAATACGGGTGGGAGTGAGCATGCCATTTTCCCCAAACAGAAATCCAGCAACAAATAGAGTCCTACAGGGCAGCTTCAAGGGGGTCCAGCCAATAACAACAAGGGTCCTGCAAAAGCCATGCTGCCAGGAGGAAGGAGAAGCTAGTGTAGACACTGAGGAGCAGTAGCCTATGCAGACTGCTCCTGCCTTGACTGAACTTGAAGGAGGGGCTAGGATGCCTTAACGCCAGCAAAGGCAGCTCACCAAGTTACAGATTGCACAGCCCCACCCTCATGACAGCTGTGTTTTCCTGGCCCCTCCCACAGGAGGAAGGATCTGACACATCCTTATTTTATGTGCATTTTAAATGTTAACAGATTTTTCCTCTGTGCATTGTGGTGTGGGGGAGAGAGCAGGCTGGTAGAGTCTGTAAATGTAGGATCTGAGAGGCAACCCTAATCAAAACCATTTTCTTCTTGTGTTTCTAATTTCTACATCCATGCATGCTCCTATATTATCCTTCCTTTGCCATCCTTGGTACCTGTACATTTCAAATATTTATATGCTGTTATATGCCCCTTAATTGTTGCTTTGCCAGGCTATACATATTTAACTCTGAATCTTTTCTTGTAGTCAATTCCTCCAGCTATCTATACTGTTTGCTACTCTTCTTGGAACTTTGCAAATTTGTAAATATCTTATTGGCACTGAAGTGCCCTGAACTAAATCTAATATTCCAAGGTTTGGTCACATGAGAGGCATATGCAGCAGTGTTTTCAAGATTGTAATCTAAGAATAAGTTATAGCATTCAGATACAATGGTGATAAAAACCTAAGATATATAGGATAGATTGCATTTATCTCAAAGAAATGAACTAGGAATTCAGAAAGTTATTGGCATAATAAAATTCTTTGGTATAAAACGTTTTTTCCACCTGTGCTTCACTGTGAAAGGATTTAAAGGATGCTGTGAAATTATTAATGACCAAGAGCTTCATCCAACAAACATTTACACACATTACTGAGGGTTAAGAACATGAAAGCACGATTGAATTTTTAGAAAATTTGGTTAACCGAGTTTTATACTTTGCTTCTGCAAAGTTATTAGAGTACAAATGAATGAAACTACCTTATTCCCAGAGCTATGCTGATATATCTGAAGGTAAACAAGAAGGTAAATAGAAATGCTGTGGTTGTTTCTAACTTGTTAAACCAGAGGGAAAAATAAGGACCTGAAAGTAGTAATCATATTAGACCAGCAGTCAGAGAATATTAATCGTCCAAAATCTCAAAAAGTTGTAGGTGACCCCTTTAACTGGAATAACTACAAAGAAAAATAATATGGATGAGCTTTCAAGAGCCACAGTTTATCCTTGGAACCATGGAAAATTGAGCAAGGTTGAAAAAAAGATATGGCGTCAGGGTCTTATTTTAAACCTCAGAATTAAACAGAGGGATCAAGTAAATCAAAGGAAATGAAGGAAAAAAGAACTCAGGTAAAGGTGTGAATTTAGGTGTTTAATAGCTCAGTCTGGACTGCAAGGACGAGAAGGGAGCGTAGGTGAAAAACAGGGGGGGGAAACAACATTGTTAACGAATGTGCAGTTATTTTTAAGATTCCAACAGAATAATGCAAACCACAAAGAACAAAAAGAAAGAGTAAAACTATAAAGCAAGTCTTTCACAGAGTTCTTTTAGAAATATGGCTGAGCAGATTTTGTCAAAGTGTATAAGATGTTTTGATCCTGGGCTGAGACTTCCATGAAAATAGAACAGTGTTCCTCAGTTCTTTGAGAATAAAGAGACATAACAGAGCAACAGAAAGGGGTGAAGAACACCATGCACCATTAAACAGAGAGGCCTGAGTGCGCATGCACAAATGTATGTACATATGTGAATATGATGGAATTCACAGACTTGAATAATTTGTATCCATTTATTTCAGCATTTGACAAAGATGTTTTGGCAGCTCAAAATTAAACAGCATTTTGGTTGTTTCGTTTTTTAAAAAAAGTGTATAGGAAATGCTGCCAGATATGTGAATGAAAAGACGTGAAACCTGCCACTACAATTAATAATTTTCATATTCAAAATGATAATATTGCCAAATCACTAACACTGCTGCAGGGAAGCGCCTACAAATGGCAGCTATATAACATGTATTGCAAGTAAGTGAATTATTATTTCCAGATTTTGGAGGTAAATGTTCACACTCAGCATTAACAGGAGCAACACCCACATAGTGAGTGTGAGAGTAACATATAGATATCATATATTTGTCTGAATTCAAGATGATAGACTTTGTCCAACGTTGAGAAAAGAGCTGAGGGCACTCCTCCAGACCCTGATCTACAAGCACTTATGCATATTCATAAATGAGAATGAATATTTTCACTGAAATCAATGTGGCTACTTGCAGGATATAGCTATGCACAGGTTCAAGTGTTTTCAAAATTGGAGTCCAAGTTTGTTAAACATGCCAGAAACTTGGTGAAAGAGGCATGTCTAACCACAAAATATTTAATTAGTCAATGAATTGATTTTTGTGATGTACAAAATAAGTACACTTGGAAGGTATATCAAAGGACATTGTCAAGTTCAGAAAGCATATTTAAAAACACCATCTCCCTCCATGACTGGAACTGAGAATTTTAAAATATAATTTATTTTTACTCAATTTGCAATTTGTTTCCTTTTCTGCATTTTTCTCAGGTTCAAACAATAAAACCAATTAGTTTCATTTTTGATTATACAGCTTCTAAACAACTATATTTTCAGGTTGCCTTTCATGCTGCAATGTTTGTGTTTCAATAAATTAATATTTTTAAAAGGACATTGACAGGGCATATTTGGTCCCTGGTAATATTATGTTAAAAAGAAGATTTTATAAGACCAATTCAGTATGTAGTTTCTTTAAATCCAGTAAAAGCTGTTTTTAAAAATGTATACACATTGCAGTGTTTCAACTGCAACACTGCAGAGAAAGTCTACTTTTCATTCACTACCTATTATGAATAGCCAGTTTTGTTACAATTTTTATTATTATCTGAATATGACTACTTATTTGCACATCATTTTCTTTGTATTCTAGTTTTTTGTATTTCAATTTCATATTTACTTCTGTACGATTGGAATACTAGCTTCTGTTTGCTACTTATCCATGACAATATTGTATTTAAAATACCCAAATGACCTTCACCAACTGTTCCCAATGGAATTAAAAACATCATGAAAGCATTTCTGTTAGGCTAAGATTCTGTCTGATACTGTTTTCACAATACATTAATCTGGAGCCAAATATCCCACTTTAAAATATGACTAATATCAATTCTTGACTCTAGATGGCAGTATCTGCCTGTAGTTCTTTTCTGAATTTTAACCTGCCTTTCCTGGTCTTTGTTCTTTAACCCTCCAGATAATTCCATACTTCCTTCTCTTCCCCCAAAATAAAGACTTCACTTGCCCTGTGCAGTTTGGGGAAGATTACTGCAAGGCATTTTCACTAGAAGAAATCAGACCATTACTGTAGTTAAGCTACAGGGTTTTTCAACGAGTACAAAATAATTGAGATCAGAAGTAAACACTAAGACAGAAAGGTGATTTTTTTCCTGTTTCATATCAGTCAATTACAAGTGTTAGAGAAATTGTTCTTTTTCTCTAAAGACTCTCCCTCCCAAATAAAAAAAGGGGGGCAAAGACCATAGGAAGAAAGCGTTACAGAGGAAAGGAACCATTTCATAATGGTGGGACCAAATTTCATAATGGTTTTGAACTGGTGCTAAAATCTTTATTTAAAGAATATGGGTTTAAAGCACTGCACAGTTTTAAAATTCTCTCTTCAGGCATAGTGCACTGATAATTGTTTAGATTTATTAAATTATGCAAAGCTACTTTATATGTATTGTTAACCTTAACAACACAGAAAAGGAAATTTAAAGTTCAGGCTGAAATATTTTATTTGGGCTTCCAGACCTATTTTTCAAAATTTTTACATCTAGGTTCATTAATCTCTCACCATTGTTTGGCTCAGGCCTTGTGTTCAGGATATTTCTGTTTCCTTCCGTCCCCCCTTTGTATTCTCCCCAGCAGCATCCCTATGTTCTATGCTGCCTCCCTTACACCTGAAATCTCCTGGTCATGTTCACCATACATTCTCCCTTACCTCCTCCAAATTCACTATTTAAGACCATAAGAACAGCCATACTGGCTCAGACCAAAGGTCCATCTAGCCCAGTATCCTGTCTTCCGACAGTGGCCAATTCCAGGAGCCTCAGAGGGAATGAACAGAACCAAGTGATCCATCCCCTGTCGCCCATTCCCTGCTTCTGGCAAACAGAGGCTAGAGATACCATCCCTGCCCATCCTGGCTAAGAGCTACTGATGGATCTATCCTCCATGAATTTATCTAGCTCTTTTATTTAACCCTGTTATAGTCTTGGCCTTCACAACATCCTCTGGCAACGAGTTCCACAGGTTGACTGTGCATTGTGTGAAGAAATACTTCCTTTGGTTTGTTTTAAACCTGCTGCCTATTAATTTCATTTGGTGACCCCTAGTTCTTGTGTTATGAGAAGGAGTAAATAATATTGCCTTATTTACTTTCTGCACACCAGTCATGATTTTATAGATCTCTATCATATCCACCCTTAGTTGTTTCTTTTCCAAGCTTAAAAGTCCCAATCTTGTTAATCTCTCCTCATACAGAAGCCATTCATTCCCTTAATCATTTTTGTTGCCCTTTTCTGAACCTTTTCCAATTCCAATATACCTTTTTTTGAGATGGGGTGACCACATCTGCACGCATGGATTTATATAGAGGAAATATGATATTTTCTGTCTTATTATCTATCCCTTTCTTGATTCCCATCATTCTGTTAGCTTTTTTGACTGCCGCTACAAATTGAGTGGATGTTTTCAGAGAACTATCCACAATGACTCCAAGATCACTCTTTTGAGTGGTAACAGCTAATTTAGACCCCATCATTTTATATGTATAGTTGAGATTATGTTTTCCAATGTGCATTCATTTGCATTTATCAACACTGAATTTCATCTGCCATTTTGTTGCCCAGTCACCCAGTTTTGTGAGATCCCTTTATAGCTCTGCAGTCTGCGTTGTACTTAACCAGCTGGAGTAGTTTAGTATCATCTGCAAATTTTGCCCCTTCACCGGTTACTCCTTTTTCCAGATAATTTATGAATACGTTGAACAGCACTGGTCCCAATACAGACCTGTGGGGGACACCACTATTTACCTCTCTCCATTCTGAAAACTGACCATTTATTCCTATTCTTTGTTTCCTATCTTTTAACCAGTTACCGATCCATGAGAGAACCTTCCTTCTTATCCCATGACAGCTTACTTTGCTTAAGAACCTTTGGTTAGGGACCTTTTCACAGCCCCTTCAACACCTACCCCTCTTACACCAAACCAATCAAACAAACACTCAAATACCTTTTCACAGAATCATAGAAATGTAGGACTGGAATGGACTTCAATAGATCATTTAGTCCAGTCCCCTACACTCAAGGCATGACTAGACCATCCCTGAGAGGTGATTGTCTAACCTGCTCTTAAAAACCTCCTATGATGGAGATTCCACAATTTCCGTAGGTAATTTGTTCCAGTGCTTAACTACCCTGACAGTTAGGAAGTTTTTCCTAATGTCCAACCTAAACCCCCCTTGCTGCAATTTAAGCCAATTGCTTCTTGTACTATCCTCAGAGGATCAGGAGAACAATTTTTTACCCTCCTCATTGTAACAACTGTTTACATACTTGAAAACTGTTACTATGTCCCCCCTCAGTTACAAACACCAGAGTTACAAACTGACCGGTCAAACCACACACCTCATTTGGAACCGGAAGTACACAATCAGGCAGCAGCAGAGACCCTCTCCCCGTCCCGCCCCCCAAAATAGTACAGTACTGTGTTAAACAAACTATTAAAAAAATAAAGGGAAAGTTTAAAAAAAGATTTGAGCTTGTTTTGTTTAAATTAAGATTGTTAAAAGAAGCATTTTTCTTCTGCATGGTAAACTTTCAAAGCTGTATTAAGTCAATGTTCAGTTGTAAGCTTTTGAAAGAACAACCACAACATTTTGTTCAGAGTTATAAATATTTCAGAGTTATGAAAAACCTCCATTCCCGAGGTGTTCGTAACTCTGAGGTTCTACTGCAGATCATGTTTTCTAGACCTTTAATATTTTTTGTTGCTCTCCCTCTGGACTTTCTCCAATTTGTCCACATCTTTCCTGAAATGTGGTACACAGGACTGGTCACAATACTCCAGTTGAGGCCTTATCAGCATGAAGTAAAGTGGAGGAATTACTTGTGTCTTGCTTACAATACTCCTGCTAATACATCCCAGAATGATTGCTTTTTTGCAACAGTGTTACACTGTTGACTCATATTTAGTTTGTGATCTACTATAACCCCCAGATCCCTTTCCACAGTACTCCTTTCTAGGCAGTCATTTCTCTCTCTCTCTCTCTGTGCGCGCCCCCACACACAATTGATTGTTCCTTCCTAAGTAGAGTACTTTGCCTTTGTCCTTATTGAATTTCATCCTATTTGCTTCAGACCATTTCTCCAGTTTGTCCAGATAACTTTGAATTTTAATCCTGTCCTCCAAAGCACTTACAACCCCTCCCAGCTTGGTATCGTCTGCAAACTTTATAACTCTACTCTCTATGCCATTATCTAAATCATTTATAAAGAAATTAAACATAATCGGAGCCAGGACCAATTGGTCTGGGACCCCACTTTATATGCCCTTCCAGCTTGATTGTGAACCACTGATAACTGTTCTCTGGGTACAGTTTTCCAACCAGTTATGCACCCACCTTGTAGTAGCTCCCTCTAGGCCAGGGATCGGCAACCTTCAGCACGCGGCACACCTGGGTAAGCACCTGGCTGGCCGGGGCAGTTTGTTTACCTGCTGCATCCACAGGTTCGGCTGATTGCGGCTCCCACTGGCCGTGATTTGCTGCTCCAGGCCAATGGGGGCTGCGGGAAGCGGCGTGGGCCAAGGGATGTCCTGGCCGCAGCTTCTCGCAGCCTCCATTGGCCTGGAGCGGCGAACTGCAGCCAGTGGGAGCCGCAATCGTCCTAACCTATGGACGCGGCAGGTAAACAAACCGGCCTGGCCCGCAAGGGGGCTTACCCTGGCATGCCGAAGGTTGATGATCCCTGCTAGGCTATATTTCCCTAGTTAGTTTATGAGAAAACAAAACAGAAACAAAACAAAATAAAAAACCAAACAGACATAAGCAGGCTTTATAACCTCACAAACTTATTTTGTCCACCATTGCAAGTAGATCCTGATTCTCTGAGCACCTATGCATATCACTACTTTTATCAAGGTTCATAGTACCAACTCTGTGTAACTACTGTGTGAAGTAGCTCACATTACATATGTGTTTGGGGCCTCAGATTGTAAGCACATCCAAACAGCAACACTGTTTTTGATTTCTCTGTGCATATATATCTGTATGGCCCTGGTAAATAATAGATAATGATACCTAGACACAGTGGGACCCACTTCAGTATATAAGAATAACATACTGTGCTAAGGTATTTAAAGGCAGGATTGTATCCTAGGAACATGTCACTCTTATAGTATCCCAGCATTAGTGTCAGAACTGCGCTGACTTAGCAATTTATGGGTTTACTCAATCTCCTTCTGCAGCTGAGGGAGTTAAACTCATATCCCTGCTCTGGCAGTTTGAAGCTCCACAGACTGTAAGGCTGGTCAGGCTGATGGTAAGGCCTATCTAAGCCTATGAAGCACAATCTACTTCAACATCTAGTTGTGCAGTATATACATGATCTCCTGGAAAGATGTAGGGAATAAAAACATAGATGGTCATTATAGATCTCTTTCATCCTGGACCCTGCTTCTATTGTAATCAGAAAGTGTGTTTTGACCATGCACAAGGTGCAAACTGATGATCTATGGGCTAGTTCTATATGCAGCATGGTGGCTAGACAATGGACTGTGACAGCCTGTCACAAGTGTATAGTGAATTTCACATTTTAATCTGGAATTTCTTCTTTCGTGGGCTATTTTAGATCAGTGGAAAACTGAATAGCTTAAGAGTTTGGAATACAGAGTTGGCCATTAGTTTGAATCTAGTTCAGGCCATTAGCTACTACATGGCCTGACCATCTGAGTGCTTCAAGTGCATTCTGATAAATGAACTATCAGGCAGTCCCTAGTGAACGGATGTCCACCTTATCAAAATCATAACCACATCTACCACTCAGATATGCAGCTTTGACAGACAGGAAAGAATTAGGACCAAAATTTCCAAATGTGATTAATTTTGGGTGTCTCCATTTTTGGGTGTCCAGAGTAGACATGATTGAAAAAATTGGCCTTTGTGTGCATTGCAACTGAACTGCCTTTTCCCCCTTAGAATTAGTCTCCCGTCAGAGCGGAGGCATACTGGAGAGGGTGGTATTAGTAGTACCGCATTGCCACTGCCGAGATGTCATTCAAGAAAGGGTCCTGGAGACCAACATACTTGCCTGTAGCTATGATTTCCATGGTGTGCCTGGTGGTAGACTAGTGGCTGCCAACTCAATTCACATATGTATAAGACAGAAGTCTATACGCTATGTAAAGTGCTCTCACTAATTTTGTAGTTGCTGAAACAATCTCAGGTGAATCCTGTCAGATATTCTGAAAGCTCAGATTCATAGATTCCAAGGCCAGAAGAGACCATTGTGATCATCTAGTCAGACCTCCTGTAAAACACAGGCACTAGAACGTCCCAAAATTATTCCTAGGGCATATTTTTTACAAAAACATCCAATCTTGATTTAAAATTGTCAGTGATGGATGACCCTTGGTAAATTGTTCCAATGGTTAATTATCCTAACTGTTAAAAAAATATGCCTTGCTTCCAGTCTGAATTTGTTCTGCTTAAACGTCTAGCCATTGGATCAGATTATGCCTTTTTTTGCTAAACTGAAGAGCCAATTATTATATATTTGTTCCCCATGTAGATACTTAAAGATTTTAATGAAGTCACCTTTTAACCTTCCCTTTGTTTGGCTAAACAGATTGAGCTCTTTGAGTCTATCGCTAAAGACATGTTTTCTAATCCTTTAATCATTCTTAAAGCTATTCTCTGAACCTTCTCTAATTTATCAACATCCTTCTTGAATTTTGGCACCAGAACTGGGTAGAGAATTCCAGCAGCAGTCGCACCAGTGCCAAATACAGAGGTAAAATAACCTCTAGTCCTACACAAGATTCCCCTGTTAATGCATCCCAGATATCACCAGCTCTTTTGGCCACATCACACTGGGAGCTCAGGTTTAATTGTTTATCCACTACAACCCCCAAACCGTTTTCAGGATAGGGTCCCTCATCTGTAAGTATGGATGAAACATTCTTTGTTTCTAGATGTATACATCTACATTTAGCTATATTCAAATGCATATTGTTTGCTTATGCCTCGTTTACCAAGTGATCTAGATCACTCTAAATCAGTAACCTGTCCTTTTCATTATTTACCACTCTCCAAAGTTTTGTGTCATCTGCAAACTATATCAGTGATGATTTTATGCTTTCTTACAGGCCATTGATAAAAATGCTAAATAGCATAGGGCCAAGAAGTGATCCCTGCACGACCCCACTGGAAAAGCACCTGCTCGATGACAATTCCCTAAATTTTGAGACCTATCAGTTAGCCAGGGTTTAATCCATTTAATGTGCAGCATGATAATTTTATATCATTCTAGGTTTTTAGTCAAAATGTCATGCCGTGCCAAGATCATCTCTTGAGATCAGCTGAACTTTGGGTATGTCTACACTGCAATCAGGAGGTGTAATGAAAGCACGTGTCGGCACATCCAAACCAGCTTTCTTTGAGCTAGCTTGCTAAACATAGCAATGCAGCTGCATCAGCACAGATGGGTTTGTACTTGGGCACCTAGCCATGCCACCCTGTGCCAATACGTCTACACTGCCATTTTTAGCTTGATCAAAGCTAGCTTGGGTATGCATACATGTGCTGCAATCACACCTCCCTGATTGCTATGTAAACATAGCCTAAAAACTAAATTCTGTACTGGATCCATGTTGAGTGTTGGACCTGTGTTTGCATAAAACCCTACTGACGTAATGGAGTTATTGTTCATGCTACTAGAGGATACAAAAAAAAAAGAGCATCTGAAACAGTAAGCCTTTTTGCCCTTCTTTCCCCCATCTCCTCAAATATTACCACCTGAATTTATCATTTATAGGCTTTACTATGAGGCTCAGCACAGTATCTGAGCAGAGTACAGATTAATAAATTTATTCTCACAATACCCCTGGAAGGTTGGTAGGTATTACTATTACCATTTTACAGACAAGGAATGACACAGAGTAAACAGACTAATTTTTAGAAGAGCTCTTATCTGCAATGGAAATTGTGAGTACTCAACACTTCTGAAAACCAGGCTGTAAGTGACTTGTCCAAGGTAAGACAGGATGTCTGTGGCATAGCCAGGAACAGAACCCAGAGTCCAGGAGCAGTATGCCTCAGTTACGAAACCTATTCTGCCCAGTTTCCTCTCTTCCCCACCTCCCAGTAAAAAACATCAAAAACTGCTCAACAACTTAGAAATATCCACACCTCGCATTAGACCTTGCATACCAAATTTCAAGCCAGAAGGAACTTTTCTCCACTGTGTTATCCTTCTCTCACCCTGCCCTCTGCACTTGGAATGGCCTCCCTTCCTGTATAACATTCAACCTTCTTCTCCTTCACAGCCCTTCTCGGAGCCTATGGTTCCTCAGACCCTTGCCAATAATAACCCGCACTGTCACCCCAAACCCAGGAAGATCTAAATACAAAAATAAACACACAGAATTCATATTGTGTAATGTAAGCAACCCCATAATCGTATTTGGTAAATCATATCTAATGTAGGCCAGGATCCTACAAAGGCTTATGCAAGTGCTTAGTGTGAAGCACAAGTAGCCCCACTGAGCTCAACGGGACTATATACGTGCTTAGTATTAAGGATGTTCTTAAGTGTTTGTAGGATCAGAGCCTTAGACTGTAAACTACTCAGACCAGGTACCATGTTTTAAGTTCTCTGTTCAGCGTATATATGTCTATGGCCCTATACTCAAATGCAAGCCTGCAAATAAGGGTTAAAATGAAAAAAAAACAAAAACAAACAATGGAACCTTTTCTACATAAGAGATAAAAAGGAGCAGGTTCAGGAGATAAGTTAAATGATAGAGAAAAGCAATTTGATATCTTCCATTGTTGTACGTAGTGGAGTTTTAGCCATGTTGGTCCCACGATATCAGAGAAACAAGTGGGTGAGGTTATATGTTCTACTAGACCAGGGATCGGCAACCTTTGGCACGCGGCTCGCAAGGATAAGCACCCTGGTGGGCCGGGTCGGTTTGTTTACCTGCCGCGTCCGCAGGTTCGGCCGATTGCAGCTCCCACTGGCCACGGTTCACCGCTCCAGGCCAATGGGGGCGGCGGGAAGCAGCGGCCAGTACATCCCTCGGCCCGTGCCGCTTCCCGCAGCCAACACTGGCCTGGAGCGGCGAACTGCGGCGCATAGGAGCCGCGATCGGCCGAACCTGTGGATGCGGCAGGTAAACAAACCGGCCTGGCCCGCCAGGAGGCTTACCCTGGCGAGCCGCATGCCAAAGGTTGCCAATCCCTGTACTAGACCAAGTTCCATTGGTGAGAGAGACAAGCTCTCGAGCCACACAGAGATGAGCTCTAAGATATTACCTCACCCACCTTGTCTCTCTAGAGAAAAACTAGGCTTCCACTTTTACAGATTGTTTAATTATTCAACTCTCCTCTGCTGTTTTTGTTATCTAATACATACTCATGTTTATAAAACTGCAGTCTGAGTAAGGGACCAAGCAGGGTGTCTAGAGACAACAAAGAGCATGTTGACACCCTGGATATCAGACTTGTAATGAGACACTAATTTGGTTCAAAGCAGTAGTTTGGCAGAAACAACATACTTATAGACTATTAATAGAGAAAATTTTCACAGAAGCTGTGACCTTTATGCCTCGGCCTGGGCTTATAGCCCTGTCTCTATTACATTTAAGCAAATCATTGCAGCAAGACATCTTATTTGTACCTTTTTTTTTTTTTTAAATCACAATTGTAAGGCTTGAATTCCCACTGTAGAGCTATTGTGTATTACAAATACTGATGCAGCACAGAGGTCTACCACTGAAACATGACAGGAAAAAAGGCATTCTTTATGGCCAACTAAACCACAATGTCCTCCTGACCCTACCACAAATCTGCAGTCAACCTTAACTACCACAGATTTTAGCTGGAGGCCTCAGGTAGATTTGGGGAAAGTTAGCACTCTAGATGTTACAAGCTGTAACAGTTAAATGTGACCTAATATGTATGTAGGTAATAGCAGAGACACACACAAAACAAATCAGAAGACATGGAGTTGCGGAAGCAGCAACAAATAGGGGTACCTCTAAGTGGTTACCTCCTCCACATCAAAATTCACAATGTGTCCAAATGGGTTTATAGTTTCATTGATTCTAATTAGGCATTTCAAATATAGCATTTGCAAATGCTTGATGGAAAACATGTTTAAAAACACATCCAAGGGGATAGTTCCCTTGTTACTTCAGCTTTCATCTGCCAAGCCGTATGTTAACAAAAATGTTGATTGTTAAGGTCACAAAGACTAGAAGAGCCAACCCGAGATATGGCTGTCTTAAGGTCTTTTGTGAAAATAAGTGATTAGAGCCTGTAACTCAAGCAATCAAAACTGATAGTCTGCACTTGTGTATTTACATTTTTTAACTAGGATAGATCAACTGTTTTTGTAATTATTATTAATAATTTGTTTAGCACAGACAACATGCTTACTGCTTTAATTTACACCAAAATACACAGTCACTGCCTCAGACAGCACTCTAAAACATATCTACATAGGATAAAATTCTACTCTCATATAGAGATGTAATCTGATGTCAAGATTTACACCAGGGGAAAATTTTCCTGTAACTTTCCCCAGATCTACACTATAAACTTCATCAATATAATTACGTCACTCAGGGGTGTGAAAAACCCACACCCCTGAGCGACGAAGTTATACTGACCTAACCCCCAGTGCAGACAGCATTGTGTCGATGGGAGGCCTTCTCCCATCGAAACAGCTATTGCTTATCGCAGATGTGGATTAACTATGCGGATAGGAAAAGCTCTCCCGTCGGTGTAGTAGCGTCTTCACTGAAGTGCTACCGAGGTGCAGCTGCACCGCTGCAGCATTTTAAGTGTAGACCTGCCCTTTGTTTTTTCCTTCATTCAGCTTCCAAGTCCACAGGATGAGGTTCCTTAAATATAGCATTTTCAAGGTGTGATAGGGCCATTAACCAATCCTTTGCATTGTGATGTTCCTTAATGACTCATGCGATTTTGATAATTCTTCTGGATGGGCGGGAGGAGGGGACAATTCCTGTGCCTCGGTTCACAAGTTCAGAGCAAACATTTTCAAAGTTATAAAGCAAAACGTACATATTTCCTTATAGCATGGAATGCAACATTGCAACTGAGATTAATGCATGGAGCAATCTGCAAGCATTTCATAGAGTCTAAACATTAAATACATTCTTATAAGACTAATACCTATTTTGAGCAAAACTAACATACAGGTGAACTGGTCTGGTGTCCATCCAGTTATAACTTTGTCAGTTCTTAGAAAATGCCTGCAGCCTGGGCAAGAGCTGGCATCTGGCCTGTCAGCGTCACAATAGGTTAATATTAATGGGCTCCTTGCCCACAAAAAAAGGACAGAGTTACAGACCTCCTGGAAATTTATTAAATGACCATCCTTGACAGTTGACCATTGAAGATATGACCTTGATGATTCCATATTTGTTTCTGCTTTTAGATCATTTGTTGTTTCAGTGAAATATATACATTTACAAGTACAAAAATATGCGTGCCTCAAAGTAAACCAACTGGTATAGGTGTGCTGTCTACTGCAACAAAATAGCTATAAAGACTTCCAATTTGGTGCGCTGTATTTCAGACATATAAAAATATATTGCATGTCGTAACAAAGGACAGTTTTAAAATGCAAAATTCATAGGATCACAGACATTAGAAATAGAAAAGTCCTTTTGTGTCCTTTAGGCCATCTCACTAACAATGTACGATTGTTCTGTGCAATATATTCCCCAGTGTCTTGTTGAGTCCTATCTTAAATGGCTAGATAGTGGGGTTAGCGCCACTTCCTGTTGGAGACCATTCTCTAGCTGCATAGATCTCACTGTTAGGATATTATTCCTGAAAAACTCTGCACTTCGCATTGTGTCGCCTAGTAATAACCTTTTATAATCATCATTCCCCCTGGTGGTGGAAATTACATGGAGCCTATTTTATTCTAACTTCCATCACTGGCTTAAACTCTAACTGCTTATGCCAATGGAGGATCAGGCATAGTGCTCATCTCCACCACACCTTCTCTCATCCCTGCCCCACCCACACCAGGCCACCTTGACCCTCTTAGACTCAGGGTGGCATACCGCTATCATACAACCATCTATACCAAAACCCCTGGCCAGTCAATTATGTGACATGAAAAACAATTCATACAATAGCTTTACAAAAAGCAGAATTACAGTTATTGGCACTGTAACATAATGTAGAAAATATAAGATAACATATACTTAGATGACCAGTAATGTCATAGCTTGTGGAAAGCAACAGAGGGTCCTGTGGCACCTTTAAGACTAACAGAAGTATTGGGAGCATAAGCTTTCGTGGGTAAGAACCTCACTTCTTGCATCTGAAGAAGTGAGGTTCTTACCCACGAAAGCTTATGCTCCCAATACTTCTGTTAGTCTTAAAGGTGCCACAGGACCCACTGTTGCTTTTTACAGATTCAGATTAACACGGCTACCCCTCTGATAGCTTGTGGAAGGCAATAGCGACTAAAAGTGAAATACTATAATGATTGTGAAATTAAATTATTTTTAAATTTACATTTAACCCCCCATACACAATCCCATATCTAGTGCTATCTGTAAAGGGTAGGGAAATACCCAATGCTGTCTTGGATGGAAATAAAACAAAATCAAGGAGCATGATCCGAACATGACCAGACTGTCAATGTATTTCTGAACTGCTGTATACAACCTCAATATCCAGTGGTCTGCTAGAGAATTAAAGCCAGTTTTCACTTCCCTCAAGTTACTTCTGGTTCAAGTAAGGTTTCTTCCTAATATGGTCATAGCAGCCAATCAATTTTTTTTGCATTGCCTTATGTACCTTTCAAACACTAGAGCCAGATGGCTGTCTATTGCCACATTTATCGTAGAGAAACAATTGAAAAGTTAAACAGCATTGAATTAACAATGAAAACGATGATCAGTGTAATGAGATCATTGTAGGCTTGATTGTTACTGACCTCTGATGATTCTGAGCATAAGTGAAATGTACAATCCTAGAAAAAGCATATGTGTATTAAAAGTCAGATGTTATTTCTGTGCATATTCACAAATAATCAATTTACATTTCTCCTTTCCCTGCCTCAGTGGGTCTACTTTATGGCTCAGTTACCGACATTTAGCAATCATCTTTATTTTGTGTCTGTGTACCAAAAGCAAACAAACACAAAGCTTGACATAGTGCATGTGCCAAATTATTAATATTATCATTTTTATAGTACCTGAAAGGGGAATTGGTGCTTTACAGAACAATTAGAAAGACAAATTCTGTGCTCCAATGAGCTTCTCTAGTGTGAGACAAGACAACTAGTGGGGATTAATAAAAAACAGCAAGGAGGTGACAGAGAGAGGAAAGACATGGGTTATGGCAATAAGATTAGACAATTACTCAGTTTAGGCATGTATACTTATTGAGGCTTTAATTAAAGTTATCTATTGTTATTATTATTAACTCACTTTTTCAAATGAGGCTCAGTGAGTGTGGACATTCCGTAAGTATGTTTTCAGGAGCATAGTTTATTGTACTCTAAAGGATATCTTATTTCACTTACTTTTTGCAGCCTACAGACAGAAGATATATTTGAAGGACTTGCAGATTCCAAAGTAAATATGACTATGAAGGATTTACAGGTCAGTAAATAACAGCCACAGATTTTGAAGCTTTCATTGATTTCACAATGATGGAATGATAAAATCTGTGACAATGAGCCAAGATATACCACACTAAACAGCCTACCTCACTATACTGAATGTAAAGCAGCATGGACAAGTAATACAGTGGCTCCCTGTTAAGATCACCTTTTATAACATTACGATAGTGAACTCACTTTCAGCTGAGCTAGGAGAAGGTGTGATAGACTTGTGTCCCTTACTGACCCTTTTTTAGTTTTATGGGCTCATTATTCAGAAACTGAATTGCCTTCTCTTGTTAGTGTAGACAACATGGTCTAGTGGACAGGGACTAGACTGAGAGTGAAGACTGGGAGTAGGTCCCAGCTCCCACACAACCTCTGACATTACTTCCCTTTCCTGTGCTGAAGGAATTATGAATAGGGCCCTACCAATTTCATGGCCATGAAAAGCATGCCATGAACAGTGAAATAAGCCCTTTCCTGTGAAATCTGATCTCCCCGAAATCAGCTGGCCTGGGGAAGGACAGGACTTGTCCTTCCCCTGCACGGCTGTTATGGAGGGAGATCACACCCACCTCCACAGGCAGCGCAGAAGCTCTTGGGGTGCCCAGGCTTGGGGCTGCTGTGGCTCCTGCTCGGGCTCGGGGCACCCTAGCGCCAGGGCTTCCACCCACTGCCACCGCCACTGCTGCCCCCCCCCATGTAGCTCTTGCCAGGGCTCTGGGCTGACAGAGATGGGGGTGTAGTGGCTGCGGCTCCTGCCCAGGCTCAGGGACCTGGACTGGGAGCTGCCACCCCCCACAGCTCTAGTCCCTGCAGCTCCTGCCCGACTCGGGGCTGGGGGTGCCTGGCTCGGGGCTGCCCTCCCTTGGCTCCTGCCTGAGCTCAGGACGCCCGAGTTCCAGGGCTGCTGTTGTCCCCCCTTGCAGTTTCTGCTCAGGTTCTGGGCGCTTGAGCTCCTGGGAGTCTGTTCTCCTGTCCCTGTGGCTCCTGCCTGGGCTCTGGGCGCCCAGGCTTGGGGTTGCTGCCCCTGGCCCCCACGGCTCCAGCTGGGACTTGGGGCTTCCACCCCATGATTCCTGCCAAGGACCTGGGCTGGGAGCTGCCACCCCCCACCGCTCCAGCTGGGACAAGGGGTTTTGCGCCCCCCCCATCTCCTGCCCAAACTCCAGGCTTCTACCCCCTATCCCCCGTGGCTCCACCAGGGGCTCCAGGTGCCCAGGCTCAGGGCTTCCACCTCCCCTCCCAGCTCCTGCCTGGGCTCGGGGAGCCCGAGCTCAGGGCTTCAGCCCCCACAGCTCCTGCCAGTGCTGGGGCACCCGTTTTTCAAATTGTCCGGAGCCCTTGGGAACAGGGCCCCATAGGCTTATACATTAATCCACCACTGGCCCTGACTAGCAGCTAGGAGCTCTCGTCTGGGGCGCTGCCAGCAGCACTGGGGAGATCAGATCTACCTTCACCTCCGGGAACCTCCTCCAGCTGCAGGAAACGCCACACCTGCTGCCTTCAGAGCTGGGCTCTGATGGCAGCACAGACATGAGTATGGCAATCCTGCAATGTCCATATAACACCTTTGGGACGACCCCCTCCCTCCCCCCCCCCCCCACGATCCCCTTTTGTATCAGGAATCCTACTGTTGCAACACCTTGAAATTTCAGATGTAAACATGTGAAATTGACCAAAGTGAATCATGAATTTGATAGGGCCCTAATTATGAAGCCTTTTCTAGGCTCTGTGTTGCACTGGTCATTAACCGAGTAGTCAGTAAAGAGCCAGCAGTTCAGTAGAAAATACTTCTAACAATACAAGAATCCTGCCCATTCCATCCTCTGCTCTTTGGGATAGGGACCATCTGCATTTTGTGTATTATACAGGGCCAAGTACATTGTTGACTCTTTAAATAAATAACAATAATAACAAAGCCAGGGTATATATCAGTGGGCTACTGGTGCACTACTTTGCTGATGGAACTAAGCTGTTGGCTAGCAGCCTACTAATGCACAACCTGTTGTGGAGTATTGCTATAGTTACTGACCACCTTTTAACTTTAGGTTTCTCCAGTTGCCTGACAAACTGCAGAACTACATACCTTTCACAGACAGATGGAGTTCCAAACTCCTGGCTTAGTTAATGGGGCTACAGCCTGCTAAGCTGCACAATCATTACTAAATATGTTAATGTATCACATTCCACTTTACTCTCATTACTGTGTGCATTCTTGGTTTGCATACAGCAAGAGAAAGTTCAGCCATTACAAATGCTTGGTTCGTGCACATCTGTTGCAACATTTCATTTCCACCACATGAGTTGATATAGGCTTCCCAGTCAATTTCTTCAGACAGCCAACTCTTGTTGAGGTGTGTTGCAGGACTACACTACTGTCACAGAGTCCAGCTTTCAACAAAAGGTTAAATGGAAAAATCTACCTTCCAGTCACTTTAGTCTTCAAACTGGCAGCCTAGAGCCCCCAAGTCTGACCTGTACCTCATTTGGTACAGGGGTGTAACATCTGAAGTAGGGGATTGCTTGTGAGACGTATGCCATCAGCGATGAAGGCTGGTCCAAAATATCACTTTGGGCATTATGCAAGGTGAACCGGTCCAGCGAGAACCCTGAAAATGATGGCTAATACAGGTGGGAAAGATGCAGGGCACGAGCTGCACCTAGCTACCTGAGATGAAGGAAATTGCTGAGAAAGACTCAACAGCTCGGGTGTAATACTGTGAACGCAGTACTGGTAGACCGGGAAAAGGTTTGCATTACTGTGCCTCCGTCTCAATACCTGGGGCAAGGTATTCTTTGGGACAATCGTTTGCTCTTGGTTTTGATCAATGTGAGTAACTCGGCACTCAGCACTGGGGTTAAAACCACTGCTCTACTCTCAGTTTATAATGCCCTGTTGATGCCATCTTCCTCTAGTGCACTTGTGATGGGCTCGCGCCAAAGCCCCCCCGGGGACATGTCCTGTAATGTCAGCAGGCGCGTCTGCAGTATACTGTGACAACGTATTCAATCGTAGCTGGGATCTCTGCCAATCCATCAAAATTGCAACCTGGAATATTGCAATTCTTTACAGACGTGGTCATCAGGTCATTATCTCATGCGAAATGGACCGTCTTGGCATATCAATTGCAGGCCTAACAGAAGCAAGGCTGATAGATCATGGACACAACAAGGTGAGAGATTCATTACTTCTGTATTTTGGTGATCCTAACCACTTACATGGGGTAGCATTACTACTGTGAGGCAAGGCCAAGTCCTCCTTGATAACTTGGACACCCATGTCTTCTCGACTACTTATTGTACGTCTTAAACATTGGCATGGTCACTTCACTGTCATAGTAGCCCATGCGCCGACAAAGGAATCTGCTGATTTAGTCAGAGATCACTTCTATGATCAATTGGAATCTCCAGTATGTACTGCCCCTCCACATGATAATTTTATGACCCTGGGCGACCTAAATGTAGTTACTGGCACCCTCTGAACTGGGCTTGAATAGATTATTGGCCATTAAGGTTCAGGTATACCCAACGATAACTCCTGCCACTTGCTCATGTTCTGTGCCTCCCAGAGTCTTTCCATTCTTGGGTCTTGGTTCAAGTGGCGACGCATATACCGGATGTCCTGGATCTCTCAGGGTGGTGTCACTCAGAAGGAGTTTGACCGCAACATCACATGTGATAGGTGTCTCTTCACCTCTTGCAGAGTATATTGCAGTGTGGAATGTGCCGTGAACACAGATTACCAGCTAGTGGTTGCCCATATGGTGCTGCTGCTGCTTCGACGAGAAAATACACCCTCTGCGATGATGAAGAAGTTTGACAACGATGCACTTCTCCATGTGCTGGGTTTAGCCAACAGATTTTGTATTGACATCAGCAATAGACTCTCAGTGCCAGCTGACCTGCCAGACAACGTTGAAGTCGCCTGTTCTCTTCCATCCTCTACCAATCTGCCAAGCAGAGAATTGGCTACAGGAGCCCAGCACATCAACTATGGCCATCAGAGGAGCCTTCCAGACAATTAAATTGAAGACCACAGCCCTCCAGTATGGTGATAATTAGCTGAAGTGAAAGTTCAACACCCTGGCACTTCATGATCGTGAGGAATATTATAACCAAGTAGCAGATGATGTTGAACTCAGCTAAGCCAGGAGATACTTAAAGGCAGCATTCAGCATGATCTGCAGTCTCAAAGATCAAGAGGTATTCGCTATGAATGCCATCTTGAACAACAGACCATGTTTTATGGTCAAAGACAAAGTTGCAAAATCTAGGATCAGGTCCATCCACAACTCCAATCTCTTTGAATAATGAAACTGTCGAAGAAGTTCCAGCTTTTGCTATTTGGGTTTTATACTCACGAGTTCCTCCAACTCTCACATGGAGGTTCTCCACCAGATTGCCATCACAGCATCTGCCATGGGTTGTTTACAATGGATATGGAATCATCATCATCATCTTGGCATGACAACCAAGTTCAGGATCTATTCAAGATGTACCCTGTCCATACTGCTGTACAGTTGTGAAACACTGATACTAGGCCGCTCAGACTGGGGAAACCTGGAGGCTTTCCACACAAAATGCCAACTTTGTATATTGGGCATAAAGTGGAATGACTTCATTTTGCACGTTTGCTGTCGCTCCAGTCTACAGACTCCTGGGCCGTTGTCTGCAGACGGCATTTTATGCTTTTCAGACATGTCGCGAGAATGCCACAAGACATTCCAGTGAATGCCGTTCTCTGGGTGGCTTGTAACATCTGGGATAAAATTCCACTGACCGAGGGGTGGAGGCAGCCCAGAGTCAGACCCCTTATTACATGGGTGCATCAAATCTGTTCCGCAATTGGACTCTCGGACCTTTGCAATTGCACAGGAACGGATCAAATGGCAAACGCTCGCTACGGCCAACCATTTGGCTAAGTGCTGAAGAGGAGATGAAGAAGAGCACACAGTCTGTTGTCCATGACAGGTAATGTAGCTTCCATTTTTATAAAGCACAAATGGAGTTTGGTATATCGTCAGTTTGTAAAGGATTAAGGCTATCAAGTATCTAAACCAAGGACATCAGGCTGCATTGTAAATGTAACCCATGCAGTTAGGATTTCTGAGAACACAACATATCACAATAATGTGATATGCTGACAGGTTTTAAGGGACTAATCTAAGTCCTGGAGGTAATGATTTGGAACTGTCTTCCTTAAGCCATTGTGGTTTTTTAAATACAGCTTAGTTTACATCTTAGCTTACATTAAACTATCTTTTTAAATTTGCCTCATCCATTGAAACTATTTTGAGGATTCCTGGAAGGTTTGTGTGTCCGCTAAAACTGCTTCTGCAATTGTCTGCTCAGGCTGCACCTCTCGCTGCACTAGCTAATTATTACAGTATTTTGCCTTGCTGCTGCAGCATCCACCCCTTGTTCCAGAATTCAAGATGATCCTTGTTCAAGGGAGCCACGTTACTTTCAGTCTGGCTGAGTACACCACTCTTTATGTCACAAATAAGCCCCTTATTTTAAAGAAAAAAGTTAAAATGAATTGCTAAATTGCTGTAAACTAATCTTCATGTATATGAGACTTAGGGTGTTAGGTCAGCAATTTACTTAAATCCCTATTTTTCCACAGTGTTTAGACTGGATATTATTTTATAGCAGATAATATAATTTTGTTCTAGCTCCTTAAAAGGACCAACCACAGTCTCCCTTTAAAACCAAAGTGCACCTTTGCACTTGTGCAGCCTGTATTCTTTTAGGATCCTTTATTAACATTCTTTCCCTTACATGCTGTTCAATGGCTGCCACAGCTGAGCTGTTCTGCACAGATTTTCTGCTCAGTATGGGGCAGGGTGTGTTAATTACAAAGAAAGATGGAGACAGGCCAGACAGCCCCTCTGATGAACTGTCTCATACATGCGCAGCCTACTTCCTGCTGTTTTGCAGCTACAAAGATCACCTGTTGGTGTTGGCATTCACCCAAGCTGGGGCCTTGCGGAAATGACAGAATCAGCTAGAAATGAGAGCCAGCTCATATTCCAGCTACCCAAATGAGAGAAATACAAAAACAGATGATTGCAATGTGACCTAGCTGCTTCATATAGGAGCCAAGGGGGGGGGGGGAAGAGGGGGGAAATGTAGAAAACAATCATTTAAAAGAAAGCTCTGCTTATACTGGGTCTCTGACTGCTGCTATTTTCTCTCCACACCCACAACAGAAAAACACTTCTTCACATTAATAGCTGCCCATGGGGAGAACTAACTCTCTCCCTTCTGCCCCTGCTAGGGATGTTGGATGCTCCCTACCTTAAATAAAAGATTATAAACAAAGATCCATATATTTTACTTACATAATCGGCTAACTCCAACAGAGACCTCTCTGTACTGGCTGGTCGTACATGATAATTTAAAGAAAGCCTACAAATTCGGGTCCCAGACTCCTCTGTCCCTCACCATCAAAAACAATATGCAAACCTACCCCTCACTGAAATTCATACCTGTGCAGGAGAAAGACTATGCGCCATTTAAGTTTCATTTCATACTTCTAGTCAGAAAGGCAGATTAACAGTAATTAAATCAAAAAGATAACTGATATAGGCTGTCTTTTTAAATATAGGAATGTTGCCTTTTAAATGATAAAATACTTCTATGCAAGATTCTGGTCATATACTATACTTCCAGAAGATAGACTTCAAACAAGGCATTGCAAGCTATTTACAATATGTATTTACCCAAAGCAGCAATATTCATGACATTCAAAATGTTTAGTGGAATATCTCTGACCCTGAGTTCAAACATGTTTTGACATAATAAATACACATTCTCTAGTATGGCTTAACTGTCTTTAAAAGAGTTCCAAAGAGGTTCTTTTTTTGCCCAGTAATTCTTTGGAAAAAAAAAAAAGGTAAGTGAATATTAATTTTTGAAAAGGCAGGGTTTTCTTTTCCAAGCAATGGAATGAGCCCCAGCGCCTATTTCTTGCTGAGAAAACACTTCATGAATAATCAGTGCATATTCCAGTTCCCCAATAAGCACCAATTCTTCAAACCCTCGGAGCATCAGGAAGCTCTTGTGACTTTGGCGTTTCAACTGTGACACTTCTTGCCTTACCCTCCTCTATTTTAACACATAGCTTCTGGCAGCTAGGCAGGTAACCAGAAACCAAACCCTAGTAGTGAGAGCAAGCATGGCCTAATTTGCACATTATGAATTATTCAGGAGTTCCTGATTCCTGCACCTGCACAGAGGCAGGAAACTTGCAAGGAATGAGCATTACTCTTCTCTTGGGTTTACACAAGCTCAATTACTGCTCAGCCACTTTGTTCTGTAACTAGGGGTTTCGGGTCTCGTATTAACCAATGAAAATGGAAAAAAAAATTCTCACAGCATCAAAAAACAGGGCAATCATTCAACCTCTTTTGAGGTAAACAAATTCTATCAGAACGTAGCATTATCTTACACATGCTAATCCAGATCAAAGCACAGACACAAGAAACTGAATATACACCATAAAGAATGTGTCTACCAGCTACTCTATTTAGATATTTATTCAGCTGTACAAGACAGCACATTTATACATTTTCCTAGCTCAGAGCTGCAAGTATTTCACTTGGTAACTTGACCATTCAGATTTTTTCCCTCCAAAGTCTGCAGATATAGCTTGGATAAATTATCCACCTCGGCAGTCTGGCTAAGATCAGGGGTCCTATCAGTTTAATGTTAAAAATGTCCTCTCTTGAGAGAGTATGTCCTGAATTTTCAAGAGGATGGATTTAATGAGCAAATAGGTGTTTTCCATCTTCAGCTACTATAAGCTTTGTCAAAGAGTAAGTGACTGTGATGCTGGTAAACCAGGTGCCAGCTCTTGCCAAGGCTGCAGGCATCAGCTGAGCACTGACAAATTCATAGCTGGAAATCAGCTCACTTGTATGTTAGTATTGCTCATGATAGGTGTTAGACTTGTAAGGATGTGTTTAGACTCTATAAAATGCTTGTAAAATGCTGCATTCATTAATCTCACTTGTAATGTCTGCATCCCGTTCTATAAGGTAATATGTAAGTTTTGCTTTATAACTGTAAAAATCCCTATTCTGAACTTGTGAACCCAGGCAGCAGAAGTGGTTCCCCTGCACATCAGGAAGGGCTATCAAAACTAAATGGGCCATTGTGAAATATCACAATACAAACACTGGGTTAATGGCCCTTTCACACCTGTGCTATGTGCAAGAAGGCTCATCCTATCAGCTTGATTTCTGGAAATAAAGATAGCTGCCATGAAAATTCTTCATCTCCTTGCTGTTTGGACTCTCAGAGGACTGGAGTTAGGAAAGAAAAGTAGAGATCCCCAAGTTCAACCTGGGTTAGCCCTAAAAGACATTCAGTGCCGACAGATTACTGCATCTCTGTCACATGTTGGAACCACAGACTAAACTATATATGGTGTCTACTTTTAACCTGTAAATACACCTCTACCCCAATATAACGAACCCGATATAACCACGAATTTGGATATAACGCGGTAAAGCAGCGCTCTGGGGGGGGGGCGGGGCTGCGCGCTCCAGCAGATCAAAGCAAGTTCAATATAACGCGGTTTCACCTATAACACGGTATGATTTTTTGGCTCCCGAGGACAGCGTTATATCGGGGTAGAGGTGTTATTCTCTAATTTCCTTTCCTAGTTAATAAATCCTTAGTTAGTTTACTATAGGACTGGGTCTTTGGTACGAGATCTGAGGTACAAATTGACCTGGCGTAAGTGACTGGTCTCTTGGGACTGGGAGGAACCTGAATCTTTTGTGATCTTTGGTATAAGTGACCATTTATCACTTAGTCCATCTTGTCTAGGTGGCAAGATAGACTGGCGTGCCTAAGGGGGACTGTCTGTGACTCCATGGTAAGACTGCTATAGTGCTTCAGGAGTTTACATTTGTTACTGGGTTGGTGAAATCTAATTATAGACCCTACCACCAGTTTGGGGTGTCTGTCCTGTTTTTGACAGTCTGCCCTGAGGTTGGCACTCATGGTCGTGAACCACTCCAGGCAGAGTGACAGTGACATCTAACAATAAATCCAAATATGACCCAGAATCATTCAACTCTAGAAAGTAAATATAAACATCTGCAGAGAGCTGACAATCAAATTAGTATTATGAACATTTGAAGATAAATGTGAAATATTTTTTAAATAAAGGATATGAAACACACAGATGTAAAAGCATTAAGTCAATGCTAAGCAAAAACTTCTATACTGCATCTCCTGTTCCTACTCTCATTGCATAGCTGTGGGGTTTGTTCTTTAATGCACCAGCACCAACAGAGTCCTCAGTTAAAAGATCTGCTCATTAATCACAGGCAGCTAAGCATCCTGCTTTGACTGGTTCAGTAAAAGATCTGCAGCAACTGATAATACAACCTTTTTAATCCTCTGTTTCAATGGAACAAGTCTAACACAAGCCTTAAGTATTCAGGAAGGTACAGTCAATCCTTTTCAAACCTTCACTCTTCTTCTTCTTTCAGTGCCTAAATAAATTAATTCAGACTTCTTTCAATGCCGAATGCATGATTGGTCCTACATTGCCACTATCTCATTCCTAGCCAATAACAGGTTGTCTGGGTCTTTTAAAAATTATTTTAATCAGGCATGTAAACATGTTGTATTCTTTGATGCTCTTTCATTCAGCATCATTAATCCTCAGCATGAAATCAATAGACTTAAAACATTTAATCATGTAAAAATGCAACCTACAAATCCACAAATGACTTTCGTTCATCACGTGCACGGACAAATACTCTATAAGTTAGAGACTATGCCTCTCTTGCTGCCTTGGGGATCAGGCTAGTGTCTCATAGAAATAAATAGATTCCCTCTCTCTAGATATCTGCCAATAAAAAAGAATAGCCATTAATGAGGGGAAAATGTGATTGTTTGCTAAGTCATCATTTCCCCTGTCCTGGGGTCACATTGGTCTGATGAGATGGTCCCCTACTTATACTAATGTAGAGATTTTTTTAAACTTTGTTTTGTTGTAGTAACTAGGTCACAGAGTCTACTGCATGTGCATTAAAGGAAAATATCTTCCTCCCTACAGTGATTTAATCCTTAGCACATCACTAATTATACACATAAAAACAACATATATGGACAAGAACCACTATTTTTGTTTTGTTTTACTAAAAGAGAATTTGCCCCCAGGTCATTCCCTCTAACATGTGAAGTCCAGGGGCAAAGGAGAGATTTGCTGGGAAAATTTTGACAACATCTCACTGTGTACAGCAACACAAAGAAGCCTTTAGAGGGTTTCCTATGGGTAAGATCCTCCGAACCCATCAGGATATAGAAAGCAACTAAAATCTCATCAACAAGTCAGAAATATATGGCTGGAGTATAAACATGAAGAGCCATTGATTCCTATCTGTGGGGGATTAAAAGGAATGGAAGAAGTAAACAGGGAAGAAGGATAAAAGTAAGAGTAGTTGAATTTGGTCATATTAATCACAATTAAAAGATTAACATGTGAATAATGTTTTTTAAAAAGTGCAGGCAACTATATGAATATCCTATGTCTCCAATATAGTAAAATCCATTCTCCTACTGTAAGTGACTGACGGAATGAAAACTTTATAACAAGTTTATTTGGGTATAAGCTTTTGTGGGCTAAAACCCACTTCATCAGATGCATGGAGTGGAAAATACAGTAGGAAGATATATATATAGCAGTACATGAAAAGATTGGAATTGCCTTACCCAGTGGGGGGGAGGGGTCGAGACAAATCAATTACTGTGGGCTATTATCAACAGGATGAAAAATCACTTTTGTAGTGGTAATCAGGGTGGCTCATTTCAAACGGTTAACAAGAAGGTGTGAGTAACAGTAGGGGCAAATTAGTATGGGGAAATTGTGTTTTTTTAAGTTCGTGTAGTGACTCATCCACTCCCAGTCTTTATTCAGGCCTAATGTAATGGTGTCCAGTTTGCAAATTAATTCCAGTTCTGCAGTTTCTCATTGGAGTCTGTTTTTGAAGTTTTGTTGTTGAAGGATTGCCACTTTTAAATCTGTAATTGAGTGTCCAGGGAGGATGAAGTGTTCTCCGACTGGTTTTTGAATGTTATAATTCTTGATGTCTGATTTGTGTCCATTTATTCTTTTGCATAGAGACTGTCTGGTTTGGCCAATGTACATGGCAGGGGGGCATTGCTGGCACATGATGGCATATATCACATTGGTAGATGTGCAGGTGAATGAGCTCCTGATGGTGTGACTGATGTGATTAGGTCCTATGATGGTGTCCCTTGAATAGATATGTGGACAGAGTTGGCAACAGGGTTTGTTGCAGGGATAGGTTCCTGGGTTAGTGTTTTTGTTGTGTGATGCGTTGTTGCTGGTGAGTATTTGCTTCAGGTTGGGGGGCTGTCTGTAAGCGAGGACTGGCCTGTCTCCCAAGGTCTGTGAGAGTGAAGATCGTCCTTCAGACTAGGTTTTAGATCCTTGATGATGCGCTGGAGAGATTTTAGTTGGGGGCTGAAGATGACAGCTAGTGGAGTTCTGTTACTTTCTTTGTTGGGCCTGTCCTGTAGTAGGTGACTTCTGTGTACCCTTCTGGCTCTGTCGATCTGTTTCTTCACTTCAGCAGGTGGGTATTGTAGTTTTAAGAACGCTTGATAGAGATCCTGTAGGTGTTTGTCTCTGTCTGAGGGACTGGAGCAAATGCGGTTGTATCTTAGAGCTTGGCTGTAGACAATGGATTGTGTGATGCGGTCTGGATGAAAGCTGGAGGCATGTAGGTAAGTATAGCGGTCAGTAGGTTTCCGGTATAGGGTGGTGTTTATGTGACCATTGCTTATTTGCACTGTAGTGTCCAGGAAGTGGATCTCTTGTCTGGACTGGTCCAGGCTGAGGTTGATGGTGGGGTGGAAATTGTTGAAATCCTGGTGGAATTCCTCAAGGGCTTCTTTCCAGTGGGTCCAGATGATTAAGATGTCATCAATGTAGCAAAAGTAGAGTAGGGGCGTTAGGGGACGAGTGCTGAGGAAGCATTGTTCTAAGTCAGCCATAAAAATGTTGGCATTCTGTGGGGCCATGTGGGTACCCATAGCAGTGCCACTGATTTGGAGATATACATTGTCCCCCAATGTGCAATAGTTGTGGGTGAGGACAAAGTCACAAAGTTCAGTCACAAGGTTTGCAGTGACATTATCAGGGATACTGTTCCTAATGGCTTGATAATAGCCCACTTTAATTGATTTGTCTCGATCCCAAGCAACTCCCATCTTTTCATGTACTGCTATATATATCTTCCTACTGTATTTTCCACTCCATGCATCTGATGAAGTGGGTTTTAGCCCATGAAAGCTTATGCCCAAATAAATTTGTTAGTCTATAAGGTGCCACAAGTACTCCTCGTTGTTTTTGCTGATACAGACTAACACGGCTACCACTCTGAAACTTATAACAAGTATGACTAATCTGTACTTTACTATAGGTATTTTGAGACTTAGTGAGCATTCCTGATTGGTTCTTTTGCAGTTATTTCCACCAACAATAAGGTTTAATGTGCTGAGCAGCATGGAGGGAAAAGCATAGTTTAGGGAATTACTTCAAATGCCTTGGCTGTCCCTAGCTGCATTAATTTTTCATTGCCTCATTTAGGCTAAAAAAATGAGATAAGTCTAAACTATGTAATGAGGGCATTCAAAATTGGGCAAAAAGAAGATCAAGCATTTTCTTGTGTAGGCACTTCTAATTACTATCAGTAGCACCCAGTATTGTTGTTTATTCACATTAGAAGGAAGTATTTTTAAACTTTTTAAAAAATCATGGTCCAGGCTAACTGAAAAACTTTTCTACTTGACAGAGGCTGGAGCTGACTCTTGATTCAAAATGACGATTCAGATCCAGACGCAGGGTCAGGTTTTTGAAAAAGGGTACTCTGCCCTGAAGCTGAACCACAGGAGCAATCTGACTCCTTGCACTTCTAACTACCTAACAACATGAGTTAGGGGTGCAACAATGTACCTCAAAATCCTGAATTTAATTGAAATCTGCTAACTGATCACAACCACTGCTTTCAGTTAGCCCTGTAAATAGCTGAAACAAAAAAGAAAAGTGCAAGTTTCTGTCTTTGAATACTCTATAAGTCAAAGCAAATCAAGGTGAAAATAGTGTCCAGCAGGATAATTCAGACCAAGAAAATCATCGAGCTCCACAGCAGTTTGACCCTAGCTTGGCCCCAGAGGCAGCTCTACAGCTGCCAGATAGAGATCCTGCCAAGAAGCTAGCAGAGGTGCAAGCCAAAAAGCCAGCAACAAACCCACATGCCAGTACAGGAAAGCTATATTCCAGAATTTGGCATCTGGGTCCTGCAGCTGCCAAACACTTCCCATCTGACCAAAGCTGTACAGTGTGCTCCTAATAGAAAAGCAAGAGTGAACTGTAGAGGAGCAAAAGAAGTACTGTCTGTAGGACACAGGAGGATGAAGGAGCATCCTGTACCTACCAACCTCTGAAGTATACAAATAATGCTGCTGTATCGCCAATATAATAACCTGGACTGATAGACATATTTTTAAGGATACAATGGGAATTGATAAATATTTTGCTGGAAAAGAAGCAGGAGCAACACGTAGGACCCGTGGGTAGTCACGTCAATGGGAATTTTGTCACTGACCTCCCTAGGTACAGAATTTTTGTGTTACTAAATCTGAATAAATCCATCTTTTACACTGAAAGGCTTAATACGTTTGCCTGTGTTTGACTGCAGAACCAAGGGATTGATTTGAGCAGCACGTATGGCCTTCAGTAGATTTCCTGAGCATGATAAGCCAGAAAAGTTTCAAGGGGCACACAGAAAATGCTTCTCCTGTGCTCCCTGAGCTATTCTGTATGCCTCTCCCTACACAGAGGTCTTCTGCAAAGCCACTACAGCACTGTAACCATCCCACCTGTGCTCCTCAGAGGAATGAACCCACAATTTATCCCTATGTTTTAAAATTACAAAGACACACAGTACACAGAAGGGAAAAATCCTGACCCCATTGAAATCAGTGGTAAAGATTCTCTTGGCTTGTATGGGGCCAGAATTTTACTGGAAATATTTGAAAATCGGATTCTCTTTCATTTAGTTGTCAGTTTAGTTCAGGGTTCTGGGCTCTCTCAGTGACAACTGACGATGGTACCACTAACTCTTAAAGGAATGTAAAGAATGCATCTCCCGGCACAATTGAAAAATAAATAATAAAGTGACTTTCAGTATTTAAAAGACAATGCCTCAGATATCAGAATACAAAACTTGAGCATCACAGAAAAGAAAGGCTCCATATTTTTAAATGATGGTGATGTTGTTTGAAAAAGAAATTAGATGATATTTTTAAAAATGCCTAAGAGTAAGTACTTAGCTCTCATTGAAACTGAACAGGCATGTAGAGCTCTTGGGCACTTTTGAAAAAGCGCATCCGTTGCCCCTAATTTATATCTGTTCAACGCCACTATTTCTATCCTATTGGGCTTCATTAATCCTAATGCCTTAAATGAAAGTGCAGAATAAAATGACAGTCGGGAAGTAGAAAATAACTGTGGAATGATTGCCTATAAGAAAACAAGGTAGTATTTTTTAAAAGCCACATTAGACAGAAGTCACATTAAGCTCCATCTTAAAAGTTAATGCTGGGAAACCCTGTAGTGATAGGTCATGATTTCTGTCTCAATTTATGAATCAGTAAAATAATAATAAATAAAATAATAATAATACAGGTTACTTAAAAATAGATGTTTGTTATCTTACTTTACAGCTGTACAAAATTTTGTAAGCCCAAAACTTAATAGTAAGAGCAAGAATGTACTTTTATAATAAAAATAATGAATATATTACAATTTTAAACCTGACATGATGCAAACATACCAATTTCCCTGAAATGTCATGAAAAAAGCATAATTTCAGTGACATGAAATTGTCCAAAACAAAACAGAGAAACTTCTTGAATGAAATTTCATGAAAATAAATTATTTATCCACATATTTGCATTTAATTTATAATACAATTCACCATTTCTGAAGACTGTTGGTATCCTGTTATTTTCCCTAACTGCAATAATCCATAACTCCAGTAAGCAAATTAAACCAACTGTGATGAGTTTTCCTTGCAGTATGATGACGATTTAAGTGGACTGTAGGAGTTAACAATTTCATATGATATATTGAGATTATCCCCTTAGCCCAAATTGTGCCCTCCGTTACATCTGTGCAACAACAGTGATGGTTCCCCATTGCTTAAGTGAGGTTGCATAGATGTAACTGAGGGGCACAATTCAGCGCATTATGTTTAAAATATTCAGAAGAGCCTATACATCATTTCCTAAGTTTTCTAATTATTAGGTTTTATTTGACTCCCTAAAATATTGGACTTTATTCTCATCTGACATTAGTGTAAATCAGTAGTAACTCTGCTGAGTCAATAGAGTTACAATGGAGAATAACTGGTGCCAGAATAGAATGAGACGCATTAAGTCTACAGATGATCTATCCATGCACTTTAAGGAATCTTACTAAGGTTAACTTGTATGCATTATTTAAGACATAAAGCTAGCATTCATAAGCTGTAAATAGCATATTCATAGTGAGTGTAGATGTTTGAAATCCCCTAACTTTCCTGACTCAAGGATCACATAGTAACACAAAATCTGCACAGACCACCCCTAAAGAAAAGAAAATGAAAAACAGAATAAAGAAGATGTGCTGCTGAGAAAAAATAAGTGTGGGAGCTATGTTGAAGTGCTCTGGATACCTCTGTTTCATGGTCAGCTGCTCAAACATATCTTATTCTGACATTATGTGAAAGTTAAGTGGGACATTTTAGTCTTATGAAAATCCTAGAAAAATGAAAATGCTATTAACAAGTGTCATAATTTAAAAATCAAAGCCCTTCTTTTAGCAGAGATTGCAGTCCCCACTGGGGATCAAAAGGAACCTGTATCCGAAATGGTAACAGAACTGTTCGAATATACGTTGCTTTAGAAATGCAACATTTTAGGACAGTAATGGGCTTTTTCTCCAACAAGGAACAATTTCCAAAATTGAGGTTGCTCTTTCAACTGGCTTGAAGAAAGGTATTAGGGTTGGGGTTTTCATATGAGAGCACATGTCAGCCATCACTGATAAGGTTCAAATACTCACTTAAAATCAATGAGTTTATATAATTGTTTTTGTTCCCAAGCAAATTTTAGTGCCTTGAGCTGGCCCGAGAAGGTGAGTTACTACTGCCATTTTGTAAATGTTTGAGAAATGTGAGTTTGAAGTTTCTGTAATATAAATTTATTTAACTGTATATTAATGTTATGAATGGATTAGGGGAATCTATTTAACTGTTAATTTATGAATGACAAAATATAATTTCTTTCAAATGTTCTCCCTCTTAATTTACTTATGAAGCTGAGGTCTAATTATAAATTTGAGGAATGAGATTTTTCTATAACATATTTGTTTACACTAAACATATACTGCTATGATCTAAAATAATCTAGGACATTTCATTGTATATGTTTTAAAATTTGATAAAACAAAGACAAACCAACACAAACAGTTAATCCCAATGAACATATTATACACAAGATCAATGTCATATGCATATTGGACTGTACATATGTAAGTGCTGTTTGTGCAAGCTAGACATTTCCTGGAGCTCCCAATGACTTCACAGCATTTGCTGGAATATCCCACATTTTACTTCAGTGGGAATATCTAGGAGCTCAGCACTTGAAAAAGCAGGGTATTTATGTAGAGGCCAATATATGGAATTAGGAACCAAACTTTAAACACACATTTTAGCCTCATTTTTGCCCCCCAAAAAGGTATGTTGCTGAATAACTTACTCCTTTGTGACAGTTGTTCTATCATGCTAGAACCTTGTGAACCTTGGGATCACTGGCAGTGATTAAAACCTATGTTGACAAATTTCAGCTGTGGAACCTTGTGTAAAATGATGTTGTTACTTAATTTCAACAGTTTACTTTGGCTGTACTCTGTATCTTATCAGGCAACTGAAGAGCCATGATTGTTCATTCTATTTTCATATTTTATTTACCAGGAGCTGAAAATACTCAAACTTAACCCTTTCCCAACCCAAAACCCGTGTATCTACTGACTTGGCATAGCCCCACATGCTGTCTCTTACAGTAGCCAGCCAAAGAAAGAGGGAAAGAAAGCTTAAAATGAACTGCCACTAAACTTTGTCAAACACACAGAACAGTATATAATACACAATAAAATACTTCATACCTGGAGTTGAAAAAACGAAAAGTGTTAACAGCTGACCTGGCACAGCCCCACATGCTCTCTCTGGAAATTGAACACAGACAATTAGGAATTTTAAGACACCCCAAACATTTCATGGGGCCTAGACAAGCTGGAGGAATACTTACTGCAAAGGCAGATGGCCCAGAAATGGGAATTATAATTTTTCCCAAAACTCACTTAATACTTCTTCTAAGAGGTCAAATGGGAGTTTTGCCATTGACTCAAATGGGAGCAGAGGCCAGCCTTAAGGTCCCAAACCTCAACAACCGATAATTCTTGTTCACTTTGAGTATTTTGTCATTAAACAAATAGGAATTTACATGAGGCAACCATTGCAAAAAGAGAGAGGGAGAGAAATTGGAAGTGAATTTCCACTCCCAGAATTCTTGCTGGTAAAGTAATATAGTTCCCAACATTCCAAAAAGAAAAATCTAGCCGTTAACCCTTTTTATCAAAACTCTAACTCCAGGGACAATACATAATTTTCTACAATATTATTTGGAATATTTAGCACTACTTATATGCTATCTAATAACCATATACATTATTATGCTGTAATTTGGAATATTTCTTTACATTAATGAATTCTGATCTATTACATGTGCTTGAAAAAGGAGCACTATACAGCTGACTTTCTGAAACAGTTTCACCACATTAAAAAAAGAATCTAAGGAAAGCAAAGTCCATGAATAACTCTCTTCAGTCTTGCTACCTGTGGTTCAGAGTCAGACCTCAAAATGTTCCATGAAACTTGTCTGAGACCAACACCTAAGGAACTAGCAAAAATTAAGAAAAAAACCCTTATTTCTCTAGCACACTAATAATTGAATAAAATTGCATTGGAAGCCTTAGAATGGGCCAGGCTACTGGAGGGGCACCTTTATACAGATGTCATTGATAACGTTAATATGTCCAGTGGGAGGTTTTCAAAAGATACAGAGACACTCCCATTGATTGCCATCTTTTTCAACCCACTGATGCTCATTTAGGCCAGGGATTGGCAACCTTTAGCACGCGGCCCGTCAGAGAAATCCGCTGGCGGGCCGGGACGGTTTGTTTACCTACAGCATCGCCACTCGCAGCTCCCACTGGCCGTGGTTCCCTCAGCCCGCGCTGCTTCCCTCAGTCCCCATTGGCCTGGAATGGCGAACCACAGCCAGTGGGAGCTGTGATCGGCCGAACCTGAAGATGCTGCAGGTAAACAAACCGTCCTGGCCAGCCAGCGGATTTCCCTGATGGGCTGCGTGCCAAAGGTTGCCAATCCTTGATTTAGGCCTTTGAAAATCTCTCTTATTTTACACTTCAGTACTTCCAAAATTGGAAAAAAAAATTATATATATATAAAAACTTCAAACATTTTTTTATCTGAGATAATGCAACACTCCTTTAAATTATTCTTAAATTTGTTTGGCACAAGCACATAAACAATATTTATCTTTTCAATTGCATGTTTCTTTGGTTTTGCCTTAATCATGTAATAGAGATTTAATAACAGGAAAAAATCTGCTAGAGTGATGAGACAGAAAAGAACATAGTGAATTTTAAGAACAAGTAAAAGTCATTAGTTCCAATGTGCCTGCCATGTTGGCTTTATCTTAAAGACATCTACCTATTTTCTACCATAAATCCTTTTCTATAATCCTTTTCTTCTATAGTAAACATCTCCTGATCTTATTAGTTGCTTATCAGGCACAGAGTAATGCATGTTTTTTCTCAGAGTTGAACCAGCATATAATCAAAAGGCATTGGGACAAATTCTCCTCTCAGAGGTATTCAAGTGGCTTTCATTTGAAATCCATGGAAGCTGCACACAAGCCTCCTACAGCAGAAACTGGATTCTAGTTTGCACTGGAAAAATGAAACCTGGAAGTTATAATACAGAATGACACTCTCAAGCTGCACTCACCTTCCCATCTTACGCTTCACCCTGTATCACCACTTAGGCCCATATAGCAGAAAAATAACTACTCGTTAAAGGTAATACAACAAGGCAGGCAAAAACCAGGTTTATGAGAAAGGAAAATATTTGTCATATTGAATTTTACACAAACACAAAAGGCAGTTTTTGCATGCAGCTAAAAACTACTGTTTTCTCTCAAAAAAATTGCTTTTGCTGTGAAAATGGCGAATTTCCACTTATGACTAATTCATTTAAAACAAAAAACCACCCCCCAATTCTGTACAACATTGTGAAATTTGCCATTTTTATTGGAAAATGCTATCATTCTCTGACAGGAATGACAGCATTTTGCCATGAGTTTAAATCTTAGAAATATGAGTATCTACATATGAATATTCACTAAGTGGTACTTTTACCCTGCACCACCAATTTAAATCAAGGCAGCAGGTACTAAGATACCACTTCCAGCTACAGATAATGGAAACGCCACAAAGAACCAGCTAACAATGTTCTAGCCACTCAGCTCAATTATTTGGCTAAAAATTCTACCACCATCTTTAATCAAAATGGAAGGATAAGATATTTACTTGCTGTGTAACAGCCACAGAATTACCACTGTGGTGATGGGGTATTTAAATAGCTCAACATTTTGTCCAAAGTTGACAAAATTTCATATGTAAACTGAACTTTCCCTGTCTTTAGTCTTATTTTGCTCTTGCTGAAGCTAAACATGTGATAGCACTTCAGTTCAAAGAATCCATCTGCTGTAAGCATAATACAATAGTGGATTTACTCACAAGTACTATTCGTTTTACAAAATGTTTCACAAATTACAAAAGAGCTGAGATCACGTTTCTAAGACAATATGGTTTGACTCCTATGTTTAGATCCATGCTCAGAGGTCCAAATTGTGGTCTTAAACTGTAGTATATCAAGTATGATGCTGGCATACAAAGACAGTGGTATCTCTTAAGCCTGGTCTACACTGGGGGGGGCGGGGGGGGCGGGGAAATCGATCTAAGATACACAACTTCAGCTACGAGAATAGCGTAGCTGAAGTCAACGTACTTAGATCGAATTAAAATTATGTACTTCGCGTCCTCGTGGCGCTGGATCGATGGCCGTGGCTCCCCTGTCGACTTTGCTTCTGCTTCTCGCACTGCTGGAGTTCAGCAGTCGACGGGAGAGCAATCGGGGATCTATTTATTGCGTCTACACTACACGCAATAAATCGATCCCCGATAGATCGATCGCTACCCACCGATCTGGAGGGTAGTGTAGACGTACCCTTAGCCATACAATACGTTGGTGTGCTTATTCTGTATGGAAATTGCATATACATAGAACTTTATAAGCAACGTTACTAAGATTAAAATACATACTGTGACAAGGGGAATACTACATTTTATTTTGAATAGTAAAGGCTTAGAAAGCCAATGAATATATGTTGTAAAACAGGTAGCAATTGCAGGATATGAAAACTGCTTGGTAAAGAGGGCAATCTCTGTCTCAATGAAGTGAACAATTGAGAACAGATAATTTATTTGACAATATCCTGTTTATTTTTCTGATGCTGGAATGTTCATGAGGAGATTGTGATTTTCTTGAATTTATTCATTATTCTGATTTTCTCTACGGACTTTGTATCAAAGTTTAACACTATAGATTGATCAGCTACAGTTCTGACTCAGTGGTGAGTCTGCACCCAACCCTGACACAGCACAAGGCCTTGGACTGCCCCAGAAACACCATGGAGCCCTGCCCCTCTATGCCAGGCACACAAGGTGTGAGCAGGCAGCCTCAACCAGGCAAGATACAAGTGTGGAGGGGCTTAGTGTGGGGGGATCCAGGTGGGGGTGAGAGGATTGTGTGTGGGACAATCTGGGTGCAGGCAGCTCAGTCAGGGGTCTAGGTGTGGGGGGGATCTGGATGCACAGAGCTCCTTGGGGGGTTCCAAGTGCAAGGGCAATGGGACTCTGCAGGGGCTTCCAGATGAAAGTGGTTGGGGCTCAGTGAAGTGGTCTGGGTGTGGGGGTCTCAGCAGGTGGGTCTGAGTACTAGGGGAGTGGGGCTTGGTGGGGTGAGGATCTAGGTGCAGCTAGTTGGCGGTCAGTGGCAGGGGGTCTGGATGTCGGGGGCTCAGGGTGGTGCAGGAGGGTGGGGCTCATCAGGGTGGGGGTTTCAATGTAGAGTTCAGTGGTGGGTGGTCTGGGCACACGGGTGAGGTTCCGGAGGCAGGGGATATGGGTACGGGGGGCTCAAGATGCAAGGGTTGAGGTTCAGTGGGGTGGGGTTTGAGTATGGAGTGCTAAGGGGGTGTCTGGGTAGGGCAGGTCCAAATGCCCGAGGGTTGGGCGGATGGGGGAGCAGCTCCCCGTACAGTGACCCCTCCCTCCACAGCTGAGGTGTGATGGGGGCAGGAAGCAGGGGAGGATGCTGAGCTTTCTGCAGCTGGGGGAGGTTTCTGGGGATGGGTCTGACACAGCCCCAGCCATTCCTTGCAGGAGAAGAGGAAGAGGAAGTCCCATGCTCTCCTGCCTCCAGCCCAGCCAGGACTAGCAGCTGATTCTGGCTCAGGGTAGGAGCCACTAGTTGGGGTGTCCCCAGCCCTGAAGTGATTTACCTCTCCACTGGCTGCTCCGGGTGCCTGAAACAATGTACCTGTGCAGCTAGGGAGTGGTGCATGACTGCTCTTGCAGCTTCCTTTTGCTTCCCTGTCAGAAAGTCATTTTTCTGCAGGGAAACAAAGAAATCTGCAGGGGACATGAATTCTGTGCAGAAGTATCCACCAAACTTCCAGCAGCTCAATGTATCCAAAATAGGTAAGTAAATAAAAACTTTGGCCAAAGCTTCAATCTTGACTCACCTATTTGTTCTTACTACAGAGATGCAGGTATTCAGTTTGACTCCAAAATCTTTGACTATTATCACTAGCCACATCCCTACTATTAGTCACTTTCTTAAACACTGCTTTGCTAAAATTCTTATTTCAGTCTTCAGCTCCTTTCATCGTGACTATGGTAATTTCCTTCTGTGTGGTTTCTTTAAACACCAACTCGCCATATTTTAATGTGTCCAAAATACTAATGTTCAACTCCACAGCCACACACCTCCTCATCTCCTTGCAGGTTCACAACTGTGTCATCATCAACCTGAGATTGGGTGACCAAATTTCCCTATGCTGAATACGGGACACCTGGCAAAATTACTCGTACTCAAGCGAGTTCAACAGCGATCAATCTGAACTATGCAGTACAAATGTTCAAATTAACATCAAGTTGACTGAGCCCTAGGTTAAAAAGGAATACTACGTAGTTTGATTATTTTTATTTATCTTATCTTTTAAGGCTTTAGGGTTCACATGGTGAAGGGTGATATACACACCCCTACTCCCCACACATACACACACAGGCAGATGTGTCACACACACACACACACTGCCACACACATACTGACCAACCCTCCTCTCCCTGCCCTGCACTCTCTGCCCTCCATGCCTGACTGGGCCCCCCAGATGGATCTCCCTCTCCTGGTACCTGGTGCCACGTTCTCCTGAGGCAACATGTGGGGAGCATGCAGGGTAAAACACCCCCGATTTCTGCCAGGGAACCTGACTGCAGGGACTTCAGCAAACCCGGCCAGAGAGGTAGCTCAGCAGGGAGGATGCCTTGGGGATGGAGCAACCCCATGTTCCCTGGAGCAGGACCCAGGGCGGGATGGGGTGGGAGAAGAGGGTGCTAAGCCCCTGCCCCGGGGGCTGCTGTGTAGCCTGCAGGTTTGGGGTGTGAACAGGACGGAAACTGTTCCCCTCCCCTACCATTCCAGAGCTTAGCTGAGGGGCAGAGAGGCTTCCCTATGCCAGCACTGTGCAGGGCTTTGGCACATGCTGGGCTTGGCTCCTCCTGGCCAGCGCCCTGGTCCAGAGGGTCTTGGGCTTTCCCGGGATGCTGGCCCAGCCAGAGGCAGTGAAGGAAGGAAGGAGCCTGCCAGAGAGGCTGTTGGTGACCTGAGCTCTCCGACCAGGGCTGGTTCTCTGCACAGCACTGGGAGTGGGATGTGCCCCGCCAGGGGGGATAAGGAGGAGCAGCAGGAATGGGGGGGGGCAGGATGAAGGGGCAAAGCAGGGAGAGGACAGCAAAAGGGGGAGCACATAAAGGGCCGATGGGTGGGCAGCAGAGGCAACAACTGCCCACTGCCTGGCACCTGACTGCACTCATTAGCCACAGCGTGCAGCCAGCACCGTCTGGAAACAGGACGCCGGGGGGGGGGGGGGGGGCACTGCTGACCGAGAGCCGGCATGCAGCAGGGGCTGCGCTGATGGAACAGCAGGGGGAGTGGTCAGCCCCAAGCGCTGCATCTTCATCCCGCCACCAGCCTTGCACACCCACCCCCATCATTGGCCACTGGACCACATCCCCTCACTGCTGGTGGTGGGGGTGGCTGGTGAGCCAGGATCTGGCCAGCAGCAGGACCCACCAGTACATTGTGAGGAGATAGAAAATATGGGACAATTTGCCTGTTTTTAAGAAAAAGTCTGGAAACCTGCAGGAGGGCTTAAATACGGGACTGTCCCTTTAAAAATGGGAGGTCTGGTCACCCTAGCCTGAGACTCCAGTTGGTAAGAAAAGCAGCAGCCAAAGCAGGGACGGTTGTACTGGGGTTGAGCACGTAAAATGGGGCCCAGCCAGGGCCACAACTCCCCCCTAGCATCTCCCCTAGACCCAGTACTGTGGGAGGGGAGACCACCCTCACTCTGGAGGCACTAAGACCCAGGTGGTGCATCCCCTCCTCCAACCACATGGGCTTGGGAGAAAACTGCAAAGAAGAGCTAGCCAGACTCCAGCCAGTAGAAGGGACCTTTGGTCCTTTGAACATCCAGAGAACTGTCCACAGTTTTGACTGGATTTTCTCTGGCTTGTGCTGATTGACTGTTTGCTCCAGCCCTTCAAGTTCCAGCTGCTCTAACAATTTCTTCACCTCATTTTCACTCCACACCATCCTCCCTTGCACTGTTCCACTATTCCCTTCCCTTCAGCTTACTCCTTCCTAGCTGCCCCTCCCCAAAAGACTGTAGAACTAACACAGGGGTCGGCAACCTTTCAGAAGTGGTGTGCCGAGTCTTCATTTATTCACTCTAATTTAAGGTTTTGCATGCCAGTCATACATTTTACCGTTTTTAGAAGATCTTTCTATAAGTCTATAATATATAAACAAACTATTGTTGTATGTAAAGTAAATACAGTTTAAAATGTTTAAGAAGCTTTATTTAAAATTAAATTAAAATGCAGAGCCCCCTGGACTGGTGGCCAGGACCTGGGCAGTGTGAGTGCCACTGAAAATCAGCTTGCGTGCTGCTTTCGGCATGCATGCCATAAGTTGCCTACCCCTGAACTAACATGTCGTTTGGTGCCATCACACTGTTCACTCTGCTTGTGTGTTAGACCTCTTTCCCGATTCTGTGTCTGTCTCATCTATGCTTATCTAAGCTCTTTGGGGCAGAGACTTTCTACTGCTTTGTTCATACAGTGCCTAGCACAATGGGGCCCACTCTTGGTGGTCATAGAAGATTAGGGTTGGAAGAGACCTCAGGAGGTCATCTAGTCCAACCCTCTGCTCAAAGCAGGACCAACACCAACTGAATCGTCCCAGTCAGGGCTTTGTCAAGCCGGGCCTTAAAAACCTCTAAGGATGGAGATTCCACCACCTCCCTAGGTAACCCATTCCAGTGCTTCATCACCCTCCTAGTGAAATAAAAGGCACTACTGTAATAAACGTGATTAATAATAATTAACAGTAGGAATCAGCACATAATCTCGTCTGTATCCATTATCCAGGCACTTTCTCTCAGTCCTGTGTCTCCAAGATTCTTTCTATTTATACAAATCTAAACAGGATTTGACTGTTTAGAGAGAGAAAACATTAGGGAAGAGAGACCAGGGGATTTGAACTAAATAGGGGGGACAACCTAAAAGAAATCTCTACCATCATCCTCTGTGGAGAGAGAGAGAAAGCGGGGGTTAAAAAAGTTTGGTATTGGAGTTTCCAGTATCCCTGTGTTCAGTCAATGTCTCAGCAAGACTTAGCCACAGCCCCCTTTTTGCTAGTGCGAAAAGATGTCATTTATATAGATATAAGCTACACAGCTGTTTATGCATATATAGCTATAACTGGCCTTGAAGCATTTTCTCATACTTTAGTATGAACGTTACTGTTAAGAATTAATTGCATTGTATCAAATCACAATCCCACAGAATCATGGGAATTGCCTTAAGGGGAAGGAAGGATAAAAACTTATCTAATCTAGATAATGAAAAAAGTTTTGGGGGCTCCAGTGACAGCACAGGACAAAGTTCCCTCTTTTTCATACCAATAAGTCAAGGTAGCAGCATGCTGAAGTAGTTTTATTGCGGCTGTTTCTGACAGTGTTTTATTACCTAATCCACACCGATGAGTATTTGCTACATTCTGAGTTTTATAATGCACAAATCTCTCCCTCTACTTCCTGGGTTGATTAAAAAACACCCCAGCAACCTCCTTTCTCTCTCCCCCCCCTCCACCAACCCCTGATATCACAAAACGGAATAATGAACAGTCTGGGGACACTATTTCCAAATATACACCCAATTTGACAACGGGGCAATAGCAATGCATTAAAAATAGCACTGGCATAATTTAAAATCTGTACTGGTGTAACGCTCTTGAAGCAATTATGTAACATCAACATATCAGCAAAACATATCTAAAAGCTAATGATTAGAACAGGGGTAGGCAACCAATGGCACGCATGCCGAAGGCAGCACGTGAGCGGATTTTCAATGACACTCACACTGCTGGGTCCTGGCCATTGGTCTGGGAGGCTCTGCATTTTAATTTAATTTTAAATTAAGCTTCTTAAACATTCTAAAAATCTTATTTACTTTACATACAACAATAGTTGAGTTATATATTATAGACTTATAGAAAGACCTTCTAAAAACATTAAAATGTATTACTGGCATGCAAAACCTTTAATTAATTAGAGTGAATAAATGAAGACTCAGCACAGCACTTCTGAAAGGTTGCCGAACCCTGGATTAGAAGTTCATTTTGAAGCAGCACAGTCCAGTGGATTAACCAGGGGGGTAGAAGACAGGCATTCCTGATTCCAGCTCTTCACTGATTTGTTCTGTGGCCTGTGGCCTTGGGCAAGTCACTACCCTGAGGATAATAATTCTTATTTTCCTACCACACCAGGGACCTGTAAGATTTAATTAGTTAATGTTTGAAAAGCACTTTGAAGAGGAAAACTGCTATGTAAATACCTATTATATAAGTTAATAAGCTATAAATCAGTATAAATCAGTAGTATGCAAAATTTTAAAAAATGTAAATTTAGGTATAGGAATATAAAATCCCAATATGCTACAGTTTAATAACTAACAAAGTAACAGGCAATGCTTAGATCAAAACTAAAACCTTACAGGAGACAATTATATGGTTACCCAAAATATAGAACTTTATAGAGTCTAGGAAACGGGATCTTTAAAAGTTATTTTATTTGTGGTGGGTGGAAGATATGAAAGGGAGAGAGACACACTCAGAGAGAATCCTCATTAACTACACAGTATTTCTGCAGAATCTCTAAAAGTGTAAACAAAGTATTTTTTTTGTAAACATCCAAACTTCGTTAAAGTTTTGTGGTTGAATCCTGGCCTCAATACATTCAGTGGCAAAACTCCCATGGGCTTCAAGAAGCCCAGGATTTTAACCTATAATGATTTTATTAAACTCAGTTCTTTCTCCCAACTTATTTATCATACAATTTAAATATTTTCCTTTAAAAAAAATATTACTACATCTCTACCCCGATATAATGCTGTCCTCAGGAGCCAAAAATCTTACCGCTTTATAGGTGAAACCGCGTTATATCGAACTTGCTTTGATCCGCTGGAGTGCGCAGCCCCGCCCCCCCCGGAGCACTGCTTTACTGCGTTATATCCAAATTTGTGTTATATCGGGTCACGTTATATCAGGGTAGAGGTGTACTTGTAATGGTACTCAAGCTTAACGTCTAGCATTTAAAAGGGATACAAAAGCAGAGAATGTACCCCCTAACGTCACTGTTCTTTGCTACATCCTAATCTATTAAACTGTTATCCATCACTAACCCTTGTAGTGGAGATAGGAAAAAATAATTTCTTGAAGACCAAGCTAAAAGGGTGTTTTTGTTTGGTTGCTTTTTCAAATTAGCTTTCTTCTAGGAACAATTTGACAGTATCTCGGTTTCCTAATATATCATTATTTAAACAATACTATATCCTTTCAAAACAGACAGTTATGTCAATTTTGCAGGAACTTACTTTTGATTTATAGCTTCAGTCAACCTGGCACTTGTTCAAGGAAATCTCTGACTCACGTGAAATCTGTTATCCTGGCAAGAGGCGCTTTCAGATACACTAGCAAATTTCCACCCCAATGTCCCGAACCAATGTGCATGCACCGAACAATACTGTTTGATTGAACTGACCAACCTTGCAAATTAAACTAATTTTTTGTTTTGCACAAATTGTCCAAAACCATTGCCACATGCAAGAGGTACTTTATCACCTTTATAAAGAGAACAGATGGGGTTAAAATCACCAAGAAATCTATTCTTAAACAGCAAGCATGGACATTTTGCATTGCTCTGGCCTATGAAGCATATCAAGTACACAAAGAGCTGTTCTATAAATATGTACAGGCCCTGAAAGTTCTAATGCTGTTGTGTCAGGATCCTTTAATATAGCTTTAGGAACACACATGATTATGAGAATTACAATTCTATGATCTATTATGTGTTGAAAATGGCCACAGTAAATATACTGAATGAAATTAAATGAAAGCCATATTAAATGATAAACAATTTTGTTCAGAGGAAGAATGGTCCAGACGTTAGGGTACCAGCCTAAGATTTGAGAGACCCAGGGTCAGTTTCCTACTCTACTACTGACTTCCTATGTGAACCTACGTAAGTCACTTAGCCTCTCTATGCTTCACTTTCCCAACTGTAAAATCATCCCATCAAATCTATGCGAATTTTCAAAGTGAGCAGTAACAAGTGGTTATTGTTTCACAGATGTACTACCTGAGGAAGCAATGCTCCTGCAAATGCTGAAAAAACACCTTCATTTACAGCTCCTGGAGACTCAAGACAAAGCCCTTTGTAACTAGAGCAACAAACTGATGTGAAAGATCTCTAATATAGTAATGGCGTTGGCTGAAGCAGAGAAAGAGACAGTACAAGTGTGAAAAATGAATGGATGAAGGGAACAACTATAAATCTCAGGAGAAAAAAACATCCATATGTTTATTTACGTTAGAGGGGTACAAGGAGACTCTGACCTGACCATTACATACTATGTCTAACATCGCTACACATACAGTATTACTGGTCCCATACCTGTACTACCTATTAGGTTTACAGTGGTATTCCTTTCCCATTGATATATTTTTAGAAATACAATGTGCATTACAACAAAGCAGGATCATCATAATGATGTGACCCATCCAGAGAAGAATCTGTAGTAGAGACAGTGCTGCTATACTCAGCTTCATACAGCTGAGCACCTAACAGCATCCAGCCCAATGCATCGAGGTCCCACTATCTGGATAATCAGTATGATAAGATATCCCAAATGAGTCTCCTATTAAATTCATCACTGGTACATCCACAGGTATCCAGAGTCTCCCCCATCCCAAAGGCTACACACCAGCACCAAAGTTTTCTGTGACCCTATGAGCCAGAAGGCAACAGCAAAAAGCTTCCTTGTGCAGCATTAATTTGCTCACCTCCCCACTTCTTAATATATATTTTTTTAATTTTTCCCTCAATGGAGATCTCTCACCTTAAACTCATTAAGCCAAGGGATCAGCCACATGGGGCAGGAATCCCACACCTACACAAACACCTTGGGGGTGTGGCCAGATAGGCTCTCCCACCTCTTGGGACTCAGACATGGCCTCAGCTGCCTAAACCTCCCATGAAAGACCAAAGAGATGGTATGGGTGGGGAAAAATTAAAATTCCAGTTTGCTTTTCCAAAATGTACAATTTTAACACTGCACTAACACAGACTTTGTACTAAGGGCAATTCTGGTCTCCAACTTGTGCAGCAAAACCACTGTAATTTCATTGTAAAGGGGAAGCAGGATTCCAGCACCTCATGTAATGATATGCACCCCATGCACCATGGTAACCAATTATTGGGGGCCACATGGACATACGTTGGCTGGGCAAGGGAAAGAGACCAGGCTGAGGGAGAGGGATGACATGCTGCATGAAATGGGGGGAGGCGGGGAAACAGTGGGCAAAGCACTGTATCTTTGGGTGCTCTACTGCTTTTTTGTGGTCTGGTACATGAGTCTTACCATAAGCCTCACGGAGATCCCTAGTGCACATCTAGTATCCAGCTCTTAATAGAGGTTGCTGTCCTATGAAGCTCAGTCCTAAGCTGTTAATGGTGATAAGATTCAGTGTAAATCTTCCACTATCTTATTAGAAATATTTTTATATCAATATTAGGGCCTTACCAAATTCAAGGTCCATTTTGGTCAATTCCATGGTCATAGGATTTAAAAAAAAAAATGTAAATTTCATGATTTTAGCTATTTCAATCTGAAATTTCATGGTGTTGTAATTGTAGTGATCCTGTCCCAAAGAGGAAGTGGGGCGGGGTGTCAAGGTTATTGTGTGAGGGTTGAGGAACTGCTGATGGTGGCGGTGTTGCCTTCAGAGCTGGGCAGCTGGAGAGCGGCGGCTGCTGGCCGGGAGCCCAGCTGTGAAGGCAAAGCCACCGCCAGCAGCAGCACAGTAGTAAGGATGGCATGATATGGTATTGCCACCCTTACTTCTGCATTGATGACTGCACAGCTGGGCCCTCAGTCAGCAGCTGCCACTCTTCAGCCACCCAGATCTGAAGGCAGCACAGAAGTAAGGGTGGCAGTACCGTGACCCCCCCTAAAATAACCTTGTGATGCCCCCTGCAACTCCCTTTTGGGAAGGACGCTCAATTTGAGAAACGCTGGCCTCCTCCGTGAAATCTGGTCTTTTGTGTGCTTTTACACTGTACTATACAGATTTCATGGCGGGAGGCCAGATTTCACAGTACGTGATGCGTTTTTCATGGCCGTGAATTTGGTAGGGACCTAATCAATACAAATATGCATGGCATTCTACCAACACAGATGTGACATGTTGCTCACAACCAAGAGATCTCTATCATCTACACACTTAAGGCAACTAAGCCCAACAACTGTTAGCAGCTGGAACAAATCTTCAAATTATACTGCCTTAATTTTATAATATATATATTATAACTATACCTCTACCCCGCTATAACGCGACCCGATACAAGATGGGTTCGCATACAACACGGTAAAGCTCTGACACGCTGTTCTGAGCAGCGTGTTAACGGTGCCGGGCCAGTCTGGGGCCGAGGGGTTGGATAAGGGGCAGAGGGTCTCGGGGGCGGTCAGGGCTCTCCCCCCCGCCCAGAGTCTGGGAGGCAGGAGCTGTGGGAGGGAACTTTTGGGGGCCCTGCAGTCCCAGAGTGGCCCAGGGGATTAGCGGGGGGCCGGGAGCAGCCCGTTCTGCTTCCCTCGCCCCGGCCGGAGGGTGCTTACTCTGGCGAGCCGCGTGCCAGAGGTTGCCGATCCCTGATGTAGAGGATGGCTGTTTTCTAAAATTCACTGTTACATCAAAATTAGTTCACACTAAACAAATGTTTTGAGCAAATACACCTCTACCTCGATATAACACTGTCCTCAGGAGCCAAAAAAAATCTTACTGCGTTATAGGTGAAACCGTGTTATAATCGAACTTGGTTTGATCCGCCGGAGTGCGCAGCCCAGCCTCCCCGGAGCGCTGCTTTACCGCATTATATCCGAGTTCATGTTACATTGGGTCGCATTATATCAGGGTAGAGGTGTATGTTAAACTAAGCAACCATATTTTGCACACAAACTCACCAGCGATCACAATAAAAGACAAATTATGGTAGATATAGTAGCGAAAGACAAATATATATATTCCTTATAAAGTTTAATTTCTGAAAGTGGAGTAGGAAAAGGCCCACTTCTGTCTGGTACCACGTACTATTCACAGCACCTGCTGGACAATTTTTGATTTCTTAAAAAAGTCAAGATTGCACAATATCAGACCCATAAAGCATAGAAAAATGTCATTGGCATGCAGATCCCGCTATGCCTTTGGGGGTGTGGTCTGTCCTTTCAAAGCCTGTCCCACAATCTGGCACTTAAAGGCATGGCAGGTTCCCCTTACTGCTTTAGTCAAACTCAAGTTATTGGCCTTGAAACCACGAAAACTGAGTGAAATTTAAGGGCCTGTGAAAGACTGGAGATCAGACTAGATGACCTAATGTTCCCTTCTGGCCTGTAACTCTATGACTATCTTAAATATTACGTTAATTCTATATTTAATTATTAGAAGAAACAATATCTCACTTGTGAAACAATATGTTCTACAAGATCTATGGCACCAGGCAATCACCTGTATATCCAAGGATGGAAACAGATTTGTACCTCTCTCAATCATATACTGACACTTCTTTCTAGATCCACAGCTGCATATGTGGTGTGTATGATAAAGATATATGAAGGAAATATGATAAATTTACAAAGCAGTCACATTAGATTTCCTTAGTGTGGCTTTTGAAGCAAACTAACAGATTACTATTTAAATAAAAACTGTAGCAAGAATGCATTGATTTTAGGTTACTGAATGTCTTAATTTAATTCTTAATCTCAAGATCTGGTTAAATAATATTCAACATATTTCCCCCCTATGCTTCCAAAAATCAATCATGGAATAAATTATTAGCAAAAAAAAAAAAAAAAGCTTTTCATTATTTGAACAGTTTTACAGATGTTCAAATAATATCAATTAAAATAACTAATATTTGCCTGCCAATCATATATTAAAATAGTTGCAATTCGACCTCTCTTCTCCATTAATCAATCAGCACTATTTCACTATTTAGTACAAAATAGATTTATTGTGGGTTATTTTTCTGTCTTATTACATGTTTTATAAACTGGAAGAAAGATACTAGGCACTTCAGGTCCTGGGATTTGTAACCAGTAAATCCAGAATGTGGTGCTAAATCAAACAGAGCCATCAACAGTGAGACATCTTTCCCCCCCCTTGCCCTGCTGAGAATTTTCTCAGCATATTGAAAGAGGCCAATTAAAGCAACAGAGAGAACACAATGTCCTCTCCATAACTTAATCCCTCTTTGCTTGAGTGGGATATAAATTGGTGCCTGGTTGTTACTGTGGTTGACTGGAACCTGAGTGAATCAAAATCTATCTCTACACAATGAGCAAGGAGTGTGATTTCCCCGCTTGAGGACTGTAAGAGGGCTGGACTCACCCCTGCAGCACCTCCTGCTGGTTGTCCAGGGAATTAGTTCTCTAGCCTCTGGAGTGCCCTCTGCAGGCCGGTGAACCGCCTGTCCTCTTCACTGCCCCCCCCCCCCCCCCGTGTCCCTCCCAGGACCCCAGTGCCCCTTGCTCTGGGTGCTGCCCCCTGGCAATACCCACACACACTAGATCTCCCCTCCCAGGGGAACCCCCACCCACTACCCCCACTTTGCCTCAGTACTAGGCCACTGCCAGTCACCAACTAGCCCCCGCTCCCTGGGGCAGACTGCAGTATAAGCCACTCATCACTGGCAAGGAGGGTTTGGACCTGCTGCCTTGGTCTAGCCCTGGGTTGTCCTCTGCAACCCCCAGTACCCCTTGGCCTTCCACTAGGCCACAGCCTGGGGCTATCCAGGCTGGAGCTCCCCCAGCCCTGCTCCACTCAGGCACTCTGCTCTAGTTCCCTGCCAGCAGGCCCTCAGAGAGAGACTGCTGAGCTCCTGGCTCCCAGCCTTCTTATACAGGCCAGCTGGGGCCTGATTGGGGCGTGGCCCAGCTGTGGCTACTTCCCCAATCAGCCCAGTAGCTTTTCCCTTTGCCCCAGCCCTCTGCCAGGGCTGTTTTAAACCCTTCTGCAGGAGCAGGGTAGCCACCCCACTACAAGGACACATACTTGTGCTAGCTCTCATCCAGTTAGTGTGAATATCAATACTAGTGTAGCTGCCTCAAAGGCATGGCACGGATAGGTTTCAGGTGGGTTTGTATTCAGCACCGCTCTCCTGTGCTTCTGCTGCCAGTGCTACTGGGGCTATGCTGCTATTTAATGCTCGTGCTAGCTAGAGGGGAGCTAGCTTGATATGTGTACACTAGCCGAGGAATGACAATGCTGACTCATAGTGTAGACATAGCCAAAGTCTCATTGGTGAATCCCATGCTGGGTTATTCAGTTCTGAGAGGCAGGCCCTCCCTCGAATGTGATGACTTATTAGGTTAGCTATATCCTCACACACTGTCAGCTACCAATTCTCCAAGCAGTTTGTACTCGGAGAATCTATACTGCCAGTGCACAGACTCTCTTTTTTGGGTGGTATCAGGGACATAAAGTTAAAAAAAAATTCTTGGGGTGGATCAGATGCACTCCATCTTCCCAAATTATGCAAAAAATGCATTCACCCAATATGTACCTTCTCAGACTTGTTTGAGCAAATAATGTATCACTTTGCAACTATCAACTTTTTGGCTGATTCTAGTAAGTATAAAACATCAGAGTTATCTAATTGTTCTAGTGCCTTTAAACCCCAAGTGAAGTTTTTTGATGCATTCATGACAAACATTGTTTAGTATCAGAGGGGTAGCCGTGTTAGTCTGAATCTGTAAAAAGCAACAGAGGGTCCTGTGGCACCTTTGAGACTAACAGAAGTACTGGGAGCATAAGCTTTCGTGGGTCAGAACCTCACTTCTTCAGATGCAAGTAATGGAAATCTCCAGAGGCAGGTATATATCAGTGTGGAGATAACGAGGTTAGTTCAATCAGGGAGGGTGAGGTGCTCTGCTAGCAGTTGAGGTGTGAACACCAAGGGAGGAGAAACTGGACCCATGGGAAGGAGGCCCTGGAAGAATTCCACCATGCTTTCAACAGCTTCCACCCCACCATCAACCTCAGCCTGGACCAATCTACACGGGAGGTCCACTTCCTGGACACCACCGTACAAATAAGCGATGGCCACATTAACACCACCCTATACCGAAAACCCACCGACCGCTACGCCTACCTTCATGCCTCCAGCTTCCACCCCGGTCACACCACACGATCCATCGTCTACAGCCAAGCACTGAGGTACAATCTCATCTGCTCCAACCCCTCAGACAGAGACCAACACCTACAAGATCTTCACCAAGCATTCTCAAAACTACGATACCCACACAAGGAAATAAAGAAACAAATTAACAGAGCCAGACGTGTACCCAGAAGACTCCTGCTACAAGACAGGCCCAGAAGAGAAACCAACAGAACTCCACTGGCCATCACCTACAGTCCTCAGCTTAAACCTCTCCAACGCATCATCAGTGATCTACAACCCATCCTGGACAATGATCCCTCACTTTCACAGACCTTGGGAGGCAGGCCAGTCCTCGCCCACAGACAACCTGCCAACCTTAAGCATATTCTCACCAGCAACCACGCATCGCACCACAACAACTCTAACTCAGGAACCAACCCATGCAACAAACCTCGATGCCAACTCTGCCCACATATCTACACCAGCAACACCATCACTGGACCTAACCAGATCAGCTACAACATCACCGGCTCATTCACCTGCACGTCCACCAATGTTATATATGCCATCATAGGCCAGCAATGCCCCTCTGCTACGTACATTGGCCAAACTGGACAGTCACTACGCAAGAGGATAAATGGACACAAGTCAGATATCAGGAATGGCAATATACAAAAACCTGTAGGAGAACACTTCAACCTCCCTGGCCACACAATAGCAGATGTTAAGGTAGCCATCTTACAGCAAAAAAACTTCAGGACCAGACTCCAAAGAGAAACTGCTGAGCTTCAGTTCATCTGCAAATTTGACACCATCAGATCAGGATTAAACAAAGACTGTGAATGGCTATCCAACTACAGAAACAGTTTCTCCTCCCTTGGTGTTCACACCTCAACTGCTAGCAGAGCACCTCACCCTCCCTGATTGAACTAACCTCATTATCTCCACACTGATATATACCTGCCTCTGGAGATTTCCATTACTTGCATCTGAAGAAGTGAGGTTCTGACCCACGAAAGCTTATGCTCCCAGTACTTCTGTTAGTCTCAAAGGTGCCACAGGACCCTCTGTTATTGTTTAGTATTTTAATCTCACTTTCAAAACTTCCATCTTTTGATTTATTCAGCTGAAGGAATATATTATTTCGCAAGCCTGGAGACTCAAATTCTATTTCTGGCTCTGCTTCAGACTTCCAGCTTGATTTTTATACTTTACCTCATTTTCCTCACCTATAAAATGGGGATGGTAATACTTATTTACATCACAGTGGGTTACCTTCTAGCTGCCATGGTGATGGAGCAAGCTCATGCGTCAATAAAATTAATAAATACAATTCAAGCAAACTTTTAATGAAAAAAACCCACTAACAAAATAAAAATTGAACCAAAGAGTTATAATTTGCCTAAAAATAAACAGAAAAATAAAAGTAATGGAAAACCTGACTGGAGTCTTTTACTAGTTTCCTTTCATGTATGTTCTTCCTTTGGAAAACTGTAGATAATTCTCTCTAGAAAGCACTGTGAGAGACCTCACAATTCTGCCATGAGCCAAGACAAACTGAATAATTTAACAAAGGTTCCCCCTTAAACAAAAATACCAAAACTTTGCAGTTGTATAAAAGAGAAGAAAGAATTTCACTCTGAAATTTGTTCTAACAATGAGTCAGGACCACACCAAAAAAAAAAAAAAATAAAAAAATAAAAAGAGAGAGAGAGAGAGAGAGAGAGAGAGAGAGACAGCAATCTCCTCCTGAAGGGACTGAAGCTGAACAGAAAGATGCTGCCATGTATGCTGGTTCAGACCTTGGATGACATATCTGCAGAATAGCTGATGACTGGTGTTTCCATTAGCCATTGAACACCTTGGCAATACTTATCTCATCCTGAGAATGTGATACTTACTCTTGTACAGCTCTGGCTATGGAGAGGGCCGTGGATCCAGTTTCATTAACACTATCTAAGGTCACATTTGGCAGGTCATCATCATCACTGTCACTTTTAATTTGTCTGGGAGATATGCCTCGGGGGTCCATTTGTGCTGGAAAAGAGACATATAATGGATTAAAGTTAGTGTGATGAAACTAATCTTGTCCTAGAACAACATAAAGGTGTACAACACCTCCATACTGTTATACTGTATATAACACCTTTCTCCTTTAGCTTCACAAGTAAGATAATGAATATATGAAATCATGTAGTGTAGCTTTTGTTAGCTACTGATACACACAAACATATTTGCAAATGCACAAAATGTCAATATATGTATTTTATATATATGGATACTGCATACCCATGAACCATTAAAATAAAATAAAATTGCACATATATTAATCTTTAAACATGCATTTTACCTTTAAGGCATTTATTTTAGTTGTCTTTTGGGGATGTTTTTTGGTTTCGTTTGTATGATTTTGCATATTTCCGCATGGAGATTTAGGGCAAAAATTTAGTGGTCACTTTTGCCCATCTTGAGACATCTAAGACCTGACTTTTCAAATTAGCAGAGCACTGGCAGCTCTCACTCAAAATCAACCGGTGATCTCTCAAGTGCTCCTTGGAGAGAAAGAATGGCCCAGTGGCTAGGGTGCTATCCTGGGTGTGTGTAGAGACCCAAGTCCAATTCCCGGCTCCATTGCAGATATCACATGTGACCCTGTATTTCAGTTCCCCAACTTTAAAATGGGGACAAAGTACTTTACTACTTCACAATGGTATTATGATACATTAAAGATTGTGAGGCATTCAGATACTCCTCTTATATGGGCCATATAAGTAGACAGCTGAATTCCCAAGAATCCGTTGCCACTGATTGAGATTCTCACAGTTGAGAACGTCGGTCTTAATGTTTAGTTTATCAATGCACTGTGCACAGCCTTTAGGCACAGTTGTCATTTCTATTTTTTTGTTAAAGATCTTAATAAAGACAATATTTAAAAAAACATTCAGTAGGCTAACATAGTAAGTCAGATATTTACATATCAAGAAATACAGTAGTGGGTGCACTTACAGAAATCAATTAATTATTTTACAATATTCTTCTGAGACATATTGCATAATGTAGTTACCATAATTTTTCTTGATTAGCTTGTCATTGTGTGCATTGGTTGTTGCATGCAGTAAATTAAACATCAGACATTTGTCAGAGGAGGGATTGTTGACACTGACAACGATAAAGTCTTTACCATATAACTGCACTGAGACGTATAGTGACTATTTCAATTTTTGAAAAGTCATTGGTAACATGCTTCTTTGTTCCAAAACTACAAGCACCATATTCTAGTCACACATTGCACACTGTAGTATACAACGTGTGTTTAGTATCAGGGGGTAGCCGTGTTAGTCTGTATCTACAAAAACAACAAGGAGTCTGGTGGCACCTTAAAGACTAACAGATTTATTTGGGCATAAGCTTTCGTGAGTTAAAACCTCACTTTTACCATCCGAAGAAGTGAGGTTTTAACTCACGAAAGCTTATGCCCAAATAAATCTGTTAGTCTTTAAGGTGCCACCAGACTACGTGTGTTTAAACATCAGTTGCCAACATAAGCTGGCAACTTGATTTAAAAGTAGTTGATTGCTCATCACATCTGATTTTACCAGAGAGAAAGCCAATCAGAAAGAAACGTGATGTTTGAGAATTCCTGATCGCCAAATGGCTATGGGCTATTAGAAGCAATTGTAAAATTGAAATAATAACCATCAATGTTAACTATTTTTGCTAATTTTAAAAAGTGAAATATGTTGCTTGTTACACTAGTTATATAATTATATGAAGCAGATAGTTACATGTTGTTAAATGTGTGAAAATAAATGTGACGTTAATGAAGTTTAAATTAAAAAGAACAAAACATATTGCACTTGATATTTTCAGCTAACAGCAGCATAGTCTTTCTCCCGTGTAACATGAAGGCCAACTCAGAAGCCTCCTGGCTGTTTACACTCAAATGTAGCTTCATCAAAAATGTTTAATAGTTAGTTTATGATGCAGCTGCCATTATATATTAATTTTGTACATTTAACTTTGCTTATTCTTAAATAAAAGGAGCTGGGTTAAATAAAGAAGAAAACTGTCTTAGGCATGTTTATTTGTCACACAACATGCCATCTAGTTTTTTTATTATGCGGTATTGCCAACTCTTGAGATTTTGTTGCACGTCTCAATATTTGGTGTTTTTCTTAAAGCACAAGGTGCTTGAGGCATGTGATGAGGTGAAAATCTCATTTAATTTAAAAAAGTAAATTTCTAGCCCTTATAGTTGCAGAAAAATGCTTGAAAATGTGACCGAAGTGTCCCTAAAGACTCAAATACCAGAAGGCAAATAAAAGAATAAAAATATATTATCTTTCAAAAATCTCATAATTTTAAAGCCCATTTCATGATTTTGAAACATGAATCGTGATTTTTTTTTAAATGTTTGGGGTTGGCAATGCTGATTAAGTTGCATACTTAATAGGACAAATGCTGCTCCATGTTATGTCGATGCAGCCCTGCTGAAGTTAAAGGGATTGCATTGTGGTAATAGAGCATAATTTGGCCCACTGGGCACAGCTTGCATAACTGCAAGTCTATGATCACGACAACACCGGGTGTCTTGTGTTGTGTATTCTCTGCAAAGTGTAGGATCTCCCACGCTTTCAAAATAGTGAAAATCAAAATGCGGTGGTGGGGGAATTAAGAACTGTTAGCACAGAGGAATGGTTTTTCAATCTAATTTATGGTGATGGCTAATTGGATTGATGCCAAACTGTATAAAATCCACACTTTAGCATTAAGGAATTTATTTCTATTCCCTCTCATTTTTTTCTAATCTGTCAGCCCCAATACCCATCATTTCAGCATTCTTCTTAGTTCCCCCTCTCCATATGTGGCCTCTGCTCCTTCCCATTACCACATACCTGCCGTTCTCTTATGTCTCCTTACAGCTCTCACCCCTTTTTTTGCTCCCCCTCTCCCTTTGTGCCCACTTGCCTATTCCCAAACAGACGTGCTGCCGCTAGGATGGCTTTCACAAGTCTCTGGAGAGGAGGTTGGCTCCTTGCCTCATAAACTGTCACACAATGGCCTAATGTTTTCAAAGAACTCTGTGAGGTGCTCAGCAGGGTGGATTGTACCACTCTCCTTCAGGTTTTATTACACAAGTTGGTGACAACAGGTTGAGAGCATGGTGAGCCCAGAAGGCTGAGCTCCTCCTTTTCCATCCCAAGTAAGTTTCATTGTTTCTCAGAGCAGCTGCAACTGCTGTGGGGAAAGGCAGCACCTAAAGCTATTCTCCTCCCAATAAGATCCTTACAGGTAACTGATTAGCTGATGCCCACATAGAGAGATCTTGTGCTCACCTGTGACTATAGTGCCCAAGCTGCACAGCAGAATTCTTCTGCTTGGGCAGGGCCGGCCCACAACGTTTTGGCAACTGAGGCGGGGAGCTCAAATGATGCCCGCATGCCCCCTCGCTTGAGCCAAAACTTTGAAAGGTCTCAATTCTGCCTTCTTCCTGTTCTACTTCTCTCATGGTATTGCTCTGCTACCTACCCCAATAAAGGAGAACTAACAACTTAAAATGCCTTGTTCAAAAATTTTAAGTAACACTTAACTTTCAAACGCCTGAACAGCAAATATAACTTTTCTTGTCTGCATAGTAAACGCTGGCATTTTTCTCTGTTTGAATAATCAAAGTGGTGCTTTCCGTGCCTTCTTGATTGCAAAGATCTGAACTATTTCCTGAAGGTCCACAGTCTGGGCCAGCTCATGCTCTATTGAGATAGTTGCAAGGCTGACCAGCCTCTCCTGTGTCATTGTGGAGCGTAGATGTGTTTTTATTAACTTCAGCTTGGAGAAGCTGCGTTCTCCACTGGCAACTGTTACAGGAAGTGTTAGAAGTATGCGCAGAGCAACAAAAGCATTTGGAAAGAGGGTGGTCATCTTATTTGTGCACATATATTCCAGAACAGCCTTCGGAGTTGATCCTGCTGAAATGCATCTTGAAAGGGCTTTCAATTCATACCTAAATCACTCATATCAATATTGTGCATGTCATCCTGTGTCAACACTGTCTCTAGTGCCTTGCATTGCTGGTGTAGGTTTTCTTCAGTTATAGTGAGGAGTTTTGGAATATCATACAACATCCCAAATATACTGCTGTGTTCCTTGAGCTGCATGAAACGTTCTTCATCTGACTGTAATGCACAATCTAGCACCTGGTTAAAGAATTCAACTTTGAATTGTTGTTTGGGGTCTCTTATGGGATTATCCCATGCCTCGTAATCAAAATGTCTTCTTCTTTGGTGACTCTTGTATTCTTGAATGGGTGGGAAAATAGCTTCAGCGTGAAGTTCCTCTGCCAACTTCTGTGCACTCTTCAGAACGTTTTGAAATCCCTCATCTGACCGGTAAGACTGTAGGTATGACTTTGCTTTCTCCAGTTGTTCCATTGCTCCAGATATATCAAGGTCAACATCTTGGAGTCTTGCTTACAACATTTATTTCAAACAGTATGTCATGCCACAACACTAAGCCACACAGAAATTTGAAGTTATGTATGTTTCTGGTGATTTCATTTCCCTCTGCCACCATTCTCCCACGAACGGTTCCTGTCATAGCATTATCATCCATAATGGCAACTATGGCATCATCTATCTTTCCCAATTTGGTGTTTGATAGGCTTTATCGCCGCCACTCAACTTTCCCATCATGTGGCACTCAGTTGTTTCAGTGTCAGAGAGGATGTTCCCAGATGTTGCTTCAAAATTTGCCATTGATGAGTTGATGCAGAGAAAAATACATAGATGCTTTGAATTACATTAAAAAATTCAGCAGCCTCACTAGAAGCTAATGCTGCATCCCTGACCACCAAGTTCAATGAAAGAACTGCATGGGACAAAAAAAGCTCGAGGGTTTAACTCTCGGATCCGTGTCTGCACTCCTCTGTTCTTTCCTCTCATGTTGGCACCATTATCGTAGCCCTGACCTCTCATGTCAGCTATTGCAATTCCCGTATCTTCCAGCTTTTTAAGAATCACATTTGTCATACCAGCTCCTGTAGTATCATCAATGTCAATAAATTCTAGAAAATGCTCTCTGACAGTCATCATTGCAGGGACATTTTCACTAGGTTCTGTTGTTGTTACAAAATGCACCATTAAAGTCATTTGTTCCGTATGGCTGATGTCAGGTGTGCAGTCCAGAATAACAGAGTAATATCTTCCTGACTTCAGATCTGCCACAATCTTCTGTTTGACTTTTGTTGCCAGTAATTGTATGATCTCATTTTGAATTGTTTTTCTAAGGTAGTGGTGTGTGTACATTTCTTGGGTGGTGACTCTTCTTAGATGCTCCTGGAGTACGGCATCAAACTCAGCCATCAGCGCCACAATTTTAAGGAAGTTTCCATTGTTTGGCAAATATAGCTGAAGTGCCATGCAGTGCTAGGTTTTGGATAGCAAGCATTCTCACAATGGCAATGAGCCTTTTCAGAACATTTTGCCAGTAAAGAGACTCTGATGCAATCTTCTCTTGATGCTGATCATCTATGGTGGCCTTTAACCTTAGTCTCATCTAAAGCTCTTTCCACCTATGGAACGATCTCTGGTGATTTGCTGCCTTCTCATGGCATGCCAAATTTCTAGCCAGATTTTCCAGTCCTTTGTTCCTGTAGAACCCAATGTGGCTGGAACATTAGACTGGAAGAGTTTGCAACAAAAACAGTATGCAGCATTCTGGGTTTTTGAGTACATAAGCCATGGCCTCTCCACTTTGTCACCATTGGGAATTTCACACTAGTAATGTGTTGGATGGAAACTTCTATTTTCATTGTCTTTGGGGAACATGAAGTTTTTAACTTGCTGTGGCCCATGCAGTACAAGGAAGTCCCTCAGGCTACTGCTCAAGTGTCCAGATCCACAGTCCTGGATCATCTAGACTTAAGGAACTAAACTCAGCAGCATCTGTTTCTTGTGCCTCCGCCACACTCTTCTCTGATCTACACTTTTCTTCAGGAATGTGCATGGTTACATCCATTTGAGATGCAGATATGGATGCTGCAGTAGCTGCCAGGTCACCTGCACACTGACTAACTGGAAGATCAGGCATCTCCTCACCACTCACATCCTCACTGGGGCAGGAAGGCTCACCGTGAACATTTGTGTCTATGTATCTCAGGAGATCTCCGTCCTGCTTTGATAGAAAAGCTTCCTTTGCTTTCTTTCTTTTTCTGAATGCTGTCCCAGAGGGGTGTTTTCTTCTTTCACTCATGACTGCTGTTCTGTGCCAGCTATAGAGGCTCTCAACACTCAATTGAAGGGGACAAATAAGCAGGCTGGTAGCAGGGACTGAGTGAGGGAAGATATCAGCCTAATTGGCTCCTACTACTTCAGTTGACTGCCTGTTCTCCTCAAGTGGGTTCAGGGAAGCAGCAGGAAACAGGAAGCTCCCTGAGAAGCTGGCGTTAATCAGTCCAAGCTCCTAGAGGGTCATAAGAGGCTCCTCGTCCTCTCTCTCCCTGAAGATCCTGCTGCTTTCTGTTATTCCCTCTCACCTTTTCTCCTGCCTTCCTGTTATGTCTCTTGTGCCCTCCTTCCTCCAGCACAGCACTCCACCATCTCTGTGCATCTAGAGCAGAGAGAATATATATGCACCAGCAGCAGACACAATTTTTTACACTCTGGGTCCTAGTGGCGCCCCCCCTCCACCCTCCACAGTCTGGGACCTGAGGCAGCCGCCTCAGTTCGCCTCATGGTAAGGCCAGCCCTATGCTTGGGGCTGTGGGTGGGAAGTATATATGCAAGAGTACCTGAAAAGCAGCTCCACTGCTTGTGAATTTGGAACCCCATAAAACAATACAATTTTTGGCTCCAATCCAGCAATTGATTGCTGGGGTACAGTCCAGGGCAGATTAAGACAGGGGCTTTAGGGGCTGCAGCCCAGGGCCCCAACTCAAGATAATAAATCACAGGCAGTGATCTCTGAGCCGCTAAAAGGGGTGCTCAGGCAGGCTTCCTGCCTGCCCTAGCCCCACGCCGCTCCCGGAAGTGGCTGGCTTCTGGCATGTCTCTGTGGCCCTTGGCAAGGGGTGGGGGAGGCGGCTCTGTGCGCTGACCCCACCCTCGGCACCGTCCCCTACAGGGGCAGCGCTTGCGGGCGCGGACAGCGTACGGCGACCCACTGCCCCCCTCCCTCCCAAGGGGCACGCAGAGACATGCTAGCAGCTAGCCGCTTCTGGGAGCGGCGTGAGGCTATGGCAGGCAGGCAGGCAGCCTGCCTGAGACGTGCTGCACGCCGGCCAGGAGCCACTTGTGGTAAGCGCCTCCCAGCCGGAACCTGTACCTTGCACCCCCTCCTCCACCTAACCGCCTGCCCCAGATCAGAATTCCCTCCTGCACCCAAACTCCCTCCCAGACCTCTCCTCACCAAACTCCCTCCCAGGAAAAATACTTGTATACAGAGGCCCCACAAAATCTAATAGCCCTGGGCCCACAGGAGAGTTAATCCGGCCCTGCTACAGTCAATTGAGGATTAGGGCCTTTTTTTTGCTCACAGTTATTAAATAATGAATTGTAGTTATTTATTGGAATAACAAACAACAGAATGTGAGAGAGAATTAAAAGATTTAGACAAGGGAGAAAAGATATGTTAGCAAATGGGATATGAAAATCAGTGAAGAGCCAGTGATGAAACTGGCAGACAATGTGCAGCTGTACCCACGCAATGCATCTTAACCTTAACTTGCGTTGCATCTCGCTTTCCAGATCTAGCCCTGCTTTGAGCAGAGACTCTCAATTGTGCTGAGCTGTCTGGTGGTTTTGTGAAGTGCGAAGAAGGCTGGTGCTAGGCAAGCAGAGGGAATGAGGAAAAGAGTGGGTGAGTGTTGTGAGGGGACAACATATATGCTGGTAAAGATCCATGGAGAGTTATAAAAATAAGCATTTTGTATTGGAAGCTGAATAGATTAGGGAGGCAGTGGAGGAATTATGTGAGGATGTATGTGAGTTTAGAGAGCTGAGGAGGCCATAAGGCTCTATGTCTATATGAACCTGAAGGACAAATGTTCCTTTTAGTTGAAATAGTGTAGAGATTAGCTCTTGACACACTAGCACATATTCAGTAGGGCCCTATCTCCTCTCGCTGCCCCCATTACCAAAATTAATCAGAAAAGTGTTTCCTTTTAGAAGCCAATCTTTCAACAGAACAACACAGCAAAAGCCTGTTCCAACCACTCCAGCACTCGAGCTATGACTTTATAACCACAATTGTAATATTTTGACCTTTTATTAAAAATATACAGTTACAACAATGGCACTGTAATAAAATAAAATTAAACACAGAGACAAAATTCATTGTTATATGTTTGCTGATATTAGAACAGCTACTGGAGTTTCATTTTCATAAAGACTCACACATACCACCATTTTTTCCATTTGTAGGAAAAACTACCTAAAAGAATAAGATCATCGGGTATCCACTCAAGTTTAACAAAAGTTCCTTTAAGAAAAATATAAATAATTAATTAAAGCATTTAGAATATTTGTTGACTAATATATATTTCATGGAATTATACAGACAATTTTTAAGCATGATCTTAAAAACATTTTATCGCTGTGCCTTTGTACAATCACTGACATTTAACCATTCTACCTCTCTGCACTAAATATCACATCACACCTTCCATTTATTTTAAAAAGAGACAAGGTGAGTTTGATATTCAGGAAACTGAAGGATTAACAGCATTGCCTTGGAATCACATAGTGCAGAAACTGGCAGACATTACGCAAGCTTCCTCAGTGCAGCTCTGCCAATGCACCTCAACCTTGACTGGTGCTATACATTGCTTTTCAAGTCTTGGCCCTGCATAGAGATGAGACTCTTAATTGTGCTGAGCTGTCTAGTGGTTTACTGATGTGCACAAATATAGGAGGAGCCCACCAAACTCACTATGACCTAATATAAGATATGCAGAAAATCTTTAGAGATGAAAAGTGTAGTACACCAGTGCACTGCTATTGCTCCTGACACTTTCCAATTATAACCTGATTTTTTTTTCTGATCAAGTTTTCTGGAAGCTGATGTGATAGAAAGTCATCCCATCAATAGGAAGGCTGAGACCTACAAGAAGTAATTTCACATAAATACATTATCTTAGATTTAAATCAAATTCTGCCCCTGGAGGTTTCAGATGAATGCAATATTTAAGAGCAGAAGAAAGCAGAGTAATAATCATCAGGAGTTTTGCCTCCCTTATTAGTTAAGCCGTACAGAGTTAGCTAATGCTTAAATGACTTATTAGGGGACCAATACTTGCCGGTGTGAAAATAAAGAGAAAAAATAGAATATCAGCATTCTGAAATATTGAGGACTGTGGTACTGTATGTTTAACCTCAATACTTGTCTTCTGAATTAAATAATCTCTTTGCTAATAGCCTTGCAAATATGTATATACAGAGACATATGCTGAAGTATCATGATATAATACTAACTGAATCATGCTTTTAGTTGCGCTCTTAAAATGATTAAAAATCAATTTCTGCCTTCTGAATGAGTGTATGATATTAGTAGACGGTTTGTTTTTGTTTCATATGTGAAACTTCACACTGTGCTTTCTATGACGAATGTACAGTATCCTGCATGCTAATCTAACAAATAGCATCACTGTTCAATATAAAGTAATTGCTTATAACAGGCCTTGAAAATGTACCAGACACCTAGTAGTTGGAGCATCAAGCCTGCCAGCCAGAAAAATGAAGCTCTCTGGCCCTCCCCCATCAGTGAGATCCGGGAAAATGCACTGAGTGAGAAGTTTGATGCAGGAATCAATGAGTGAAATCCTACGGCCTGTGTTTCACAGGAGGTCAGACTAGATGATTATGGTTCCTTATGACCTTATAATCTATGCCTCTTTTTAAAGCTGAAAAGGGAAGGGTACTGAGATTTCTGTTAGTGTGCTGTCCAGAATCCCTGCTTGGAGATCCATCTTTTACATCAGTCTCTGGCCTGTTGATTGATAAATTTGAAATGTCAACCCATTCTAGCTACCAAAAGTGAGAAGCTGTGATTCCATTGCTTTCCTTGCAAATGTAATATGTAAAAGTAGGTTGACCAGATGTCCCGTTTTTAAAGGGATAGTCCTGTTTTTTGGGACTTTTTCTTATATAGGCGCCTATTGTCCCCCACCCCCGTCCCTTTTTTTCCACAGTTGATATCTGGTAACCCTATGTAAAAGTTAAATATCAGCTAACAGAAAATTATTTCTAGTAGTAAACGTTATTTTTGCTACCAGGAATCTCTCCCAGGAATAGGAAAACAATCCCCCCCGATGATTTTCACATTCACAAGAATTTCAACAATATTATTCTGGATGTGGACTTGCTGCATTAACAATAAAGTACTGGAAAATATAATTTAATAAATTATACAGCCTCTAGGCTTTTGGATCAATGTTTTATGACTTGCCAGGGCACAGAAACGTTGTCAGAACCAGTTCAAACACTAACAGGATCAGTGAACTGGTAAGCACAAGTCCTGGACCATGTTAAAAAAAGAATATGCATTCCTGAATCCCAACAACTCTACCTACCTGCACCTAAACAGCAGCACCACCCACCTGCACACTTCATCCAATAGCCACAACCCCTCATTTTATCACCCCAGAAGCGTCAACTAATATTCATGCCTGTCTGTCTTGGGAGGAGAAAGAATATAGTTGTCTTCCTGTCATGAGGTGAAGAAGAAGGTGGGTGTCTGCCTGCATTGGCTTTAATGGCTGCCAATGTTTCAAAAACTCCTGAATAATCACAAATCCAGGAAATTCAAATACTAAATAGAGGGACTTGTGATCATCCCGTCCCACTTAATGTCAGGAAATAGGTTAGAATTACAAATGTCTGGTCACATGCCATAACTTGGAGTCTATTCCCAGAGTGAGGGTGGATATGTCCACTATATCAATACTGGGCATTTCCTTTGAAGTTACGTCCCTCAAAGGCCTAGTGGTCGAGGATTAGAGATAGCCAAGTGACACACTGGATGTTGGGCTGTAAAGCTCAGTGAACACCACCTTGACATATTTTTCATTATGCCTGGGGACACCATTGTCATAGAGTTGGGTGCTGTCAGATGTGGACACTGCAGAATGCCAGAGGACAAGTTGCCATGCTGCAACATCCTGTCTCAGCTGAGAAGATCAAGCTCACCACCATGAATAATGACAGGAAGGGAAAAGTATGCAAATATCGACATTGCTCTTTGTGATGAGAGTTGTCTATTAGATCTCCAGCTACACAAGGTAAAAAGAGATTCTATCTAAGATCCAGACCCAACCATTTGATACTAACCACTTCTGAAGATTGCCATCCGTGACAGGTTTAGGAATCCAGCAGCCAGTCACTAGGGAGGGAAATACTGAAGCAGAATGTCATATATCCTGCTACATATTTCCTACAATGGAAGCAGCACCTCCAGATACAGATGTACATGAAGCATTTCAAAGAAAACCCTCTGAGACTGGATATTGTGCTCTAGTTTATGTAATATACTTTAGGACAGCTGTGTTGGGAAACCAAATCCTTGCTTTACAGACATAACAAATGTACTCATTGTGGGAAAGATGTCCTTTACTCCCCCCCACCATCTCCACAAGCAGATAACTACTACATGGAACACATATCAGATATTTCCACTCCTATTTAATGTTCATTATCAACAGTTTTTGCTTTTGAAAATTCTCTGAGAACACTAATCAGATTTTAAATCAAAACAGCTTGCTGTCTGGTAGGGCCAACAGAACTGGTCGATGTATTTAATAAAACTTTATGTACAAAGCAGCAGTATCCATGAACTTAATGGTCAGAATATAGAGTCTACAGGGGTAATTTTTATTATAATTTATAGCGAGATTACCCATACTCTACAGTTTTCAGATTTTATTGAGATTTTTATGAGTCTATGTGGCTGCAGCAGTTAACTGCACTAGACATAGCAATGGTTCATAGTGAATGGGAACTGGCATCCTCATACATATTATGTCACTAATCTACCATAAGATATTAATTGCCATTGTCCAATCTAAGGCATTATTTAAAATCATTTCACAAGTAAAATAATTTGCTATAACTTAATAATAGGGGTGTGTATATGCCTATGGACGTATGTAATGTATGCACATATTTATGTATCTCCATCCATCTGTGTGTATATATATATACACACATACACACATCATATATACACAGATGGATGGAGATACATAAATATGTGCATATATATATATATAGATATATAGACATAAACACGAACACTGATTTTTCTTTAAACAAAGGACTTTTTTCATTTTAAACTGTCTGAAGTCATAAAACTCTCTCTCGTCTATATGAAACCGAACTACTGAAGCTATTAAGATCTTAATCACACCAATCATCTAATATACAAATACTCCATCACCATCATAAAACAAACCAGAGAAAATAACAAGAAAAAATATACTCAGGGAATAACCTGAACAACATATAGCAGAGGAACTATAAGGCAGTAAGAGATTCAAGTGTATAACTAACACACTTCAAGAATCCACCGGTACATAAGTTACTTTGGCCCCCCAGAAAATTTGCAGTAATTTGGTCCAAATGACACTAAAATTTAGAGGTGTATCAAACAGAAAATTAAGGGAACAGAAGGCAGAACAATTGTACCGGGGTCCTCAGTATGTAACATCTGTGTAAATAAAGTGAAATGGGAGAGGGTCGGACTCCAGCAAACATGAGGTACTGGGCCCCCAAATTTCTCTTGATGGGTCTGGTTACATATATGTTTTGTTCATATCCTAAACTGTATCAGTTATATCAAAGTAACAGCTTTGGGGCTCAGTTCTAGCTTTTTTTACTATGATGTGCGCTGATGGGGATGCAAAGTTGTAGAACCAGAGGAATTCTTCATGCCCAAAACAGGCAATGGCTAAATGCCTCAAGGCATATTCAGCAGTCCTCCTATACTTGCTAAATGAAGAATTAGAGTGTATCCCTCCCTGCCACCCCCCAAAAACAACAACAAACTGTCTCCAGGTGCTAGCAAATATGGTATAGGAAGGAATGAGATATAGACATGTCTCCTCCCTTTCAGACCTGGTAGCGGGAACTGGAAAGCCGGGCAGACTCAAGTAGGGAGAAGCACCCAGCATCTTCACTCCTCCTACTGAGCGTGGAGTGAACATTCTGGTGCCAGCTGCCCTGCAGGACTGGTACAGCACCAAACACTCTATTGGTGCCAAACAAACAATAAATGTAAGAATGAAATATAGTCTTTAAGAGGTCAGAATGTTTTGAACAAATGAATTAGTAGTTCCAGATGGGACAAAACCAAATTAGACATTGGCAAGTCTTTAGTATTTATTTTAAAATTAAAATTAAAGTCTTGTGCTGTAGGAGTCATCATACTTAAGTATGATTATTTTATTCTGCTTCCCTTAAAAATAGCCTCTGTCTCAAATGCATGATAAAACATATTTTGTCCTACCAATGTTTTAGTTCCTTCATTCCAGAAGAATTGCTATTTCTCTGGATTCTTAAATAAATGAAGCTTCTACATTAATGTGAATTCCATCTTAGGACATAAGTCTCTTCTCTTTCTGTTTCACTCTGTGGCTAGTCACTGCCATTCGTTTGCTCCTTTCCCAGAACCATTGATGGTTCTGCCAAACAAAGCAGGGGGTGTATTCAGCTTGCAAACGTTTTAGATATTCAGTAAATGCGTAGGAGGAAGCTTGGGTGGAGTGTGTTCACCCTCAATGGATTTTTGTGCACACCCAAAAGAAAAAAAAAAAGCAGATAAACTCCACCCTGTTGGAAAACAGGTCAAAACTAACAGTGAATGGAGATGCAGAGACACAGAAAAATCAATCTTCCCACATAAAGCAACAAACACAGTTTATACAGACCTATATTACCTGACCTTTAGAGTCATGGTACAAATTGAATAGTCCTTAATGTTGAGTTTCTAACTTTATAGTATAAACTGCTACTTAAGACAAACAGTCTCCTATGGAGTGCATCCTTAATAGCTTAAAAGACTCTATTACCAACTTACCGGTGAGTAAAAATAGTCTAGTATGGGGAATTTCCTACTGTAAATATAGGGAATACCTACCCAAACTAGTAATGTTTTTCTTACTGATTAATATCTTAGCTACTGGAGAACATATAAAAGACAACTTTTTAAATACATGTGGAGTACGTTCCTCATATGATGTAATAAGATGCAACAGAGGTACTCCTGAGATGGGCCTAAAATACACTATAAACACACACACAATTACATGATCCCCCGAATGTTCCTCCTCTGCATTCCCTAGGGGGTGTGCCCCACAGTTTGGGGACCACTGTCTTATATCAACGGTCACCATTGCTGAACAGAAATATTTTATTCAAGTCTCTCAGGAGTCTTTAATACGTTGGAATGCTTTATTTACTCCTGAGGGAATTCCGCACTAAAAAATGAAAAATTCTGCATAAAAATAATAAAAATTCTGCACACAGTATTTAAATTTCTAAAAAATTCTGCAAATTTTATTTGTTTATAAATAAATATGGAGGCTCCAGCATGGCAGTGGGGCGCACAGGCTACTGGCTGCACAGAGGAGGTAGATCACCCTGCAGCCCCCTACCCTATCCCAGGACACGGACTTGATGGTGAGGCTGCACTTGACCCTGACATAGTGCAAGGGTTGGGCCTGCCCCAGAAACACGTAGGGCCCTGCCCCTACTTGCTAGGTGCACCAGGTGTGGGCAGGCAGACTCAGCCTGGCAGGATCCATGTGTGGAGGGGCTTAGTGTGGGGGGATCCAGGTGTGCAGTGAGCAGGTTTTGTGTGGGGCAATCTGGGTGCAAGTGGCACAGTGGGAGATCTGGGTGTACAGGGGCTTGTTGGGGTGGGGGGATTCCAGGTGCTGGGGCAATGGGACTCTGCAGGGGGGTTCGGGTGAAGGTGGTTGGGGCTCAGCAGAGGGGTCTGGATGCCGGGTGGGGGTCCAGATGCAAGGAGTGGAGCTTGGCAGGGGGTCCAGATGCAGGTTAATGGGGATCGGCAGGGGAGTCCAGGTGTGGGGAGTCAAGCAGGGGAGTCCAGGTGTATATGGGGTGGGACTCAGCGGGGTGGGGGTTCAAGTGCGGGAGGCTCAGTGGGGGGTGGTCTGGGTTCAGGGGTGGAGGTCTGGATGCAGGAGAGAGGGGATTGGCAGGGATCAGAATGCAGGGGCGGTGGGCCTGGGCGAGGTGGGGGTTTAGGTGTGGGGGGCTTGTCGGGGGCATTTGGGTATGGGGGGCTCTGGATGCACAGGGGTTGGGTGAATGGGGGAGCAGCTCCCCGTGGCTGAGGAGTGATGGGGGAGGGAAGCAAAGGAGGGGGTGCGGAGCACATGGGGGAGCAGCTCCCCATGGCTGAGGAGTGATGGGGGCTCGGCAGGTAGGGTGACAGGAAATCTGTGAACGCAGTGTTGCAGAATTCCCCCAGGAGTATTTATTGCATAGTAATAGTGGTCACCAAAAGCATTTCCCAAAGTTGTCGATAAAACACAATGTAGTTGTCCTAATCCTGCAGCATTTACTGAGGTAAAACATCAGTTGAAATAAAGGGGAGCTTTGCCTGAGAAAGGACTGTGGGATAGGACCCATTGGAAATAATATTCCTAACTCTATGTCTATACCTTCTTTTATTATATATAGAAAAATTGAAGTAAATTATTCAGACCTTTAGCCAGGCCACTTCACCTTGAGTGGTCCCTTGAAATATGTGTTATGCTAAACAGTCTGTTCCACCTTGTATTTAGCTGTGACATTCCGAATAAGTTTTCCTGACCGGAGGAAGAGCTCTGTGTAAGCTCAAAAGCTCATCTCTCACTAACAGAAGTTGGTCCAATAAAAGATATTACCTCACCCACCTTGTCTCTCCCTACATTAACACTGGGAAGTCACTCCCTACCCCTCAGTTTATCAAGGTGCCATCAAATATTTTTATACATCCTTATTAAGCCAACTTTTTGTTAAATAAGATTTTTTTTCTGAAACTACCTATTAATAATACAGTGTCGTTCCGTAACAGTCTGCAAAGTCTCACTAACGCCAATGGCCGGTGAGGATGCACAGCATGACTGGGTCTAAGTCAGTGTGGGTTTGATTTTTCAAACTGCTGGCCCCCTAGATGGTGCTAAGCTGCCTCAACTCCCACTGACTGCAGTAAGAGCTCAGGGCTCTAAGCACCTCTCAGGCTCAGGCTCTGCTTGCAGACCGGGACTTTTCTTCTTTGTTATAGGTAATTACTCCATGTCCCCCCCAAAAGCATGTAAATGCATAAGATAAGAGCTGAAATTTTAAAGGAGATGTCGTGTCCTAAAATGCTATATTAACACTTTTGGTGTGACAGTCAGGGCCGGCTCCAGGCACCAGCTGAGCAAGCTGGTGCGTGGGGCGGCAGATTGTTGGAGGAGGCATTCTGCCCAATCCTAGGGCAGCACGGCTGCTTTTTTTTTTCTGCTCCAGCCGCCCTGTAGGGGGCAGCGGCGCAGAGAACCAGAGTGCCCTGAAGGGCAGTCCTCTTCCTTCCCTCCCCGCCGACCAGAGCGGAGCCCTCGCGGGAGGCGGCAGGAGGCAGCGCGGCGGGAGGGGCCGTGTGGCAGTGCCCCTGCTGTAGCCCTGGCCGCTCCCTTCTCTCTCTCTCCCGCCCGCTTCCTCCCCCTTCCATCTCCAAGCCGGTCCCCCTGCACCCGTGCTCCAGCCGCGCCGCAAGTTTTTTTTTTTTTTTTCTGCTTGGTTCGGCCAAAAAGCCAGAGCCGGCCCTGGTGACAGTCAGACTAAAGCAGACACAGAAATGAGAACGCAACTTCATTTGGATACTGTATACGTTTTCAAATTTCTGTGTACTGGCCAGTAACCAGTAAAATGAATGAGTAAGTATTGGAGCAGTTCCTGTACAATGGAAACCTAAAAAAAGTTTGAATTTTAAAATTGTTTTTCAAAGGGGAATTCAGGAGTTTTGTACACACAGACACGCTTCCGCTCATTAAGTCTGTGGACACGCTATCTTTCTTTGCATTCACACCTGACTCTTAGTTTTAGAGAAAGAGTTTGAGATAATGGGGGAACATGCAAATGGGGCATTTCAGACATGCAATGAGATGGAAGATAGTGAAGATGGCACTCAAAGAGTAGTTTGCAAGATAAGGAGGAGAATCAGGACAGCAAATATTGAAGGGAAAAGAGAATTCAAGCAGAATAAGAACAGAGAAGTGTCCTGTTGACTTAGCTAGAAGGCAGCAGTTAGGAATCAGGGCAGTTTTGTTGAAAAGAAGAGAATCCAGATTGTACGGTTCAAGGGAAGAGATAGGGGAAGAAATGTAGGCGGTAGGAGCAGAGAGCACATTTCAGTGCTTGGGCAAAAGGATCATTTGGAGATGAGATGTTAGAGAGAAAGATGGGATCAAGGGAATGTTTTCTTAATATACAAAAAACAAAATGTGTTTTTAGGCAAAACAAAAGTAGCTGGATGGGCAACTGGGCACGGAGACAGAAGAAGAGGAAAAAGCACACTCAACAATAACACCTATGGGCACTGATAGAGAAAAGTATTTATTCTGCAAAGCACTTAAACAAGTGCATGTGCTTAAGTCCCAATGAAGTCAACAGGACTTCAGCCATGTGCTTAAGCACTTTCCTGAATTGGGCCTAGTAACACTAATGCTACTTTTGACTTGGATAAATGCAAGGCATAAAGAATGTACAGATTAAGAGCCAGATTCTGCCACTGACAATTGCTCATGTTAACTGAGAGAAGAATTGATCTCTAAACATTTCTTTTTACATTTATATAAATGATCAACCATCAGGTGAAAGTTGAAGGCACACACAAATTTTAGATAATTCTGAATCTGTGTGTCTCATTCATTTGACTGGAGGATATTGGCACCAGTTTAATTTGCAGAGCAATGCCCTTTTATTATAAGTATATATTTATTACATATGTTAACTCAAAAAGCTCATCATTGAATTTAAACTATGATATGCATATATGAAATTAAAGTTTAGCTGTCAATTTATGCAAAATATATTGTTTATTGCCTTTCTTATTTGTATTGGTTTACATAACAAAAAAAGAAAAAACATGCCAGAAAGAGCTAACAAAGAATGGCTACCTATTTTGGATTGTTACCATTATCCTTTTATTATAATTATTCAAATTAACTTGTACATTTCTATCAGAAGTATCAGTGACAGCAGAAAGGGTGCAGCTGAAGAGAAAAAAATTAAAGGACAGCTTAATCCCTTCTTTTTCTCTAGCTGTACATTCAGAGGTGCAGTGGTGCTGGGTAATGATCTCTGCCAATAATAGCACAAAGGAGAGGTTGTCAGGGTAGCTCAGTATGTCTGCATCTGAAGCTTGTGGGCTGAAATCCCTACAGTACACTAAATTCTGGAATTTTGCTGGTGAACGGGGGTAGTGAGTTTCCACTCTCACAAACTGGGAAAGTACTGACTACAGATGTAGTTGTAACTATTGCCAGTTACCACCTTTGAAAAGTAAACCAACAGTTTCTGTACCCAAGGACAATATTCGTCAAGCTCAAGGTCAGATTCAGCTCAATCCCAATGCAAAACTCCAAAACAAAACATCAAATCAAGATTATTTATTTTACAACTATTTTATAGTATGTTGCACCATGCTACTTTCATTTATCATTTTTTACATAATGGCACAGGGCCCTAAAATTATGTCATTGTATAAAGTGTAATAAAATGTCTTAACCCACCATCATTTCCAGTTTCAGAACAAAAACCAGATATGTTCTGAGTTAGTTTTGCATGTTCTGAGCCTATAAAGAGGATAAGTTCCATTTTTGCAAGAGGCTTGGCTGGTTGACTTCCATACTAAAGCTAGGGGACTGAGGCAATGGGAGGGGAAAAACAAAGATTTATGAACAACATGATGCTACTAAAAAACATAAAACCCCACCATTGCCAACAAACGTAATATTATTACACCAGAAATAGACAGAAGAGTCAAAAGAAACAATCTTTTGGGAATGACTGCATGAATCTCTTAATTAAGCAATAATAAACTCTAGGGATGTTATAAAGCATAATGCTAAATGCTTTTCTGTCTCATGAGCCCTGAAAGTGAGATTAGCTATTAATACTCTCCCCTGCAGCTTGGAGCAATAGGTCATTTTGGGGGGGGGGGGGGGGGGGGAAGATGTGACCATGTTCTATTTATCAACATGCAATGATCTTTGCCTCTAGCCTCCCTCATGTTCCTACCATTGCCACTAACATTTCTTGGTCCATTGTGCTTATAAAGCACCAATCACCATAGTATCTAGGCGGGCCGCAGGTTGCCCGCCACTGATACACACATGTATTTTCTGTGTTCTTCCGTCCACCTTTTTCCTGTCTCCCTTTCTCCTCACATCTCATCAAAACTACTCCTCTTCTGCTCTCCCAATTCCTAATATTTTCTCCTCTCCTATAACTTCAGTGTCATCTTCTTGCTCTCTGCCTTTGCCCTTACAACTCTTTTCCACTCTCATTTTCCTCGTCTTTGGAGATCTTTCTCAATACAGGCCAACCGTTCAGCCCGCACTCTCCTTCTCATGCATTCTCTCCTACTTTCATGCTTGCATCTTGGGTTTTATTTCCGTAAAACTGATTAGCACCATTCACATCCCCTGTTTTCTCCTTCCATTCTACTGTTCATTCCAACAGAAACAACCTGAGGCAGGGTCTCCCACTGGCCCTCCTTAGGCTGAATGAAACCTGGTTCTATACCTTCCACTCTGCATCTGTCACTGGTTTTTGCTTTGGAGGCCTTTCCTTCTCATATTGCTGCAACAGCGCTGTTCTCAAACTGAACCTCTCTCTCTTTTGCCTCACTCCTTTGCCTTTCTTAGGTCCATTCCAACTAGCGGTTTTCTCCCTGTCCTTCTGAGTGGCTTTTTACTATTTCCCCATCTTCCTATTCCCTAATTTCAGTGCCAGGCACTCAAATACCAAAGTGATGATTATTAGTCATGATGGACAAAATTATCTCTGGTGCCACTCTATTGAATCCAATTAAGTTACACCAGGGATGAATCTGGCCCCATCTGTTCTTTTGTTTTAAGGTTTCTTAAACTTTGTGGTAAAATAAGCTTCAGCAGATGAAAAAAAATAGGTTTATAAAGTTAACAGCATTTTCAAAAGAACTGTTATTCAGCTACCACAGGTTCATTTATGCTTTACAATGTTTCAAATGAGCCTGGGATATGCAAAGCCAACTTGTCTTACCTTTAACATGGCTTCTCCCATCCTCCAACAGCGGTACTACTATAGTGTTGTTCATATTTCCAGGTGATCTCACAGCTGTGTAGACTACAGGTACCGACTGCACTACCACTGGAATGCGGTGCACATGACTCACTTTGTTGGACTGTAAGTTCATGGGGCTTGAAGGTGGTACTGGATGGATTATGTGCAAAAACTGCTGGCCTCCAACACCAGATGCAGAGGCCACAAGAGGGCCTGGAGTTAATACTGATGGCACAGATGCCGCTGAAGATACTGATGTTATTACCGTAGGGGAGGAAGCTGGCCGACTAGAAGAAGAAGAAGTTGAAGTAGAAGAAGGAGAGGAGGCTGATGCTGTCATGGAAACCGGTGAAGATGAGGCTGCTATAGGGGATGACCTGGCTTTGTTTATTGACAAGTCCACTGGTTCAGTTTGTGTTTGGAAATGGTCTGTAGATAATGAATCCTCTGGGGGATCTGCCTTCATGTTATTTAACAACAAGGGTACAGCTTCCATGTCTGGATAGTTGTGGACGTTTGGAGACTGTGGGGGAAAAAAGGAACATGTTTATATTTTTAGTCACTGATATTAAATATTGGGCTAAGACAATTTAAACATTTAATTGATCATGCACATTTAACATGCAGTTCACACTTGGTTCTTAAGGCCACTGGAGATTTGTTTCTGTTCAATGTGGCAGCTCATGGCTGAAGGGGCAAAACATCAAGTATGAGGTGAAAAATATGCGTACTTCATCAGCAATATAAAATCCAACTAATATTTCCACATAATTGAATTGGAACAACATTTCTCTACTAGCTTACCATTAATAGTAGACAGTATTTGATTCCAGATTGCAACACTGCAAAATGACGTGTAAAAAGCAATTGATGGGCTTTTTCAGACCTCACTTAATCTAATAAAACTCTTTCATACAAAAATACAATTAGTAACCTTTCTGTGTGTTTCTTCTACAACCAGGCGGCTCAGAATACAGCCTCATAATCTCTAGAATGCTAGATATCTCAGAAAATCATTGCTGACGAGCTAATAAGAAATGTCCAAAATCCATTGTTTCAGACACACTAAGTATCATACAATAAATTAATCCTCTACTGAGTTTTTAGAATTAAACTATGTTAGATTTTTTGTTGAAGGCTTTTCCATTGCTATTTCGAGCAAAAAACAAAACAAAAACAAAAACAAAAAAACCCCAACAAATTCCAGGACACCAAGAAGATATAATGTGAAAGAAAAGTAGCAACATTTAAAATAAAGTAAAATAATAATATGAGTATAATAATAACAATCTGATCATAATGGGAAACCTTACACCTGAAATTCCTAAATATGAAAATATGAGATATTCTAAAAGCCCCTGTCCATTCCAGGAAAGGAATATTTGGGGAGTTTGATTGATCATGATCTGAACTGCATTCACCTTCATCTTCCCTCTCCCCGCCAAAAAGTTCAATGGATGAATGACAAAAATGTTTAGAGGCATTAGACTTCTGTATGTGGGAAGAGTGAAAAAATTGGGACTGTTTAGTTTAGAGTGGAAATGAATAAAGAGACATGAGACAGGTACATAAAATGATGAATTAAACCAAATGGTATAGAGAAGGCCTTCTTTTTATCCTCTCTCTCTCTCTCTCTCTCTCTCTCTCTCTCTCTCTCTCTCAGGGGGACATCTAATTAAATTGAATGGCAACAAACTATAAATTGATTAAAAGAAATACTTTCTTTATACAATACATAATCAACCTGGGGAACTCATTAGTACAAGATGATCTTGACTTTACAAGTTTAGCAGAATTCTAAAGAAGGATTAGGCATTTATATTATACTATACAGTGAAGAGTGAGGTTGGTTTTGTGGCTAAAGTGGTGCATTGGGACTAAGCAAACCTGGGTTCCAGTTCTGGCTGTGACATATGCTTCTTGTTTGATTTTAACTTAGTCTCTCGGTGCCTAAGTTCTCCACCCATAAAATGGGGATAGCAACAAGTTTTTTTTTTGCCCTCCCCATGTCCCCTTCGCATAGTTAAAAATGGTAAGATCTTTGGGACAGGGATAGTCTCTCTCTATATGTATGTATATATGTACCTCTGTATAAATGTACACCCATGCCAGTTGGGGCCGCCGCATGCTATTGTAGTACAAATAATCAAAATAATAATTATATTATATAGCTAATGAAAACATGCACAGTTCAATAGATAAGATAATTCTCTACACACTTACAGGATAGAAAATACCATGTGTCAGGGCAAACACCAATCACTGACTAACGTGGTTATAAAGAAATATTCTTAATGAAAAAAATTATTCCATAATTGTCCACTATGTACTCTTGTACCTTCCTTTGAAACATCATGCACTAGCCATCATCATCTGAACTACATGGACCACTGGTCTGGGAACTTCTATGTTGATCTTGCGGCAAGGTGGTAAGTAGTTGTAAGAATGGGACAGAGGAAAATGTATCTTTTTGACCATATAATTTACCACCTTGAATCACAGACTCAGATTTTTAGGTCAGAAGGGACCATCATGATCATCTAGTCTGACCTCCTGTACATTGCAGGCCACAGAACCTCACCCATTCCTGACACTCTACACTTTTTAGCTCTTTTACTTTAAAAAAAATGAAAACTACATACAAGATATAGAGTAGATTGGTTGCTACCACAAATCATGTCACAGAATTTGGCAAGGTTAATCTCAGAACAGGGCTCTACATTTTATTGTGGTAGTTCTGACTAGTGTTTTGAAATAGCTGGCTTGCTGAGACCCCTGCCTATCATATTGACAAGTACTGTCTCATTGTACTACCTGTTATCTATTGTCTTATACTTAGTCTGTAAATGCCTTTGGGCAAGTATTGTCTTTTTTGTTCAGTGTTTATACAGAGCCTTGTACTAATGGGGTCCTAGTTCCTGTCTTTGTCTTCTAGTGCTACGGTAATACAAATAAGTAACAATAGTAACAACAATAATGTCCATACAACTGCATTTGAAAACTTAACAAACCTCACAAGAATTTCCTAAAACAGAAATGAAAACCCTCAAAAATCAAGAGGGTTTAACCATGTCTGTACTTCAGTAAATTCAGGATCCCAATAATTCATTTTAGTATGCATTGTAAGAGACAGCAGGATGCATTTGAAGCCACTGATGCTTTGGAAATCTTGTACACGAAATAAAAATGGTACAGTCTCAAAAAGTACCCCCTATTTTGTTCGGGTGGATGGGAACACATAGCTCTGCACCACCACTCCCTGCTTGACACTGACCTACTCCAGAAAGAATCTGCCATTCTGTATGGATCTCTGTCTGCCATCGAGGACATTAATTGAGATTGCAAAAAGTTTAGATATCAGCTGTGTTTGAATTCAAATTCTAAACATTAGATCATCATTATTTTCTGGAAATGTACGGTATGAACAAACATTTTCCACTCAGAAGTATTATTCTAGCCTTAAAAAAGCAGGAACTCTTTGAATGAGAAAATGTATTTTTAAACAAGGGGGATAGCTGAATTCTCAGCATGTTATTTTTTGGCATCTTCCTAGAAATGTAATTAACTATTGCCTTCCTGTCACTGAACGATGAATTTTACAGTTACATTTAATCTACCCACTTTTTATTCAATAATGCAAACCAGAAGGGTCAGAATACCATTGCTAAAGGGATCAGAGGAAAATGTAGGTTCGGCTGTTCATTCAGCTTATGAAGAATGTCGAATGAAAAGCCAATGGGGCTCTGTTCCAGCCCTGCCTTTAGTCACCTTTATCACATGAACTGGTGATGTTGGGGCCTAGCACTGAAAAACTGTTTGACGTCTGGAAAAGCCTCTTCCCATACGGCTACACTGCCAAATTGCTGGGTGGATTTTTTTCACCTCCCATCAGGCATCCAGGGAGGTCTGGTTGGGGGGAGCGGGGAGTGTTCACTTAATTGTCACAACTTTGGCAGGTTCCAGTGAAGTTGGTGGGTTAAAAACGTCTGATGACAGATCACTGTAACTCAATGGGCTGCTTGGATATAACCCAGAGTACAACATGACATGGTGAGGGGTGTGCCTCTTTGTCTCACACAGCATTTGGCTCTACTTATCTCATAGCTCCAGCCTCCAACGTGGGGGTTCCCGGGTATGCCTGATGGTGTAGAGAGGGTATTTCTTTCATACTCACCATCAGGTTTGTAGAGCCCGGGGCCTTGGTGCTCAGTTGAAATTGGCACTGGAACAGTCCAGCTGGGTAGTTTGAAGAGTGGGTCCCCATTGGTTAAGGGTTTTTACTAAAGTTACTGCCTCTGCATTTAACAATATTATAGCGTATGTCTTGTCTCCCTTTTAAAACTTGAAATCAATACTTCCTATAGTGCTCTGCTCATAAATTTGCCAGTAACAAATACTACCTGGATCTCTATATGTATCAGTCCACTGCTACTAGATTGGAAAAAAAAGTTAATTTGACACAGCATAAAAACAAAATAAACAAAAACACCCAAAAAGCAAAAACATTATTGTGCATTTCAAGACTATTGTATAAATATGCTGGATGACACCTCATACCATGCTTTTCAAGCCTACCTACACAGAAACAGAGTTCTACTTTGTCGCCTTCCTACTCTTTCCCTGAATGTTACCTTTCCTTGCCATACTTTAGTCTATATTCTAAAGTCCTCTCCCATGACTATTCCAGTCATGTCACAACTCCTTTGAATCTCTTCCTTGGTTCTTGTCTATATCTAAAACAGGGATCGGCAACCTTTGGCATGCGGCCTGCCAGGGTAAGTACCCTGGCAGGCCGGCCCGGTTTGTTTACCTGCCGCGTCCGCAGGTTCGGCCGATCGCGGCTCCCACTGGCTGCAATTCACTGTCCCAGGTCAATGGGGGCTGCGGGAAGTGGCGCGGGCCAATGGATGTGCTGGCCACCGCTTCCCACCGCCCCCGTTGTCCTGAAGTGGCAAACCGCGGCCAGTGGGAGCTGCGATCGGCCGAACCTGCGAACGCAGGTAAACAAACCAGCCCGGCCCTCCAGGGTGCTTACCCTGGCGAGCTGCGTGCCAAAGGTTGCCGATCCCTGATCTAAACGATGTAGGGCTTATAATTTCTGCACTCCAAAGATACCTAACAGATCTGGGGAACCAGCAGAGGCTATAAACTCTGCAGGACCAGAGAGAATCTTGACTTCAGCAACCCTTCTCAGTGCTGTACAAGTTACAAGCTTCACAGGTTACTCAGCCCCAGTAAGACTGTCTACTCTTGTGGAGTTATTTTGCCCTGCCTGATGGAATTTATAAACTCAACAAAGAGCTGTCGGAATCTAAATTCCTCTTGCTCCCTGGCAGTGTTCTCACCAGGAGAAATACGTTGTTATAAGCTGCATCAAAAGTCCCTGATGAGGACAATGGAATAAACTAAGTTTAGAATTCATACAATAAACTGGCTTTGAGACAAGAAGTTAAAAAAAAAAACAAGTCAGAAAACCTCCAATTGTTTGAATTATCACATATCAAACACCTTGTCTGATTATCATCAAACTGTCCCACGTTATTCTCCACTTGCAGTGGAATTTACACGAACAGTTTCAGATAAAAGTATTTTGTTTTGGCAAAGTTAAAGGAGAGTAAAAATCAAACTTGTCCTGAAAAACAAGCCACAATGAACCACAATCAACCACTGTTGCTCCATCACAATGGGGTTCAGCCCTCTGTGCTGTCAGAATTAGGGTGGGCTTAAGTGCCATAGCTTTCACCTCTGATTTTCATGCTTGGCGGGCAAGATTTAAGTGACCAAGAATATCTTACTATGGTCTTCCTAATGCTTCACTTTCAAAAGAAAAACATACTAGATTCCAAATAAAGAAAATGACTTAGCATAGCACAAATAATTCTGCTTTAAGTAACACAATGATATACTTGGAATTCTTGTACAAGAAAAAAATGCATGTAGAAAGATTGGATTTAAGAATGTTTAATCTTATAGCTCAGTTTTCCCTCATTAAAATGGAAAATGTTCCTATTTCTTCATGCAGATGAGGGTGGAGACTTATTTAAATGAGTTCCCCAAGCTTGATGCAACTCATCCCATGAAGTAGGCAAACTTCTCCTCCTCATCCTCTCAGGTCTGGACAAGGCACTCGTGGAACAGGAAAACTCTAATACATAATCAGTTTACATGGTCTTTTGGCATTCCAAAGAGCCACATAAGTAGAGTTCAAAATAGGGTTATTCCCCACCCCTCACCAACAGCATCTCTTGTGGGCAAAACTTTTTTTGTTTAATTTAATAATTGTATGAATTAACTTTCTTTTAAAAGTAATAAAATAGATATCTTTGAAAAGGCCTTTCCATGATGGAGATGACATTCACAATACAGACAATGCATCTTACTCGAAAAGCTCCAACCAGCCAACCTTTCCCCCCGCCCCCAAAAAAACACTCTGAAACAAATCAACCTTAAAAAAGATTAAAGTAAATTAATAAAATCTAAAAATGTCAAGAACAAAATCCCTGTCCCATGAAGAGTTTTTACCACCCAAAGACAGAGACTCCATGAAGTCCACTGGAGACTTTGCTAAAGCTACTGATTTTATCTGAAAGGTACCCAGATGGGTATAGAATAAGATACATAAGTCCAATTCAGACACCCATTTTTGAAAACTTAGCTTAAGTTTTAATATGCTCTAAAACTACCAAGTGAACAGTCTTTTGTGTTTGTTCACTTAAGGCTGCTGCCTCAAGTGTTTTTAGGATGGCAGAACGGCTTCGTTTAGATTCATTACCTAAATGATCACACTTAAAGAAAAGCAAAACCCAGAAAGCTGTGTCTGTCTTATACTCTTTTTGCTTTTCATTGGCAGAGTAAAATAAAAAATGGTTCACAAAAAGTTAACACAAAACAAAGATCTACATTTTTTCCAACTTCCATTTGCAAATTTAATAGCTATTGGATAGAGAAAATTTTATAGTCCTCTTCTCTGGGGCTGATTCACTGTTACCTATGCACCTTGTGCAGTCATTTACAATAGGCAGAATGAATGCAAAATGATGCTAAATGCTACCAAATCCATCACTTTGCACTGGTGTGAATGACTACATAGGGTTCAGGGCAACATAGACTCGGGCCCATTAAGCTCAGACAGAGCTAAATTTTACTACTACACCTTTAAGAGTGCAACGTTTTTTACCGTATGGTCATATGATCAAATATAATATTCATTTAAATAATGTTGTGCAGGCAAGGATCTAATGAGCTTTACAAATATTACCTGTGAAGTAGGTTAATAGTATTATTCCTATTATACAAACATGGAAATTGTGGCACACAAGGCCAGATCATCAGCTGAAGTAAGTGGTCATAACTCCAAGGAGCTACCATGATTTCTACAAATTAAGGACCTGCCCTAAAGGATTTAAAGGAAAAAAATTCAAATGCAGATGCTTCAAGTTAGAAACATAAAATCTAAATTATTATTAGATTCTAATAGCACTCACGGTGTGCTAGGTAACTTACACAAAGGAAATTATCCCTGCCCCAAAGAGTTTATAATCTAAGACAAACAACGTGAAAAGGGTGGGAGAGAGGGATATAATTTAAATATGTACATGTTTTGTACACATTTTGTATACGTTATACAGACTTCTAAAAATTAAGTACACATTAATAACCTGGCAATTCTACTTAGGTATCAGGCTGCAGCCCGATCCCGAATGTCTACAAGCCTGAATCAGCTGGCACAGATCAGCTGAAAGTGTCTAATTGCAGTATAGACATACCCCAAGTTGTCAAACTAAGTACTAAAGCTTGAAAATTTTGGTCTGAAGTAATTTACCTTAGGTCATATTACAGTCATAGAGCTGTGGCAGAACCGAAGTATTATCTGTATAGTGTTGTCACCTAAAGTCTGCAGATAGATACTGGGCCCCATTGTGCTAGGGTCTGTGTATGTGTACCCCTAGGAGGCAGAGACTGGAGTTCCCTGTGCTAGGCTCTGTGCACATTACACTGTACCCTTAGATGGGTTATTAGCTGCAGGTATTGAACCCGTGACCTCTGGCTCTAAAAGCTAAGAGACTCAGCTCTCTTGGTCAAGGCTACAGCACGTTGATCAACCCAGCCTCTAGAGGGGGCCAGAGTGCCATGCTGAGTAAATGGTTACATACACATATATAACTAAATAAAATGTAATACAATAAAATTCACTGTCCCAAAGAGCTTATAGTCTACTGCATGATAAGAGCCAACAGATGGAGAAAACACATTGTGGAAGGTCAATGTAACAGTGAAACTAGAATATTAAGCAGTTGCCTCAGCTTAATACTTGTTTGATTTCAAAATGGATGCTTTGAGCTCTGAATATTTAGAAATAAAATTGTCATTATTGGTATGGTTCTTGAGCAAAAACCAAACAGAGCACACATGCTGTGTATTGCAAATGGCTCTTGTGTACAGCTTCGTTTTTATAAAGCTTGTTTATATAAAGTATATAATGGAGATACTTTAATAGTATTAACACGCATACATCATACATATATACATGCAAATATAAAATATAGGCATGTTAATACTATTAGAGCATTTCCATGACCCTGCTATTTCAGGACTGTTCTTTGCAATACAGCTTTGTTTATATGTATGTAGGACCTACAGAAAAAGATGCAATTTAAAAAGAACCTAGTCAGAGATGGGAAGATTGAGTTTAAAACTAACCATGCATAAAACAGGAGGATGACATCAAAGTTTCCTGGTATGAATAATTTAAACTACTTGATAATATTGCTTTTACTTATCCTTATCTTTTCTATTCACACTAAGGTATTATTATTAAGGTATTATATACAAATTAGGCTCTGACATCATACTGTTACAGCAACAGAAAAGAACATATGCCACAATTACAACATATCTTTGGCAACAGCTCAGACTTGGAGATGGGAGAAGTGGTTTAGAAGGAAAAGAGATCACTTTCCAAATAGCATTAATTTTTAAACACAAGTTTAACAGTGAACACAAATACATTTCATTTTCAAATTACTTCTGTTTAAATAATACATTTCTAAAGACTGAATAAGCATTAAAGTTAGTTGTTAATTCCACCTTCATTCCCAAGACTCAGAGAAGAAGTACCACAGGACTTCTCCACTGGCACTGAAGGAAGGCTGGTGACTACTTCCTTCCAAAGCCAATGTTACTTACACCATGGGTTGTTTGACAGATGAAAGACAAAATGATACATTTCATTCTCTTTGGCATTACTAAGGTCATATCTAAACTAGCAAGCTTACAGTGACACACCTGTACTGATGCAGCTGTGCCGCTGTAAGATCGCTCATGTAGCCACTCTATGCTGACTGGAGAGAGCTCTTCTTTCAATATACTTAAACCACCCCCAATGAGCAATGGTAGTTATATCAGTGGGAGAACTCGTCCGCTGACATAGCACTGTCCACACTGGCGCTTCTGTCACTGTATCTATGTGGCTCAGAGGGATGTTTTTTTCACACCCCTGAGTGACATAAGTTATATACTGAGAAAAGTGCTAGTGTAGTCATAGCCTAACTCTACCTGCTGTCATTGATCCTTTCCCCAAACTTGAATCAATAATGTATTAAAAAAGCTAGATGTTCAGCATAGATGTATAATTTATATTTTAACAGTATTATTAAATTGCTCCATAAAAGGGAGAAACGGAGAGAAATTCAATGCATGGCACAGTAATTTATAGGTAGGGTACAAGGCAATACTTCAAGAGAAACAAGAACCTAAAAAAGGCATAAAACAATAATGGTGTTTGGCCTAGTCTAGAATATTGCTTATGTACAATACACAAAGCATATTTATAATATATTTCTGGACCCTGTACCTATACTTCAGTTTCAGGATAAAAGATAAAAACTTATAAATAAATGGCAGAAAATATCATAGAATCATACCAATTACTTCAGTGGGATTATTTGTGTAAGTAAGTACTAATGTCATGAATGAAAGCTGCAAGGCTGGACAGTTAGAACTTTTAATATTTCCTCATTACTCAATGCTTTCAGCTTCTAATCACTTTTGTTGTTCTTTTCTGAACTTCTTTCAACCTGTCTATATCTGTCTCATACTGCAGTGCCCAGAAATGACTATAATATTCAATGTGAAGTTTTAGTTGTGCTATAAAGAGGGAGAACAATTACCTCTTGCTCTATTTTGTAATGACTCTGTAGGCAGTCCAAAACTTTGGGTTGTTGGGTTTTTTTGGACCACTGGATACTCATGTGTTCCAGTCCATTTCTACCTCATCATCTCTTTCAGCATTACTGCTTTCCAAGTTTCTATTTCCAATTATATAGAGAGATGTTTCAATTTATTTTCCACCAGGTGTATTCATTTTTCCAAGCTTAATCTGAGCCTATTATTTACTGCCCTTAATTCTAAACTCTCCAAGTTCCTTTTTATTTTTCAGACCTTAATGATATTTGCAAAACCTCACAATTTAGAACATTTCTGAATCTCAAAATGTTGTTTATCTTCTGTGAAAGAACTGCAATAAATATGTTAGACAGTAGTGGACCTAATGTTGATCCTTGGTGCACCTCACCAGAACCTTCCACAGTATCATACAGTGTTGTTTATCATTACCTTTATTTGAAATGTCCAGATATTTTTCACTCCACATGAAAATGTTCCTAGACCAACCAATTCAAATTAATTCTGATGGCAAGATTTCATGATGCCTTCGTATCAAGTGGCATACTAAACTCCTAATAGTTTGCATCTACTACATTTTATCATCCACTACGTACAGGCAGGGCTGGTTGCAGCACCTACCATTAAGGTTGTTCAACATTTCCTATTATATTATTATTTATTATTTGTGTTACTGTAACACCTAGACGCTCCAGTCCTGGACCAGGACTCCATTAGATCAGGCTGAAATTTTCCAGGCTGCAGTGTCTGCCTCTAGCTGAATTTTATGGGAAAATTTCATCCAAAATTGGTGAGTCATTTCTGAGAATGAGGCTACTGAAAAATATCTTGCTCTGTCTGTTAAAAAATTCTGGAAACCTTTACTTTGAGAAGCTCTGGCACTTCCATGATTTGGAGCAGGGACTTGACATTTGGCAGAATGATAGCCTTTGTGTCAATCATGTGCCTTTAGACCTCCCCATGAAAAACTGTCCAATTCTGGTAAACAAGCAATATCTTGTGGTTGAGCTACACAGAATGGTTTTAAAAAACTCTGTTGTATTTCATATAATGCAACCTATTCATTGTGTGACCTGAGAGAAGTCTCTTTGCCTCAGTTTTCATTCAGTAAAACAATATCAATAATATTCATCTACATTAAACATTATATGATTAATCCCCATGAGTCTCCTTTTATGTAGGTAAAGGCATATTAGCCCCATTTCACAGCTAGGAAACCCGAGGCAAAGAATTTTAAGGAGTTTTCCCAAGACCACAAAGCGGATAAGTGTCAGAGCCCAAATCAGAACTCCTTAGTTCTTTGTTCTGTGCTATTATCATAAGACCATGCTTCTGTTCTCTATTTTTTCCAGTTTTCTTTTTGAATAGTTAGTTCAATAAAAACAATCTAAAGCAAAAATCAATCAACACTCATAATACATAATACATATTTTAATATTAGAATCTGATTCTACTAATTGTAATCTAATTTTGATTGTATGCCAATATCACATTTATAATCTATGGTAGTCAGCAGTGAGTTCTTGTTCCTTAGCATTTTCACTGCAAACTATAATATCCAGCTAAGCAACTGAACTAAAATTATCCTAAATATACATGTTTTAAAATATATGTTTAAAATATCCATTTATATTACTGGGTGTGTTACAACAGAGAGGACTAAAGTGGTTTGGGTCATTTATCTGTTTGTTTTCCTTAGAACAGAGTAGCAGGGAACTCAAAAAATCACCATAATGTTAGTCATGGATGAGTTTTATTTCAGAGGATTGCTTTTAAGATAGGAAACATCACTTTAAAAGAAGCTCCTCTTAATATCAACAACAGTTCAATAACTTCTCATTTCCTAACACTACCTTAGCCAACTGACCAGCTTCAAAGTAAATCAAATTTCCTAAAATGAATTTAAACTTCACCAAAGAACTTTTCAATAACAGAGCATTACACATAAATAATAGATAAACTGTCCAAAATTATAAGGGATATAAGATGATTGTCTGATTGCATTCTGTGGCATGCAAGTGTTAATTTACTAGTTGGTTCTTTTATACTCCCCCATGGTAACATGCCAGACTACTGCTTAGCACCTAATCCAAAGCACATTGAAGATGGGAAAGGCTTTGGATCAGACCCACAGACATCTTCTGCAAATATGGGGATATTGAAAGAAAAAGAGTTTATACTTTGCTTTTGGTCTTCAATAAATATTCTATAAAATATTTATTTAGTTATTTAATAAAATATTTGACAAATAGATCCTATATTCTGAGAAGTATATATATATATATATATATATATATATATATATATATATATACTGCCCATGTATAGTGTTAGGGCACAGTGAAATACAGGTAAATACTTTTGCTTGCATGATTAGTATCTTGAACTATTTACTAACTACTGCACATAGAAGAGAAGTTCTGCAGCGTTATTGTAGTCATTCACCACACCCTAACCAAAATACTTTGCAGTATCATGTAATAGGTCAGAGAAAATGGGGCTTTTTATTCAGTGTTTATGCCATTTCTAGGAAACTAGGGCCAGATGGTCACAAGAGCCAAAGTTCCCACGTATGCATCAGCTGCAGCTCCCACTAAGGGCCCTAAATGTGAGCAGCTGAACTCTTTCAAAAGTTTGGCCGTTAAATGTTTAAGGAACGTTCAAGTGTCAGATGTAAGAGTTGGTCCAAACTTGCAGCTCTGCTGCTTTACTTACCTGTCTTGAGAGGTACCATGTTATGCTAAAAGCCTTTATATGTTTGTTTAGTCCTTTTGAGTATAATGTAGCTTCAAAAGAAGCAGAAAAGGCCAGTAAGTTTTATTATTGTAATATTATTATTATTATTATATGGACAAAAAATCAAAACAAGCACATCAAATACATCTGTCTCTGGCAGATTTAATGGTGATTCCCCTGAGATACAGCTACTGCTAGTCTTCTTGTTGACATGTGGTTCCTGTTCCTAAGCTACTTTACAACACTAATTAGTATAGGCACATCAGACTATATCACATATTAAATAGAAGAATTCATGCTTAGTTCTCTCCCCACTCTGAGCTAAAAATAATATCTCTAGTTTTAGTATATATGTAACTTGGAAGTCTGAATGTGATAAAACTAAAACTGTGGATTACAGCTGTTTTACAAATGATTTGCTGTCTCATGAATTTGATTCAATAAGTCGAGCTCTTTACATTCTAAGGAAACAGAGTAAGACTGCTGCTGACAAAAAGCAATGTGTGAAAGCAGGCAAGGCTGTGACTCCCTGGTGTTGCCACCTGGAGTAGGGCCACATGCAGATTGTGTCTATTAGGTCTTGCATGCATTTGAGAATTCTGATGTGATAATCACCCTTTCCTCCCTCTATCTTGCCTATAACACACCTCACAACCATACACAAATGTGTTCCCAATGGTGCACAGGTGTTATGACTGTTTGGATTACACTTGATTTCAAACCAGACTAATCGCCATCTCCCTCCCTGTAAATTTCCATCAGCACAACAACAGTGTGGACAGGAATTGCTTCCCAATGGTGCAAATAGTCCTCCTAATATCATTCCACAGCACTGCTTGCTGCTTAGATGGTTCATCTGGTCTACTTTCTGCACTCCACTGCACAGGGGCAAATTCAATAGGTACTGCTTATCTGCACAAACAGTGGTGGGCACAGTGAGGAGCTCATTTGTGTTATTTCCCAAGCAATCTATTTAGGAACACAGGAACTGCCATACCAGCAAAGAGCAGTGGTACATTATTTAGTATTCTGTCTCCAGCAGTGACCAGTACCAGATGTTTCAGAGAAAGGTCAAAGTAACCACAAAATGGACAATTATGGTATAATCTGACTGTCGGGGAAATTTAATCCTAATCCCATTAGTTAGAAGTTGGTTTTTACCCTGAGGCATGGAGGGTTTGTCTCGTCCTAACTTGAGGATTTTTAAAAAAAATGTAACTGTGGATGCTCTCATTCATATGAGTATCATATCTTCTTGCATCCTGGCAAGCTCTTGGCTTCAATAACATGTAGCAATGAATTCCAGAGGCTAATTTTGCATGGTTGAACAAAAAAGTATTTTCTTCTATTTGTTTTAGTTTTGCTGCCTTTCACTTTCCTTTAATATCCCCTTATTATTGTAGCATGAGAAAAAGAAAACATGAATACTCTATCTAGCTTTCATTATTTTGAACATCTCTATCACATCCCTTCTTACTCATCTCCTCTCTCACTAAACAATACCGATCTTCTCCCTGTCTCTTCCATTTGTCCTTTCCATTTCTCCAATCATTTTCATCACGCATCTCTATATCTTTTATGAGATACAATAGTCAGAATTGATTGCAGCATAGCAGTTGATTGTTATCTTTGTCTTCAAACATTTTCAGTACTATGTTCAGCAGCTACTGATTTTGTAACCCACGCTTAAAGTGTGGCTCTCTGTCCTCCTCTAATGGCTGGATTTAACAGCTTTGTATGAATCTACTGTTGACTTCAAGCTAACAGACCTGGGTCTCTGAGCCTCTATTGTTTGAGCTAATACTTCTAAAGCCAGGTAGATGGGGTTCATTCCTCACTTCTGACAATCCAACAAGGGACCACAACTTCATACTGTTTCAGGTGGTAGCATGTCTCAGAGAAGACCTCCCTATGAGTGTAGTTCCAACTGGACTGCAGCAGATGTGTTGGTGAACGTGAGCCTGATCCTGCTTCTACTGAAGCCAGTGGATAAATTCCCATTTTCTTCAACGCATACAAGATGAGGACCCATCTGAGGAGAGGAGGAGGTCTAGACCCAACTGAATTCAGTCTGAAGGAACACTTGAGTATAACCAAGTGACAGAGTGTCTAGCTGAAATGGAGTGACAAGCTGTGAAAAGATTGTTTGTAATCCCCTAACAAGACCTTAAATAGAATGGTTCATAGTTTATATATACTCTGGTGGTCTTCGCAGACAGAAGATGTACATCATCATATTACTTGGCAACAAGGTATTTGAAATACAAAGGCCTTTTCTTGGATTTCAATAAGTGATTCTGAAAAAAACTTATTCCAGCTCAAATCAAATGATTTTGCAGCTTTAAACTGTAATTTATATTCAACTAATAACTAATCCAGTTCCTGCATGGAATATAATAGATAGCTTTATATTAGAATGTGATGGTGGGTTTATCACAATTCTCCTTCCTTCCTTATTAATAAAATGACTTTCCCACATAGAAAGTAGAGCAGTGGTGCCATTTTATTGGCCAAGGTTTATAACTTAGCTGGACATTACTATTTTATTAAATTTAAAATCAATTAACATTCATATAAAAATGTCATTATCTGGACTCTACAAATCTAGTAATTAAATTCAGTGCTAGCCTAAGTGGATGCAACTCTAGTAAAGTAAAAGGAAATGCACCCTCCTTGGTTAGTACATTTTTTATAATTTGCTTATATTCTTAAGGCCATATTCTCCAGGCTACCTGAGCTCAATGAAAGATCGAAGGGGGTGGTGACGCGGGGGAGGAGAGGGGGGTGGAAAATGCCTAAAAAGCTGTTCTAATGTTTGCTACTGTCCTTGGCCCCCAGGGGTTATCAGCCAAGTTTAGGTGTGGCCCTGCCACATCCCCTGCAACGTGTGCTGAGAGCGGTATTACTGAGACATTATGGTGGCTCAGTGCCTTGCGACGAATGGATCTTCAAATACACCTCTATCCCGATATAACGCAACCCGATATAACATGAATTCGGATATAACGCGGTAAAGCAGTGCTCCATGGGGGTGGGGCTGCGCACTCCGGCGGATCAAAGCAAGTTCAATATAATGTGGTTTCACCTATAACACGGTAAGATTTTTTGGCTCCCGAGGACAGCGTTATATCAGGGTAGAGGTGTAGTTGGTTAAGACAAAACTGCTTTGCACCCCCTAGTAAAAAGCTGTTCTAAGAGAACTGACAGCTGAAATAGTGAGACAGTTTGAAGTTGTCAAAGATTACTGCACATATGAAATCTGGTGATGAATGGTTAGATTTTTGTCTCATAGGGAGTGCAAACAAAGGAAGACTATTTGTTTAAACCAAACTTTGCACCTTACACTAATCACCCAGGACTGAAAACGTTGTATGGAAGCATTTTATAAGATATATAAACCTTAATTTGAAACAAAAAGCAACTTGCATAACATGAGACATACATTTAGGCGAAACCACAAATTTGGTATGTAAAACATAACTTGTGCTTTGCTTTCAGTTTACTTGTCTTCAAAGGGTTCACAGTGTATGTAACCATATTAATACTGTGCTCATGGAAATACTGATTATACACTCAAAGCATGACATCTGTAATCACATCACATGCATGCCAAAGGAACAGAATGATTGTCAAAGAGGGACGTGTTTATCATTATGAGACTAAGCCAGTTATCCACTGTATATGGGTTCACTCTATAGCTCTTCAGAGATATAGAATAATGTCTCAAGAAATAAATGCAGGGCTTGCTATAGCAATCGTATATCAAAATGACAACAAATATGGTGACAGGTTCTTCTTGAAATAGTGCTGTTAAGTTCAATAAGCCTGTTGCTTGAAAGGTTATGAATGATGTGAGAATTTTCCAGTATAGCCCTTTCCATATTAGTCCTTTCTAGTAAAAGAGCTAGCTCAGCTATTCTCAGACAGTGGGCCATAGCTCTTTGGGGAGAGGTGTCTGTGACAATTGTTCTGGGTTCTGCAAATAACAAGTTCTTATGTGGCAAAAAGGGCTAATGTGACCCTTGGATGTATAAACTGGGGAGTAGTGAGTAGAGTAGGGAGTGATTTTACCTTTGTATATGGCGGGGATCGGCAACCTTTGGCACGCAGCCCGTCAGGGAAATCTGCTGGCGGGCTGGGACGGTTTGTTTACCTGCAGCATCGGCAGGTTCAGCCAATCACAGTTCCCACTGGCCGTGGTTCATCGTTCCAGGCCAATGGGGGCTGCGAGAAGCGACGCGGGCCGAGGGATGTGCTGTCCACCGCTTCCCGCAGCCCCCATTGGCCTGGAACAGCAAGCTGCGGCCAGTGGGAACTGCGATCGGCCGAACCTGCTGATGCTGCAGGTAAACAAACTGTCCTGGCCCGCCAGCAGATTTCCCTAACGGGCCGCGTGCCAAAGGTTGCTGATCCCTGGTATATGGCATTCATGAGACCAATACTGGAGTATGCATAAAGTTCTGGTGTCCACATTTTAAGAGAGGATCTTGAAAAACAGGAGATAGTGCAGAAAAGAGCCACAAATATTACTCAAGGGCTGAAGAAAATGCCTTACAGTGAGAGACAAAGAGCTCAATCTGTGTAGTTTATGACAAGGAATATTGAGAGGTGATTTGATTACAGTGTAAAAGCACCTTCACAGGGAGAAAACACCAGGTATTAAAGGGCTCTTTAATGTAGCGGAGAAAGGCTTCAGAAGAACCAATGCGTAGAAGTGTAAGCCAGACAAATTCAAATTAGAAAATCAGACACAAATTTTTAAAAGCGAGGATGAATAACCATTGGATCAAACTATCAAGGGAAGCAGTGGATTTTTCATCTCTTGAAGTCTTCAAATCACGACTGGATGCCTTTCCAGAAGATATGTTTTAGCCAAATACAAGTTATGCTATAATTAAACACAAATTATTGAGCTCAATACAGGGGCCAACTGGGTAAAATTTAATGGCCTGTGATATGCAGGAGGTCAGATTAGATGATCTACTGGTCCCTTCTAGCCTTAAACTCTATGAATCTATTTCTCCAAACAAAAATATTTATGTAAATAAGCTCACATTAACAAGTAAGAACACAAAAGCCTAAACGTCTTTATATGTCTGTGTTGCTCATCTGTTCAAAGTGCCATGAAACTATGGTATGTTACTATTATTTATTATTATCTATTAAATCAACACGGGCCAAAAAAACCTGGCTGAATAGAAAAGTGGCTAGTTTGAGAGCCACTTGACTCATGTCTTTCTACAAGATGGGTCAATATGGTTTTGGATTATTGTTGTAAGGTTTGAGAGAAGCCTTCAGTTAATCTGATGATCTCATGTGGGATGCTCACAAATAAACAAGATAAAATACTACATCTGAAGCCAGTTGACCAGATGGAACTGTGCATATTAAACAAATTACACAGAAAATATACTGATCGGAAAAGGAATATAGTTGTCAATGTATTTATTTTCATAAATCAAAATAAATAAAATAGAAATAAAGGTTCCTGTCCCAGACTCTAAGCAGTTTTGGCAATTATTTAACACAAAGCACAAATATGACAACAAATCATCCCCAAGTTTTGTCATACACTGGCTGTAACTAGCCAATTAGTAAGAAAAAACCCACACACCGTACCCTCAAACAACAACCCTTCTTCAAAAGCCTTGGTACAAAAGATGGGTTTTGCAAGGTTTCCTGAAGGTGAACAAGCTATTTCCAACACCAATAGAGGTGAGCTCCAAAGCTGATGGGCTCTCACTGAGAATGCCCTACCAGCAGCCTCCCCTCTCACGCACAGAGAGCTCCAGTGGCTCTGCTTACAGCTCTGGTTTTATGGAACAGAGAGAAAAAAAAGACTATCACTGTGGTAGGCAGGTGCCCAGCCATGTAGGTTTCATAGATCAAAATCAAGACAACTTACGTGCTACTTGGAAACCTACAAGCAACCAATACAAATCACAGAACCCTTGTGTCATTTACTTGCAGTGAGATACTGCATTGAACACGTAGGCTGTCATATTCTGCATCAGTCTCCAAAAGGATTCAAAGTATAGACCCATGTATAAAGCACACTGAAATGGACTAATCTTGAGCCACCAAAGGCATACATGATGGAATCAAAGTCAGCATCACAAAAGAAATAGCCACAGTCTCCCAGCCACACATAAAGAAAGAAAGGCTTCCTTGCTACTGCTGAAACCTGATCATCCAGCAACAACTGGATTCTAACTCAGAAGCTGCACCACAAATAACAAATGAGAAGGGGGCAAACACCCTCAGTCAGGGGGACAGGCATAGTCTTTGCCACATCTATTGGTTGCTTTCCTAAAGCCACTAACATCACCACCATTTTGTTTGGATTAAGCTTCAGGCAACAGGGCAGAAAAGCAACTCAGGCTACATCTTCACTACGGGGGGGGGGGTCGATTTAAGATACGCAAATTCAGCTACGCGAATAGCATAGCTGAATTCAACGTATCGCAGCAGACTTACCCCGCTGTAGGGACGGCGGCAAAATCGACCTCTGCGGCTTCCCATTGACGGCGCTTACTCCCACCTCCGCTGGTGGAGTAAGAGCGTCGATTCAGGGATCGATTGTCGCATCCCAATGGGACGTAATAAATCGATCCCCGAGAGGTCGATTTCTACCCGCCGATTCAGGCGGGTAGTGTAGACCCAGCCTCAGAATATGGGTTTAGTAAAAAGATAGAGATCCTATCATTTAAAAGAGAGTAAGAATACACACCAAAGGAAGGATAATTTAATTTAACAAGACACTACTTAGGAGCTTTTACAAGGCTCTAGAGTTAAAGCATATCAAGAATGCTGAATTTTAGCTTTAACTTGCTTTTTGCAAGAAAGATATATGGAGGTTACTTTGTAATCCTAAGAGCACCCCAATCCCAGATGGCAAAGGGTTTCCTTGTATTTAACAGTAAAACTCAGCTGACCTGACCAGCTCAATACACCTCACACACTGTTGTCATATTTATTTAAAAGGAGTCTTGTATCATCTAAAAAATGGTAATACTGGGGTTATTAATATATCTGTGAAATGTACGTAACAATCCTGTATGTAAAATTAGGGATATTCTCTGATATGTTTTTGAGAGGGTAAAAAAAGGAGGCAAAACAGTTTTTTTCCAAACAAAGAGGAAGACAAACACCAAGCAAACCAAGCCAAGTGTAACCATAGACAAGGACAATAGGCTATTCATTTGAATCAGAGATTGTAGGAAGATCATTTGCACTGTAAAATCACAGGAGACTGCAATATTAACATGGCATCAGCTCCCTGGTGGACACAGCAAGCTGAGCTGAGCCAAGCCCCCAGGAGGGCTTCCTGACTTTGAAGTCAAAGACAAACTTTGGGACTATGAGGAATTGTTAAAAAACGCTGAGGTATCCATCTCCCAAGGGAACAAAGAAACCAGCACTTTGCTTCTGTGAGGGTTGGATCCCGGCTGGAACAGCCAGTCATGCTGGAAAATGCTACCAACTATGTGTAAGAAACTACGCCGGGTAATATCTCTTGCTCAGAATTAAGTTTTAGACATCATTCACTGCAAAGGAGCGGGGGCCGCAGATGCAATTCTTAAACTCTGGGCATAGTCCTTGTCTGCAGGGGAAAAATTCCCCACGGCAGGAAAAAACAAGCTAAGCCATACTAACTATGCAAAATACTAGAACTATCAATACTAAGAACTATTTACAATATATTACAGGTTAAGCTGAAGAAACATGGAGAGAGCTGTGGACACAGAAGATTCCAATGCACGCCAGGCGGTGGCAAAAAGGAAGTGAGATGTATTGGTCCACATTGCCCCTTATACACCTGGTTTGGAGCACAAGGAGAACAACTGTGCATGTGTGGACCAATGGATGCTACATGCTTGAAATCTCTAGACTCAGGCACATGGTGTGCACGTGTACCCATGTATGGAATACACATAAGGACTAGTACTCGAAGAAGAATAGTGTCTTTAGGGAAACCAGGAGATTAACAGGCATTACGAATATTTACAACCAAAGGCCAGTGAAATAGTTTGTTTATTCTCAATGGAGAGCTTTGGCCAACATAATGAAAGTATTTAAAGTTATGAATGACTTTGATATTATGGAATAAGATACACTATTTACATTAATGTCAGAGAAGCTTTAATAAGCGAGTAAATAACAGTACATAGGGAATTCAGGCAAAACTATTTCACTCTGAGTAGTAAACCTATAGAATAACTTGCCAAGTATTGTATTCTATTCTGTTTTTATGTCTCACCCATCATTGTGGAATCTCAGAGCCTTCCAAAAGTGCATTTAATATAAACAACAAAAAACTGAGAAGAAAAACAATATTGGCATAGTTATGAAGTGAGCAGAGTGGATAATATAATAATTCACAAAAATGGGATTGAGTGCAATGCAAAGGAGAAATTTATTGAGTCAAAGATTAATTCCTGAACAATTCCTTATTTAAGCATTATATTACATACATATTAAGGGCCAAATTCTGTTTTCAGTTACTTGTGCTTAAATTCATGCCAAGCTAAAACAAAAATTGAGAACAGAGTATGTCCCTAGGAAAGTATCACCACAACTTTATGGACATACTGGTGGTGTGTGTGTTTTCTTATTTAAGAGAATGTTACAGCTAATATACTTACGTGTTGCTTGCAGAGCTGCCCATGACATTATGAAAAAGTGATGTTCTATACAGGAAAAACCTTCAAAAATGTTTAAATATGAAATTTAACAAAATATCCTTATTCCATAAAACACTATGGTTTTGCTCAATAACTGCTATTCATTTTAAATTGCAACATTAGAAAGATTATCTGATCCATCTTTAATCCATGCAAAGTATGGCTAGAATCTACAATGATGAGGGCCCTGTAATTGTGTGTGATAAGGCCAAACCAGTTAGCCGGGTTTTCTGTATGTTTTGTGAATGCTCTGCCACAAAATGATCTCATGCTGTGTTTTGCCATTTAATTATGGTATGACACATTGTTTAGTAATTGTTACTTACGGTACATTCAGTAAGATTATTTGCCCTAAAAGCTTTTGTGGTACCACACTATAATTTTTAGTTTATTCATTCATTTCCATATACTGTTGGCACTTGAAATATTAACTTCAAAGGTTCTTGCAGGGTTTTAGCAATTCTACTGAAACCATTAACAGTGAACTAGGTACGTAAGTGTTGATTCTGTGTCATAGATTTTCTAGCGGAGAGTTCAAGTAGGACATGGTGCCCCCGACTACAGTTTCTTCCTCCCTATAGCTTCTCCCCTCCCTCGCCCTACCCCCTCCCCCACTTCAAAATGACTGGATGGTGTTTTGCCCTCTTCATCCTCACCCTACATCATGATGCAGCAACAAAAGAATCATAATATGGCCCCCTGTCTGGAGCTACCTCATCCCTGGTCAGAGGGATATCCGACTTTATCACGGCAATGATTAACTCCATCTCCTCTTTCTCTTGACACCAGCTGCTTTTTGAAGAGTGAGGGAAGCAGCAAATGCTTAATATGGGAGAAAACTAATGATTCAGTATTTGGCAGTTACAATAAGCACAGTACTTATTTTGAATGATGAGTCACCACTTTTCATCCCTGCTACATAGTGCTGGTACGTTCACTTTGCAGAAAAACTCTTTTCCAGATGGCACTGGTGGCAGGACAACAAACATCCTTTTTGCTAGAATCAAATCAAGAGATTATTACAGCTAAACTTGAAAATATTATGATAGAGGTGGGTGGCTCATGGTCATCCATGGGTGCAGGGTATTCATATAGTAAGAAGTATAGTATATAATATTCACATATTCAATAGTAAGAAGAATACTTAGCATGTATATACTGCTTTTCATCTGTAGTTCTCAAGGGATTTGATAATGATCTGTAATTATCATTACTTCTATTTTACAGAGGGTGAAATTGAGAGACAGAGGTCCAGGGAATTGCCCAAAGTTATACAATGTGTCAATGATAGAAATACGAGTGGAACCTAAGTCTACCAACTACCAGTCCAGTCCTTTTCTCATTAGACCACAATGCCTCTCTTAGGGGTGCTCTTGACTACATCTTTCCTTGCTAGTTGCGGTGTTATTCTGTAAGTACACAACAGTACAGTATGGTGGCTGCCTATCCCATGTTTCCTTTTTGTGTTATTCTGATCAAAGGATAGATGACAACAAATAGATTTCAAGCTCAGTCAAAAGCTTAAATGAACCATCCACTATCACTTAAAAAAAAAATCAAATGTGTATGTTGTCCAGAATATTTGGAGATTTGAATAAGCAAAAGGACATTTAGACATATTTATGTAACCCATTTGAACTTCAGCTGTCCATGACTTTCTTTGCAGTCCCACAGGATCCTATTTGAAAGAGACCAGGACTATGGAAGGTACCAGAATGCACTATATGCTACCGTATGTAAAACTTTCATTCAGATTAGCACCAGAGTCCAACAGAAAGGTTTCCATGGCTGCAGGCCATGCAGTTTTAGTGATAAACATAAAAGAGCTTTTCGGTAGAGCTGGAGATTATTAGATCCCCCCCCCCCCCCATCCTTAAAAGTTCAGGTTTGTTTCAGACTCTAGAATTAGTTTAAAGGTTTGAGCTAGTTCTTATTCGAGCCAATCTGAAAACAGATTTTTATTGCAGAGGTGCCCATCATAAGAGCTACAATATAGTTATATGCAGGCCAGTAACTCTTTCCCATAGTATTTTAACTGTCACAAATGATATCACAGTAAAATAGAAACAGTTCCATTGACATTTTATCTTGATCTTTGGAACTGTGACAATGTCAATGGACACATCCTATACAGTTTAGGGTAGTTAATGGGTCATAACTGTTCTACTGACTTTGCATTCAGTATGAATGAACCAGGGATCCCATTCAAGGTCAATGGAAGATTCCCCTTCACTACCCCAATAGAGACATTTCATATTTCAAACACCTGCTTTGAATCAGAACTGAACTGTTACAGTAACAATCAATTCAATATTTTCCTTTTTCATTCTTCCTTTAGATGGGACACTCCCAAGGTTAGTAGGCTTTAGTTTTAACTTCAGTCAACAGTCGTCCCATCTATACAGAAATATCTTTAGGATAGGTTACATGTATTTCCCGCCTAAACCATTCATTCTAGGCTGCAAGGAATATTGAAGAAAAGTCTGTTTAGACCAGGGATCGGCAACCTTTGACATGCGGCTTGCTAGGGTAAGCCCCCTGGTGGGCTGGGCCAGTTTGTTTATCTGCCGCGTCTGCAGGTTCGGCCAATCGCGGCTCCCACTGGCCGCGGTTCACTGTCCCAGGCCAATGGGGGCTGCGGGAAGCGGCGCAGGCCGAGAGATGTGCTGGCCGTCGCTTCCCACTGCCCCCATTGGCCTGGAGTGGTGAACCCCGGCTAGTGGGAACCGCGATCGGCCGAACCTGCGGACGTGGCAGGTAAACAAACTGGCCTGGCCCAAAGGGGGGTGCTTGCCCTGGCAGCCCGCGTGCCAAAGGTTGCCGATCCCTGATTTAGACTAACAGTAAATAAACAAATAGCACACATGTCCCCGCTGTCAGGCTGCCATCGGGAGTCCCGTTGCTACTTGCAACCATGTGACCCCTACATTGGAGTACATTAGGAGCGCAGGACACTTAGTTTTCATTCTTGAAGTTATGGATAGCCTGGGGGTAGACAAAGAACTAGAAATGATACTTCATATCATGTGTGATACAAAGATTAAGTAAGCTCTATGCAGCGGGAACTATCCTTTAGTATATGTTTGTATAGCATTAAGCACAATGGGGCGACAACCTGGTTGGCCTCTAGGGGTATGTCTACACTGCAGCTGAGAGGTGTGATTCCCAACATGGGTAGACAGACTCACGCTAGTTCCTACAAATATCAGCGTGGATGCTGTGGCACAAGGGGCAGTTTGGGCTAGCCACCTGAGCTTGGATTCACAGCATCTGAAGGGCTTGGACTCAGGTGGCTAGCCCAAGCTGCCATCCAGGCCGCAATGTCCACGTTGCTATTTTTAGCATACTAGCTCAACTTGAGGTAGTGCATGTCTGTCTACCTGCACTTGGAATCACACCTCCCAGCTTCAATGTAGACTTACCTAGGGCAACTGTAATATAAAGATTAAAGCACAATAATGTCTCAAAGTTTCCTTTTTTTTGCCTTTTAAAACTAACTCTTCCTCTTACATTTTCAAAGTGGCAGAAAAAGATTTAATCATGGAACTCCTATTAAAATCGCCTCACCCCTTTCAAAATCTCTAATTAAAGAAATTCAACTGGTTTCTTGTCCTAGCTGGCAACTAGGTTTTGAATCAAAGTAACTATTCTGTAGGTTTACTGGCTTTTGGAACTATCAGAAGAAACCAGTGGAAATTCTAATGGAATCAACGGGACTTTCCATTAGCATTTCAAGCAATGCTTTCAAATTTACCTCTTAAGATAATTAAAATGCATTTCTGTGTGCCTATTTAATGCATGTAGTATATTTTATTTTTGATTTACTTGTGCTTACTCTTACTTTTCAGACCTTATCTAGAAATCCAATAGCTCATCATGGTCTACAAAACATTCAGAAGTACTTATCATTCTTTATAGTTTATATACAACATTCAGAATTCATCATTGACACAGTATTTGAGACTTGAAAAGATGTCTAATCCAATAATGTCTATGCAGTTGCTGATTTTAACTTGAAGCCCTTCAGTACACAAAGCATATGTAAAGACAGGAAACTATTTCTACACTTCTTTTTCATCACCACCTCCAGAGCAGGATTGTAATCGATCATTTGTAATTCATGCATTATTTAAAGGATGTCACAGCATTGTGCCATATATCACTCCTCTGTAAAGCAATCATGTCTACATAGAAATCTGTTTTTCAATTATAATGAGCCTGCATTAAAGCTGTATTCTTATTTTTCAATTTATCACATATAACAGTAGTAAATTTTTGTTTTCCAAAGAAATGAATAATGGGTTTTCCATGATGTCATGAGATGCATTGTTTTCTAGAGTAAACTAATATAGAATATCTTTACTTCAGACAGTATAAATAAGAAATGTCAGGTATTCCATACTGAAAACAATTGCTTAAACAACATAATATCACTTTCTGACAAAAGAACTTAAACAATCAATATTCTTTTGCCACATTTTATTATTAGAGCAAGACAGTCACAATTAAAGTTGCATTATGGCGATATATCAAGAGCCCTGAACAAGATTCAGCAGTCTTGCATATAAGTATATCCCAGTAGAAAACGTCTACAGTATTTAATAGGGATGAAACTAACCCTATACTAAGTCCTAAAGGACTTTTCTGTAAGTGTTGTAATTTTGCTTATGGTAATTGATATAAAATTAACAGAAATGTTCATCCTTGAATACATCATACTTAACTTACTATTTATTTATTTTTTTACAAACCTTGCGCACAAACCTGAGAGGTACTGGGCACCCTCAAATCCTGTTGGGAGGAATGATACCAACATCGAAGGTGTTCAGCAACTTGCCCACTCAGCCCCAAGAACTTTTAAAAGAAGAGCAGGGCACAAGGTTAATGTTGGCTAAACTGCTAGATTTGTTAATATAAAAAAAATGCTGCCAGGAACAGCAGATTCTAAGTGTATTTCCATGAAGAAGAGTTTTTCCTTTACATTTTATCCATTTTTCTTTCTGTTCTTTCCCTCTACTTCTTTGTCCTCTGTATCTCAGCTGTTATGATGGAACCAAAAGTGATCACTTCTCTGCAGATCTGATCATTTCTCAAACTTCTCACTAACTCACCATTACACTAGGGCTGGTTAATCAAATGCACCCCCTTTAAAATGTACATACTGGTACATTATCTACCATGTCAAATTAGCAAATTCAAAAAATCAAGTCCATTTGCAAACCACAGATTGTCTCAATTCATTATCATATGACACTTGGTCAGCAGACAGATTGTAAATTAACATTTTATCTTCTGTTGTACCCTTCTTGTCATAGTAATTACTATAAAAACTCTAATCAGCAAAGTCATAAAATAACTAAGACTGATGTCTTTTATTTAAAGAAGACCTTGTGATACACATTACATCCCCAGCGGTAAAAAAAAAATCTCAGGATTTGCTCAGCTTCCAAAAGCTGCCAAGTCAGGAAGCTTTTTTATATTTAAACAGTGATCAGCTCTCCAAATTCCTTACTGATTCTTTGCTTCTTACTATTATTGAACTGGAGTAATCAAAGTGCTTTATATTTATCGACTATTGTAAGTGTTTTGCTAAAATGATCTCTGAAATACCTGCAGATGACCTTAAAAAGAAAGACTCTTTCCTGTAGTATCATTTTCCACAATGTTCCAGGCTGTATTTTCCGCAGGGTTTATAATTAAGAATTCTTTTGATTGTGAAATTGGGCCTCTGTTGTGTGGAGTTAAGCTGCCAATGAATACACCTACTGGATCAGGCCCCAGGGGCAAGATAGGAACAAGAGCACTTATCGACCCCTGGTTTTTGGATAGCACTGGGGCATAGGCATGAACAGGGTGTCAAGTACCTAGACTGAGGCACCTGTACGCATACCCAGAGACAGAAACTTGGGCACCTAGAGAGCTTTTATAATGCAAGATTAGGTGCTTACAGGGTTAGGCAACAGCTGAGATATAGCCTACTTTTATTATCTGTATATTTCTCTCCATGGTCCAATTTGCTATTAAAAGCTGCCATATAGAAGTGGTTGCCATATTTAATTTATTTTGAGGGAAGGTACATGAGGGTTCTGGAGAGAACATTGCCCCTGTCTTCTTATAAGAGGCAAGTCAAATTTGTGTGAGTGACAGCTTGGTTGCTGGTTCTGAGTTAAGAGATAGGCTGCAGTTTCTGCTCATAGGAGATGCCGCAGAAGATATGAGACAGTGTGTGCTCAGAGAACAAAGAGACCTGGAGGTAACCAGTAATGTGTTATATATGATTTAAAACAACAGTAAGTGGAGATGGTCATATTTAACAGAATCATTTTGCTTTTACCGCACAGTTTTGAACACCAGTTCTAAAACATGGATACACTACAGAATGTACAATGGTTCATAGAAGGGCTGGCTCTAATCTTATAGTCAGATAATCAGATAAGGATGTTGTCCCAAAAGGCCATTCCCATGCACTAAACATTATCTTCTGCCTCCCACGGAGATCACGGGAGCATGGCCTTCCCAAGCTCTACTTTGGGCAGCATAACAGACATCACCACAAAAAAAGCACTCTCAAAATAGACAAAAAACCCACCCTGAGTTATAGTTATTATATAATGTCTTCTGTCTAATGCTTGCTTTGACGTTCTGCCGAGTAACACCAAACAGTCCATTGACTGGAACTGCAAGAGGAGATTAAATTTGATATCAGAATTTCTCCACAAAGCAGAATCCTTTCTTTAAATTAGGGGTTGTTTTTTAATCACTACCAATACTCTCTGAGCAGAAAGGTTTTATTCTAATCTTAGCTACATTCCTGGCTAGGAAAAAAAAAAAGATCAGTTCACTAGAAAGAGGGTCTTTTAAAAAAACTAAGTGATCCGCATTCTTCAGGTTTTCTCTCCATCCCTAACCTAATGTTCTCTCCTCACACCATGAACAGCTAATAATTTTGCATGTTAACACCTGAATTTATGCAATGTAAGTACTGAAGATGCAAGAACGAACAACTTCAGACTTGCCAACTTGCGGATGGATCTGATCAAGTTTACACACCAACAATCCAGATGTTTGACAGAAAAGACATCAAGTGAAGACAAAGATTTTCTTGGGCTATTTTTGGTGTTTAGTTTCTCACAATTTTATCAGAGACATTGTGTGCTGAAAAAGGGGTAGAGATAGTTTATGCAACAGGAAGCGCAAGGGAATGGAACGGTTTAAAAACAGCCCACGTAAAAAAGAAGGACATAAAAAATCATGTACGCTATATCAACCAATGTGTCTTTCAAAACCCAAACATTGTAACATCACTTGCCCCTCTAGTTGCAGGACATTTTGAATATCAGCTAACTTTTGCACATGGTGTAAAGCAGTAAGGGAGTGTAAGATCAAACAGAGGATTCTACTTTAATTGCTGTATATGTCTATAAATATTTGTGTTTTCAAATAATCATTATATTATGAAAGGTGATAACTCCACTTCATTTAAGGTAAATATTCATTATAATATAGCTGCAACCTTGCAGTGCTATCTGAGTTTTAAAGCAGACCCCAAGTTTAATAGAGTCGGGATCCTTTCAGACACCGAATTGTCCAAACAGACAAATGGTGTTTGTAAGTGTCATAATAAGGGTCAACACAGTATTATTTTACTCTCTTTAATACCTTGTCTCTCCATTGTTTAAAAATTGCATCTTTCCAGTCATACAGGTATTGTCAGCTCTCTTCTCCCTTGTAAAATAAGTCTGTCTCTACATTTAAAAATAAACCTCTTCGCAGCAGTATTTCCCAGCAGCAGCAAACTCAGTTCCTTAAGGAAACAACTGTCTTACAGCCCAACACTGTGTTCAGAAATTCGTTATAACTACAGCTATACAAAAATATCTTGAAGTCAAATTCCAAGCTCCAACGAACTTGGAAACTATAAGCTTTTAAATGTGACCATATGAAGCTCATTTGCTTCTGTTATCACTTGGAGCAAAGCAGTTACCTTAACTGACGCAGTCAAAGGAAAAATGCTGAGTAGCAATCCTCTGAGTTCTGCACACGGAGATTGATACTTGATCTTTACCACAGGGGTTTGGGAAAAGAGGGTGGGGGCAGGAAAAGGGACCAGACGAGTTTGTGCTTTCTTTGAACAGAATGTTGGGCATCATTAAGAAATGGATAGATAATAAGAAAGGAAATATCATATTGTCGCCATATAAATCCATGGTATGCCCACATCTTGAATACTGCATGCAGATGTGGTCGCACCATCTCAAAAAAGATATATTGGAACTGGAAAAGGTTCAGAAAAGGGCAACAAAAACGATTAGAGATATGGAACAGCTTCCGTATGAGGAGAGATTAATAAGACTGTGACTTTTCAGCTTGGTAAAGAGATGACTAAGGGGGGATATGATAGAGGTCTATAAAATCATGACTGGTGTGGAGAAAATAAATAAGGAAGTGTTATTTTCTCCTTCTCATAACACAAGAAGTAGGGATCACCAAATGAAATTAATAGGTAGCAGGTTTAAAGCAAACAAAGGGAAGTATTTCTGTACACAATGCACAGTCAATCTGTGGATCTCTTTGCCAGAGGATGTTGTGAAGGCCAAGACTATAACAGGGTTCAAAAAAGAGCTAGATAAATTCATGGAGGATAGGTCCATCAATGGCTCTTAGCCAGGATGGGCAGGGATGGTGTCCTTAGCTTCTGTTTGCCAGAAGCTGGGAATGAACGACAGGGAATGTATCACTTGATGATCACCTGTTCTGTTCATTCCCTCTGAGGCATCTGGCATTGGCCACTGTCGGAAGACAGGATACTGGGCTAGATGGACTTTTGGTCTGACCCATTATGGCCGTTCTTATGTTCTGCTAGCCTTAATCACACTAAACAGCAAGATACTCTCCAATCTATTTTAGGATTTTATACTGCTGCCTGTCTCTGTAGTATCTGAGCACCTTTCACTTGAAACTGATAGCAATAATTAAGTCCCTAAGAGAGTCTTTGGCTCTCATCCCTTTTTGGGGTAAAAACTCATATTTTGTTGTTGCTGTTCTTGGTTTGTCGATTGTATGGTTTGTTTAAAAAAATTTCTAGAGGTATTAGGATAGATGTGGAATCAATGTTGTGAGTATCATTTTTGCTATGGTGGAAAGGATTTCTCAAAGAGACAGTAAAACTGCTTGTAGAGGAAAAATCTACTCTGTGTGAGTAAATTTATCTGACCCCTAGTAATTCCATCAGATAGTACAATTACTCAAATCTAGAAAATAACCCAGTCCACAGCAGGAACAATAGAGTAAACCACATGTGACACTTCTGGAGTAAGCCATTGTAAATTGAGATGCTTAAAAAAAAATCAGGAAAACATTCAAGAAGAGATTGCATCTGAAGAAGTGAGGTTCTGACCCACGAAAGCTTATGCTCCCAGTACTTCTGTTAGTCTCAAAGGTGCCACAGGACCCTCTGTTGCTTTATTCAAGAAGAGAAGTTAGCTCATTTTGTAAACCTTCCTGTTCCCTCCTAAACACATTTTCAGATCAACATCACACATTCCAGAAAAATTCTACCATGGCTTAAAATAACGAGTGTAACGATTCAGGCAGTTTGGTTATTTTTCGGCAAAGTTCTGAGAAAAGAGTTTAAAAAACTGGATTATAATGAAGGCTTGTTTCCTCTCAGCGTATGGTACAGAGTGATACCTCTGACACTTCCTGGAGGTACCTGGGTTGTGAAGCACCTTGCTACCACCTGGTCTTAGTGTGAGGAAGCCTTGAAGGTACCTGCCATGAGTCAGCTCCCTAACTCCTCCAGCCACACTCCTTTGTAGGCCTACACAGGGCTTGCTCTCTGTCTCCAGGTTAGCAAAAGGCATATTCCAACCCCTGAGCCTTCTGAGCATCTCCCTGGAGTGTTTAGCCCCTGGTCTACTGGACACTCACAGTATTTACAGATTCATTGCTTCCAAAGAAGCAGTACACACCAGCTCACTAGTTTTACCTCAGATCACCACTCTGCTTGACTCACAGCACTTAGATATATTTATAGTGATAACAAGTAAAAGTAAAGTATAGAGCAAGCAGAAGTATAGGAAACAAATGGTTATATATAAAATAAAATCAGACGATCAGTGAAAGGAACCTGCCTGCTACATGTTACCTCCTGGTTATCTCCCTTAAGAATGTAATTTTCAGTATAGACATAACTCCTTAAACATTATCTGTACACACATTTCTAATGATGACCAATGGGCTATGGCTCTTGGTAAAGACTTCACATACCACCCCTTATGAATTATTTTACATATACCCGACCCAGGAGATCCTTGTAAAATCTTATGCAGTCCCTGTGTCCTCTGCCAGTGGGCAATAAGTGGTCACTGGGTCACAACATCTTTTCATAATAAATTTTTTATTAGACTGTCCATTATTAGGCTAATGTAGCCTGGCTCTTGTTTCAACATAGATCATGTACCATGCTGTAACATGCAAAATGCTTAACTTCCAATATTAGCTAAACAAAAGAGGAGCACTGTACCATATTATTCATACGTTATAAAGACATTCTTTTCCAAATCCATTTGCCACATTTCTCTTCTATTCTTGCTAGTTGTTTGTTTAGCTGACAAAATCACTAAATTTCATATGAATAAGTGGACTTAAATATGAAAACTAACATCTTCTGACTGAACTACAATTTGAAATGTCAGTTCCAGACAAATAAACGAGTAAAACTCATAAGGGCATAATTTATTAACACTACCAAATTCATTACTCCTGAATTTCTTCTTCTAATAATGACACAGAGTTGGTCCTCAAGAGCTTATACTAATCAGACACACACACTACAAAGAACAGAAGGATCACTCAAGCTCTGCCGACTGAGTCTAGTTTTTACATCTGTTCTGAATTTGCTGCTGAAAGCCTAGTAAAACCTTGGAGAAACTGAAATCCTATTGTAAAGATAGCAGATCATATCCTCAGAGAGATTCACAGGACCTCTCTTTCTCCTAACATGGAAAAGAGGAGCTTTCTGTAGGGTCTTGGAGAGTTATGCTGAAATTATTTGAAAACAAATATTTTCCCCCACATTATTAATGAGACATTTCACTCTTATTAGGTCCACTAATCTAGATTTAGAAGTAGATTCACCTATGGAGAGGAACAGCTACATGATCTCGGGTTCTTAATATTCCTTTGAAATTGTATTTCAAAGCTGTGCTAAACAAATCAGTCAGAGAGCATCATCCAAGCAGTACACCCACGTTCACAACCTTTCTTTACCTAATGATAATTACAGACTGCACTACAGACAGCCTTTAATAAACACCATCAAGTTTAGAAAAAAAACAGCTGTAGGGACCATCTGTTGCCATGGAAATATCTTCAGGCCACACTGTCCTCTGCTCTAAACATTACCTTCACATTAACCTATTATTATTGTAAGGGGACTGTTGCCCCCTTACTAACATTCAGTGGGGTGTTTTGGTTGGCTAGCTCCCAGCACTAAAAGGGGAAGGGTCGATGGCAAATCAGGAGCCTGAGACTGACAGTCCCCAGGGGCAATGGGGAGAGGCCAATGCTCCAGATCAGCCTGATTGACGGGGCGGGCAGGCTAATCAGAGAGTCAGGAGGCCAGGGTGGGTCCCGTCCTCCGTGTAAACTGGAATGGCCTGAGTCAGACAGAGTGGGGCCGAGCTAAGGAGAGAGCAGGGGCCCGAGCTAAGCTGCTGGAAGCAGAGCTGCAGCCCCAAAGCCAGAGCACAGTCCAGAGAGAGCAGAGCTGCCCTGGGAGCAGAGCTGTAACAACCAGAGCCAGAGGGGCCAGACAAGCAGCCAGGAAGCAGGTCAGAGCTGTGAGCAGAGTCACAGAAGCAGCCTGCAGAGCAGAGCTGTCCTGGGGGCAGAGCTGCAGCAACCGGAGCCAGAGAGGCCAGAGAAGCAGCCCAGGGAGCTGAAGGCAGAGCAGCAGCAGACGGGCTGAGGCGGAGTGGAGCTGGAGCCGAGGCTGGAGCAGTCCAGAGCTGGGGCTGGGGCAGTCCGGAGCCGTGTGCAGTCCGAGTGTGGTGAGCAGCTGGGGAGAGTGAGGGGGACCCTGGGCAGTGGGCCCAGCACAGGGAGACGCCTCAGCCAAGAGGCCTTGTAGGCCAGACTTGCAGGGGGATCATAACCCCGACCGGGCGGGGGCGACGCTGGGAAGAAGGGTCCTGCCACCTAGAGCCTGAGAGCGTGTGGCCACCACCGGAGCAAGTGTCCAACCCACAGCGTCCCTGCAGCACAGACAGGGCCTGAGAAGCAGGCCTGGGACCTACAAGGAACAGACTGAACTGCCCTGACGTTCCAGAGACACTGTTTGTAATGTTCCCTGCCACAGAGCAGGGTGATGTGTTTTCCTCTGACCTTTCCCATTTTTCCTTATTCTTTTTTTAAATTAATTGTTAATTAAACAACTTGTATTTGCTTTAAATTGTATGAAATGATCAGTGGGTCAGGGAGGTGCCCAGTGCAGAGAGAGTACCCCGGAGTGGGGACACCCTAGCCCCTGTCCTGGGTGACCACCGCAGGGTTGGGGGTCGAGCCCCCCAGGAATCCTGGGCCCAGCCTTGTCGCGGTTTATGAGGACTCTGCCAGACAGGAGAGTGGAAGGGGAGTCCTCAAGGGCAGGGAGGCCTCTGGGTAAAGGAAGTGGGAGCGAGGACTCGGATCCTTTCGCTAGCCCACTTCACCGGGGTAGTGCAGAAGCCAGGAAAGTTCCCCACAATAGCGGGACCATTCCCCCGCTTACATTATGCTTTTCTGTGTATATTAGTACAAATTATGGGCTAACGCACCCCAATCGGATCGTTATAAATGACATTGGATCCCAGGCTATAAAACATTCCAAAAAACAGGGAACACATATTTTAACAGATAGCACTAGCTATTGACTAACACACTTTCCATAATCCCCGCTCAGCTGAGTTCTTCCCTCAATGTAGTATATGGGCTTGATTGCAAGTATATGCAAGCTGCTGAGTGCTCTCAAATTCATTGACATCAGAGCTCTCAGCACCACACAAGATTGAGTCCCAGAAAGATTGTTTCAGAACTCTCCATTTGCATTTTCCTTCAAGGCTAGTGAGCGATTTACTAAACACAAACAGACAAAACCAAACAAACAAAACACCAAATTCATTCAATGCACTGGATAAATGGCGACCAATGAATGAGACAGTGGTTCAATGTTTTAGATACATTATCTTCACTGTTCAGTGCCTGATCCTGTTTCATTCATTACACATCATTCAACTGCTTCATGAAATGAAGCATGGGTGTTTGAAACCTCTAACTCATTCACAACCTACACCCTGAGGATCAGATGCTCAGCTGGTGTAAATTGGCATAGCTCCACTGAAGTCCATAACTCAGCATAGCGCTATGGATGTCAATGGAGCTATGGTGACTGACACCAGCTGAGGATCTGGCCCTGAATGAAATAGCAGTCATGTGGGCTAAAAACATCAGGGACACACTAGTTTGGGGCAGCCTGAACTCCACTTCCACTCCCTGCCAGGCGAGCTTAATGGAACTGCATTGCTATGGCTTATCCTTCTGGCCGCTGGCCCTAGAAACTCTCCTTTCCTACGAAAGTTCCACATCCTGGGGCTCCATGGAAAAAAAACTTTACAAAGTCAAAGTCTGGATTACCAAATTAGCAAATTCTGCAATAATCTGAGAAGGGAGATGTGCACAGCACACCCATCCCCACTCTAACTCTGTTCTCTCCCCGAGAAGTTTGCACCAGCAGACTGAATATAGAAGAAAGTCAGTTACAAAGTTTAATTTAAGTGTAAACTTTGCTCAGCATCACTACCTAACAGTGATACCTGATAAGCAGCAGAAACAAGACGGGGAGGGGAGTTGTACACTAAAATATTATTTCTGAATTTAAAAAGAACAAAGTTCTCTCCATATCTCAACTTCAATTTAGTTAATTAATGTCAATCTGATAATTGCAAAGAAATAATCCAGCAGCATTTGGATGTACCTTTGGTTGCATTTCTGGCATCTCAAACTTAAATTGTATTTTGCCAAGAACAATGAACCTGTTTAAGAAAATAACCATAGTTCCACTAGCACTATCCATATACATGAAAAATATCCCTCTGATTTGTTAGGGGTTTTTATTTTAAAGTACACAGAGAAGCAGAGTTTTAAAACAATATATTTTCCCATGTAATCAAACCTTGAGGCAACGAAAAACTCTGTAAATGGATAATGGCCAAAACAATAAATGTATAAAAAAATACACTTCCTAGGCTTGAGGGCTTCACATTCAGAATCTTACCACTGAAACAGAACTTGCTGCGTGACATGCAATAAATGCATAACAAGGAAGACTTGTATTGATTATATAAAGATGGTGATTATAGACAACGCCTATCATTTGATACCTAACATTCTTGGATCTTTGTTTTTAAAACATCTAGCATGTCAAGTGTTTAAAAATATTTTTTAAAAAAATCACATTTTTTTTTCTGTTGTCCTTCCATGCGTTCTTATCTAGCAGTAATGTGTGGGGAGGGATAGCTCAGTGGTCTGAGCATTGGCCTGTTAAACCCAGGATTGTGAATTCAATGCTTGAGGGGGCCACTTAGGGATCTGGGGCAAAAAATCTGCCTGGGGATTGGTCCTGCTTTGAGCAGGAGGCTGGACTAGATGACCACCTGAGGTCCCTTCCGACTCTGATATTCTATGATTCACATAGGCTAACTTCAATTACACTCTACATAGACAACTTTAGAGCCACAAACTGCTCTACTTGCACAGCATCTTTCTCTGAAAAGCATGAATTCAGATATTCTGTCACACTGAGGATCATATCACACTAATATTACACCTGGGAACAAGGTACATTCCATTCCAGCACAAATCTAGTTAATAGACTGTATAAATATTAGAATGGTCATGTTTCAAGAGCTGGTTTGATCAAGAAAAAAGGAAGAACATTTTTTGCTTTTATGCAAGTTTATATTTTTTTCTGATCAAAACAAAGCTTCTGCTCATCTTTGCTCCCATCAGGTAGGGGGCTGGACTTTGCATATTTGTCAGCCCTCAACAATCATTATGCATCACCATCAGTATTAACAATCTGCAGGTCATCCCCTCACTCCCACCTGTTCAGCCTCACAGTCTACAAATGAGGGAATTAGTTACATCTGTACAAATTGAAGACCATTCCAAATACTTTGACAGTAACCTCGGATTGTTCAAACTGATGACTATACTTGAAGAGAGGCCTTGCACAAGTCTGAAGGCAAAAGGGGCATCCACAATCTTTATAACTCGACATGTTGTGTTAAAAGGAAAGAACTGTAGTCTAGGTTGAATACGCAGGGTTGGTGGTTAGCAACTGAACATATTTCATTTGTAGATTGAACAAGTTTGATATGACATCAATAAGGCACTATAAATATACACAACGCCATATTTAGTCACTTTTCAGAGCAGAACTGCATTAAGTCCACTTAAACGTCAGCTAGTGCAGCATGTGTCTTCCAGTTTATTTAACAGTTTCTCACAGGGAGCAAACACATGTCTGTGCTTTGTACAATGGACTGACTTCTTATTCAGTTTTCGGTGCAATTTAAGGTGGTGTTTTCACTCTATACATTCTTCAATAAGTGGATGCTTGTTATTTTAGATTTCAGAGTAGCAGCCGTGTTAGTCTGTATCCGCAAAAAGAACAGGAGTACTTGCGGCACCTTAGACACTAACAAATTTATTAGAGCATATATATATATGCATTCGAAGAAGTGGGCTGTAGCCCACGAAAGCTTATGCTCTAATAAATTTGTTAGTCTCTAAGGTGCCACAAGTACTCCTGTTCTTCTTGTTATTTTAGACACTCTCCTCATGTTCTTCCAGGACAGTTAAGACCAGATAAGGTTCTCAGGCTAAAAACTCACCAGGGGACTACACGCAGGGTATTTGGGGGAAGGATCCTTTCACTGGTTAATAGAGTCCAAGATTTTTAGCCTTCAGGGCATGATGCAAAATTCTTCTATTTACTCAAACTTTTTTCCTCAGGTGGTGGGTTGGTGACAATTTTAAGATTTATTTAGGAGGAGTCTAACTGAGGCTTCTAAATTAAATTAATCTCTTTAACTGAGTGGTCCGATTTGTTCACTGCTTTTTATACTGTAAATCTAACATGCTGTGTAGCTAGTCCAGCCTGCATATCGCTCCGCCAGAGTCTCTTGCAAATGGTGGAAGAGCAGTTTCGTTCTAGAACAGGAGTTCACCAGCCTCAAACCTGGGCCAACAAAAATCCTGATGGCCAGCATCTAGTTTGTCTCCCCAGAGTCAAGAAGGAAAGCCCAAAACGTGAATCATAAGATGAAAATACAGACTTATGAGTTGCTACTCTCTCTGTGTCACCCTTAATAGGAAATAAGGAATGGAGTTGGAAGAGATAATAGTCCAAGGAAATATCAAGATACTCTGCATAAAAACATAAAACTGTCCATATTGGGTCAGACCAATGGTCCTTCCAACCCAGTATCATGACTTCCAAGAGTGGCCAATGCTAGAAGCTTTAGAGGGAATGAACAGGACAGGATAATTAGCAGTGATCCATCCCCTGTCATCCAGTCCCACCATCTGGTTTAGGGACATCCTGAGCTTGTGGTTGCACCGTCTTGGCTAATAAATCATTGATGGACCTATCTTCCATGAACTTATCTAATTCTTTTCAGAACCCAGTTATATCTAGGGTTTTTTTGTTTGTTTTAAACCTGCCCCCTATTCATTTCATTGGGTCACCCCTGGTTCTTGTGTTATGTGAAGGCAAATAACATTTCCTTATTCACTTTCTTCACATCATTTTTGTGACCTCTATCATATCCCCCCTTAGTCTCTTGTCTAGGCTTTTTAATCTCTCCTCATGTGGAAGCTATTCCATACCCCTAATCATTTTTGTTGCTCTTCTATATAGCTTCTCCAATTCTAATATATCTTTTTTTAGTTGGGGCGAACAGAACTGCACACAGTATTCAAACTGCGGTCATACATGGATTTATATAGGGACATTATGATATTTTCTGTATTATCATCTATCCCTTTCCTGTTAGATTTTTGACTGTCACTGCACATTGAGCAGATGTTTTCAGAGAATTCTCCACAATGACTCCAAGATCTCTTTCTTGAGTGGTAACAGCTAATTTAGACCCCATTATTTTATATATATAGTTGGGATTATGTTTTCCAATGTGCATTACTCTGCATTTATCACCAATGATTTTCATCTGCCATTTTATTGCCCAGTCACCAAGTTTTGTGATATTCCTTTGTAAAACTTCACCATCAGCTTTTTATTTAACTATCTTGAGTAATTTTGTGTCATCTGAAAACTTTGCCACCTCATTGCTTACCCCTTTTTCCAGATAATTGCTGAATATGTTGAACAGCACTGGTCCCAGTACACATCCCTGCGGCACCCCATTATTTGCCTCTCTCCACTGTGAAAACTGATTCCTACCCTTTGCTTCCTGTCTTTTAATCAGTCACTGATCCATGAAAGGACCTTCCCTCTTATTCCACGACTCCTCACTTTGCTTAAGAGCCTTCAGTGAGGGATCTTGTCAAAGACTTTCTGAATGTCCAAGTACACTATATCCACTGGATCACCCTTGTTCACACATTTGCTGAATTCTAATAGAAATTCAAAGAATTCTAATAGATTGATGAGGTATGATTTCCCTTTAAAAAAGCCATGTTGACTCTTCCCCAACAAATCGTGTTCATCTATGTGTCTGATAATTCTGTTCTTTACTGTAGTTTCAACCAATTTTCCTGGTATTGAAGTTACGCTTACTGGCCTAAATTGCCAGGATCGCCTCTATAGCATTTTTTAAAAATCAGCATTACATTAGCTATCCTCCAGACACCTAGTACAGAGGCTGACTTAAGTGATAGGTTACATAACACATTTAGTAGTTCCGCAATTTCATACCTGAGTTCCTTCAGAACTGTTGAGTGAATACCATCTGGTCCTGGTAACTTATTGCTGCTTAGTTTATCAATTTGTTCCAAATCCTCCTCTATCGACACCTCAATTTGGGAAAATGCCTCAGATTTGGGAAAATGCCTCAGATTTGTCACCTAAAAAGATGGGTCAGGTGTAGGAATCTCTCTCTCATCCTCTGCAGTGAAGACCAATGAAAAGAATTCATTTAGCTTCTCCACAACAACCTTGTCTTCCTTGAGTGCTCTTTTAGCACTTCAATAATCCCATTGATTGTTTGGCAGACTTCCTCTTTCTAGTGTATGTAAAAAATTATTGCCGTTAGTATTTGTAGCTTTTGCTAGACGCGGCAGGTAAACAAACTGGGCCAGCCCGCCAGGGTGCTTACCCTGCTGAGCCATGTGCCAGAGGCTGCCGACCCCTGGAATAGGGATTATAAATTCTAATTCTATAGTATGAGACAATATATTCATGTAATGTTTAAGAAAAGTTTTGTAAATGAGTTCCAATAGTTCATGGATTAGGGACCCAAGCTTATGGGGTTCCAAGGGCTTCTGTATAGATTATTTAGGTTAATCTTTCTACCTACGCAATAGGACTCAGTGCTCAGTCTAGAAGTTACCATCAGAGATGCTTAGTTTTTCAGTTCTCAAACTGTGGATTTGTGTCTCCAGAGATAACATGCTTGTTAACAGCAAAAAAATAATTTAAATAAATAACTAAATAATATATAGAAGTGAGAAATAACAGACCTCAACTCTATTGTCCCTCTGCAAATTTGTGTACACACAGTCAGTCCCTTACCTCTCTCTAAAAGTGCAAAGTTTCAAAAAGTTCAATGAATAGAAGATTGTTGGAGGTGGAATAGATCTGGACAAGGTGAAGAAGTCTGGAGATAAATGTGAGAAGGGAGGGACAGGCAATAGAAACAAAAGTGAAACTGCTGGAGCAGCATATTCCAGAAGTCTTAAGGTCTTTCTGAGTGTAGCCTTCATTGATTTGAGATCTACCATACCAATCTCTCACTAGAAGGGAAAATAATGGCAGCAGGCCATAAAAGAGACACAGTTTGTGAATATTTTAATGAAGTTCCCCTACCTGTGGGTAAGACGGGCATGCGTGCAAAATGCAAACAGTGCAACAAAGAAATGCAAGGCCTGGTTGCCCAAATGAAACAGCATCATGAGAAGTGTTCCTTCTCAGGAGGAAGCTGTGTTGAAGATGAACATGTCTGAACATGCAGGATAAAACGGTTACCTACCTTCTGTAACTGTTGTTCTTCGAGATGTGTTGTTCACGTCCATTACACATTAGGTGTGCGCGCGTCGCATGCACAGACGTCGGAAACTTTTCCCCTCAGCGGCTTCCGGCAGGCCGGCAGGGTCCCCCCTCCCGCCAGAGCAGCGCCCCGCTCTAGCGTATATATATCCCTGCGGGCCCGACCCTCCCTCGGTTCCTTCTTGCCGGTGACTCCGACAGAGAGGAAGGAGGGTGGGAAGTGTAATGGATGTGAACAACACATCTCGAAGAACAACAGTTCAGAAGGTAGGTAACCGTTTTTTCTTCTTTGAGTGATTGTTCACGTCCATTACACATTAGGTGACTCACAAGCTTACCATTGGAGGAGGGTAGGAGTCAAGGAACAATTGATTGAAGCACAGCCCTGCCGACCACCGTGTCCTCTCTGGTCTGATGATGGATTGCGTAGTGGGCTGTGAACGTATGCACCGAAGACCAGGTGGCCGCTTTACAGATTTCCTGGAGTGGAACCTGCGCCAAGAAAGCCTCCGAGGACGCTTGGGCCCTAGTCGAGTGAGCCCTGATCTCCGGGGCTGGTACGTTGGCGAGCTCATAGCATGTGTGTATGCAAAGCACAATCCATGCTGACAAGCGTTGCGCCGAGATAGGCTGGCCTTTCATTCTCTCCGCAATGGCAATGAACAGTTGCGTTGACTTGCGGAATGGCCTGGTCCGTTCCAGATAGGATGCCAAGGCTCTACGGACATCGAGGGTATGCAGGCTGCAGTGGCTTGAGTCCGTATGGGGCTTAGGGAAGAACACCGGTAAACAAACGTCCTCCCCATATGAAATTGCGTGACCACCTTAGGAAGGAATTTGGGGTGTGGCCTCAGTTGCACCTTATCCTTATATAAAACTGTATAAGGGGGTTCCGAAGTGAGGGCTCTCAATTCCAATACCCTCCTAGCCGATGTGATGGCCACTAGAAATGCTACCTTCCATGAGAGGTGCATGAGGGAGCAAGAGGCTAGGGGTTCAAAGGGTGGCCCCATGAGTTTAGTTAGGACCAGGTTAAGATTCCATGCAGGGATCGGCGGGCGCGAATAGGGAAACACCCTCTCCAGCCCCTTGAGAAATCGGACTACTGTGGGGTTGGAGAACACCGAAACCCCCAACTCTCCGGGGTGGAACGCCAATATGGCGGTCAGATGCACTTTAATTGAGGTGGGGGCGAGCCCTTGCTGCTTGAGGTGCAGCAAGTAGCCCAGTATTAATGGGACGGAGGCCTGCAGAGGCTGTATGTGATGAGGCTCACACCAGTGGGAGAACCTCTTCCATTTGGCAAGGTAGGTCGCTCTTGTGGAGGGCTTCCTACTACCAAGAAGAATTTGCTGGACCTTGTGGGAGCACCTGTGCTCCATATCGTTTAGCCAGAGAGATACCACGCCATGAGATGTAACGACGGTAGGTTCGGGTGGAGTAGGCGACCCCGGTCCTGCGTGATGAAATCACGATGGAGGGGGAAGGCGATCAGGGTGGTAACGGACAGTTCCAGCAGGGTCGTGAACCAATGCTGGCGTGGCCACACCGGTGCGATGAGGATGACTGTCGCCTTGTCCCTGCAGGTCTTGAGCAGTACCCTGTGGATGAGCGGGAATGGTGGGAAGGCATACCTCAGGCTCCCGCCCCACGGAATCGCGAAAGCATCTGCCAATGAGCCCGGGCTGAGGTTCTGGAATGAACAAAACTGAGGGCATTGGCTGTTGTCCTTGGTGGCAAAGAGATCCACCTGGGGAAACCCCCACCTCTGGAAGACTGAATGCAGGACGTCCTCTCTCAGAGTCCATTCGTGCATGTGGTAGGACCTGCTGAGGCGGTCTGCTAACCCGTTTTGGACCCCTGGGAGATATGCTGCCAGTAGGTGGACTGAATGGGCTATACAGAAGTCCCATAGGAGGAGCGCCTCGTGACAGAGGGGAGAGGATTGGGACCCACCCTGCTTGTTTATGTAGAACATGGCGGTAGTGTTGTCCGTCAGAACTGACACGCTGTGGCCTTCTATGGTAGCGTGAAAGGTCTGGCAGGCAAGGCAAACTGCCCTTAACTCCTTCAGATTGATGAGAAGCAACTTTTCTTCCCTGGACCATAAGCCCTGGGTCCGCAGGTCCCCAAGGTGCGCCCCCCAGCCCAGGCCCGACGCATCTGTTACTAACGTCAGAGTGGGTTGCAGGGTGGCGAAAGGGACCCCTTCGCAAACCTGCTGCTGATCGAGCCACCAGCGGAGGGAGTTCAACACCCGAGCTGGGATTGTCACTACTAGGTCTAAGGGGTCTCTGATGGGGCGATACGTTTGGGCCAGCCACAACTGTAACGGTCTGAGTCTTAGGCGGGCATGTCTGACTACAGGCGTGCAAGCCGCCATGCGCCACAAGAGTTGCATACAGCATCTGGCCGTGGTCATGGGGAATTGTTGGATGGAGCTTACGACCCCTTGAATGGCCAGGAACCGTGACACTGGAAGACTTGCCCGTGCCGCCACCGAGTCCAGGACTGCTCCTATGAAATCCAGTATCTGCGTGGGGATCAGTGAGGACTTGGGTACACTGACTAATAGACCGAGCTTGTGGAACACCTGCAATGCCAGTCCACGTGGGAGCGGACCTCATCCTCTGACCTGCCCGCGAGGAGCCAGTCATCCAAGTACGGGTATACCTGCATCTTTCTTTTTCGAAGAAAGGCTGCCACCACGGACATGCATTTCGTGAACACTCGCGGGGCCGTTGCTAGGCCGAAGGGCAAGACCGTAAATTGGAAATGGTGTTGGTTGATGGTGAAGCGCAGGTGGGCCGGGCGGATGGCGATGTGAAAGTACGCATCTTTCATATCGAGGGAAGCGTACCAATCCCCCGGATCCAGGGATGGGATAATAGCGCCAAGGGAGACCATACGAAAACGTGCCTTGACCAAAAATTTGTTTAGTTTGTGTAGGTCCAAAATGGGACGGAGGCCCCCTTTTCCTTTGGGAATGAGGAAATATCTGGAGTAAAACCCTTTCCCTCTTAGGTCCGGAGGGACCTCTTCCACTGCTCCTACTTTGAGGAGGGCCTGCACCTTCTGCATAAGGAGTTGCTTGTGAGAGTGGTCCCTGAAGAGGGATGGGGATGGGGGGTGGGAGCGAGGAGAAATGAAGGGCGTATCCCGTCTCCACCGTGCGAAGGACCCAGCGGTCCGATGTTATACGGGACCAAGCACAGTAAAAATGGGACAGGCGGTCCCTGAAACACAGAGGAGGACCCGGTATAAGGGTCGGTACGCTGACCTCGATTGCAGCTTCAAAACCCTTGCTTATTTCCCGGCTGCGGTTTGCCTTGGCCGTGGCTTTGGCCCTGGTTAGGCGTGTTGTTATGTCTACGCCTGTTATCCCTGCCCCTTCTTTCGGTACGGTTCCTGTCTAGGACGAGGGTGGTATTGCCTTTGTGGTGGTTGGGGCTTAAAGGGTTTCCTCTGTGTCACTGGGGTGTGCATTCCCAATGACTTGAGGGTTGCTCGAGAGTCTTTGAGGGTATGCAATCTAGCATCCGTCTGGTCTGAGAACAAGCCTGACCCTTCGAACGGGAGGTCTTGCAAGGTGTTTTGTACCTCTGGGGGAAGGCCGGAATCCTGTAGCCATGCTGAGTGCCTCATCACCACTCCTGACGCGATTGTCCTGGCCGCTGCGTCCGCGGAGTCAAGGGAGACCTGCAAAGAGGTTTTGGCTACTGCCTTCCCCCCGTCCACTAGGGCAGCGAACTCTGGTTGTGAACCCTGGGGGAGGGAGTCCTTAAACTTGGAGACTGATGCCCAAGAATTGAAATTGTGTCTGTTCAGAATCGCTTGTTGGTTAGCGATCCTCAACTGGAGGCCCCCGGATGAGTAGACCTTCCTACCAAATAAGTCCAAGCGCTTTTCCTCCTTGGCCTTGGGGGCTGGGGCTTGCTGGCCATGCCGCTCCCATTCGTTGACCGCAGAGACGACCAGTGAACAGGGTGCTGGGTGAGAAAAGAGGAAGTCGAACCCCTTGGAGGGGGCGAAGTACTTCCTATCTAAGCCTTTCGCAGTTGGTGTGCTGGAGGCCGGTGTTTGCCACACTGCCTTATAGTTCGACTGTACTGTTTTTATGAGCAGGAGTGCAATCCTGAAGGGTCCTTCCGGGCTTAGGATGTCAACCATGGGGTCCTCCTGCTCTACAGTCTCCTCTGCCTGCAACCCCAGATTGAAGGCTACTCGGTGGAGCAGATCCTGGTGTGCCCGATGGTCAATCAGGGGAGGGCCGGACATTGTCGTTCCTGCCACGGCTTCATTTGGTGAGAAGGAAGAGGTTAGGGCCTTCTGTGCGTCCTCCTCTTCCTGCAACTCCTCACCTACTGGGCGCTCCTCTCGGGTCTGTCCTATAGCATGGGCCTGAGACGGTGCCGGGCTCGGTGCCGAGTCGGCTCTTTCTTGCTCCGGTGGTCTAGAGACCGTGGCCTCCTTGCGCGAGGAGGGGTGCCCCTGCGGGGAGCAGGACCGGTGTCTCGAGGGGCCAGATCTCGAGGTCCTGGACAGGGGGCCTTGCTGGTGGTAGGCCCAAGGGGTCCAGAATGGTCATTGTCCTGGCTGGCTCCACTGTGGGTGCCAAGCGGCCAGTGCCCTGTGGGCAAATCTGCTGGACTGGCCCGAGTCTGCCTCCGAAACCACGGACGGTGACCTGGATGGCCACGGTGGTGCTGTGGGACGGTGCCGGTCCGGGGTCGGAGAGTAGTACTTCCATGACCAGGAGTAACGTCTTGCCAACCTGGACCGGTACCGGTGACCTCGGGACCGGGAACGACTGCGAGTGGTCGGTCTTGGGGATCGCGTGGCTGACACGTCCCGGTGCCTACTCGAGTAGGGCTGCTGGGTCGGTGCTGGGCGCTTGTTGGGGCCCGACGGCTGTGCAGCCCTCTGCGCCGAGGGTAGCCGGGAGTCCACCGAGGCGGAGCTCGACCGGGAACGGCGCCTTGAACGGTGCCGAGATGGTGACCGTGATGGGCGCACCATTGCTGGCTTGCCTCTGGATGGCAGTCTTGGCAGATTATCTTTCGCTTGGAAGGGGCCCTCAGCGGACAAATCGATGAGGTCCTTTGCTGCCTCAAACGTGTCCGGGGTGGAGAGCTGTTCCACAAGCTCCTCCAGCCCTTTCTCCTCACCTGATGCGCCTATCCCGGGGCTCGACGGGCCTCTCGGCGCCAGAGCCACTGGCACCGGGATCTGTCCCGGGGTCGCCACTCCCTTAGGTGCATTCGAGGTCTTCGCTGGCGCTGCCCTCTTAGGCGGGGAGCGTCCTCAGGACTTAGGTTGGCCCTTCGATTTTGCCGGCGAAGATGACTGGTGCCGGGGGCAGTCTTGCTGTGTCGGTGCCGTCGGCTTGTGGTGCCCCGCCGGTGCCGGATCACTAACCGATGCCGGGGCACTCCGCACCGAAGTTGACGGTGCCGCGGCCTGATGCGTCGAAGTGGAGGGCTGTAATGCAGCCTCCATGAGCAGCTGCTTAAGGTGAAAGTCTCTCTCTTTCTTAGTCCTGGGCTTGAAGGCCTTACAGATCTTGCAGCGCTCTTTTTGGTGTGCTTCCCCCAGGCAACGGAGGCACGAGTCGTGGGGATCGCTTATCGGCATAGGCTTGCGGCACATGGCACAAGCCTTGAAGCCTTGGGCGTGCGGCATGCCCCGCTGCCCGGGGCCGGTGTCGGGATTGACCAAACACCTAAAACAAAGGAGCTTAACTGCTACTAAAGAACTGTTAACTGCTAAGATTAACACTAGGTACTAAAGAACTGATAACTGCTAAGAAGAACCCTAACTATTAACGCTAAGGGACACTCTCAAGCGAGAGAGAGTTGTTCCAACGCCATCACAGACGGTTAGAAAGAACTGAGGGAGGGTCGGGCCCGCAGGGATATATATACGCTAGAGCGGGGCGCCGCTCTGGCGGGAGGGGGACCCTGCCAGCCCGATGGGAGCCGCTGAGGGAAAAAGTTTCCGACATCCATGCACGCAACGTGCGCACACCTAATGTGTAATGGACGTGAACAATCACTCGAAGAAAAACTTCAGGTTGGTAAACTTTTTTTATTTCATAAGTCTTTTTTAAGGACTGCCTGTCTTCCTTCTAAACTATTCTTGAATTCTCAGGTTTGAACAAAAAAAATACAGTGGTTGCTCTATGGCAAGGGTAGGCAACCTATGGCATGTGCGCCAAAGGCGGCATGCGAGCTGATTTCCAGTGGCACCCACACTGTCCGAGTCCTGGCCACCAGTCCGGGGGGCTCTGCATATTAATTTAATTTTAAATGAAGCTTCTTAAACATTTTTAAAACCTTATTTACTTTACATACAACAATAGTTTAGTTATATATTATAGACTTATAGAAAGAGGCCTTCTAAAAATGTTAAAATGTATTACTGGCACGCAAAACCTTAAATCAGAGTGAATAAATGAAGACTCGGCACGCCACTTCTGAAAGGTTGCCGACCCCTGCTCTATGGTACTATCATTTTAGATGCAGTTGTGATAAAAAATTAATAGCTGAAATAGGCAGATCTTCCTTTTACAATTTCATCTTTAAAGTAGCACTGAGTGTCAGTGAATGCAATGAGTAATACTAAATGAGCAGTATGGTAATAATAATTAAATAACTGCATTGACTTATGTTGTTTAGGAGAATCCAGCCTCAACATACAGGATTTTGAAGACTATCCACCTTCAAGATCATCATCATTTTCTATAGTTTCAGAGTTATCTGCCAGTGATACTGTTTCAGTCACATCATGTATGTCACATAGTCACAGTATATCACCTGTAGCAAAAAGAAAAAAAACTCCATCATCCAGAAACAACCAGTTAGATAAGTTTGTGATAAGAACCAGCAGATTACAAAAAGAGGTAATTGATGAAAAAATTGCTCTGTTTGTTTATGCAACAAACTCTCCTTTCCATATGATTGAGAACCCACACTTCATTAACATGGTTCAGTCATTAAGATCAGGATACAGTCCACCCAACAGAGCAGATGTTGCAAGCAAATTCCTGGATAAAGTGTATGAAAGAGAAATTGAGCAGTATGCAAAAGGTCTAGAGGGTGAAATTGTTAACCTGAGTCTTGATGGGTGGAGCAATGTCCACAATGATACTGTTGTATGTGCTTGTGTGACAACAGGAGAAGGGAATGTCTTCCTTACAGAAACAATTGATACATCAGGAAAGGCACACACAGCAGAATACTTACAAGAAATAGCAGTAAAAGCTATAACAAACAGCGAAAAAAAAGTCAAATGTCTAGTACACAGCTTGGTCACAGACAATGCTGCAAATATATCCAAGATGAGAAGAAATTTAGAAGAGAGTGAAGAGAGTCCCAAGCTAATAACATATGGTTGCAGTGCTCATTTGATGCATCTCCTAGCCAAAGACTTCAGTGTTCCAGAAATAAAGGCTAATGTTGTTGAAATTGCAAAATACTTCCATAACAACCACTTTGCAGCAGCTGCTCTGAAAAAAGTGGGAGGAACCAAGCTAACTCTCCCACAAGACATGCGGTGGAACTCAGTAGTAGACTGTTTTGAGCATTATATCAAGAACTGGCCTAATCTGATGACAGTTTGTAAACAAAATTGTGAAAAAATAGATGGCACTGTCACAGCCAAAGTTCTCAACATCGGGCTTAAGAGAAATGTTGAACACATGCTGAGTACCCTGAAACCTATTTCTGTAACCTTGAACAAAATGCGGGGAAATAGCTGTTTTATTGCTGACTCTGTTGAAATTTGGAAGGAACTGAGTGAGATCTTAAAAAGAGAAATATGCAATGACAGAGTTAAGTTACAAGCATTAAAAAAACGAATAGGACACGCACTATCTCCAGCTCATTTTCTTGCAAATATTCTCAATACTCGGTACCCAGGGTCAAACCTTAACTGCTGAAGAGGAGGAGTTGGCAATGACATGGACATCCAGCAATCATCCCTCCAGAATGCCAACTATAATAAACTTCAGAGCTAAGGATGAACCATTCAAGAAAAATGTTTGCTGATGATGTTTTAAAGAAAGTCACACCAGTGAACTGGTGGAAGTCACTTAAGCACTTGGATTCAGAGACTGTTGAAGTATAGAAAGAATATTTTCTTCCTTTGGATTAATTCATTCCAAATTGAGAAATCGTTTGGGACCTGAAAAACCAGGAAAGCTTGTTTTTCTTTTCCAGATTATGAACAAACAGGAAACTGAAGGTGAAGATGACCGAGTTAGCTGCAGAAGCCAATATTTTAAGTTTCTCATGGTGACCTGGCTGACATAGTCGATTTAATTTTTGTGTGTTTTTTTAAATATTTTATTTAACTATTTTAGTTAAAAAAAAAAATAACAAAACCAAACCTGATTTAAAAAAAAACTTGAACGTTTAAATAAATTCAAAAATTCATATGGTTGTTTTGTTAAAATATTATACGTTTGCTATTGAAGAAAAAAATCCAGAATACATAGCCTTGTTGTTTTAGTTAAATAAAACAATTTAAATGTCTGTCTGGTGATGTTCTCTTCCTAATACAGCATGGCAAGAAAATCCTCCAAACATGAATGATTAACTTGTTGAATTGGAGATAGTTCACCTCCCAATGACTTCGTAAATATCTGCTTCAATTACCTTTGGTAAATGAAAGAACCAAACAATCATTCATTTTCTGATATAGCTATAAAACTAATCTGAAAAGTTTTCAAAATAAATCACTTAAAAAATGTAGAGTGTGTACCTTCTAAAAATGAAACCTACATCTATCTCTGAGTTGTGAAGAATGTGTATTAAGGTTACAACAACCAACAAGAATGCCCTTTTATGTAGAAATCCATGATTAAATCGAGTCTTCCTTACTAGTGATTTAAATTATGATTTAAATAAATTTGATTTAAATCAAATTCACCCTGTCTATGGGTATTAATTAGTATTACTAACATGTTGCTACAATAAATGATCAAATATAATACATGTGACTATTTTGTTTATTGTTCATTTTTAGCCATATTCACTCATTGGCACCTAACTGGGCCCCTCTCAGCTTATTAAACTTCTAGCAGATAGTAGCAGCAGCCCGGTAGGATTTCTAAGAGCCTAGAAAATAAAAAAAAATTGGTTTATGTTCCACATTTGTAATGCAAGGGATCAGACTATTTTCTTCAGCAACCTTACTCAAGGTCATAGTTATGCTTCATGTTAGAAAACAGAATTTAACAACAAAAGTCAGGTGAAGATTTAAATCACTCCTACCTACAGAATCACACTCACTCATATCTGAATATGTACTTCCAAACCACAGAACATATCAAAGAGAGATGAATTCTTTTTAAGTTAAATCCCACCCCCTGCCCCCAGCAACACTATATTTGAAACCATCTGAAATAAAAGACTATTCCCACTCCGAATGTTTCAGCTTACTGAAATTTCTAGAGATAATCAGTAGGGCATCAGAATAAATAATGTGCTCATACATTGTTTTTGCTCAGTCATGCCAGAATGATCTTAACTGTTTCATGTGAGATAACGATGCAATAAATCTTAACAGATCTGTACCACTGCACTCTTTTTTTCCATGGCATACTCTGAGGTTTCTAACATACAGATATGTCATCCTCATAAACAAAGGCCTTGGTTATGCAAGTCCTTTGCATAAAAGGCTGATGTACTCCATCACAAGTGAGAGTGGAGGCTATACATAGATAACACCAGTAAGGTTAAGGACTAGGTATAGTCCTTCATGCTGTTCATGAGCCTTAAGCCTTAAAAATAAAAAAAGAGGCATGCTGTTGATAGAGCATCAGGGTGTCTGAGAGGACATGGGTATTAGAGCCATCTTTATTATTAATGAGGTCCTTACTTTTGCAGGCTGCCCTTTGGTCAGGCTCTACTATTAGACAAGAGTACCTTGTCAGACATGAGCTCACAAATACAGGATTGGTTCCCTCTCCTGTTCGCCAGTTTTTACCATTTACATACAATACTCTGTGGTGCACAATCAAGCCCAGAGAGTAACTATTTAACATATGCAGCTTTACCAAGGTGACTCCACAGTTACTGTGCCTGATCTAGTGTCTGACTCAGCTCCCACTGAAATTAATGGCAAGACTACCATTGATGATACTGAGAGCTGAATCAGACCCTTAACAATCCTCAACATACCACATTCTCTACAAGCCCAGCATCTGAAATCATTATCCCACTACCTAAAGTTTCTCATTTATTCATCAGATGAAACAAAAATCCAGTATTTCAGATTAACAATATGTTAATATTTTTTAAACCTGGAGCTTTTTATAGAGCAGAGTACCAAGCAAATAGCACACCTCCTACTTTCAGGGTTCTTTGGTAATGTGGGCTTTAAAAAGTGTTATAACTGGTTTGCATTTTAAAATCACTTCTTCTCAGAAACTTCTCATGTTGTACCACAATAGATACAAGAAAAAGAAAACCAGTAAATTATGTGTAGGAAAGGTTCAAAATAATATGGAATAAAGAATTTTGACTCTCTTTTTTTACTTTTTCAATTGCTCCTTAATTTGTGGTGTCCTCAATTAATTTTCTGTAGCTTTTGTACCAACCTGAGGATTTTATACTGGCAGCCATTACCATACTATGGGAGCACCTCCCAAGCAAATAGACAGGCATGGCAGGCTTCTGTAATGGATTGCATGGGGTATTCAGCTCCTACAGAGAGATTCCAGGTTAACATATTTAAAGGGGAATGGTGAGAGTAGATTATTAAAAATAATGTACCATTTCATTTTGTAATGCATATTTCCCTTTAAATTTCTGCTCAACAGTTCTTCATTGCAGATTTCGTCTTGTTAGAGAAATTACTTTGTTGCCATGGCAATATATTCCCACCCTGAAGTTCCATCATGGTGCCTTTTCTTTCAGTTTCTGAAGACCGCAACTATCCCCATTCCAGGCCCACCTCTTCAAACTGCTACTGTCTGTACCCCATTACTCCACACAGGTTTTTAATTATTTTGCATCTGGCTTCAAACTTCAGTCATCTTGTTCTTAGGTGAAAGCACCCTGTGATATAGTTTGGGACTAATTGCACTTTACTGAGAACATGTTCATATAAAGACCTCTACCACCAAATATAAGGGTTTATAGTCAATACTCTGTTAATAAATATTATTAAAAATCAACAAAATATCCCAAGAATCTATGTTTGAAAAAATATATTTTTTACATATTTATGACAGTAAGGTAAATCTATTTACTGACAATGCAGAAGTGATAGCTAGGTCTGTTGTTTTTAATTATTTTGGCAAAATTATTTTGGCATCATATGTGCTCAAATACAATACATCTTCATGATATGCCCTCATTATAATTAGCATTCCCCTTTCTCTATCAGCACCTGGGGCGGCTCTATGTATTTTGCCGCCCCAAGCACGGCAGTCAGGCGGCTTTCAGCAGCATGCCTGCGGGAAGTCCACCAGTCCTGTGCTGGTGCCTGGAGCCGCCACTGATCAGCACTAACTGTCTGAAAAGAAGAAAGAACATGCCTCTTCTTAGAGAGTACTTAATTTAATAAAGAATTTGAATGGAAGCAAGAAACACATTAAAAAATATCCCCAACCCAGTACATGCTCAATAGTAGTCCAGGAAAGAGTATTAACACACACACACACACACCCGCCCCCCCAAAAAGTTATCTTTTTGCAGATTTGTACGTAAAGACATTAGTTTTAATAATAGGTTTGACACTATTTAACAGTAGGGTGACCAGACGTCCCAATATTAATGGGCACATCCTAATAGTAGAGGCTTTGTTTTATATAGGCAACTATATCCCCGGACGGGGGTGCGGGGGAATGTCCCAATTTTTCACACTTGCTATTTGGTCACCCTATTTACGGGCAACCATCTTCTTAGACATGCGTCATATTGCTTTTGTTTCGGGAAGTCATGAAGTTTAAACAATTGGAAAAACTTGACCAGTTTGGACAATTTTATACACCTTCATGGATCTCTCCCTGACTCTTGATTTTAGTACTCTTTTGCAATTGATTTAGATTTAGTTCAGCTAACATTTCATTCATTTAGGATTCAATTGTGCAAACTGCTCTGGCCCCAACCCTCTGTGGACCTGATCTTTCACTCCCTATGCAAATGAAACTTGGATTTACTTCTTTGGGAGTTTTGCCCCTGTGAGGACTGCAGGTAGGGTATTATAGTGCCATTATTTAGAAAGAAACAAGTTATTTTCTATAGTCTACTTAGTCTATCAAATTTCCAGAGAAACCAGCTGTTTTAGTCTTAAATCCTCTGGGAAATGTGTGATTGTTTACTCCCAAGATTAAGGTCCTAATCTAACTGCCCTTGAAGGAGGATCAAACTCTAAGAACTCGCTTGGGCTGGTTAGAAAAAAATTAGGTAAATTTAAACTAGAAGTAAGTGAACACTTAAAAGACTAACTACTAACAGCATACATGTTTATTTTATGATTACAACTGTCTTAAATTACAGTCACTTACCACATCGGTAGTCTAAATGATTACTCAGAAATACTTTCAAGTGCATTTTATGCTCCAAACAAGTCAGATTAAATCCATTTTGGAAAAAAAAAATCTGTACAGAAGGAGCAGAAATATGAACTCCAGTTTCAATGAATCATAAACTGTGAATTGCTTCTTTAAAGCAAAGATGAATAACATACACTTAAGTTATCAATTTTTAGTTTACAGTTTCACTTAAAGTAAAATTCTACAGCAATCCATCAATAATATATTTTTGGATCTTAGTATCTCTCTAAATATTACTTTTGGGGTTTCCTGCCACAAGTGTCAGTAGAACTTTTGATGTCATATTACATACTTTATTATTAACCTGCTGATTACATAGATTTTTAAGGAAAATTCCCGGGTTTTACAAAATTATTGATCATCTTTTTTTTCCCTGATTTTCACCTTACTTTTGTATCATTCAAATATATAAAAAATAACTTGTTTTATTAGGAAAATACAATACATTGCATGAGATATATGTATTATGATAATACATTAGTCTGTGTGTATATGCAAAGCTGCCTGTTGAAGTAAGGCTATGTATTAGTCTAGAAAATGCACATAATAAGCAAGTTCTGAAGTGCGTACGCAGCTGAATATACTGATGAATCTCACACTCATTACATACTCTTTTCAAGCTGTTAGCAGATAGTGATTTAAAGATCTGACACACTAGGGAAGAAAACAAAAAACTGTATCAGAATACATTTCAGAACACAAGGAAATACATCTCTACCCTGATATAACGCGAACCGATATAACATGAATTCAGATATAACCCATAGCCCAATTATTAAAATGTAAATATTTATAGCCTAATAGTTCTAAGTCTACAACAGTAAACTGTTTATTCAAATGAAAAGTTTTATTTGAGGATTAGAGATATATTGTTTTCTTAAACTCAGAGGTGTTTTGAGTTCTGTTTTAGTTCTGCAGCAAACCACACTGATGAACGGAATTCAAAGCATTAATCTACTGAATACCTTTCCCCTCGTTTTTCCATCAACCAAAATAAACCCCAATATTTACCCAGAAAAAATATTAATAGTTTTTTTGCACTGATTTTCACCTATGTTTTTTGTGGTGATAATAAACACTGATAAATTCCTGGGGAAAATTAAATAAATAAAAACTGAAAACAAAGGGCCCTAAATATTTCAAATGCTAAAGCAATTTTTCATAACACTATACTTTCAAGTTATGTATTGGCAACTTTTTAAATGATCCAAAAACTATTCCTATACAAACCTTTTAATCATTATTTACATGAAATTAAACATAAAACGGTAATGTGGAAAACTGCTAATATTGCAAATTATTTGTACAATTCATTGTACCCATTCCTACAGTGTCTCCCCCCCCCCATCCGCATCACTGCAGTTTCTAGGTTCCCTGGACTGTGTTAGGGGTTCCTAACTGGGTTCCTCTTCCACCTCTTGACATTTGGTTAAGGATCAAGACACTATATTAACATTATTGCAAGTGCTTTCCACAGCGGAACTCATACATTACTCTGTTGTGTTTAAAGAGGTTGTTTTCTCAATCATATACATCATATACATCATGCATCCAGACCAGTTTTGTCCTGGGCAAAAGTCTAAGAACATATCATTATAATTAACTTTATAATACAGGTATTTTAAGTAAAATGTCCGGAGATTCATGCTCCATAATACAATCATATAACATTCCATGATCATATGAACAAGGCTGGCAGTGTAGATTCCCAGTCCTCTCCCCACTCAGAAGAAAAAAAAATTACACCAGAATTCTCTGCTCTACAGTACTAAATAGAGGCAATGTTCATATTAAACTCTTATCAGTGCACATCTAAATGATCAGGCATTGCTTTTCAGTACAAGAACAACAAAACAATATCAGATAACCTAAAGGAAAGGCACAAGGGAAACATGTGGAGCCATTCAACCTACACTAACAATAGATATTCTGGCATTATCAAGCCAGAGTGTTATGACACTGTGACAAAGCACAGGGCAGACAGCAACCAAATCAACTATCAAAAGCAATGCAATGCAATAAACTCTCCAGAGAGGAAGAGGCAAGTGATCTCAAATGGTGACTTTGAAGTGAAAAATATCCAGCCCATCCATAATCCAAAGAACACTGGATAGTATGCTATCTTTTGGGAGAGAGGACAAATTTGGAAAAATGATATGGAATTCCCAGTCATTGCAGTCTAGAACAATGACAAGAGTTCCATTTATATTCAGTAGATAAAATAAAGTACGAAGACTGAAGCTGAGGTCAGTGTAGACAGTCTTAGTTTATTGTGAACAGAGAAATTAGGAGATCAATGCTAGAGACCAGCTAGTGAATGTGAGTGGTATAGAGATGAGGGGCTTGGATTCATGTAAGAGTAAAATGCTTTCTGTAATGATGAAGTTGACCAATGATGATGACCATTAGAGGAAGGGGGAAACTAACAAACTCATGTGTTCAAAAATGGCAAGGTTTGTTATAGGTGGACTTGAATCTACTCTAAAGAATGACATGCTAATAGGGGCGGGGGATAGTCAAAGATCTTTTTACTTCTCTAGTTTCTATGAAATCTCAGCCAAACAACAAGATGTACAGAAGAATGAATGTGAAAGCAGACATCTTTAAATAATAGTTCATTAAATTCTCATTCTCACAGCATGAAATAAAGGAAAAAATCCAGTAAAGCATAATCCTTAAAATAATGTACGTAAGCACTCATTTCCAGAGAGAGAGAGAGAAGGAAAAATGCTTATAATGCTAACACACACACATACAGAGCGAGAGAGAGAGAGAGAGAGAGAGAAAGAGAGAACTTTCAGTACTTCCCAGCAGGATAGAAAGTAAAATATTCATTAAAAATACTATTTATAAAACCACCTCAGATAGGGAAAAGAGAATTAAAGAACAGCAATAAATAAGAGAAAAATAAAAATGATCCCTTTCCCATCATAAACAAACAAGATTAAAATAATTTTAGCAATACTGCAAGACAGTGGAGTTTATATCACACTGCTGAGACACACTGTAGTGCTATAAATTACTATATTGTATTGCTTAATATTTGTTTTATTTCTGTTAAGCTGCATTGTATATAATAAAACAATTTATACTTGTAGAACACTTTGCTTCTGAAGATCTCAAAGTGCTTTACAAAAGCAGGTAAGTTTAATATCGCCAGTTTACAAAAGGGGAAACAGACACAGAGTTTGTTTGTTTGTGACCACATGCACACAGTAAGTCAGTGGCAAGCATAGGAAAAGAACCCCAGTGTTTTGATTCACTATTCAATGTTCTAACTGCATTGCCATGTTTTCCTGCTCAAAATACAGACTTCTATCTAACTCGTAATACAGTGACCACCCTGAAGCACGTAAATCTGACAATTTCACTTAACGGTGCATCTAATCTGCTTCTCCCGGTTTCCCCTTTTCCTGGCTCTGCTTGTATCCCCAATTTTCTTAGGTATTAATCAACTTTTCCTCAGTCCCCCCATCCCGCTTATACACAATCAAATAACATAAGGTTAGTACTCAAGAAATGGGCCATAACAGCAGCCATGGAAAATGAAAGCTTTCAGTTTATCCACAGAACACATACAGCATGGGCAGTAGCTGTGCAAGCCTCAAGCTTCCTCACACTGCCTCCTATAAACTTGATCCAACTTGACAGAGAGACCTCAAGGAAGTGTGAGAGATCAGTTCCACCCCAATCAGGTGTGCTTGATTGTTGAGCTCTATATTGGACCAGTTAATTCTGTTTGGGGCATACAGATACTTATTCTATAGGAGATGCACTCAGTTTGAATCAATTTTATTTTATTTCACCTTGCTGTACACTGACCTAAAGTTGGAATGTCAACTGTAGCATAGTACACGCAACTAGGATGGGTACCCAATTTTTAATTCCAATATGTAAAGAAATTATTGGCATCAAAAATTGGGAACTGCATTATATTATATTATATCATGCCTGTGTTTACACTGAAAGTGAAACTGTAACAGATTATATTGCTATACACACCTCTACCCCAATATAACGTGACCCGATTTAATACGAATTGGGATATAACGCAGTAAAGCAGTGCTCCAGGGGGGCGGGGCTGCTCACTCCGGCGGATCAAAGCAAGTTCGATATAACGCGGTTTCATCTATAATGCGGTAAGATTTTTTGGCTCCCAAGGACAGCGTTTTATCGGGGTAGAGGTGTAGTAAGTTCAAATGGCTTAGTGAATGTATGACATTCATTAACGTATTTACAAGCTCACATCAGACAGATATCAAAGTTCAGAAACAGGTAGATGTCAGGGCTGATTGAAAATTTTCCACTTGAACTGTTTTGACAGAAAAGTCATCAAATTAAACAATTTTTTGGGGCGGTATCTGCTTTTCCACAGAAATTTTTTTTTACATTTTATACAAAAAACAGACACTCAGAAACCCAGAAGTTTTCAGCAAAAAACTGATTCAGAAATGCTGTCACAGTGCCCTATGGGAGCTGTTGTTCATGTGCCTTATGCACCCATTCTCTTCTATGGCCTGTGCTCCCCAGCCACACTACATCTCCCAGGATGCAATTTGGCAGGTCAGCAAGAGGGGAGACTGTGGTGCATCATCTGGTCAGGGATCCAGGCCCATAGAGAACTGAGATGCAACTCACTTGAACTGTAATTCCCATGAGGGACTGCACGGACATTTCCAAAATCAACATTTTTTTTTTTTATTTTAGGAGGAAATGTTTTGGTTTTGGGTTTTTTCTGCCCAGACAGTCAAAATTAGTTCTAGTAGATGAGAATGCCACAGTCATTTTATGACAATATTGTGACACTAACTGGAAATCAACTGAGCAGCTGTATTAAGGCATCCTGAACACATGGAACAGCCCCCCAGCTCCCATGTATCAAACATTATTTCTCTTCTCCTTCAAATCTATCCATAAAGCCCATTACTTATGCTAACTCTTCCTGCACTGAACCCCTCTCCGTTGATGCCATTTTGCTTTCTTACATTTGTACTGGTCACTTTTACCTGTCACACTAGTCTAAGTTAGACTGTGAGCTGCTTGGGGATGGGACCTTGCCTTTTGGTGTGTTTTATATTGTGCCATATATGCCTAGTGCACACAATGAATAAAATAAAATAATTAATAAATAAATAAATAAAATAAGAATAAGAATAAGAATAATAAGAATAATAGTGCAGGTATTTGGAAGAAACCCATCACAATGGCCGCTAAGCATACCTTTAGCCAGATAAAAACAGAACCAAACTCAGTCACAGGATTGGGGATCATGTTCTCTGCAATGCTTCACAACAGCTCATTCAGCTACCTTGGAAAGGTGAGCAATGGCAGATAATAGTCAGTAAATTACGTTTCAGAGGATCCCAGGTCCTACTGTTAGCTGAAATTCTGGACAGCATGATGCATCTTACAGAATACAATATCCCACCTGCTTTTTTTATACCTATAAACTTGGCTAACTTGACAAAGTGCTTGTACAGTCTTTGGTATTATTGTCATTATAGATAGCTCAAACAGACCCATTCTACAATTAGGAAAGCAAAACTCTTATAATTAAAAGTTGTAAAAAGGCTGGGTATTTTTGAATATTAGGGGCCTGCATCTGATCCCAGAGAAATGAATGTAAAATCCCATTGGCTTCAAGATGAACAGGATCTGGACATAGGCGGGGACACATCCAGCCTCTTTAGGCCATCACTTTTATATTAGTCTTGAATACATCACTCTTATAGACTATATTAGGGCCTGAACCTGCAAACCCTTAACATGACTGCTGTCCTGGATCAAGTCCACAGTCTGACTGACTCCCATTGGAATCAGAAAAATGCTCAACAGTAAGGGTGTTCAGGATCAGGACCTTAAATAGCCTTTGAGAGCAGGATTTGCTCTGTTTATGCAGGACTATATAAATGTATGGTTCTGTATACATGAATAATGACTCATAATCATAATAGCATCCATATTTTAATAATACACAATAATATTTCCAGTATTGTAATGGTATTTCTGGAAGTATGGCAGAAGGAAAATGACAGAAAGTAAACATATGCAATTTTCTGTGCAGGATGGGAGGATACAGGATATGTTGGTGGGTCCCTATTTGTGAAGTAGCCATATCACCATGCTAAACCTGCTATATCATTTTAAGAATAAAAAAGGAACACCATTCGCTATCTGGCTGGAGGAAAGAGTGACAAATTATAAATAAAAAGTAGGAGTATTTTTTTTTCTATTACCAACACAGAGAACTCACAAACACTACACTAAAACCAGTTACATGTTATCAAAAAAGTTTTACCATATAATCAGCAAAAGGAAATTTGATTGGAAAGTCAAACAGGATATCACAGTATTCAGTCACTTTGAACCTACCAGGCTGCTATTTCATCAATAATTAATATTTCAGCCTATTTTCCCTCACTTTCAATATTAAGTTATGTACATAGCTTACATGTTTTTGGTCCCAAAAATCAGATATGCAGCAAAGGAAAAGACCCCACAGGCTACTCCACCATTAGAATAACAAGCAGGTGCTGCTATCTACACATATACATGCTATCAACTTTAAAATTTTGGAAATAAGATGGAATACCAGGCTGGTGGTGGTGATGGGGGACGGAGGGTTATGAATAGATGGATCCCTTTCTTTCTTTCTTTCTTTCTTTCTTTCTTTCTTTCTTTCTTTCTTTCAAAACAAGGTGAAGGGTCATGGTGCATTTTCAATCACTGACCATTTTTAAATCAAGATTTGATGTTTTCCTAAAAGATCTGCTCTAGGAATTTTTGAGAGGAACTTCTACAGCCCATGGTATACAGAAGGACAGACTAGATTATCACAGTGGTCCCTTCTGGCCTTGGAAACTCTGAATCATATTAGAAGGCTAGATTGCAGCCTGTGATTCCCAAAGTAACCTAGCAGCAGTCATTGCTATCAAGACTATCCCGAACTATGATTCAATACAATTTTAGAGATCTATGAATTTAAAAGGGACTGTTTTGTTTAAAGCATTATTGTCATCACAAAGGCCATGCCTCCAGAACTATATAGCACTTCTGCCAGGGTGAGGCAACTGTTGCAATTACCCTGGCTGCCCTAGAATTGTCACATTTGTTATTATGTATATAGCCTCATAGGTGTGCATGATATTTTACAGATATATGAGATGAGAAGGTCATATGGCAGGAGGGGGAATAGACTTGGGAGAGCAATATTAGCCTTTTAGTGGGTTTTGTCATTGTAGTCATTCTTTTCAACATCCAGTCACGGTCAGCAATGGGAATAGAAATGGATGAAGCAGAAACTATGGGGTGAATTGAGGATGACAGAAATGATCTTTGAGGAGAGATTTGAGGAAAGAGAGTAAAGTGGTGAGAATGGAGGAGATTAAAAGATTTGAAAGTTGTTGAAAATTGAGAGTACTTTATTCTGTCTATCTAAAAAACACTGATATGGCCCTTCTTTATACCTACTCCAGTAAGAAAGGACGAATAATATATATTACCCCCAATATTTTGCTTTGGGTTTTCAAATATATCCATATAAAACAGCTGCCATATGGGTACATGTGATACATATTACCAAAGTGATTCAGATCTATTAGATAATGTTACATAGCTTTCAAGCATCATCTAATTTGGGATGCATATGTTTCAATTTTGCATCTACAAATGCAAAAAAATTAAATCCTTTTAGCAAAATTAGGGCCTGCAAACATTTATGCAAATGTATAACTTAATTTATATTAGTATAGTTATGCATGTTCTTAAATGTTTTCAGGATCTGAGCCTTATAAACTGCAATTCGTATAGGGCTTTTATACTTCATATTCAAGCCACTTAGCACATTACATTTTAGCCCATTGTTTAACATTACTTCTGTTAATTAATTCATTGGCAATTCTCTGTCACTGAAATGTCTCTAACTTTTGCATGTCTCTTTAGTGCACAGTATTTTTTTTCAAACTATTTCTTGGTACAGCCTGAACGTGAACACTTTTCCTGCTGAAATGCCTCATTTTCTCCTGTAAAGAAGCTGGGTTGCTTCTTACATGTTTCTCTCTGAAGCTGGGTACTGCTAGACAAAGATTTTACTGAAGATCAAAAGATCTCAAACAGTAGGACACCAGAGAATATTAAATGATAAGCACATTTAGATTTCTAAGGTAATTTTACCAAGTTATTAGTAATACTAGCTCTTGTTCCACAGTAGGAGAGGTAATAATGAATCTTTGTTAAAGGGCAATGCAGTAGCTTTTATGTAATGCCGTCTCTTCACTTATGATAAAGTCATTAAAGCAGCACTGTGTCTTTTTGAGACCTCATACAATAATCTGCACTAAATCTCCCATGCAAAATTAAGGACAGCATTTCACTAGAAAAATAAGCATCCACTCTCGCTAATGCTGATGCTTTCCAAAAATTATACATTTAGAATAAATCAGTAAAGCTTTTCACAGTGCAACTGCTTAACATTTTTCAAAGCAAATAGAAAATCCATTCCCCTTGCAACTCCTCTATTCCATATTCGTCTGGTGTAGGGCTACCATATGTCCGTATTTCCCCAGACATGTCCAGCTTTTTGGTCTATAAATAGCCATCCAGGGGGGATTTTTAAAAATCTAAAAATGTCCGGGATTTTCCCCCGGTCGGCTATTTATAGACAGAAAAGCGGCAGCCAAGCACCGCTAGGCAGCCAAAGCCCCTTCCCGTCTCCCCCCATCCCCTGCAGCCTTACCATGCTGTCCGGCCCCGCAGCTGTCTTCCCCCTCCTCCCCTGCCCTGAACGCTCCGCCCACCTGCTCCTCCCCCTCCCCTGCTTCCCGCGAATCAGATCTTCGCAGGAAGTCTGAAAAGAAGCAGGGGCAGGTGAGAGGCAGCAGCAGGTAAGCTGGGGTGGGGGGGGGCGCGAGGAGGAGAGCTCCGGGGAGGCACGGCCCTGGCCGAGTGGCTCCCTCGGGTCCGGGCCAAGCGGCGCCCGGCAGCCCCAGCGGCTCCGGCCCCAGGGCGGCGGCCCCAGTCCTGGCCAAGCACACCAGCCCGACACCGGCCGAGTAACCCCAGCCCAGCTCGGGCCCCAGCAGCACCGGCTTGGGCCCGGCCCGGCTCGGGCCCCAGCAGCACTGGCCCCGGTTCTGGCCGAGCACCTCCGGCCCGGCCCCAAGCCCCGCAACCCCAGGCGGAGCTCCGGCCGGAGCGCTGCCCGATTCCTGGGCTCTTTAAAGCCGACCCTGGTCAGGGGACAGGGAGGGAGGCTTGGATGGGTCGGGAGTTCAGGGGGGAGGGCTGTCAGGGGGGCAGGGGTGTGGAGAGGGGTTGGGATAGTCAGGGACAGGGAGCGGGGGGGGTTAGATGGGTCTGGGGTTCTGGGGGGGCTGTCAGGGGGGCAGGGGTGTGGAGAGGGGTCGAGGCAGGCAGGGAGCAGAGGGGGTTGGATGGGTCGGGAATTCTGGGGGTCCTGTCAGGGGGTGGGGAGCAGTTGGATAGGGCACGGGAGTCCCAGGGGGTCTGTCTGGGGGCGGAGGTGTGAATATGGGGTGGGGGTGTGGATAAGGGTTGGGGCAGTCAGGGGACAGGTAGGGTCGTAGGGGGGCAGTGAGGGTGGGGGGTTCTCAGGAGGGGGCAGTCAGGGGACAAGAAGCAGGGCAGCTTAGATAGGTGGTAGGGTCTTAGGGGGCAGTTAGTGGCAGGGGTCCCAGGAGGGGCAGTCAGGGGATGAGGAGCGGGGGGGGCTTGGAGGTTCTGAGGGGGGCAATCAGGGGATGGGAAGTGGAAGGGAGTGGATGGGGCAGGGCAGGGGCGGGGCTAGAGCGGGGCTCCTCCTCCCCCAGTGTCCTCTTTTTTGCTTGTGGAAATATGGTAACCCTAGTCTAGTGATCTCCATCTCCCAGGTCTTGTCTTCACTGCAGTGTTAGCTTGAGATATAACTGAAGTGTTGTCCTTAACCTAACTCCCATCCACACATTTAACTCAAGTTAAATAGTGCTTTAAACTCAAGTTAGCTGGCCTGTTGGGGAGGGCTGGGGTAGGCTGACTTCAAGTGTTGCTAGAGCTAGTAATATAGTGGGGATATGCAATTCTGTGAGGCTAATACAATCACTCTGTGCAGTTTGAGTGTTGTTTTGCAGTGTGACCACTCTCATGCGAATTATGGTAACTCAAGAGGAATTAATTTGCATGTAAATAACTCGAGTTAACACTGCAATGAAGACAAGCCCCCCCCCCCCCCCAAATCTACTTTCAAAAGTGAAATTGAAGTCAAGATAGGAGTGACAACTAAAATTGTATGCATCTTGATTGACTCAAATATGATACATTTTCCAACACACAACTATCAGAAGGCACATAAATTAATACATCATCAAAATAATAGTATTTTCCATGCTAGGTTTGAGAGTCTTATGTACTCAGGTAATCTGTATTATCATTGCAGCTGGTATACTGGGGGACAAATTTTTAGATTTGTGTTGTGCAAGTCTATGGCAAGCGAAATCTTCAACAAATAGGATTACAGCTTTTTATGCTAACCAGTAATCCGACACCATTATCTGATTCATGCAGTAATGCACAATTTTTTTTTTTAAACAATCTTCTGACTAAGTCTGGAACCTAACCTTCAAAACCCAAAGCAGATCAGAAAACTCTAGTGACTCTGTTGCAGTTTACATTAAAGCCCTCCTCTTCCTCCCAGCTTTGCCTTCTTCAAATCCTCCCATTTCTTCAACTTCTATTCATCCATAGTTCATACTTGTACCACCTTTTCCCTCCAATTTTAATTTCAGTTAATTCTAGTAATACACTTCCTTTCATTATTTCATCTCACCAACAATGCAGGATTGTTTTTTATTGGTACAGTTTTCAGTGGCATGTCTAGTCTAATCTAGTTTTAAACAAACTGAGTGATGGAGTTTCCACCGTTCTTTTAGGTGACTTAGATGGTAACCTCTTTGGAGTAGAGACCATGTCTTTCTATGTGTTTCCACAGCAACTAACACAGTGGAGCCCTGATCCTGACTGGGGCCTCTGGACACTATCACAATGGAAATTAATTAATTAAAATTATTTCACTGTGTAACAGTTTCCACTCAGTATCTTTTTCCTACTATACAGCCTAAATCATCACTTTCATGGCCTATCTGTTGATTGCCCCTTAAAGATTCATAAAGGTGATTTATTCTTCTGACTAGACACTACTTTCCTGCCCAAATTAGCAGTGAAGCACATAAACTTCCAAACGAAATTGTGGTCTTTGTCCAAAGCCTTAATCACTGGAAAAAGAGCAATGACGTCATTTTCTGAACATACAAAAGTCCATAAAATTTTATTTATAAAAGACCCAAGGAAATTAGGAAATTGAATAAATTGTTAATTTCCTTCTAGTTTCTAAGACCCAAGTAGGTCTTCTGGTATCAAGTCACACTTTACTAAAGTATGGAACCTTTTTTATTAAGGGGACATGCAATACTTAGCATAACTATTTGCTTTTCTCTATCAAAACACATTTTACTATACTTGCTTTCTAGTCAGTATTAAGAAAGGTTCATGGTATACATGGGTTTCATGCCAGCCCTCACAGAAGTTATTAGAAAGATTACCACTAGTGGACCAGTCTTTTCAGCACATGGCTTATAAAAAGGGCCTAGTTTTGTTGCCTTCTCACCCTCCATACTGTATTGCATTATGCCATCTCTCTAGGTGTGTTGAGGGTGCTCCTGTATAACCTTTAAGAAGCTGCATGGATGAATCAGAATTCCCTTAAATGGTGTCTTTCCTCTCAGAATGAAGCTAGGAGGACATTTTAGGCAACTGTTCTTCCACTTCCAAATCCTTCAAAGTGAGCCCCATAAGGCTCAATTCTCTCCCCCATATTGTTCAAAATCTAAATGAAGCCATCGGGAGAGGAACTGGAAAAACACAGGCTGAAGTGCTAGTAGCTAACAGTCATCTCTAAATCAACGAAATTACCCCTTCTGTTATATCTGCTGCCTAATGAGGGCATCCATCTGCAGAAGGTTACATTGGTCTGCAATATCTGAATCCTTTTGCACTCCTCAATGCTACTGGATACCCATATAGGGACTGCCATAATAAGACAGTATCCTATCACCATCATCAGTGTCTCCATGCTCATCCACACATTCCTCATTTCCAGGCTTAACTCTTGCAACTCATATCCAAGAATGAAGCAACTCACACTGAAAAAGCTCCAACTGTACAAAATGCAGTAGCCCTTCTTCTTAGAAACATTGGCTGCTGTGATTGTAACACCCTAGCATTCAACACTTGCTCTCCACTGAATACACAATCCAGTTCAAAGTCTCTGTCCCAATATTAAAGTCTTCCGTGAGGTCAGATTTAACTACCTGAGAGATCACTGCCTCCTCCATGATCATAATCTCTCAAAGCAGCTGTGTTCCACCAGAATAAGGAAGCAGTTTTGCATGAAAAGCATGGAGTTTGCCAGATAGGCAGAGGAAAAAGTGATGGGACAGCTGCTACGGCAAGGTCCCCAAAATATACTACAATGTACAACATAATGTTAATAATAACAGAGAGCAGAAAGTGGCCTATTGTACTCACCACACAATTTTTATTTATTATTTTTTTGGCAGCACTTTCAAAACTTTTGCCAAGCTAAACCCAAGTAAGGATCCACACAGTTCCAGAAACTTTCAGTATATCTTCTTAGAGTACAGATTGCTCTCCACTCCCAATGGATGAGATAGGCAGTTGGCAGATGCATTTCCCAGAGAACTAGCCTCAGGAAGACAACAGAGAGAAGAGCACACCATGCTGGGGAGAAGCTGTCCACTGGAAAGTCTGGAAATGATTACCAAGACACTGAAGAGGAAAGGGGGGATTTGTCTGGAAACCTCTACTTACTCCTTGTTCAGATTCCAACAGTTCTGTTTTGACTCTGACTGCCGGCATCCCATCAAGCATTAACATTCTGTTCTCAAAGGCGTTGATGTCCTAAGTAAGGGGAAAAAAAGAGAAGCAAGAGTCAACTTAAAAGGAAAAAAATGTTTGGCTCAGTTCACCTACAATGCTGCAGATGCAGTACCAGTTTGCTGATTTTTGCTAATTAAAATGAGAATGTTGGACCATCAATTTGCTAAATCCCTAACATGAACACTCACAAAAGTTTGGGAATTAATGTTGTTTGGTACATAGTTACCATCAACTTGTTACTTATATTAAAAATACTGTCAACTATCCTATCAATTACTTATATGTATGGAAACTAAATCTCTGTGGTACAGCAGGTAATAATTTTCTGATTTCTTTATTTGAAGCAGAAAGATACATATGTATCATCTCTCATTCACTGCTAAGCTATCAATAGTCACCTCCAATCCACCACTGATGCCAGCCTCTATCACCTACTTGTTACATTTTCAAACAAGCACCTTTGTGCTTTCTCCCATGCTGCCCCACAGGCTTGCGAGGAGCTTCCCATAAATATCTGCAAAACTAACTCATTATCCATCTTCAAAACCCTCCTCAAAACTCTCTCTTGCTATGATGCCTACAAAAAACTTGATAATAGTAAGACTGTTGGGCTGAGACTATCATACTAACCAACATTGTCTCATTGTTTCCTTGTACTCCCCACCCATCTGTCTGTCCCCATCTGTTGTCTCTTGTCTTATAGATTGCAAGGTCCCTCTTTTTGTTCTGTGTTTATACTGCACCAAGCATAATGGGGCCTTGGTGATTAACTAGTGGCCGCAGTTCGCTATTCCTGGCCAATGGGAGCTGCGAGCGGCCGTACCTGTGGACGCTCAGGTAAACGAAGTGTCTCGTGGCCCGCCAGGGGCTTATCCTGAACAAGCTGCGAACCAAGTTTGGGAACCCCTGTCCTAGGCCCTATGGTAACTCAAATAATCAATACTACTACTACTAATATATATATATATTAACACAAACACACACACACACTTCCTCTTTGTAATATTGAAATCTTTAGAGTTAGAATTGGCAGCCTTGTGTCCACACATGGAGTTATTCAGGAAGAGCAATTTCTGAATAGCTATTTCAGAATAACTTCATGTGTAGACAAGCCCAAGATCTGATGGGTGGGGGGCAGGGGAGTCCACAAATAACTGAGTAACTGTATTCCCAAATGCCTTGTTTTCATGCTAAGCTATTTTTAATGTAACAAAAGAAAAGAATGGTGTCCTTTGGAATGACAGAACAGCAACGTTAAGTGAAAGCTCAGAGATCATATTCAGGGCCAAAGCTTCACAAGTAATACTCTGCACTTCTCTAGCATCTTTCAAATGGGTATCTCAACTACTTTTACAAATAGGCACTATGCTGTGACTTTAAGGCACAGCCCCACAGCAGTGAGTAAAAAGCTGCACCAATGAATACAACAGGGTGGATGAAGACAATTCCTCCATCTTCTTCTATATCACTGAGGGTTAGGTACAATCCATCTTAGCTACAGAAACATAATATTGCTACAACTATTTTACAAATTGGACAACGAAGGCACACAGAGGTGAAAAGTGACTTTCTCAAGGTAACACAACAAATCAGGGACAGACTTTGGAACCAAATCCTTGGGTCATGAATCCAAGCCCCTACTGTAACCACTAATCTTCCTCCTCAGTAATGTAAATCTAATGGGAAGTCTCCCTTATGTGTATTCCGCTGGCAGCCCATCAGTATAATACTCTCCAGTGCATTTATTTATTTTGAAAGCATGTGTTCATTACCATATTTCTTCATACAATTTCTTTTTATTTTACAAATTGAAAGGTGTGAAAATTGCTGCTAACCCAAGTATAGTGTCCCTTGGGGGTGAGGGTCGACAACTCCAGAAAAGCACAGCAACTTTAATTACATGGTTACCTTTGTGAAGTTTGTGGGGAAATGGACCTGACTGGGAAACTGAACATAAAGGAACACTATGAGCATGAAATTTGGTCAATTATAAAAAAAGCAAAAAATAAAAAACAGAAAAACATCTTTAAAAGTATTTTAAGTACTACACCTTCCCAAGAGTCTCAGTTTTCACAACAGTATGAGTAGTCGGGTCTTAAAAACATTTCTACCTCCCCTGTTGCTGCATAAATAACTCACAGTAAAAGAGGAAAACTATGGGCTAGTCTACACTAGAAGCACTGTAGCATGCCTAGTGAAGCACTCTATGCTGACGGGACAGCTCTCTTGTTGGCATAATAAAGACACCCCCGCAAAAGGCAGCAGCTATGTAATTGTGAGACGCTCTCTCTCTGACATAGCGCTATCCACACTGGCGCTAAGGTCAGTATAACTTATGTCATCATTGCTCAGGAGGGTGGCTTATTCAAACCCCTCAATGACATAAGTTATACCGACATAAGTGGTAATGTGTACAAGCCTGAAAACAGGAAAACGAACACGTCAGTTCTCAAGGTACTCGCCAGGGGCAGACCAATTAGCCCATTTAGGGTCCCACTGTCTTAAGCGGGGCTCTATGTAGCAGTTTGAAGGAATTGGGGGATGGGGAAGACACACTGAAATTGATTACACGTAAAATACTCTCATATGCACCAAAGTCAACAAGCTGAACAAAACTTCCTCTATTCTTTTAATAATAATCTTAGATACTACAATAAATTACAGTTTCAGACAAAATAACTGACATTTAAAAGGCAAGCTAAGTTTTTCACCTGTTCCCTACTAAGATCTCTCTCCATAATGTGGCAAGCTTAAAAATGCTGGATACAACGAAGACCAAGAAAATTATAAATATAATGCTTTAATGTAATTTCTTTAATCATCTTTGGATACCTTGATTTTTATCAGGGGTTGGGGGAGAAGGGATTACGATACCAACAAAATAACTAAGTGAAATTGTTCCAGACTTAAAATTCCTCTTCCCAGCAAGGGTGGTGTATTGTTTACTTATCAGGAATGGATCTCATGTTCTAGGGCGCCACTTAACTTCAGTGGTTTGGATGTGGTTTAGGGTGGAGCAGCAAAGGCAGCCAGCTTGGCATTCCAAGCTCTGTAACGCTTTTATTCCACTTGCTAGGAAGTCCCTTCCCTTTCGTGATTTATAAGAAGCACAGTTTTGAGTTTTACAGCAAGATCAGGAATATAGCATAATAAAGCATCCCTTAGGCTGTTTAGTTTGTAGACAAAGAAGGATGAGCTGATATTGCTTCATATCCCTAAGGAGGTCTTATCCAAATGAAAAGAGGAAGAGACTTTCTTGTGCAGGAGGCACAAGCAGAAGGGGGTGAAAAAAAGAGACAAAGAGCGATTCAGAAAAGGCAGGTTTAATGAACTGTTAGAATCTGATTAGAGGCTAATGTCCCTTTTAGTGCTTTGTACCAATTTACAGCTGATATACTTTAACCATTTTTCCCACTGGCTGTGATAAACTCATTAGTTTTAAAAATACAAGCTAACCAGAGTCTTCGAAGTTTAAAACTGATAAATCATGGAAACCTGACTAGTTCATGTATCATTTAACACATTTACATTTAACTCAACTTTCATGACTCCCCCCTCCATTTGTTGCCTAAAATTATATTTCTTAAGAGGTAAGTTCTGCTTTTTGAGCTGTGGTCTGAAGAATGAGCATAGTGAACAGTTCTGGCTTTTGGATCATGTTTAATTTGGACTGGGAATAATCACAGAAACAGACTTCTCCCAAATCATTTATTTTTGCACTTATAACTAACTGGTTAACTTGGGACATGGTTTGCTACCTCCCAAGCAGATCTAGTCTGTATATCATAAGTAAAAATGAAATCTTTAGTCCAATATTCACATATAAACTTGCTTAACCATTTTTGAGCCGGAGAGAGAGAAAAAATAAACTGAACGCTTTTCCAAGTACCAAAAAAACCCCTCACATGACTATTTTTGAAACAGCTGTAGAAGGAAAGTTGCCTGTTGCTGAGAAGAACCTTTGAGGGTAAATTGGTTTTAAATTTGACTGAGCTATGGTGCATGCTTTTGAAAAATCACGCTCAATTTTTAACAACCAGAGCTGTAGACCGGGGGAGTGTCAGGTGTACTTTCCATGTATGAATGATAATTTTCTTGCATATTCAAGCACAAATAGAAAAAATATAATAAAGCAACATATTTGATAGTCATTAATGAAGCAGGGCACTTTCAAAATAATACCTATTTCTTAGATAGCATATTTTTATTGTTAGATTTCAAACCACTTTACAAGGAGGTCACTATGATTATTCTGACCTGAAACACAGAGAGGTGAAATGACTTGTCTAGAGTAGCCCACCAGGCCAGTGGTAGAACTTAGATCTCCCAACTCTCAGTTCAGTGCTCAATCCCCTAGACCACATTGCACTGAAGGTCTCTCAGCTGCAATCTCCTTGCTTGCATATTGGATGAGGCTAGATTCCATAGTCTTTATTTCACCATATTTGGAATATTGTATACAGTTTTGAATGCCTTGATATAGGATTTTGACAAACTGGAGAGAATTGAGAACAGAATAAAAAGAATGAAAGGATTTGAGAGGAGTGACCAGGAAAGAATGGTTTAAAAAACAAAAAACATGATGTACCTAATATGCATAGCTTATGTGAAAAAACTTGAGGTAATTTAACAAACTTCAAATATCTGATTGGTTTTAAGAGTAAAACAAGGGAGGTGTTTATGGTAGTCACATGAGAAATATGTGAAGAAAAAGTGATGAACATGAGCAAAAGAAAATATACACTGAACATTAGCAACATTTTTAACAATAAATTTGATTCAACTATGTAGTAGTGTCCTAAGGTAGAATCCTGGTTGTAAGAGTCAGCGCTTGTCTATACTACAGAGTCTTTGAAAGAATAGCTATACTACTACAGTCACACCAACTGAAAGAGCTTCCTAGTGGAGATGCAGCAGAAGCCCACAGGAGTTCTGCCTGTATAACTAAACCACCTCCCCAAACATTATTATCTAAGCCAGTGGTGCTCAAACTTTTCCTGTCCTTACCAGTAGTGGAATCTGTCCATGCCCCCACTCGATTACTACACAGTTGACTCAGCAGAGGAGTTTGGGCTGACTGCAGAGCTGGGGACAGACTGGGAATGGGGGAGGAGCTGGGACTAGAGGTGGAGCTGGCCTAGGGTTGGAGAGGAAATGAGGGCAGAGCTGGGCTGTGGGGGAGGGAGCACAGAATGGAGCTGTGACTGGAGCCTGAGCTGGGCTGGGGGCAGAACAGGGACCAGAGCAGAGCTGTGGCTGGAACTGGGTTGGGGATGGAGCAGAGGGCAGAGTGGAACTGTGGCTGGAGTTGGGCTTGGGGCAAAGCAGGGCTGGGTGGTGCTCCCCCCTCGCCCTCCGTGGGAGCTGGCCCAGGGCCCAGTGCGCCCCCCCAAAAAAGTTCCTCCACGCCCACTTATGGGAGCATGCCCCACAGTTTGGGGATCACTGATCTAAGCCAACAGAAGCACTCTTATGTCTGTATAGTTGCATTGACACCAGGGTTTTTGCTGGCATAGCTATGTTGGCCAGCAGTATGACATTTTCCCACACACCTAGCCAGCACAGCTATTCCGTAAAAACTTTGTGGTGTAGACTAAGCCTTACTGAGAAGTAGACTGACCAAGATACTTGTGAATGTGACACAAGAAGAAATTTTGCTCTGGCAGGGAAGCGTACATAACCTGATAGAGCAGGGGTAGGCAATCTATGGCACACGTGCCAAAGGCGGCATGTGAGCTGATTTTCAGTGGCACGCACACTGCCTGGGTCCTGGCCACTGGTCCAGGGGGCTCTGCATTTTAATTTAATTTTAAATGAAGCTTCTTAAACATTTTAAAAACCTTATTTACTTTACATACAACAATAGTTTAGTTATATATTATAAACTTATAGAAAGAGACCTTCTAAAAACGTTAAAATGTATTACTGGCACGCGAAACCTTAAATTAGAGTGAATAAATGAAGACTCGGCACACCTCTTCTGAAAGGTTGCCGACCCTTGTGATAGAGCTTTTCCATCTATGATTTCTATTATTCTAATTTGACTTCATTGTCTTCCTTAATAGATTCACCAGTCCAACCTAAACAAAGTGTTTTACCATTAAAACACATTCAGACCCCTATTCTAATCGACTCATACAGAAGCCAATAGCTAAATTTAACTCCCATTGACTTCAGGGGGTACAGGATTGCATCCTTATCCAGGAATTTTCTGTATATGTTGTAATAATACAGCTTCCTGTGAGAGCAAAGATCTTTTAGCACAAATGCATACTCAGCATGTGTGTTCGAGCCTCACTTTGAACTATATATGAGAATACCAAAGGCACTGTTTCATGGATAAGTAACAACTGAGTTTTGAAATATCTTTATGAAAAGGGCAAAATGGGACTGGATATCCTGAAAAGATAAAAGGAGATTTTTCCCCCAAAAGATTTTCCTTCAAGCCACAGCAACAAATAGTCTACCCCCATAACATAGAGAAAGCTCTGATTGAGACAGCTGCAACAAAGTCCTAAAGCATGTAGGGCATCTGTCATTTACGACGACACATTTTTAAAAACCCACTTTTTTAATACTTATGAAATCATGTTATAAAATAGTACACGTCAGAGTGAACAGCCAACTATATACACATATTTTCATGTCTCAAAACCAAAAACCCTATGCACACTGGGAGCAAACCTCTGTGTCTGCACAGGAGGAGAGTTTGCATATAGCCAGTCAGAGCATAATCAGGGGATAAGTTTGTAAATAACATCCAGCGAATGCAAATGAGATGCACAAAAGCCATTTCTGGAATTGCCATTTACTGCTATTGCCAAACAGGAGAAACAGCTCACTTGCTTGTGCTTAAAAACTGCACATAGAAGGAAGTGAGAATAGGAGCAGTTATAGGGCCAGCCATTGATTGAAATTCTTCCAAAGCTTCCCGTGAAACACTCTCTCAGCCAGATGTTCAATGCTTCATGATATATTCTGGACACAGAGCTGTCACATGTCTCCAAGCCTGCAGCACCCACACTCCTCATCCTCACTTCACCTTTCCAGTGAGCATTTGCTCAGCAGCCCTACCAGTGGGTCTGTGCTGCTTTCTCATATCCTTCATTTGAACTCCTGCAGGACCAAGTACTCTGTCGGCTATTTAGAATAGAATTCCTTTGACAGATTTTCTAACCCAAGAAGAATTCAGGCTACCTCCACTTGCTCCTGAAGTGTTTTCCATTGTCTTGATCTTGGTAGAACATTCAAGTATTTCCATAATGACCTGAATGGCCTGCAGTGCTGGAAAAACTTCATTTTCATCTCAGAAGTAGGATTTCCTAATGGATTATAAATGTTAGAAAATTCTTTAATTTTCACATTATAATGTAGGTTTAGATGTGGGATGAAAAACCACTCATGTTTCCATTTTTGAAAAATGAAGCATCAGTTACTCGGGGGAGGAACAGCATAAAATTTGTCAGATTATTTGTATTTAAACCTAAAGGAATTAATAACTTTTAAGAGAAGTAATTTTGGAGGCCTAATCACTGATTGTGAACCTCTTAATCAGCTTTCATGTCTGCAGAGCTTGCTTCTTTATTCCAGTCACATTTAAGCAAGTTTTCAGTGAAATATTATAATTTCTTGATGCAGTCTTTGATTCTTCATTTCATTCTTCTTTCAAAGTTTTCAATCATCTTGCAAATCTTAATCTTGTTCTTGAATATTCAAAATTATCTCCAGATGAAAATTTCAACAACATTCCTTTTACAGTTTTCTGCCCTTTTTCTTTGATTCTCGTATTACAGACATCATTAGTCTATTCATAGCTGGACCCTGTTTTTCCTGCTGCACTGCAATCTTTTATCAATTTTTCCAGATATGTATATTTATTATTATACTGAAAAGATCAATGGAACTTTAATATAATGAGACTTTTATAGGTTTTCCACTATTAGTGGAAATATTGCCACTCTTCCCTCTTCATTTTGTCTCTTTGGAATACTCTACTAATCATATGCTCCATGACAGTTTTTGTCAGAATCTTGCTGTGACACACACATGCCCAAGTAGATAATATTACACCTATGTCAGACCATCTTCTCAGTATTTCATCAACGAGGTCATGTGTGGTCTCTGCTGAAAGCTAAGTAGTAGCTGATTGTCATGGTTATTGCAAAATGTTTGTACAGAAAACTATTTTAGAGCTATGTAAATTATAGCATATTATGTTCCAAGTCTGTTGAGAATAAAACCTATCACATGAGGAGGCGGAGCCTGAGAGTCAACATAAGAACAATGAACATCCGTGGACACAGCCTATGTGTACTGCCTGGAGATTTACAAAGACACATGAACACCAGGAGAGTTCTCGTAAGTAGGGCTAAGAGACATTAGCTTGTAACTGTAAAAGGGCAGTGGTGGCCCAAGTGATTATCCAACACAGAGAGTGACTCAGCCAGTAAAAGCTGTCTTGTGAATTGGTGTACATTGTGGATGTACAGAAGACAGGGGACTGGGCAGTCGAGCGTAACAAAGCGAGATGTGTAAATTGCTAGCCTGCAAAGGGAAAGAGCAGGCCTCGCGGAGCCCATAGCAGAGTTCCTATGTTGCCAACAGCAGATGAATGAGGAGAGTTTCTCATCAGGGGCACAGTCAGGGCTCCCTCCTGATGTAATCAGGTGGTAGTGATTCACCCTAGACACTGCAAAAAAGTATCACACTTGCACACCATGAAGTGAATATTATTTTTACTCGTCTTCTGCTCCTTTGTAGCAATAATGGGTTACTTCCAGCAGATATAAATTACATATCTATGTTGGGTATTTCTAAGACAGCTATCGCTGTGGTGTCAAAGCACTGTACAATACGGTGTGATACCCTGTATTCCGTGTTCACCACTTTTATATTGTTATAATATATTTTGTACGAAGTATCCATCTGCGGTATCATTTGAAAACTCATAATATGCTGCATATTATTATCCTATTGAAATGGGTGTATCAACATTATATGTGAAGTTATGAGATTCTACTGTATGATTGTTACTGAAATATATTGTAAGTCTGGGTAACACCCATAAACCAGTTTTCAGAGACAAAGACACACTGGCAACTCCAGATAGGTATCAACAAAGTCAAGTGGGCTATCACTTAAGCAGCCATTCTTCAGCAACACAGAGGTGTAAACAAGAAATTTACATTTCATCTTGAATCTCATGTCCACAAGGGACAGTTTGTCTACATGCCAGTAGGTAGGCAATCCTCAAAGAAAGGAAGAGGATATAAAAATAAGAGACATTTGTGGCAGGTTCAATCACAGAGACCTCCTGGGACTGCCACGTGATGTGCTGAGACTACCCCTGAGCCAGTTTGAGCCTCCAGAAACCTGCCTTGTTGAATCAGATACGCCAGTCTGCTCCAACACAGACCCAGGGTCTGAACTACGCACACCAAAGCTGCAGACTTAATTGAAAACAGCTTAAGAAGTGCTCCTGTCTCTAGCACCCAGACACCCAGCTCCCAATGGGATCCAAACCCCACATAAATCCATTTTACTCTGTATAAAGCTTATACAGGGTAAACTCATAAATTGTCTGCTCTCTATAACACTGATAGAGAGATATGCACGGCTGTTTGCTCCCCCAGGTATTAATTACTCTGAGTTAATTAATAAGCAAAAGTGATTTTATTAAATATAAAAGTAGGATTTAAGTGGTTCCAAGCAATAACAGACAGAACAAAGTAAGTTTCCAAGCAAAATAAAACAAAACACGCAAGTCTAAGCCTAATAGATTAAGAAACTGATTACAGATGAAATCTCACCCCCAGATATGTTCCAATAAGCTTCTTTCACAGACTGGACTCCTTCCTAGTGTAAACATAAGAACATACGAATGACCATACTGGGTCAGACCAAATGTCCATCCAGCCCAGTATCCTGTTTACCGACAGTGGCCAATGACAGGTGCCCCAGAGGGATTGAACCTAACAGGTAATGATCAAGTGATCTCTTTCCTGCCATCCATCTCCACCCTCTGACAAACAGAAGCTAGGGACACCATTCCTTACCCATCCTGGCTAATAGCCATTAATGGACTTAAACTCCATGAATTTATCTAGTTCTCTTTTAAACCTTGTTATAGTCCTAGCCTTCACAACCTCCTCAGGCAAGGAGTTCCACAGGTTGACTGTGTGCTGTGTGAAGAAGAACTTCCTTTTATTTGTTTTAAACCTGCTGCCCATTAATTTCATTTGGTGGCCCCTAGTTCTTATATTATGGAAACTTTTCCTTATTCACTTTCTCCACACAACTCATGATTTTATATACCTCTATCATATCCCCCCTTAGTCTCCTCTTTTCCAAGCTGAAAAGTCCTAGCCTCTTTAATCTCTCCTCATATGGGACCCGTTCTAATCCCCTAATCATTTTAGTTGCCCTTCTCTGAACCTTTTCTAATGCCAGTATATCTTTTTTGAGATGAGGAGACCACATCTGTACGCAGTATTCAAGATGTGGGCATGCCATGGATTTATATAAGGGCAATAAGATACTCTCCATCTTATTCTCTATCCCTATTTGAATGATTCCTAATATCTTGTTTGCTTTTTTGACTGCCGCTGCACACTGCATGGACATCTTCAGAGAACTATCCGTGATGATTCCAAGATCTCTTTCCTGATTAGTTGTAGCTAAATTAGCCCCCTTCATATTGTATGTATAGTTGCAGTTATTTTTTCATTACTTTACATTTATCCACATTAAATTTAATTTGCCATTTTGTTGCCCAATCACTTAGTTTTGTGAGATCTTTTTGAAGTTCTTCACAGTCTTAACTATCTTGAGTGGTTTAGTATCGTCTGCAAACTTTGCCACCTCACTGTTTACCCCTTTCTCCAGATCATTTATGAATAAGTTGAACAGGATTGGTCCTAGGACTGATCCTTTGGGAACACCACTAGTTACCCCTCTCCATTCTGAAAATTTACCATTTACTCCTATCCTTTGTTCCCTGTCTTTTAACCAGTTCTCAATCAATGAAAGGATCTTCTCTCTTATCCCATGACAACTTAATTTACATAAGAGACTTTGGTGAGGGACCTTGTCACAGGCTTTCTGGAAATCTAAGTACACTATGTCCACTGGATCCCCTTTGTCCACATGTTTGTTGACACCTTCAAAGAACTCTAATAAATTAGTAAGACATGATTGTGGGTCCAGCAATCACTCACACCCCCATAGTTACTGTCCTTTGTTCCAGTTTCTTTCAGGCATCTCTTTGGGGTGGAGAGACCATCTATTGAGCCAGCTGAAGACAAAGTGGAGAGGTTTCCAGGGCCTTTTATATTCTCTCTCGTGGGCAGAAACCCCTTTGTTCTTCTGTGCAAAGTCACAGCAACAAGATGAAGTTTGTAGCTACCTGGGCAAGTCACATGTCCATGAATCATTCAGTTTTTTGCAGGCCAACGCCATTGTTTACATAGTTTGAACGTTCCCAGGAAAGCTCAGATGTGGATTGGCATCTCCCGAAGTCCATTGTCAGTTAAGTGTTTCTTGATTGGGCACTTACTGAGAATAGTCCTTTCTCAAGAAGTTGACCAAATGCTTCATTGAGGCTACTTAGAATCAAACACGTTGAGATACAAGTACATAGCCAATATTCATAACTTCAAATACAAAAATGATACACACATACAGACAGCATAATCATAACCAGCAAACTACATAGACACTCCACTTGACCTCCTCTGTACAAGACCTTGTGCAACCATAGGACCCTGGTTGCAACAATGATCTATACCGTCACAATTCATGTCAATAACATCACAACAGTGACCTCCACATCACCTCTCCTCCTTCCATCTCTCAGCTCATGACTACAACGACTCTCAAAGAACTGAACAAACTGGGAAGTGGTCCCAGGCTGGAAAGGAACGCAGTCTGTGAAATGTATTGCAGCTGACGGTGAGACAAACCTTTTGCATTTAAGCCTATTAGCTTGGTAAAGTTAGGAATTAGCTTACATTTTTATCTTTTTTATTTCTTTTGTAACCTATCCTGACTTATATGCATATATACTTGTAATCACTTAAAATTTCTCTTTCTGTAGTTCATAAACTTATCTTACTGTTTTATCTTAACCAATATGAGTTTGCATTAAAGTGTGTGGGGAACATCTAAATGATAAATAAGGATGGTGCATAATCATTACCCAGTATTGGAATGACGGACTTACTATTAGATTACACTGTCCCAGGACAATACTTAGCAGTACAAGACACACTTTTCTGGGGAACAAGGATGGGACTGAGGATATGCAGGTGTTGCCCTGTAAGTAATTTATGAGTGGCTAGCTAGTAGCTCTCAATACTGTGTAGCTGGGAGGAAGTTATATTCTGAAGGCTGTGTGTGTGAGCAGAACCTGGAGAGGTGGTTGTTCACTAGCAAAGCAGTGCAAGAGGCATCCCAGGCTAGATTGTACCCTGGGGAATATCAAATATGGTAACTGCACCTAAACTAATGCTAACCCATTTGATCAATTTTTTTACTGCCACATCCAACTCTGGAAGGCACTGAGCACCGTCAGCTCTCAACAATTTTAATGAAAGTTGAAGATGCCCAGAATCTTGTAGGAGCAAGCCAATATGTAACATATCAAACTGATGTACTGATAGTACAACACATAAATTACTTTAGGGCTACTGAGATACTCATGATAATTTTGCCAGTGTTGTACTAAAAGATCTAATGCAAATATTCTGGGCTTGATTCTGACTTCACAACTAAAGCATTTTCTATCTAAAGCATTTTCTGCTCCAGTGTATTTCAACTGGACCATCAAAATGCTTTAGATACATTTCACCATTCCATCAACACAAAGCAGTTTTAAAAACAGATTCTGGTCCAAACTGGCCCAAAGACTTCAATGGAGGTACTCTTGATGTATATATGAGGGAGATCAGAATGAAGCCCTCTCTTTATCTTGTAAGGAATAAATGTCAATTTATTCAAATTCAAGTTATAAAGATGGCCCATAACCCTTGCTAGAAAATGAATCTGATACAAATAACTCAAGTAAGTGTCCCTGCAAAAAAATTCTACCTTAGAACCTAGTTTGAGATAATATTTAGAAGTATTTGTTTGGTGATAAAGAATAAATGACAAGCATTTGCGGGGAGGGATAGCTCAGTGGTTTGAGAATTGGCCTGCTAAACCCAGGGTTGTGAGCTCAATCCTTGAGGGGGCAACTTGGGGATCTGGGGCAAAATCAGTACTTGGTCCTGCTAGTGAAGGCAGGGGGCTGGACTTGATGACCTTTCAAGGTCCCTTCCAGTTCTAGGAGATGGGATATCTCCATTTACAACAGAACCTTTGAACTGTAATTGTTGCAAAATATAATTTACTTTCTATGATGTTGGCAGAATAAGATTTCACTTTGTTTTAGCATATTTCCAGACATAGACAGTATAGTATGTATGAGTCCTCTTTTTTCTGTAGATCCATACACAAAATAACTTTGAATTAGAATGTCCTACAGAAATGCCTGTTTACATAGAGAAACTTTTTTTTTAAAAATGGCTTTATAATCAACATACGTTACCCTTCAACATTTTGAAAGTACCTTAAGAAATTAAACAGATAATAAAGCAGTGATTTTACAACTGTATAAAATTCTTATTCAACTTTAATGAAACTTGGGAATATATAAACAGATGGAAAAATTAGGAAAACGCATTTGTATTTTCAAGACTGAAATAATATTTAGGGACCTAGAGAGAACAAAAATATGGGCAGATAAAATAAGATCCAACACAAAGTACAAGTTATGAAATATGGCATATGGAAAAATACAATTAGAAAATCATAAATCTGAAAAGCTGTAATGCCCAAAGAGACTTGGAGATGGTAGTGAACAAGAAATTAAATATGAGTTTCCAATGCTATACTGCATAAAAAATATTCAAGGTGAGTGTGCAAATATACAACTCTGGTGAGTCTGCACCTGAAATATAAGATTCAGTAGCAGCCAACTTATTACTAGACAATTGAAGACAAACTCGGAGAGTCCAGAAGCAAGTAGATCAAGGATCTGGAAGAAGTGACTCGTTGGGAAAGATTTTAAAATGTGAAATGTGTAGCATGGCTACATGAGGGCTCATAGAAGACAAAACTATAAATATCTGATATCAAGAAAGAAATAGTTATTTAGCATGGAACAAGATGGCAGAATCAGCAGTAAGAAAGCTAAGAAAAATTAAGCTAATTATTAGGAAAGCCTCCTGACACTGAGATCTGTAATTCTGTGGAACAATTTTCCAGAGAGAGTGGGAGAAGCCCCCACACTGAAGCTAACTAAAATTGCCCTGGAAAAAGCAATAGGAAGCTTATTGGGAAAAAAAGCAATTCTGCATCAGAAAAGGGGACAGACTAGATGACCTAATCATTTTATGATTCTATTTATAACTCTATATGCCATTCCCGTTAATGCAGTATTGTTCCTTTTAGTCTATTCCAATGTAATCTGTCCAATCCAGTCTAGTTTTAAATGGCACCTTTGTAACTGTGTCATCATCCCAACAAGCATGGCAATAGGTAACTGACCTTGAAAAGAAACTGCATTTATAATCTGTATTTATTGTGGAAAAATATGCAAGGTAAGTTACAGGAAGAAAAACAGATGTTGGATTCATTCCCATTTTCACTGGCAAGAATATCTTGAAGTCCTTTATATACTATAATTAATCTCAATTTCTTGTAATCAATATATTGTTAATTACTCATATTACTCATCTGTAAATATGTATATGCTTAATTATAGAATAACAATCATAAAATCATAGCCATGGCAAAGGAGAACAATCCAACAGGAAGAGACTTTCGAACGTATTAGACTAATATAACATCAATTCACCATATACAAGTTTGCCTTGCTACATTTACTTAAAGTGGAAGGAACCCATCTGGGGGGAGTGCAAACTCTATGAGTTTCCCAGACCAAATGAAGAGCTCTGTGTAAACTCAAAAGCTTGACTTGCTCCCAAAATTATTCATTGGTTGCTTCACCACCCCTCCAGATTCACAGAGCTGATGCCCAAATTCTCATAGGTGATGTCCAAACAGCCCCCAAAGGAGGGGTTTTCAGAATTAGGAGAAAGGAGAGTGCATGCCTTAGATCAGTGGTATGTAACCTGCAGTCCACGGGCCACACGCAGCCCATCAGGGTAATCTGCTGGCTGGCCCCAAGACAGTGTTTACATTGACTGTCCGCAGGCACAGCCGCCCACAACTCCCAGTGGCCGCGATCCGCTGTACATATAAGGTTATTATCCAGTTTAAATTTTTTCCAGGAAACCAGGGTTACCAGCCCAAATTTTGCCATCAGATCTTAATCACGTGTGGTTAAGTCTATGGCTATGTGAAGTGTTGGTAACAAAACCCCAAACTATTCTAGTTTCAGGTTCTATTCCCAAACTGAAATTCAGATCAAATTCACCAAACAAGAAAAAAAAAAGACCACTTCAAATTATTAATGTTTTGAGTGTATGTGGACCATGCCTGAAATACAAAGCTGCATATTATTTTGATATGAAACAGTGTAGTTCTGGCTGAGTTTCATTTTGAGATTTTGGTTTCATTTCAACTCAGAACAAATCTTCAGGAGTGGGAATGTCATGGATCAGAAATGAATACAGTGTTCAAAAGAACCCATGTGAACAAACAAACAAATAAAAACAACAAATCACAATCACATTATGTCTCATCTGAAAGGCAACACCTTCAAAACCGCACTGACTCCTGGAACCACTAGTTCAGCAGATGACTCAGAAGGATAACTCACACAGTATCATTAACACCACACTTTTTGCAGTAGCCAAAATTTTCCTCATAAGTCTCTCATGCTGGCACTGACCATGCCATCTCCTGCTTGTGCCCCAAACTAAGCAACAACATAAGGATCTACAAATGCAAAAGCTTCTGAAATGTGACTCTAGGGGCCAGATTTTTAAGGCAGTTAGACACCAATCTGCATCTGTAGGCATCTAAGTACCTTTAAAAATCTGGCCCTAAGGAACTTGGACAAGTGCTCATAACAATTCAGTGTCAGAGCTAGGTATAAAATCTAAATCTCTGTGTCTTATCTCCAGACCATACTGCCTCTCTGTACAGTCACTTGCTTAAATTATACTTTGACTTGGCACATGTAGTAGGAAAGAAGAAAAAGGTTCTGATTTCAGGAAAGACCAAGTTTGGTGTGACATCAAGAGGCTCAGAAATGCAATCAGAGGTCAAGCTGCTCCCTGTCAAACTGTAGAGCCTCAGAATGTACCTCTGCCTACTTAGCATACTTTAAGATCTCATTCCATCAACTCTGCCTGCCTGCCTCATTACTTATTGCTAATGAAATCACACATGTCTCTACAAGGGATTATTGATAATTATGATAGTGGTTGCTTCAGATATGCTATGAGTTATTTGAATCACAATATCAGAGAGGTAGCCGTGTTAGTCTGGATCTGTAAAAGCAGCAAATACCCACTTTGTCGGATGTGAAATGCATCAGACAAAGTGGGTATTCACCCACGAAAGCTCATGCTCCAATACGTCTGTTAGTCTATAAGGTGCCACAGGACTCTTTGCAGCTTTTGAATCACAATAGCATTCATTATAACATGGCAATAAAATCTAACAACAAAATTATTGTATTTTGATTGCTTGTATTCATATTCTGTATTCACTGAATAATACTAGATATTTGGCTGAAGACCAAAAAAGTATTTGCTACATATTTATGGAATTTCTCTGTCCCACATGCATATACAACAAAGATTTGCTTAATAGAATTCTAACTATTTAGTAAAGGTTTGTATTTTAATGTATTTATCTATCCACAAACCTAAAAAGGCAGTTTGAGTTAAAATTAAAAATAAAACCTATTCACACCATTTTATGATGCATAACAGGGATCGGCAACCTTTGGCACGCGGCTTGCCAGCGTAAGCACCCTGGCAGCCCGCGCTGGTTTGTTTACCTGCCGCGTCCGCAGGTTCGGCCAATCACGGCACTCACTGGCCACGGTCTGCTGCTCCAGGCCAATGGGGGCAGCGGGAAGCGGCGGACAGCACATCCCTCGGCCCGCGTTGCTTCCCGCTGTGACTGCCCTTTATGTGTCTCTGAAGTAAAGGCAAAAAAAGGAAGATTGCTATCAAGTGGTTGGTCACTTTTGTTTCACAAGAAGAAAGTTATGACTGACCTAGATTTCCACCCTTCCTTGACTACAGTCGAAAGTCAAATGACTCTCAGTTGTTATTGAATTCTCTACGTTCTATACTCCTGAAGCAGTGTTCACATACCTTCTTTTAGTCTCCCTCAAGAAAAATACCCAAAATGGGTTGGAAAGAAAGTGGAGTGGGGTGAAGTAAAAGTTTGTTCACGATTCTATTTGATCTATAAAAAAAGTATTCATTGAAGAGTTTGTTTGCTGCTTGGAAGAGTGACAAAAGATTATAACAGAGACATTCAAATGTTATATGAAAAATGCTGTGTAAGCAATCCAATTCAGGTGATTCCTTTTGTTTAGGAGATAGCTGTTGGAGACACGAAAGGAAAAGGTTTACATATATGCTCCTCCCTTTATATAGGACTGAAGTGACAAGTATTTTGGTTGCTTGCCTCCATCTGCAGGTAGGAGGACATAATATCCACAGGTTGTAGGAAAAACTATTTCTGACAAGCCATTCTCTGACAAAGATTATTTGAAACTATCATATGCACAGCCCTAGTAGAACTCCCCCTTTGGCGGGACACCCTCCAGGGCTGTTATCTTTGGGTTCCTCCTCACTGGGCCCTTTGTATTTTAAGCCTCCTTTCCAGGCAATGCCCCTGGCTTGGGGCCTTTAGGCACATGTTTGGGGTGCAAATCCTCTTTCTAGCACCCCTTTGAGAGCTGAGATCTTGCAGTCCAACTGCCGAGCCCCTGGGGTAGTACTGACAACTCAGGTTCTCCCCATAGCTTAAACACACCTGCTCCCAGAATTCCAGATGTGTCGGTGCTCTAGGTCTACAATTTAACTCTTCATGAGCATGCGGCAGAGAAACCAGAACAGACACAGACTTTGCAAAGAATTCTAAACACAAATATTCTTTACTTAGCACAAGAAATACACAGATCTAGACAAAATGATAACCATGATTATACATGTTTCCCTGCTTCCGTTTCCTCACCACTCTCGAGAGCTCTTTGGGCTTAGGCAGAGTGCTCTGGGGTGTCAAGATTCTTCCCTGCAGCTTCTGGCATCTCTTCAGAATCATGAAGCCTCTCCCCATCTCTAAGTCAGCTATCCTTCTCTGACCTTCGTTGGTCCCACAGCTAAACCAAAGACCCTTATTATGAAAGCTTGTCTGTCTCCTGTTCACTCCTGCCAAAAGCTTCCTGTTTCTTGCTTTGCAAGTCCCCCAGGTTTATACTCATTACGCCTCTGGCATTTAGGGCAGCGACGAAGCTTTTCCACTCCTATCGCGTTCTAGTAAGTCTTTCAATGGTTCCCCAGCTCTGCCCCAGGTCTTTCAGTTCAGCTTTCACAGCTCTTTGCCACATTGTTTTCAGATGGCCTCGTTTTCATTTGCCTTCAGGTATCCATTTTATTGCTATTCTGGTGATGGAATCAGTTTTCATTCAAAGTACATGGCCAGTCCATCTCCAACACTTCCTGGTAATGATTGTGCTCTTATTTTCTTGGCTGCACTGTGTGAATAGGTCTTGTTCTGGGCTAAAAGATATGGAAAATGTTTTTGAGGCAAGTTGTATGGAGTGAAGACAGTTTGGACATGTCATACATTCCCCAGCATTCTGCACTATGAAGTAGTGTTGAAAGTACACAGCTCTGATAAATCTTGAGTTTGGTTTTGGTGTTGTGTATTGATGGTTTCCAGACTGTATTTAAGCTCCTGATGGTGTTCCTAGCTTTATTGATTCTGTTCCGGATGTCCTGGCTTGTTCCACCACCCTGACTAGAGGTGCTGCCCAAGTATGTGAATGTTTCTACACTGGTGAGAACATGATCCTATATCCATAGTGATAATGGTAGCAATATTAAGGATCATGATATCTGTCTTATTGCAGTTGATTTTTAGTCCGATTTGCTGGCTGAACGTATTGAGTTGGATTGTTTTTTCTTCTATATGGTGCTGGATATGTGATAGGCAAGCGAGATCATCTGCAAAGCCTAGGTCTTCAAGGTATGAGAAGGGTGTTCATTTAATACCTCTTGGCATGTCTTCTGTTGTACGCTGCATTACCCAGTTGATGGCACTGTTGAAGAGGATTGCAGACATGACACACCCCTGATGTATTTCTGTTTTGACTTCACAACTGAGCTCACTGTGATCAACACTGCAGTAAAGTCGGAATAGAAGCTTTTGATGATGTTGATTATATGGAGAGGGATTCCATGTGCCCGCAAAATGCGCCATAGGCTGCTCCTGTGAATGCTGTCAAAAGCCTTCTCAAAATCTATTAAGTTTATGTTGAATTGCCACTACCATTCTAAGCATTGTTCTATTATATTTTGTAGAGTGAAGATCTGCTCTGTGCATCCACGCCCTTTCTGAAAATTGGCTTGCTCTTTTCTGAGAACGCTAACAACTGCCTTTGATATACACTGGATTATGATCTTACACAATAACTTGCTTTGCATAGATAAAAGTGTGATACCACACCAGTTATTAAAATCACTGAGAGCTCCTTTCTTTGGTATCTTCATTTATAACCCCATTGGTCCACGCATCTGGCACTTTTTCCCTTTCCCAGACTGATGTGAACAGAGGGGCCAGGATAGATGCTACTAACTCAGGATTTACCTTGAACAATTATACATTCAAGTTTTCCTTGCCAGGAGTTTTCCCATTTTTTAAGGATTTGATGGCTTGGATGATCTCTTCTTTTGTTGAGATGTCTGTGTTGATATCAAGATCTTCTTCTGCCTCCTTGATGCAGGGCCGTCCCTAGCTATTCTGGGGCCCTACGCACTCAACGTCAGCACGGCCGGGGCCAGGCCGCTGCACTTTCCGCCGCCGGTGACTGCAGGCCCATCTCTGCTGCAGTCCTCGGGGCGGGAAGAGGCGGGGTTGGGGCAGAGCAGGGGCGGGGGCCATGGGGAAGGGGCGGGGCAGGGGCTGGAGCAGCACACAGCTGCGCAAGGCACCAGGAAATTCGGTGCCCCACATTTCCTGGTGCCCTACGCAGCTGCGTACTTTGCGTATGGGAAAGGTCGGCCCTGCCTGGATGTTTGCTTCCTCTTTAGGTGGTTCCCTGTTCAACAATTCCTTGAAATGCTCTGTCCAGCACATTTCTTGTTCTTTTTCTGTTGCCAATAGGTGGCCTTGTTTGTCCCTGATGAGTGTGTTTGTTGGTGTCTGCCGTTTGCCACTGATAAGCTGTGTCATTTTGTAGATGGTTCCTTGTTCACCACAGGCAGCTGTATCCTCTGCTTGTATTGCCAGATTATCAATATAGTGTTGTTTGTCTGCTCTCTCAAGGCGTTTAACCTCCTGGTGTGCCGTGCTATTCTGCTCATAATATTTGTCCCTTAGCTTCTGGGATTTTGTGTCTAAAACTTTTTTCTTCAGGGCTCACCTGGTTTCTATGGTGTTCCATGTGCTGGATATAATCCACTCCTTTCTTTTCTTCTGCCTGTAGTCTAAACAGGATTCATTGCTCTGTTTATAGATTGTTGTTATTTTGTCCCACCTCTTGTTGATCTGCATTCCCCTCTTCATAAAGGTCTGCAAGTGCCTGAAACCTGTTCTTTAACTGCGGAACAAAGGCTTTCCGTATTTCAGGGGACTTTAGCTTGTAACTTCATAACATTTATGTCCCTTGTTTGGTGGACCCACACTTCTCAGATTTAGCTTGATGGAGGCTGTCACAAGGCGGTGATCGCTGCCAACATCTGCTTCCCTTCTCACTTTCACAACTGTCAATGAGCGTCGCCATTTGCCATTGATCATCATATGGTCAATCTTGTTCTTTTCTCTGCCGTTTCGAGAACACCATGTCTGCTTGTGAATTTCACAATACTGAAATAGGGTTCCACCGATGACTAGGTCGTTTGTATTGCATAGATCAACAAGCCTCTCTCCGTTTTTATTCATGGTGCCACACCCATGTCTTCCCATTGCTCTGTTGTTATCTGTGTTGTCCTTCCTGATCTTGGCATTCAGGGCTCCCATGATGATAGTTATGTCGTGGCATAGTACTCTCTCTAGCTCCACCTGTAGCGTAAGGTAGATTTGTCCTTTCCTTCTTCATCACTGTCATCTGTCAGACCATAGCACTGAATCAGGGTGATAGTATTTTGTTTCCCTTTCAGTCTGGCTCTCATAAGTCTGCTGCTGATGGACTTCCACTCGAGCAGGGACTGCTCCACTCCCTTCTTCAAAAGGATGGCAACACCCTCATGATGTTTATATAATCCCCTAAAAATACCTTGGTTATTTGTTCTTCTGCTGCAGATTTTCCACTCTTCCTCCATGCAGGGAAGTTAGAGGGACTAGCCTCGCCAAGTTTCAGCCAACACATTATCGAAAGATGTTTCCATCTGAACAGGCAACCACTTAAGGTTTTTCTAACTAACTACTGTCCCTGGTTTGGCAGAGATATGCTAAGCCCGTCAGCAAATGGGGATTCTATATTCACATAACAGAATCCCATGATACAACAATTTCATAATAACTTCATAATATTAACAAGAATTCACATATTGCCCATGGAAGCTTATGTCCAAATAAATGCATCCGAAGAAGTGGGCTGTAGTCCACGAAAGCTTATGCTCTAATAAATTTGTTAGTCTCTAAGGTGCCACAAGTACTCCTGTCCTTCTTTTTGCGGATACAGACTAACACGGCTGCTACTCTGAAACCAAATAAATGTGTTAGTCTCTAAGGTGCCACAAGGACTCCTTGTTGTTTTTGTACACAGAAAGATTCTCTAAAATCATCTTCAAATTGTCACAGAAGCATCAAGGAATTTTCCATCTACCTATTAAGGTTAAACAGGGGCTTTTTCAGAAATGCAGAGCAAGGGCCCACACTGCCCCAGGAGTTGACCAGGAATCAGTTTTTTAATCTGATCCTCAGTCCACTTCTGCTCTGGAAGGGAAATAATCTGCACAAGTCACTTTCCTAGTGTGCCAGCTCATCTGTGCTGGCTGATGTGCTCCTTCCCTAGCTTGCTGACCTTCCTAAGTTGGAACTAGTAACCCCACAGAGGTGGCTGGCTCTTTCCCCCATGCACTGCTACTCACAGGATGGGTAGTAAATGTAGGGGAGAAGGGGACATTTTATAACCCCTTCCTCTCATATGCAGGCATGAAACAATGGTCACAATTTGTCCTTCGAGTCCTCTGAGGTCTTCTATCCCAGGACAGATGCTTGAAGAGAATTCTGCTCTGCCAGCAGACAGACTGTTTGGTTATGCCACCCATCACATCCTCACAGGCTTGCTTTTTCAGAAATAGGCCTGAACTTTTCATGCTGAAAAATCCCAGGCCCTATCATGGCTGAAGATCCAGACTGGAAGCAGTAAAATAACCAGGGACAAGGGCTCAGCAATCTGGACACCACCACCTTCTCTTTAAAACAATCATCCTGAAGTTACACCAGCCCATGTATCCCTGGACAAAATAAAAGGAAAAGATCACATTTCTGAGGCTGAAGGTTCCAGGTTCATTCCCCAGTGACAAGTCATTATGGAGATTATTACAAAGTGATTGCAACTGTAATCAATGTTCAGGATAATCTCATAAAAGGTTATTTGTATCCAGTGACAAATGTATTTATCTGATTTGTCCAACATCCCCATTCTCATGTTTGTCTCTGTACTCGAGCTTTACTCCATTGGGTCGGTACTGAAGACAAATTTTTAGTTGGAAGACAGCCACAGGGAATTACAAAATTCTGATGAAGTGTCTTACTTGCACTTGCTCCTCTTTCAGGTTTTGCCTTACGCACAGGTTCCTCTCCTCTTCTTTATAGGAGAGAGAGAGAGAGACATAATCAACATGTTCTAGGCCAGTCCATTATATATACAAGGGGCTCACTAGTTCCTTCTCTTTCATTTCCAGCTGAAGGACACCCTGCTGGACTGAGTGACATAGAAGACCTAAGGGGCAGCAAACTGCTTCCAGCTTTGAGAGCAGCAGCACATTGCTGTGGACAGCTGCACCCAGAGTGCCATATATACCAGACCCCCATTAGTCCAGCATGGCTGTCTGCCACAGGAATCCCACAGCAGTACCAAAGGGATAAAGATGGGGAAGACTTGGCTCAACCACAAAGTGGATTTATAGCAGGTTCTGCATATAGTGGACATCACCCAAAAAATATCTCAAATGTCCTGTCTCCACCTTCTGTCAATGAGGAACTACAACTCTAACTTATACCCATGCATCTAGACTAGTGTAGAAGATCTAAGAAATTTCAAATTTGTTTGTTAACAGTTATTTGCAATTATGAATAAATACAGTTTAATTCATGGTTACATCACAAGAATAAGGGAATAATTAAATAAAATTGAGTGGCTGCAAATGGAACAGAGAGATAATTCCATAGAAACTAAACAATACTTCACTGCCTTGCAATTTATCTTTTGCACTCTGCTTCACATCATGCACCAGAGTATAGTAATTGCTTGTATGCATTTTTTTCTCTGAAGGAAGCAAACTGCTTATTTGAACACACCAGGAGACTGGATGTGTGAACTTATGATATTCAAGCTTCAAATGTTATCTCAGTGTTGGGAATCTGATCCTAATCCCACTAAGATCAATAGTAGTTTTGCAATTGGTTTCAATTGGAGCATTACTGGACAAACATTTACTACAAAAGCCGGTAAAATAGTATTCTTTAGAGCAGACGTGCGACAACTACGGGCTTTTTTCAGTTGGTGAATGAACTGCAAACCATTCAGGATTCCTGTGAGTGAACAAAAATTTAAGTATTTGCTAAACAGTCTGGACATATAATTTTCAAGTTATGTGTTGTTTACAAATTGTTCACTTCAACTATTAGATACTTACTATTTGTGGTGTCTGATTCTTCACATATTATATTTTCTGATACCTGACTGGATGATTTGAAATTTTTAAATACTGTAGGAGAACAATGAGCGATGAATAGTAAATAAAGCAACCAATGGTGCAAGCATTCTCAGGCGCCCAAATCTTTGCAGGATTGTGGCCTAATTTTGCATTAGATATAATTACTGTCAAGAGCATCATATACTGAGCATATGCCATGCCCACTGACTCCAACAGAAAATATTCAAAATCTTTTCTCAACAATTACAGCATTAAAAATCCATGCTCAAATAAAGAGATATATTTAGGCAGCTAGTCACACAAGCCAGGAGAAACTTGGCAAGTATAATCTGAAAGACTAGAAAATAACATTTAAAAAGAAAAAAGCAATAATTTTACAAAAATGTGGTAAGCCATTTATGAGCTATTGATTTGAAGCATGGAACACATTGTAACTGCTGAATTCCTTCTGGGAATGGAGAATGTGATAGCCAACATCCTCCTTTGTCTTTTGAGATGGAAATGTTCTTCAAATGGATCACACACAGGAAACTCAACAGTTAAATCTATTTTAATTAATTCACAAAATTTGGAAATTCTTCACAAGATTCCCATCCAAGGCTGGAGAGTGAAACAGAGAGAACTGCCCAATTCAGGGTTTCCTGCTCCTGATAGTGACTCGAACACCTGGTACAGGTCACTATCATAGGGAGGATAGTGACTAGATGGACAACTCATCTGATCTGGTGTGCCAATTCCTCTGTTCCTGTAATGATTAGTTCCCTGTAAATTATTTCACAAGTGATTCAGGTCATCAGGATTCACCACTGGGGCTTACGCTGGACTCTTAAGTGAGCTCTTCACAAGCCTGTAAACCTTGGGTCCTTTGTTATCCTCTTCCATGACTTTGTCTTTGAAAGCTCAATGTTATGGCCTGTCTATGTACATAATTGTAATTTCATGCATACTGGATAAGAACCATAGTGACAATGACAGTTGCTGGCAAAGCACTACAACAGTACACAGCATTGTGTGTTGTTATTATCATCATTCAAATACAGAACAGGTGCTACCACAACATATTCAATGAGATACACATCCTGTATCTGGTATTTAGACCCAGTCATCAACAATAGTTTTTCGATGTGATGTTCTGTGTGAGTGAGTTTGATATAATCACGAATTACTGCTAATTAGGTCCCACTGTGTCTTTAAATCCTCATTAATGAACTTTACTTCAGTGAACCTGGTTGAACATCCCACAGCATGGAGATCTAACATAGCATTCTGTTATCTTTAAAACAGCATCACATTCCCATTAAAAATGTATGGTGACCTTACCCATGTGTAAGCCTTCAAGAAATAATGCACTGAGATAACTGGCTGTTTGGCATCATGCACTCTTTATTGTGTGTGTCAACCCCTGAGTCATATTGATACATTTAACATTTCTCATTAGTACATAATAGGAAATTGTGGCTGTGTAATACTAACACTTAACTTTTCTCATTAGTACATAGGCACAATTTGCTATTATGTAAACCACATATACCCTACATGTGGTTTAGTTATACTGTGTACAACATGCTGAAAATGATTTTTTGTTCACATGGGCTCTGTTTCACATACAATATAATGTATTTATTAGAATGTAATGTGTTTATTAGTACTACTTTGCATCATAAGCTCCATGTGTGTTGAACTGCAAAAATTTTGAAGCAATAATTTCTGCACAGTGGTAAAGTTTGTCAGGCAATACAGGAACTCACATGTCCCCTACACCTCTCTGCACAACACTTATATCATTAATATGTGTGGGTGCCAAACTGCCCCACTTGATCCCTTCATTGTTTTGTCTGTGGAGGTTTAATAAACATTAATAAAACATATTTACATGCAACAAAATTATAGCAATCACTGGTCAGAAGAGCAATGGTGATTGGAGTTTGACTGATGCTGGATACACATCTCTAAATAGTCATTCATCCATCCTATGCAGGCAATTCAGTGCAACTTTTTATACTGCATGTCTGTAGTCATATCATCTGTTCACAAGAATGCAGGGAATACTCATATGCCCTAATTCAGGAAGCACTCTCTATGGGATTTAAGCAGGGGGAAAGTTAAGCAGAATTTAATTATTATTGTAGAATAATAGGCAGGAATAGATGTTCCCCCGATATAAAGCAAGAGATTTATAAACTAAGGCTATGTCTACACTACGCAACTTTTAGCAACGCAGCTGTGGTGCTAGAGACATGCCACAAAAAGGCACACAGTGTAGTCGCTGTTTATCAGCAGGAGAGAGCTCTCCTGCCAACAAAGCACTGTTCACACCCTCGAGTTTTGTGACGAAAACTTTTGTCATTCATGGGGGTGTTTTCTTCAAACCTTTGAATGACAAAAGTTTTGTCATTCAGGTTCCAGTGTAGACAAAGCCTAAGGAGTTATATGGGAATCAACCTAATAGTACATTCCTACTAAAGGATGCTGTGATAAATGGGGGAGGGGGAGGGTAGCTCCCTTTTATGGACACCCAGCCAGCCAGTAGCTATAAAATCCCTCTTAGTAGTTGTTCTCTAATTGCTCTACCTGTAAAGGGTTAAAAAGTCTCACTGTTATGCATAGGTAAAAGGAAGTGAGTGGGCACTGGCCAAAAGGGCCAGAAGGCTAGAACTTTTTAAAATTGAAAAAAGACTCCCCCTTTGTCTGTCTCTTGTTGTTCTTCCGGGAAAGGCGGACAGGGCAGCAGCTATGCTGTAAGAAGCTTGGGCCAGGTATTTTTCTTTTGGCAGCCTGCAAAGCCATTGAGGTCTTTTTTCTCTTTCTTTTCTTTTCTTTGCTGCCTGAGGGGGAACAGGCATGCAAAGGGTTCAACCTGCAAAGCCAGGGAGTCCAACAAGCAGTTTATTTTTTTTCCTAGCTTCGTGGCAACGAAATAGCTGGGCTAGAGTAGAGCAGCCCTGTGCATGAGGTTGCAGTCAGGCACCGAAACCCTAGAGAAACCAGTCTTCCCAATGCGGCATGCCACGGAGAAGGCAGACCCAGATCAAGCCCAGACATCCAGCTCCATAAAAGAAATGCAGAGAGGGGATGAGGGACTGGAGATTTCCCCGGAAAGAATGTCAGCCCTCCCCAACCCAAGATCCAGGTACCAAGATGGAGGGATTCCCTTAACCCAGACTGAATTCTAATTGCGGAAGACAGGAATTTCTTCCTACAGATGAGGCGCTGGGAAATGGAGGCAAAGTGCTTAAAAGCAGAGATAGAGCTGAAGCACTTAGAGCTGGAAAGGGCTAAGCTGCGTCAACCAGGTAGCTCTAACAGTCCTCCTCCAGGTACCCCCCCCATCCCATTCCAAGAAATTCCCCACATACAAGGTAAGTGATGATACAGAGGCCTTCTTAGAAAATTTTGAAAGGGCCTGCCTTCAGTAAAACATCCCTACGGACCAGTATATGGTGGAACTGAGGCCACAGCTCAGTGGACCCTTAGCAGAGGTGGCAGCTGAAATGCCTAAAGAACACATGAATGAGTATGAACTTTTTAAACAAAAGGCCAAAATGAAGATGGGGCTAACACCTGAGCATGCCCGTCGGCGGTTCAGAGCCCTAAGGTGGAACCCAGACGTGGAATTTTCCCAACACACCTACCACATTGTAAAAAATTGGGATGCCTGGATATCAGGAGCAAATGTTAAGTCTCCGGAAGATCTGTCCTTCCTAATACAAATGGAGCAGTTCTTAGAGGGTGTTCCTGAGGAAATAGAAAGGTACATCCTAGATAGGAAGCCCAAAACCGTAATCAAAGCAGGGGATATCAGAGCCAAATGGGTGGCAGAGGTGGCAGAGAAGAAGAAAGCTAGTAGCAGTTGATGGGGATACCAGAAGGGGCAGCCCAAGATGAGATCCCACCATTGGGGTCAGCCCAAAACCTCACCTCACAAAACCCCACCTCCCTCCACACAGCCAGGGAGACCCCAGATGCCCTCTCGTCCCACCACCCTGGTCTCCAACCACCCACCTCGCCCCAGCCCACAGTCAGCTGGGCAATGCTTTAAATGTAATGAGCTGGGGCATGTAAAGGCCAACTGCCCCCAGCTAACTGCAACTCATCACCCCAGGATCCCACCAAAAGCCTTCAGGCCCAGATGCCTCGCAAATATCCCCAGAGCGAAGGGAAACTGTGAGTGTGGCAGGAGAAAGATTACTCCGTGGAGACACACTGGAGCACGGTGTCAGCTATCCACCAATCCCTGGTGGACCCCAAATTCATCAACCCAGAGGCCCAAATGACAGTGCAACCCTTTAAGGACAACTCCTTTAACTTCCCTACAGCCAAGCTGCCTGTCCAATACAAGGGCTGGTCAGCAATATGGACTTTTGCAGTCTATGACGATTATCCCAATCCCATGCTGCTGGGAGAAGACTTAGCCAACCAGGTGAGTCTAACAAAGAGGGTGGGGATGGTCACCCGTAGCCAGGTTAAACAGGCCTCCATGCCTAAGTTCATTTCTGAGCCTCCTACAAGTATCCAGTCTGTGTCCCCTGATACCACAGGCCCGGGGACCCAGCCAGAGGTGGTGGACCCAGACCAGAGTCTATGGCAGCGGTTGTAGATCCAGTTCCCAGGACCCAGCCAGAACCAGCCCAAGGACTGGAACTGGTGGAGCAGTCAGCACCAAAGCCTGTGTTTGCAACCCCATCAGAGTCAGGGGAGCCAGCACCAAAGGGCACCGCAGAGCCTGCACCTACAGCAGCAGCTAAACCGGTGCAAGAAGCTCAACCGGGGCCTGAAATACAACCTAGTGCACCGGCGGAGAGTGGTTCACAGTCGACAGAGACGCCCCCATCTCCTGCATTGCTTCTAGTGGGACCAAGCCCAAGTCCACAACCCAGAGAGGAACCAATGTCTCCAGCATCAAGAGTGCAGTTCTTGGCAGAGCAGGTCCCTTGCAGGGACCATGAAACATCTTTGGGAAGCTCACTGGGTGAACAACTTGGTTGCCACCCCTTACCACCATCAAACGAATGGCCTAGTGGAGAAGTTTAATGAGACTTTGGGGGCCATGATACATAAATTCGTGAATAAGCACTCCATAAGAACGTAAGAAAATAAGAAAGGCCGTACCAGGTCAGACCAAATGTCCATCTAGCCCAATATCCTGTCTACCGACAGTGGCCTATGCCAGGTGCCCCAGAGGGAGTGAACCTACCAGGCAATGATCAAGTGATCTCTCTCCTGCCATCCATCTCCATCCTCTGACAGACAGAGGCTAGGGACACCATTCCTTACCCGTCCTGGCTAATAGCCATTAATGGACTTAAACCCCATGAATTTATCCAGTTCTCTTTTAAACTCTGTTATAGTCCTAGCCTTCACAACCTTCTCAGGTAAGGAGTTCCACAAGTTGACTATGCGCTGTGTGAAGAAGAACTTCCTTTTATTTGTTTTAAACCTGCTGCCTATTAATTTCATTTGATGACCCCTAGCTCTTGTATTATGGGAATAAGTAAATAACTTTTCCTTATCCACTTTCTCCACATCACTCATGATTTTATATACCTCTATCATATCCCCTCTTAGTCTCCTCTTTTCCAAGCTGAAGAGTCCTAGCCTCTTTAATCTCTCCTCATACGGGACCAGTTCCAAACCCTTAATCATTTTAGTTGCCCTTTTCTGAACCTTTTCTAGTGCCAGTATATCTTTTTTGAGATGAGGAGACCACATCTGTACACAGTATTCGAGATGAGGGCATACCATCGATTTATATAAGGGCAATAATATATTCTCAGTCTTATTCTCTATCCCCTTTTTAATGATTCCTAACATCCTGTTTGCTTTTTTGACCACCTCTGCACACTGCGTGGACATTTTCAGAGAACTATCCACGATGACTCCAAGATCTTTTTCCTGACTTGTTGTAGCTAAATTAGCCCCCATCATATTGTATGTATAGTTGGGGTTATTTTTTCCAATGTGCATTACTTTACATTTATCCACATTAAATTTCATTTGCCATTTTGTTGCCCAATGTTTTGGGAGATCTTTTTGAAGTTCTTCACAGTCTGCTTTGGACTCCAATGATTGGGACCTAGTATTGCAGCAGTTACTCTTTGCCTACAGGGCTGTACCACATCCCAGTTTGAAGTTTTCACCCTTTGAACTCGTTTATGGACATGAAGTTAAAGGGCCATTACAGTTGGTGAAGCAGCAATGGAAGGGGGTTACATCTTCTCCAGGAACTAACATTTTGGACTTTGTAACCAACCTGAAAAACACCCTCAAAGTCTCCCTAGCCCTTGCTCGAGAAAACCTACAGGATGCCCGACAAGAGCAAAAGGCCTGGTATGATAAAAATGCCAGAGAGCATTCCTTCAGAGTAGGTGACCAAGTCACGTCCTGAAAGCGCTCCAGGCCAGTAAGATGGAAGCATCGTGGGACGGGACATTTATGGTCCAAGAGCGCCTGGGAGCTGTTAATTACCTCATAGCATTCTCAGACCCTATAATAAAACCTAAAGTATACCATGTTAATTCTTTAAAGCCCTTTTATTCCTGAGAAATCAAGGTTCTCCAGTTTACTGCCCAGGCAAGAGACAATGCTGAGTGGCCTGAAGGAGTCTACTATGAAGGGAAAAGCAACGGTAGAGTAGAAGAGGTGAACCTTTCCATAACCCTTGGGCGTAAGCAGCGACAGCAAATCCAGGAGCTGTGCACCAGCTTCACACCAATGTTTTCAGCCACCCCAGGACGGACAGAATGGGCGTACCATTCCATTGACACTGGTGATGCTCGCCCAATTAGAGCCCAACCCTACCGGATGGCTCCTCAAGCCAAAACCGCGATAGAAAGGGAGATCAAGAACATGTTACAAATGGGTGTAATCTGCCCCTGTGAGAGTGCATGGGCCTCTCCAGTGCTTCTGGTTCCCAAACCAGATGGGGAAATCTGCTTTTGCGTGGACTATCATAAACTAAATGCTATAACTTGCCCAGAGAACTATCCAATGCTATACACAGATGAGCTATTGGAAAAACTGGGATGTGCCCAATACATCTCCACCTTAGACTTAACTAAGGGGTACTGACAGGTGCCACTAGATGACCCAGCCAAGGAAACATCAGCCTTCATCACCCATATAGGACTGTATGAATTTAATGTGTTCCCTTTCAGACTGCGAAATGCACCCGCCACTTTCCAGAGACTGGTAGATAACCTTCTGGCTGGATTTGGGGAATTTGCAGTTGCCTATCTTAATGATGTGGCCATATTCTCAAATTCATGGGCAAAACACCTGGAACACCTCCTAGCTGTCTTCCAGCGCATAAGGGAGGTAGGATTAACAGTTAAGGCCAAAAAATGTCAAATAGGCCTAAACAGGGTATTGTACCTTGGACACCAGGTGGGTCAAGAACTATCAACCCCCCACAGGCTAAAGTAAATGCTATCCAAAATTGGCCTGTCCCTAAGTCAAAGAAGCAGGTCCAATCCTTCTTGGGCTTGGCTGGGTATTACAGACGATTTGTACCACACTACAGCCAAATTGCTACCCCACTTACCGACCTAACCAGGAAAAAACAGCCAAATGCAGTTCAGTGGACTGAGAAGAGTCAGAAAGCCTTTAACCAGTGTAAGGCAGCCCTTACGTCTGACCCTATACTAAGAGCTCCGGTCTTTGACCAACCTTTCGTTGTAACCACAAATATGTCCGAGTGTGGTGTAGAAGCAGTTTTAATGTAGGAAGGACCAGATCAACAATTCCATCCTGTTGTGTTTCTCAGCAAAAAACTTTCTGAGAGGGAAAGCCACTGGTCAGTCTCAGAAAAAGAATGCTATGCCATTGTGTATGCTCTGGAGAAGCTACGCCCATACATTTCGGGACAGCGGTTGCACCTGTGGACTGACCATGCTGCACCGAAATGGCTTCACACAGTCAAAGAGACTAACAAAAAACTTCTTCAGTGGAGTTTAGCTCTTCAAGACTTTAATTTTGAAATACAACACATTTCAGGCGCCTCTAACAAAGTGGCTAATGCACTCTCCGGAGAAGGTTTCCCAGAATCAGTCAGGTAAAAATGTCCCTGTATTCTAAGTCATTGTAGTCCTTAAAATGTGGAAAATACTGTTTAGTTCTTCATGTAATTAGTAGTAAAATTAGAGGTGCATGTATCTGCATTATTAACTCTGTTTTCCTAAACCTCCAGGAAGAAATCCCAGACGGTGTGGACCCGACCTGAACCAGGCTGGCCAATACTGTCTGTGATTTGGGATGTGCATGATAAATGAAGGGGGGTAAGTAGCTCCCTTTTACAGACACCCAGCCAGCCAGTTAGCTATAAAATCCCTCTCAGTAGCTGTGATCTAATTGCTCTATCTGTAAAGGATTAAAAAGTCTCACTGCTATGCATAGGTAAAAGGAAGTGAGTGGGCACTGGCCAAAAGATCCAATGGGAAGGCTAGAACTTTTTAAAATTGAAAAAAGACTCCCCTTTGTCTATCTCTTGTTGTTCTCCCAGGGAGAGGTGGACAGGGCCGCAGCTATGCTGTAAGAAGCTTGGGCCAAGTATAAAAAAATCATCAGTAGCATACCTAGAAACTAATCATTTAAACCCCCAGATATGTAAGTAGATCAGGAAATGTCTAGGAAGACACAATTAGGTTTATCCCTTTTATTTTGTTATGACTTGTGGATGCCTCTGTGCTAACCCCAGGTGCTTTTGTTTTGCTTGTAACCTTTAAGCTGGACCTCAAGAAAGTTATTCTTGGTGCTTAATCCTTGTAGTTGTTTTTTTTTTAATCTAGCAATAGCCTGAGTTTCCAGATGTATTTTCTTTTTTTTATTATTAATAAAATTTACCTTTTTTAAGAACAGAATTGAATTTTTGTGCCTTAAGAGGTTTGTGCACATGTTGTTTAATTAACTGGTGGCAACAGCCGATTTCCTTTTTTTTTTTCTTTCTCAGCTCTTCTCCAGAGGTGGGTGAAAGGGCTTCAGGGTACCCCACAGGAAGAAATTCCCAAGTGTACCTTCCTGGGCTCTCAAAGGGGTTCTGCACTTAGGTGGTGGCAGCATCTACCAATCCAAGGTTAAAAAAAAAAAAAAAAAAAAAGCTGTAACCTTGTGAGTTTAATACAAGCCTGAAGAGGCCACTATTAATTTTTAAAATCCTTGTGGGCCCCCACTTTCTGCACTCTAAGTACCAGACTGGGAAATTAGCCTTAACAGATGCCTTTGCAAAAGAATAGACATTTACTTGCAGATCGTCCTCAGATAAGGCACACACACACACACATACACACACACACACAACCTCTAGGGACTTCAGTAGTGAAGTTTCCATGATACCTAGCATGGCAAACAGTGCAGGATTTTTACATATTGTCTGCAGCAACCTTGAGCCCCAAAGTCTTAGAGTGCTGGATACAATGAGATGAAGACGTAAGTACAACTGGAGAATGTACTTCATATGGTTGAGATATATCTTTAGAGCTCTAGGAATGCTCACCTATGCCACTACCTTCCAAGAGTTAGAATAAAACAATGGGAGAACTAGGCAGCCAAGGGCCCTTTAGTATCTGGAGGAGGAAGGGGGTGTGACATTCTGGATTCTTTCAGGGTTCCCCCCCCTTCCAGGCCAGGTCTGAGCTTGCCAATAGCTTCCTCCTCATCCTTAGACTTTCTCCCCAAAAGCTCAAAATCTCCTCATTAGGCTTTCCTGTGCTGAAGTCACTGTTCCTTGGGGTGGGGGTGGAGGAACCAGACACGCTAGTCTGTTTCTGAGACTGAGCCCTAGTGGTACAAGAGTCAGCATTCTGGCCACAGGCGGGGCATAATTCAACCTCTGTAGAGCCTGTAAGTGCTGTCTTATATAGGGAATCTCAAGATTTACACCAGGAATTCTCAGAACTTCTCTGCCTTGTCTGAGTCAGGACAGAGAATTCCAGCAGGGAGACACTGCAGTGGCAGAGCCAGGTAGCTGAAACTACTATGACACTATTAACCCGATACAGGGGAAGAGGCGGAGGAGGAAGATTATAAATCGCATCTGCCTGAAACTGAGTAAAAATAAAGGTTTTAAAACAAAATGGTCAAGAGAAACTGAACAGCCAATTTGTTCCTGCACTGGAGGCAGAAAATCTGGTGGTCTGAACTGAAAGGCAAAGCCTAGTCCTGGACCAACAATACTGGACTGCCTCCAAATTCCACAGGTGGGGGCTATGAGTAATGACTTCACAATGAAGCTGTGCAACAGAACAGAATTTACCCATAATATTTCTGAGACATCAAAGTCAGCAAAGCAATTGTGCACCTTCTATCACCAATCATTTAAACTTCAAGACCAGTGAAGCAGAGACTATCCCAACTATCTCCCTCAAGCCCAGTGCTACATCTGGAGACACAGTTCCTGGTCCGACAGCAATGTCTTACTCTGTAGGACTGAGTGATTCCATAGCTCCCAAACAATTTATGCTCTTTTATGTAATACCTTGTCAGTATGGCTTCTGGTTTTCAGTGTTTATTAATTTCATTTTGGGGGTTTAGTTTTTAGCAGTTTTTGAGTTTTATGTAGATGTCAAAAAATTGGGATTTTTGACAGGTTTCTTTTTGTATATACTGTAACGAGTAATCTTTTTGTAATGTTCCCTTTAGTGTTAAACTTTTAGAACACACCAGTAGGATCTGCATGGGCTGATTAATGCGCAATACATTAGAGTGCTACTGCAATCACACCTCTGTAGTCTGCGTTCTGCTCCACGTAGCTAAGCCTTTCAGTAAAAGGTAACCGTATACATTGTTTATTGGATATATGCCGATTTTCTTTTCTTCCTCTTCCTTTTATTTATTTTTTTAAAAATTGGGAGTGTTTTATCAGTTTCTTATCAGTTAAAACTTAAAATCAGAAGCTCTACCAATCAGAAACGATTTATCTAAGAACATTTCTCCAAAATGAAGTTACAGGCCATACCAGGAATGATTTTAAAGGATTTTCAGTCTGCATGCCCATGTACACTCTCAAATACACACACCAACAACAAAATAAGAAAGCACTTTATTTTGGATGTAGCCAATATCCTGAGGTAATCTTTTTCATTTAGGCACAGGTGCCTGTAGAAGTTGAGCAACCACCAACTGTGTCACAAAGTGGTCAGAGGGTGGGGTGGCAGGTCATCTCGCTATTGAAAAACACAGTCTTTTCCCTCAGCACCCTCCGCCAGGGTTTCTAGTCCTTTAGCACAGGGACTTTGAAGTCTGGACCGTTGAACAGTCAAGGTCTTTTCCAGCTGGGTTCTCCCCCAAAGGGTCCTGTTGTTGCAACGTCCTCTTGGAATGGATAGGGGAGCCCAGGCCCACCCTCTCCACCCAGCCCCAGAGCACAGCCCAATGTTAGGCTGCTACACTCTGAACCTTGGAGTGCTAAACAGCCACCCCCGGACCACTTCCTACCTAGTCTCCTTTAGCTTCACCGAGTAATCTTCAACCAAGTCTCTGACCTGCACATTCAGTCACCTGCCTATCTTTTGTACGTTTGTGCAAGTCTGCATTGTCAGGTCTTACGCAATGAGCTCCTGGGCAGCACTTCCTGATCAGAGAAGCCAACTGCTCCCTTCCACTATCTGCATGCCTCTGAGCTGCTCTGCTTCATTTCTGAAGCCCCACCTCCAATTTTTACAGGCTTGGCCGGTGTGACTCGGTGGAGCTGACTGAGCCAAGAGCTGTTCCTTAACCCCTTGCTCTCCAGCGTGGGGTTTGTATACCCCATCACAATGCTAAATAGCCACACCAGCACAAACAGTTGGTTTCGGGGAGAGAGCAATGGCAGATTAAGATTCAGAACAAAGTAACAGCCTAAGGTCTTGTTTGAACCTGAAAGAACAAACACAATTTTTTTTTGCACTATTTCTATGCATCTGATCCTCCAGTTTCCATCCTGCAGAGGAAACACACTTGACCAACTAATGTAGAAAAACTAGAGAGGAGTGAACTGGTTTGAATAAATTAAGGTCTGAATCTTCACCCATCACAGACCCCTTAATATTCAGCAACCCTCCCAACCTTACCTCTACTTCAGGGCAGGTACCATAGGCTATAACTGTAGTAAATAAAATTAGTAATTAGCACTTTAGCCCAGTTAATGATTGTTTTGCATGATGTTTAAACACATACAGTACATCTACACTGCAATGAGAAGCCTGCGGCACCAAATCTTAGCGTCTGGGTCAGCTGACTCAGGCTCGCAGGGTTTGGACTATGGGGCTAAAAATTGCATTGTAGACTTTCTCGCTTGGGCTAGAACCTGGGCTCTTAGAACCTCCAGCCTCACGGGTCAGCTGATCTGAGCCAGCCGCAACTGTTTTGTGTGTCTTTTATCACAGGCCTGGTCTACACTAGGAGGTTATGTCGAATTTAGCAGCGTTAAATCGAATTAACTCTGCACCCGTCCACACAACAGAGCTATTTAGTTCGACATAGAGGTCTCTTAAATTCGACTTCTGTACTCCTCCCCAACGAGGGGAGTAGCGCTAAATTCGACATGGCCAGGTCGAATTAGGGTAGGTGTGGATGGAAATTGACGCTAATAGCTCCAGGAGCTATCCCACAGTGCACCACTCTGACGCTCTGGACAGCAGTCCGAGCTCGGATGCTCTGACCAGCCACACAGGAAAAGCCCTGGGAAAATTTGAATTCCTTTTCCTGTCTGGGCAGTTTGAATCTCATTTCCTGATTGGACATCGTAGTGAGCTCAGCAGCACTGGCAACGATGCAGAGCTCTCCAGCAGAGATGACCGTGCAATCTCAGAATAGAAAGAGGGCCCCAGCATGGACTGATCGGGAAGTCTTGGATCTCATCCCTGTGTGGGGGCGATGAGTCCGTGCTTTCGGAGCTGCGATCGAAAAGACGGAATGCAAAGATCTACGAGAAGATCTCAAAAGCCATGACAGAGAGAGGATACAACCGGGATGCAACGCAGTGCCGCGTGAAAATCAAGGAGCTGAGAGGAGAGTACCAGAAGACCAAAGAGGCAAATGGACGGTCCGGATCCCAGCCCCAGACATGCCGTTTCTACGAGGCACTGCATTCCATCCTAGGTGCGGCCGCCACCACTACCCCACCACTGACCGTGGACTCTGAGGATGGGATATTGTCGAAGCCCGCTTCCTTGGAGATGTTAGCAGACGGGGAAGATGAGGAAGGAGATGAGGAGGACGAGGCAGTCGACAGCACTTACAACGCTGATTTCCCAGACAGCCAGGATCTCTTCATCACCCTCACCGAGATCCCCTACCAACTGTCCCCAGGCGTTAACCCGGACCCAGAATCAGGGGAAGGATCAGTCGGTAAGTGTTATAAACATGTAAAGATTTATTTTGAACAGAACATTAATATTAACAGTGGGTTTTTCATGATTACTTTGCCCTAGGCGCTTAAAGTTTTAGTCTCTGGCAGTGCAACTACTGCCAAAAAATCTAACAATGTCCAGTTTATCATGATTGGTTTGCCCTAGGTGCTCTACTGTTTAGTCCTTGCCAGTGCAGCTACCGTAAAATTCGGTCTATATGTCCAGGGATAGAGCTGAAATCCTCATGGGACATATCCATGAAGCTCTCCTGGAGGTAATTGGAAAGCCTTTGAATGAGGTTCCTTGGGAGAGCGGCCTTGTTGTGTCCTCCGTAGTACGAAACGTTCCCGCGCCACGCTAGCAGCAAGTACTCCGGGATCATTGCCTTGCAGAGCATGGCGGCATACGGCCCTGGTCTTTGCAGGCTTTCACGAAGCATGCGTTCTTTGTCGCTCTCTGAAATCCTCATCAGAGTGATGTCGCTCATGGTGACCTGCTTTGAATTAGGGGAATGTTAGTATTGGGACTGCTTGCCTGTTCCTTTACAGAACTGTAACCGGCGGTTTACAGCCATGCGGTGGAGGCGGGAGAGGGGCAGCATAGAGGGATCTTTCCCGGGGACAGCCGCGAGGGGGTGGGACGGGGCAGAGTTCATGCTTGCCGGATTGCTGGCAGCAGGAACTGGCCAACGCTAGGAGCATTGCTTTGAACGTGAAAGTAGGGCAGTGCTATTATTAAAGTTTTAAGCTGCCACAAGTCTACGGCTTACCATGTCAGCCTGCTACCCAAATTCCGCTGTCCGGCCGCGCTTGTCTGATCTGCACTGCAAGACCCCAGACACTGAATGCGAAGGCCAAAAATTCGACCTTGTCCTGAGTGCGCATGTGATAGGTGCTGTGCATGGTCTTGTTCACAGAGAAAGACTATGTTCTTTGTTCACCAAAAAAATTATCTTTCTGAGGAATTCACTCCCTTTTTCCCATCCCACAGCTGTGACTGTCTCCCGACCTACCCTGGCATCACATTCCCAGAGGCTGGCGCAGGTTAGGCATAGAAAGAAAAGGACACGGGACGACATGTTCTCAGAACTTATGGGCTGCTCCCGAGCCGAGGCAACCCAGCAGACCCAGTGGAGGGAGAACATGTCGCAATACCAGCGAGCACACAGCGAACGGGAGGAGAGGTGGCGGCAGGAAGACCAGCAGGTGACTCAAACGCTGCTTGGACTAATGAGGGAGCAAACGGACACGCTCTGGCGCCTTGTGGATGTTCTGCAGGACCGGAGGCAGGAGGACAGAGCCCCGCTGCAGTCTATCTGTAACCACCCTCCCCCGCCACAAAGTCCCATACCCCCCTCACCCAAAGTACCAAGAAGGAGGGGCAGCAGAGTCCGTGAAAACTGTCACTCCACCCCTGCAGACTGCTCAAGTACCAGAAGGCTGTCATTCCCCAAAATTTGATAAGTCCTTTCCTTCCCGCCTCACCCAAGCCCCCATCCCAGTTTCATCCCCTAACTGTGTAGTTGCTAATAAAAAATACGTTTCTGTTAATTACTGTTTCCATCATGTTTTTTTAGAGGACAGTCTATTTGAAGGGGGGAAGGGGGTTGGTAATTGGACAGGACAGTCACCTTTACTAGCGTACAGACACGGGGGCAGGTTCAGCAGCAGGTCACACACACATTGCAGTCACTAGGCACCCTGGTCAGTCTGGGAGGTGGTTTTCATTTTCTGGGGGGGAACGGGACGACGCTATGTGACTTTGTGGTGGGGGAGGGCGGTTAGAGATCTTATGCAGCAGTCCTTATCCTGGATCACAGAGCCATGCAGCAGGGGATCTGTAACCATCCACTCCTGCCAGAAAGTCACATAGCCCCCCCACACAGAGTCCCGAACAGGAGGGGTGGCAGGCTCCGTTGAAACAACCAGTCCACCAGTGCGGACCACTCTAGAAGCAGGAGCATGTCATTCCTTGAGTTTAGAAGCGTCCTTTGCATCACTACACTACACCCGCTCCCCACCACAGTCTGCGCCCCAGTTTCAACACTTTACCGCGAAAACAGTAATAAAGAAAATGGTGTTCATTAACAAATTTCCAGTGATTTTATTTTTAAACGTGTGTTGGAAGGGGGGGGGAAGGGGGTGAACGGGGTATGAAACTGGAGAGGATAGTGAACATTCACTGGGTAAAGAAACGGGGGCAGGTTCAGCTTCTCTGTAAACAAACGTAATAGTCACAGGTTACCCAGCTCACTCAGGAACCTAGCTTTCAAAGCCTCCCGGATGCACAGCGCGTCCTGCTGGGCTCTTCTAATCGCACGGCTGTCTGGCTGGGCGTAATCAGCAGCCAGGCTATTCGCCTCAACCTCCCACCCCGCCATAAAGGTCTCCCCCTTGCTCTCACAGAGATTGTGGAGCACACAGCAAGCTGCAATAACAATGGGGATATTGGTTTCGCTGAGATCAGAGCGAGTCAGTAAGCTTCTCCATCTCCCCTTGAGACGTCCAAAAGCACACTCCACCACCATTCTGCACTTGCTCAGACGGTAGTTGAAGAGTTCCTTTTCACTGTCCAGGGTGCCTGTATAGGGCTTCATGAGCCAGGGCATTAGCGGGTAGGCTGGGTCCCCGAGGATCACTATAGGCATCTCCACGTACCCAACAGTTATTTTCTGGTCCGGGAAGTAAATACCTTCCTGCAGCCGTCTAAACAGACCAGAGTTCCTGAAAACACAAGCGTCATGAACCTTGCCCGGCCATCCGACGTTGATGTTTGTAAAACGTCCCCTATGGTCCACCAGTGCTTGCAGCACCATTGAAAAGTAGCCCTTTCGGTTAATGTACTGGCTGGCCTGGTGGTCCGGTCCCAGGATAGGGATGTGAGTTCCATCTATAGCCCCACCGCAGTTTGGGAATCCCATCGCGGCGAAGCCATCTATGATGACCTCCACGTTTCCCAGGGTCACTACCTTTGACAGCAGTACATCAACGATTGCCTTGGCTACTTGCATCACAACAACCCCCACGGTAGATTTGCCCACGCCAAAGTGGTTCGTGACTGACCGGTAGCTGTCTGGCGTTGCAAGCTTCCAGAGGGCTATGGCCACTCGCTTCTGGACAGTCAGGGCTGCTCGCATCCGGGTGTCCTTGCGCTTCAGGGCAGGGGACAGCAACTCACAAAGTTCCATGAAAGTTCCCTTCCGCATGCGAAAGTTTCGCAGCCACTGTGATTCATCCCAGACCTGCAGCACTATGCGGTCCCACCAGTCCGTGCTTGTTTCCCGTGCCCAGAATCGCCGTTCCACAGCATCAACATGACCCATTGCCACCATGATGTCCACGGCGCGGGGTCCCGTGCTTTGTGACAGGTCTGTGCCACTCTCAGACTTCATGTCCTCATCGCGCTGCCGTAGCCTCCTCGCCCGATTTCTCAGCATCTGCCTCTGGAAAAAGTGGATGATAAGGTGCGAGGTGTTGACAACGGCCATAACTGCAGCGACGGTCGCAGCGGGCTCCATGCTCACAGTGCTGTGGCGTCCGCGCTGTAACTCACCAGAAAAGTGCGCGAACTGTTTGCCTGCCGGCGCTTTCAGGGAGGGAGGGTGGGAGTGACGGTTGGATGATGACAGTTACCCAAAACCACCCTCGACATTTTTTTCTCCAGCAGGCATTGGGGACTCGACCCAGAATTCCAATGGGCAGCGGGGACTGCGGGAACTGTGGGATAGCTGCCCACAGTGCACCGCTTCCAATGTCGACCCTTGCCCCGTTAGTGTGGACTCACACAGTCGAATTACTGTCCTTAGTGTGGATACACACGTTCGACTTTGTAATATCGATTCCACATATTCGATTTAAGTAAAATCGAACTACTCTCGTAGTGTAGACATACCCACAGTGTGGATGTACCCATAGGTGTCAAGACCACCACATCTGCTCCTGGGGTGCATGCTACTTACCCACAGAACTACTAGCAAATATTTCATTTTTACTTTGTAAAAGTCACACTACAGTAACTCCTCGCTTAATGTTGTAGTTATGTTCCTGAAAAATGCGACTTTAAGGGAAACGATGTTAAGCGAATCCAATTTCTCCATAAGAATTAATGTAAATGGGGAGGGTTAGGTTCCAGGGAAATTTTTTTTCACCAGACAATAGACTATATTATATATATATACACACACAGTATAAGTTTTAAACAAACAATTTAATACTGTACACAGCAATCATGATTGCGAAGCTTTGTTGTGGTGGTGGAGTCAGAGGGTGGAAGAGGGTGGGATATTTCCCAGGGAATGCCTTAGTGCTAAATGATGAACAAGCCCTCGGCTGAGCCCTCAAGGGTTAACACATTGTTGTTAATGTAGCCTCACACTACAAGGCAGCACAAATGGAAGGAGCGGAGACAGCATGGCAGACAGACAGAGACACACACCCTGTGGGTCAGAGAAAGAGGGATGTGCACTGTCCCTTTAAGTACGCTGACCGCACTCTAAGTACATTGCCTTTTTAAGTAGACAGCAGCTGCTGCTAGCAAGCTCTCTCCATCCTGAGCCCTGTCATGTCGTGTCCCCCCCCACTCTATGGAGATGGGGTAAGAGGGGGGCAGGAGCAGGGGGGAGGGGGATACCCTGATATTAGCCTCCCTCATTCCCTCCTCCCCACCCCGCACAGCAAGCAGGAGGCTCCTGGGAGCAGCTCCAAGGCAGAGGGCAGGAGCAGCACATGGCAGGGGGGGGTGGGACAGCTGAACTGCCGGCATTTGATAGCCTCCTGGGCGGCTGCTACACAGAGAACTTAGGGGAGCGGGGAGTTGATAGGGCTGCTGGTCCACCCTGGTTCCAATCCCCCACCAGCTAGCTCCAACGGGCTGCTCTTTCTGCAAGCAGTGGACAAAGCAGGCAGCTACCAAACAATGTTATAAGGGAGCATTGCACAACTTTAAACTAGCATGTTCTCTAATTGATCAGCAACGTAACAAAGAAACAATGTTAACCAGGACGACTTTAAGTGAGGAGTTACTGTATTAACACTGAGATATACGCCACTTTTCAACTTCTGAGAGCTTTACAAGCATCAACTAATTAAGTCAGAAACCACTGAAAGATCAAGCTGAAACAAAGAAAAGGTTTGGCTTCTTGTGCATTAATAGCCAAGATTATGCATACGCTCTGTTTATTACTTTTTTCATATCAAATGATAATCTTTGCTTTTTGCAGAGTTCACGTAATTATGGCCATACATTCATTTACACACTGCAATAAAATAAACTGTCATGCCGTCTCACACTTCTATATCTCATCCATTATGTAAATCTCTAAACAGTAGTTCAGCAAACACCAGCTCAGTTCCACTGAAATTATTACAGTCAATAAAATTACTCACACATCTAAATTAATTTTCATTTTAGTAGAACCAGTGCAGTCTTCCGATTTCCTAATCTCAAGAGGGACATTTTCTATGTAATCTACTCTTTAAAAAGCACTCCTCCAAACCCATGTAGTCTTAAGTGTCGTAGAGTCTAGTACAGGAAACATATTGTATTTGGGGTTAGTGTCTTCCTTCTAAAAATGGAAAAATGAGCAGGCAGATAAAAAATAATGGCAATTATTTGTTGATACAATAATTTTTAAACCAATTATTATTTTTGAGTGTAAGGTTTGGCAATACTAATACTGCAAAATATATATAAATTTATACTCCATGAAGATCTCCACTGCATTTTTACATGTAAAGTTTGAGTGTTAAAGCTTTTGTTTACATCAGGGGTCGGCAACGTTTGGCACGCGGCTTGCCAGGGTAAGCACCCTGGCGGGCTGGGCCAGTTTATGTACCTGCTGACACGGCAGGTTTGGCCGATCGCGGCCCCCACTGGCCGCAGTTCGCTGTCCCGGGCCAATGGAGGCAGTGGGAAGCCGCGGCCAGCACATCCCTCGCCCGCGCCTCTTCCCGTTGCCCCTACTGGCCCAGGACAGCGAACCGCGGCCAGTGGGGGCCGCAATAGGCCGAACCTGCCGTGTCAGCAGGTACATAAACTGGCCCAGCCCGCCAGGGTGCTTACCCTGGCGAGCCGTGTGCCAAACGTTGCCGACCCCTGGTTTACATTCTAGTAATGCCGAGATGTCCATCACAGCTGACTGCAGCAATCAGGGTTGCAGTGGCCTAGCATCAAACTGAACTGAAACAAACAACTGGCAGATCAACAATATAAGGTAACAGCCTCTCAGAAAAGAACGTGCCCTTTCACGTGTAAGAAACTTCAGGGCGGGAACCTGGGACCATGGGCCACTGACACCTCCGCATTGCCATAAGAGGCTTAGATTAGGAGTTGATGGGAGGACCCTGTGAGGCTGGGCTTGGCAGGAAGTACCGCCTAGCATGACCTGAGTGGTGGACCCTCAGAGTCCACTGATTGTACGGTAGTAGTACTTAAACCAGGAAGCCAGGAAGGGGAGCTCTCTGAGCAACAACAGACTACATGCCGGTCTCTGCTTCAGACCCTACTTGTGATTGATTCGAGCTTCCAACCCTGGGCTTTGTCCTTGACTTCACTATTCAATTGCTGTCTGTAACCTGACACCCGACCCTGATCTCCTGATCCTGCCTGCCTCCTGACTCTCAGTTTGCCCATTGGCCTGTCTTGGACCCTGACCTCCTGATACCTGACTCGGCCTGATTCACATCTTCTGTTCCAAACACTAGGTCTGACTGCCCATATCCCGGCCGTGACAATTTGCTCTGACCACCTTTTCCCCCCTTCCCCCTGCAATCTATCCCACTCCTCCCACAGATAATGGCAGGAGTGGGCCGCCCTCTAACCAGCAGCTCCCTGAGGGCCCAGGAGCCACAGGACCAAGTCACCTATGTGCAGGTGAAGAATCTCGCTCTACAGACCCACGGTACACAGTGGGCACTCGAGGCACAGACCCTGTGTGAGCAACTAGTCCAGGGGTCGGCAACCTTCAACACACGGCCCATCAGAATAATGCGCTGGTGGGCCACAAGACATTTTGTTACATTCGCCGTTCCCGGTCAATGGGAGCTGCAGAAAGCAAGCCTTTGAGGTCATCTTTGATTACCTGCATTGCATCTGCTCTGCAAAGGCTGCCATCTGGAAGCTTTGCCAGAGACAAGGGCCAGCCACCTCCTACACCGCCCATTTCTGATGGAATGAGGCAGCCCAACTTTACCAATTCTGGTGCGGGCTCAATAACAAGGTAAAAAGCAAGCTAGCCCACATCGAAAACCCCACCCACCTAGATGACTTTATTGACCTCACCCTGCGCATTGATTTTTGGCTGCATGAATGGATGGAAGAAAGGAGGGGTGACCAACACCCCCACGCCCATCCTCCACACCAACAGCCATGCAGATCAACGTGGATTGCAGACCTCTGACCACAGAGAAAAGAAAGAGTCAACAACAACTGAACCCATGTTTTTACTGGGTAGGACCTGGACACACCTTTGCCTCCTACCCAGCTCAGAAGAACATGGGAAATAAACCAGACAGATCCAGTAAAGGTGGTACATCCTGGGCACCACCAAAGTGCAATGCTCCAGAACTACTCCCATCCCCACCCCAAGTAGAACCCGACCTAGGAAACATGGTGTCTTTCCGCATTTCCAGTTGCTACTGCAGTTGTAGGTCTTGGGGCAGGCACAGCAGATCCCCCAACTAGCAATGAGAGACTCTGGGGCTCTGCAGTAGCCAAAACTCTCCAGATCCCTTTCCAGACGAAACCCACACTGTTGAGATGGAGATGATTGATGGCTCACCTTTATCGTCAGGACCGGTGACTCAAGAGACCATCCCCTTAGAGGCTGTAATGGAAAGGAACCGAAAAACAATACACTTCAATGTAATTCGCTCCCCATTCTTCCTGATAATTCTTGGCATACCTCAGTTAGAGCGTCATGATCTGTGTATCTCCTTGTGGCAGAGGAGCATTAGCTTATCCTGCCAGTACTGCCAGAAAGCATGTCTCCAATGAAGCAACCAACCCACAGTGTACCAGGGGGGGCCCAAGATGAGAGGAGACCCTCAGAAGTGGAAATATGGACACCAGGGGCTAGCCAGAAAGGAGTGGCTCCAGGCCAGAATCTCAGTCTTCCCTGACAAGTACCGCAACTAACTGGATGTGTTCGAAAAGAAAAATGCAGACTCATTACCCTCACACCAGATTACAACTGCCCAATAGATCTACAGCTCAGGACAAAGATGCCCTATGGATGGATATACTCTATATCTGAACCAGAGCTGGAGGTGCTACGTGGATATATCCAGGAAAACCTTGCCAAGGGCTTCATTCAGTAATCTATCTGTCCAACAGGGACACCAATCCTCTTTGTGAAGAAGAATGGGTCACTATGCCTCTACATAGACCAGGGGTCAGCAACGTTCGGCACGTGGCTCACCAGGGTAAGCACCCTAGCGGGCTGGGCCAGTTTATTTACCTGCTGACGCGGCAGGTTCGGGCGATCGCGGCCCCCACTCGCCGCAGTTCGCCGACCCGGGACAATGGGGGCGGCGGGAAGCAGCGCGGGCCGAGGGATGTGCTGGACGCGGCTTCCCACGGCCCCCATTGGCCCGGGACGGCGAACCACGGCGAGTGGGGGCCGCGATCGGCCGAACCTGCCGTGTCAGCAGGTAAATAAACTGGCCCGGCCTGCTAGGGTCCTTACCCTGGCGAGCCGCATGCCGAACGTTGCCGACCCCTGACATAGACTATTGCACATTGAACCAAGTGACTATTTGTAACCGGTACCCTTTGCCCTTATTTCAGAATTGCTGGACCACCTGAGGACTTCCAGGATCTTCATGAAACTAGATCTTTGGGAGGCATACAATCTAGTGCACATAAATCCTGTGGATGAATGGAAAACCGCTTTTCGTACTGATATTGGTACGACAAATACTTGGTGATGCCATTTGATTTAACCAATGCCCCTGCAACATTTCAACATTTCATAAATGATGTCTTCAGGGATACCCTGGACCAGTACATGATTATCTACCTCAACGACAAACTAGTATTTTCCAAGAATGCAGAGCAGCACTACCACCATGTCTGATCAGTCCTGGAAAGACTACAGAAGCATGGGTTGTACATCAGATTGGAAAAGTAAACCTTGAACTAGGCCACCATTGAATTTTTGGGGTACAACATCTTCCCAGAGGGAATCCACAAGGATCCGCAGAAGGTGGAAGCAAGTGCACAGCACCTTGAACCCTCCGGGAATTTCAATACTTCCTGGGCTTTGCAAATTTTTATAGGAGATTCATTGCAAACTTCTCCTAATTAATAACTCCCCTGACTTCACTCCTCTGCAAAGCCATGCTATTCGGTTGGTTGCTCTAGCCCAACTTGCTTTTGACCAGAAAAGGCCTACTTCACTATGGCCCTGATTCTGGCACACCCTAACACGACTCGTCCATCTATAGTGGAAGCAGATGCATCCAATGTGGCCCTAGGGGCAGTACTCTTGCAGTGATTCATACCCCAATCAGTTCTGCACCCGTCTAGAAAGCTTGTCCCTGCCAAGATAAGCTATGAACTACTGAATAGAGAGCTGCTCACCATAAAAACTGCATTTGAAGAATGGCATCACCACCTTGAGGGAGCTCGTCACCCCTAGTATAGGTCTTCACCAACCATAAGAAACTCAGGTAACTCCACAAGGCCCAGGAGTTGAACCAGAGGCAGTTAAAGTGGGTCATGTTCTTTTCTCGGTTCAAGTTTATGCTATCTACCTCCCAGGAAAGCGAAATACTATTTTTTCCTAATCTCCTTCTCAGAAGTAGTTGAATCATTTTAGGTAAAACTTTCTCCAAACACCTCAGTTTGGGGCAGACACCAGCCAGAATGGTTTAAGTTTGGGAAAGTTATAAGAAACTGAAAACAGAGTCTTGGAATGGGAAGTGGCAGTCAACCTTAACTATAGACATCGCTATCTGTGTAGCCTATGATACTAAGAACACACCTATAAACTTTTAAAAACAGTTTAAGCACCAGGGTATTATTAATGAGTGTGCAGGTGTGAAGAGACAGATACTAAAACTTTGTTCATCCAGGACTCATTACCATTAACAATTGTTTTTCATGGAGCAATGACCCTGACAAAAAAAAAGCTATATTTATTTTACAGTGACATTTTGTATTTTGGCAGCATATATATTATTAAAAAGTTATCAAATGTTAATCAGTAATCAATATTTTGGTCATTCTGACAATTCTACATTAAATCTAAATTAGTACCTTTTTTTGAAAGTTCCTATTGTAAAATGTGACCATATCTTTTTTTTTTTTTCCTGCAGCTTTCATTCAAAACAATATTCAAGCTCCTGTAGGTTTCCGTGATTCTCAATTCTTCCGCTTCCAAAGTACCTTTTGGTAAATGCAAGTTAAATTTAAGAACTACTACAAAGTCTATGCACCAAAAATATCACAGGGCCTTTCCCAATTGAAAGGAACTCTTTATAGATGCTGGCCCACATAAATTTTTTGGGCTACTCAGCCAAGAGGCTGCTCCCGATTCTGAAGAAATTCCCCTGGGCAGTTATGTACCTCTCAGATGAACAGCTTTTATTAAGCAGGGGTATTTTTCTCAGCAGGCCAACATTTAACTAGGGAAAAATCAACTTATCTTAGTGCCAATCTCCACCCACTGCCTCCTGAAGTTTTGTCCAGAACGACCACAGATATCTAGTACTGCACAGACACATTTATGAAATAGCCTTTCAACAAATATATTGGATATATTTGTTTCTAAGATGTGACTATTTTGAATACAATAGCTACAACCCTGTTTGGGAGCTCCCCAACAGAAAGAGTCAAATCACATCATTGTAACTCCACCTGGTCTAAAAGAGGTCAGTTCACAAACCAGCTACCAAATAAGACTCCAGGCCTAGGCTTTGATGAACTGTTCTTGTGTGTATCTAAGTATGTATACTTTGGAATCCCGCCCTCGGCCAGCTGCTGAGGAGCACTGAATAAACACACCAAAATAGTTGCAAACTGAATGGAACAGAGCCAAAACCAAGACCCATAAACAAGAAACCATTTAGGCTATGAAAGCAACTGCAGAGCAGAAACTGAAAAAGTGGTATAGAATACGTTTTATACTGCTGTTAGTCACAAAGACTAATAGGAAGGCTGAAATCTTCCCAGAAAGCATTCATTAATTTTACAATGTCAAGGGGAAACGGAGTCAGTTCAAATGCAATGAAAGTGTGTGAAGCAGAAAGGGTTCATTGCAGACATCTTAAATGTCTTTACAACTTGGAGTACATCATTTTTGGACCCGCCCCCAGCAATTTTTCAGCAATCAGGATCAGTTCCAAATCCACCCTGCCCACATCCGACCTGAGCTGGCTCAAAGCTGAATCCAGTGATGATTGAGCACAGAGAAGTGGCACTATTCTGGATGTGCATCTGTCAGAGCATACACTATTCCAGCAGCCCAAAAGAAAGAGGCAGCAGCAGAAGATACAACAGATAACCTACCCTTGACATAGAATAAGAAAGAAAATCTCTACTGCTCTACTCTTTACTGAGGATCAGATTTGGAAAATTCAGTTCCCCCTCATCCTCATGGATTCCCCTGTATAAAGTATATGTCACAAGTTAAAGCTAATGAGCCATATGCCTATGGTTGTGCTCCAGCAGCTATTCAATATCTGATCATGGTTGACAAACTGAATGTTAACTGTGCATTATAAATATTTTTAAATAAAGAGCAGCAGTTTTAAAATATCACATTTTTGACCTTTAATGGACTAATCCTAATAAACACTGAGCACCAGGAGTTCATGGTCTCAGTATGCCCTGAATCTGACTGTCATTCCATTTACGTGCTCATTTCTTTAGCTGTTTTATCCTGGATTTTTAAATTCCCACTGAATTATGACAAAGAAAACATCAAACTAGTCTCTTTGCTTTAGCATGATGTAAACTGCAAGGAACACAACTAAAAAAGGATAGTAGATTGATGCCCAGCACTAGAATACACTCCTGAGATTCATATACTTTATCCTTTTTATATTCTAGTCATAGTTATATTCCAATGGATGAAGTTAAAGATGACAGAGTCTATTCAGAGCAGTCACTTCCTTTCTAGGAAAAGTGATTGTGGATGCAGGGAATCAGTGTGTGACAGTAATCAAACACCCCATCACACTGGTACTGGAATCCTGGAAAGAGGATGTGCTCTAAATTCAATGAACACACAGTATGAAAATGTGAACCTTACAGGGACATCTCAGCAAAACTCAAATGCATTTTTGACAATTGATCACTGAAAAAAAATTCTTTATCTTATAGTTTCGTTAGTTTTAGAGATTGTGTGTGTTTTGTGGACAACCAGACTTTAAGTGGTCAACTGCGTAATAGAATTGAGTTGGCTTTATATAGTACCTTTCATTACAACTTTTGGAGATACTCAGATTAGGGTTACCATTCGTCTGGATTCCCCCGGACATGTCCGGCTTTTTGAGCTAAAAATAGCGTCCGGGGGGAATTTGTAAATGTCCGGACTTCCCCCCGCCCCCATGCAGAGCGCACGCGGCTAACAGGGCAGCCGGCCAGATGGTGCCACTTGCATGGGGCTCCGACAGCCAGAGAGAGCCCCTCCTCCTCTCCCCTGCAGCAGAAATCACTCCCTCCCTCCCTGCATTCGCAGATCGCCTCCGGCAGTCTGAAGCTCCTCCCCCACTGCTGCCCAGCATGCCGGGACGAGCGGCTCAGGCCATTCCTGAGCAAGCTCACAGAGACATTAGGTGAAGGCCAACAACAAGGGGGCCAGGGGGTCGGAGAAGGGGCAGGGAGGCTTTGGATGGGGCAGTCAAGAGACGGGGGGGGGGGGTGTCGGGAGTTCGGGGGGGGATAAGGTTTTGGGCAGTCAGGGTACAGGTAGGGGGTAGGGTCCTTGGGGGCACTTGGGGGGGGTCTTAGGAGGGGGCAGTTAGGGGACCAGGAACATGGAGGCTTAGGTAGGGGGTGGGGTCCTGGAGGGCAGTTAGGAGCAGGGGTCCCAGGAGGTGGCAGTCAGGGGACAAGGAGCGGGGGTGGGGGTGGGAGTTCGGGGGGGGGCTGTCAGGAGGCAGGAGTGAGGAGAGGGATCGGAGCAGTCAAGGGACAGGGAGCAGAGGGGTTTAGATGGGTTGGGAGTTCTGGGGGGGGCTGTCAGGGGGTGGAGAGTGGTTGGATGGGGCATGGGAGTCCCAGGGGTCTGTCTGGGGGTGGGGGGGTGGATAAGGGTTGGGGCAGTCAGGGTACAGGTAGGGGGTAGGGTCCTAGGGGGCCAGTTAGGATGGGGGGAGGGTCTCAGAAGGGGGCAGTCAGGGGACAAGAGGCAGGGAGGCTTAGGTAGGGGGTGGAGTCCTGGGGGGCAGTTAGGGGTAGGGGTAGCAGGAGGGGGCATTCAGGGGACAAGGAGCGGGGGGAGGGTTGAGGGTTCTGAGGGGGGGAAGTGGGAGGGGCAGGGGCGGGACTAGGGTAGGATGGGGCGGGGCTAGGGCAGGGCTCCTCCCGTCCTCTTTTTTGCTTGCTGAAATATGGTAACCCTAACTCAGATACCACAGTGATGGGGATCATATAAGAATTTTGATAGATAAATCTGCACATTAAATATTGTTTGTCACAGGTCATATTGTGCCTATTCATTTTGGTTTGTGTCTTTTCTCCACAAGCTAAAAGTTAAAAAGAATTAAGTTTTAAAACTCTGACGTCCATGTTCAAATCCTTAAGGAGACATCTGTTAAAGAATTATGGAGTATGTTTCTGATGTAGACTTAACCTTGCTGAAGCCATCCTCTTTATAAGGGAAATTAAGAGAGAGATGGAAAATTCCCTTCTCCTATGCAAAAATACAATGGCTATATTCATGAAATAAGTGAGGAAGATTATTTCCCTAAATATTATAACTTCCAGATTACTTATTTGTGACTACACAAAGCTATGTACAATTACTGTTATCTTGAACATTGATTCTCCTAGACAGAAGAAATTCACACTCCTCAGGATTTTTCTTCACTGGGCTTTTAGGAGAGCCAGTCAGACTTCCAGACAGACCAACATAGGGTTAAAGCATACCAATGTAACAAACAAATCCCTGATGATGCAAGAGAAGTTGTCTATGATGCTAATTATATACCAGAATATTAATGTTCCAAAGAGAAGTCATATTTGGTCTTAAGTGACCTTTAAACTGTCTGATGGCTTTCCCTGTAGGGGAAAAAAGAAGCCAAACTAGAGGCTTAAGATGAAATCCGATCCCCATTGATCCCAATGGAGCCAGAATTGCACCTTTAGATTTTAATAGTGGCAGTAAAAGTACCACCTGCCTCTTTGTTGCTTAAATTGTCCAGAACCAATCTTAGCTCCAGAAAGAGAATTTTTACTCCCAGGCACTGAATTTGTCCATACAACAAAGTCTGTGTGAAAACAATTGTATGATTTAGTCATTGCATTTTTCTAATCTGAAAGCAGTTGTTTAGCAGTCTGGTTGTAGAATCCTTCATTTTGCATAGGTTGCCAGACAGAAAACATGCAATAATCATAATTCACAGTCTTCGTCCCTCATCCATATATATCTAGATCAGTTATCAACTTCCCCAAGACTACTGGGAAATGTAACCTGAATTGTACGAGAGAGAAAAACTATGACCTGGACACACCTAGACATCACCATACTCTGCAGTTCTTCATTTCCTTTGCTAACACTTTGCAGAGAACCAGAAAGAGGAAAATAGGAAAAGGAATTGGAGACACCACCAGGAGGATGAAAATGCATCTCTCCCCACTGCACTTTTATCCAAGAAACTTAGGAACATTTCAGTTTTATGATGGTAAATGGTGGCAAGTCATTTCTTGAGTTCACCACAGGAGACTCCTGCACCAAAAGCATAAGGTGGCCCTTCTCCCTCTCAGAATTTTGGCCATAACTTTCTCTGTCTCTGGGATGTGATGAGCAATTAGATTTTCTGTCCTGACATCCTAATTCTAATGCCCATCATGATAATCTAATCCAGGGATCGGCAACCTTTGGCACACGGCCCGCCAGGGTAAGTACCCTGGCGGGCCGGGCCGGTTTATTTACCTGCCATGTCCACAGGTTTGGCCAATCGCGGCTCCCACTGGCCGCGGTTCACCGCTCCAGGCCAATTAGGGCTGTGGGAAGCGGCGCAGGCTGAGGGATGTGCTGGTCGCGGCTTCTCACAGCCCCATTGGCTTGGAGTGGCGAACCACGGCCAGAGGGAGCCACAATCGGCCGAACCTGCGGACACGGCAGGTAAACAAACCAGCCCAGCCCACCAGGGTGCTTACCCTGGCGGGCCACATGCCAAAGGTTGCCGATCCCTGATCTAGTCTGACCTTGTTCTTCCTCTCTTTGTATGGTAAGAGACACTGCAGCACTGTTGTCTGAAAAGACCTGGCAAAATAGGTGTGTAAGTATCCTGTTTCATCTGTAACACATTGAGAGCTTTCCAGACCAACAGGAACTCCAGCTTGTTTACATATAAATAAAACGGTCTTTGCTAGCTCTCTTGGCAATCAAGAGAGGTTCTCTAGTCTGTCTTTAAGACATCTGTTTGCTGCATTTCAGGAATATATAAGTCTACCAAGAAGTGCAGTTTAATAGCATTAGTTTTTCCCTCCTCTACATCTGAATTAGCCAAGAGATTTGTAACATGCAAACACTGGTTCCCCAGCTGTGTAGGTTTCCTTCCATCCAACAGACACTGGTATCAGAGAAGAGTCATAGAAAAGTCAGGAAGTTGAGCTGAGAGAGATCTCACAAGCCTTTTTAGTTTTCTTTGGATAATGGTGGGAGCACACATCACCTGCTGGCCCAGGTCTGCACAATGCCGAGCATAATGGGACCAAGGAGTACTCAAGAACTAATAATAATCTCTTGAAACATGAAATGTTTAGGATGAGAACCTTAAAATCCACTGTAATTACTAGAAAGTCTCAACAGAGAAGAAATTAGAACGGACTTTTCTGTGCCTACTAAAAACTTCAAGTGGATTATTGCCAAAACAAGAAGCTTTTGAGCCATTCTGTAGTTGTTACGATCAAAATACAATCTAAGTAAATATGCAGTGTTGTTATAGCAGTGTCAGGCACAGGATACTAGAGAGACAAGGTGGATGAGGTAATATCTTTTATTGGAGCAACTTCAGTTGGTGAGAGAGTTGAGCTTTCAAGCTACACAGAACTCTTCTTCAAGTCAGGGAAAGGTATTCAGTGTCACAGCTAAATACAAGATGGAACATATAATTTAGCATAAGTACTTAATGGGCATTCTAAGGGCCCATTCAAGGTGAAGTGGCCACTTCACACTCTGTATACCTTTCCCAGACCTGAAGAAGAGTTCTGTGTAGCGCAAAAGCTTGTCTCTCTCACCAACAGAATTTGTGCCAGTAAAAGAACAGATTTAAGAATTTTATTAAAGTGAATGTTTAAAATTAAATATACACAAGTTAAGAGGGAAGGTACTGTACATCTGGGGTCAGGCTTGGGTTATGAGGGATTACAGGTGTCGGTTGCAAGGGTGAAGAGATACATACATATCACATAACCGGCATAGACCCAGATTGAGATGCAAGAGTTTTTCAAGTGTCAGTGGATAAGTGGGCTCGGGTACGCCACCCATGGAATGTATAAGGAGTCCAAGTCAGTATCGGTGTAGCGAATGAGTAAATGGGTAGGGTGCATCCCTTGGTTCGTCAGGTAGGGTGCATCCCTGGTCGGTGGTCTCAGTTACTCAGTGTGGTATTGGCGGTGTCCTGTGATGTGTTCCGTATAAATGTCTCTGGACCACCTGATGATGTTGGACACCATAAGCTGTCTCATGAGCCGGACGTAGCGTCAACCGACTCCGCACACTCTCAGAACCGGCTCATTGTGGGGGTCCCACGAGCCCAGGGCTCCGACAATTAGGGCATGTATCTGGACCTCGTAGTCCTGGGCTCTCAGGGTCTCGGCCAGCAGGGTATACTACGATTCCTTCCGTGCTCGGGCCTCATGGAAGGCTTATTACTCACCCACCTTGTCTATCTAAATAAATTAGCATCCTTATCCGAATGACCTCAGAGAGACTGGTCTCGTTGCCATGGTGAACCACTTTGGGAAAATGCATAGAATGAAAACTCTTGTTTCCAACAAGTATTGCACTTCCAGGAAAAACTTAGTTTTGTTTCTGTAATTTGAATGCATGAGAATGAGGAGGAAAGCTTTGCTTAAATCTGTTTTACACCAGTTGACGTTAATCATTAGATCTTTCAAAATGCTCTTCTTAAATGAGTGGCTGCACTCCAAATTATGGTACTGCCAATTGTATTTGCCATTACAATGTATTTACTCCATGCAAACAGGGAAGCAAAGACAGTTTCCTTTAAGCAGCCTTGAAGGGGCATTGGTTAAAGTAGTATCACAGCTAAAGTCTAAGCATTAGTAGCCATTACCTCAGAGGACAGAGACAGATTTCAAAACATACTGAAATTAATCATTTTATAAAGCATGCAAATTAAGGACAGTGAATTACTGAGGACCACCAGTGCCTGTTCCCTTATAACCACGGGAAATAGATGCTGCAGAAACACCCACCCTACTTTTAAAAGATGATACTCCAGAGAAAGATCAAAAAGCACCAAGTATCTAACTAAGATATCCTATTCTATTCAGTTTCTCATACTGCACTTATCAGTTTGGCATCCATCCAACTCATCATTGCATTCATCCAACAATGCATTAGCTGCATAACTAGCATCTGTAATGGAAGATATCCTCCATTTAACAATTACTTCAACGTTGTGCACGTCAAGAAGAAACACCCTGGAATCTCATGCCATTCAACCCATCTGACGTCAATGGAATTGCATGGTACTTAAGCCAGTACAGAATTTATCCCAAAGCATACTTTTCAAATAAAAATTAGCATTCCCACTTGAATACTTTCACTTAATTTTCTGCTTTCTTTTGAAAACTTAGTTTTTTTAAAAGTATCAGAAAGTGTATCATTAAACCCCGTATAAATTATTTGTCAACAGAACCTTGTCCGACAGACAACAGGAACATGAAGTTCAGAACATTAATTACTTCACTTAATGTGCTTTTAAAGAAAATATATATTTCTGATGCTACCAGTAATATTTATAATGCATATTGTTATAAAATTGTCAACAAACTTTTATGGCTTTCCTCTTCATATGAATACTTAGTCATCCATTCGTTCCTCGATCCACTTCAATCCTGAAAAAAAAAATCAATAATTCTGAATTAATTAGGAAATGGGCACTGAGCAGATGTAACTTCTTCAATGTTTTTCATAGATTCATAGATTCTAGGACTGGAAGGGACCTTGAGAGGTCATCGAGTCCAGTCCCCTGCCCGCATGGCAGGACCAAATACTGTCTAGACCATCCCTGATAGACATTTATCTAACCTACTCTTAAATATCTCCAGAGATGGAGATTCCACAACCTCCCTAGGCAATTTATTCCAGTGTTTAACCATCCTGACAGTTAGGAACTTTTTCCTAATGTCCAACCTAGACCTCCCTTGCTGAAGTTTAAACCCATTGCTTCTGGTTCTATCCTTAGAGGCTAAGGTGAACAAGTTTTCTCCCTCCTCCTTATGACATCCTTTTAAATACCTGAAAACTGCTATCATGTCCCCTCTCAGTCTTCTCTTTTCCAAACTAAACAAACCCAATTCTTTCAGCCTTCCTTCATAGGTCATGTTCTCAAGACCTTTAATCATTCTTGTTGCTCTTCTCTGGACCCTTTACAATTTCTCCACATCTTTTTTAAAATGCGGTGCCCAGAACTGGACACAATACTCCAGCTGAGGCCTAACCAGAGCAGAGTAGAGCGGAAGAATGACTTCTCGTGTCTTGCTCACAACACACCTATTAATACATCCCAGAATCATGTTTGCTTTTTTTGCAACAGCATCACACTGTTGACTCATATTTAGCTTGTGGTCCACTATAACCCCTAGATCCCTTTCTGCCGTACTCCTTCCTAGACAGTCTCTTCCCATGTTTTATTTTTGTTTTTCAACTTTTATTGCCTACTTTTGCATAAACACAGTGATTTACTCTGTAGTGAAACATTGGAAAAGCACTGTGTTTTTCAATATTTTAAATAAAGCAGGCTGAATATTTCAAATACCAAGTTGTGTCTCGTGCTTTTCAATTAATTGATGTTTTAGTCAATATTTTTCTGTCAATTCAATTTCTGATTAGTTACTTGAGTGTTCAAAATTTGAGCTTCTTTGCATGGACAATAGGTCACATGATATATTTATACTGCATGATTGGATGGAGTAAATCTTTAGCAGATGTCCATTTCAAGTACTTAAAATTTTGATTTCAAAATTTTTTTGCTAGAAATATTCTGCAAGATCTGATTAATATTTGCTGTTTGAGGCAAGTTTCTTGCTAGTAAAACTCATTCACTAGAATATTCACAAAAAGGAAACACAACTAAGTAAGATTGTAGCAGATCTAAAAATCTGAATGAATATTTTTAAAGGTTTGCAGTGTATATGTAGCAAAAAAATGTCATAGTTAAGCATTAAGCCATGGGGGGAAAATTATATGACATAAAAAGAAACAGACAAAATACTTTTATTTTCTTTGCTTCTTCAGATTAGATAGAATATAAAAATCCAGTAGATTTTGCAAAGTGTATTCTAATTTCTGTAAAGCCTTTAAAAAACCTTTAAAAAAAAAAAAGAGGCCAAAACTGTGGCCTTTAATTTCTTGACACTACGCCTTAAACCCTCTTGCCAGAATGCATGCATATAACTGGAATGGACTTTTACTTTCATATGTCCCCTTTAATAAAGTAAGCTGTGTGAATTCAAGACTAACTCTGTTGTCAGAGAGCTAGTATAAATAATCTGTTATAACTTGATTTTTTTTTCCAAACTGATGCTGTTTCTCCAATAGTGACAGTGTATATAACCTATTCATTTTTAAGCCATAACCCAGTATTTCATTGCTGCTATACATACATTAACATAGCTATCAGGTTTAAACATACTGAACAGCCTTTTACTTTTAAAAGTATATGAGAATCTGGAAAAGATGCAAAGATAGTAAACATTAATGAAACCCACTAATATCCCAGTGATTAAGCACCAAATTTATATAACTTTTTATTAACTTTAAATCCAATTTTTTTTAGAAATAAAATAAACTCAAGTTCCAAATTAACATTAATATGAGTCACAAATGGTTGCAAATTCCCTAGAAACAATGACCTCACTAAATTTAATTAAATTCTGTAGGCTTGGAGTGTTCTAACTACTGTAGAGTATTTGTCCCATCTTTGATGTATCTTGGAGAGTGTCGTTTTTGTTTAATCTCCTTTGGCATTATTTGAATTGCTTCAGAATTTCCATTTCATGAGGCAAATTTTCTTTGGCTTACAACTGAGCCAGTGAGCATTGAGCGATGTCTACTTTTTTTTTTTATTGCACACTGTAGGGAGCAACAGAGGGTCCTGTGGCACCTTTGAGACTAACAGAAGTATTGGGAGCATAAGCTTTCGTGGGTAAGAACCTCATTTCTTCAGATGCAAGGGAAGAAGTGCATCTGAAGAAATGAGGTTCTTACCCACGAAAGCTTATGCTCCCAATACTTCTGTTAGTCTCAAAGGTGCCACAGGACCCTCTGTTGCTTTTTACAGATTCAGACTAACACGGCTACCCCTCTGATACTTGACACTGTAGGGAGATGCCTTTGACTTCCTAGCAGCCCCATTCTGTGCCAACATCCAAATACTGGACACTTGAGCCAGGTTTTCTGTGTCCTAAATGTATACACATGGTATGGTTGTCTAACCTGACTGCGAAAGGACTCAGTCACAAAACTGTTAAATTAAATATTACAGCATTTCAAAGCTTCATAGGGTGTCCCTCAAAAGGAAATCTCCTTTGACCTGTAATTGTTTCCAGTTCTCCATATTTTCTCATCAGTTATTTCTCTACACAAACATCCTACAAGCGCAACTTAGCTTCATGTTACCAGTGAATGCTGGAAGTCCTATTAGCTCACTATGGCTATGGTAATAATGAGAACAGGGATGTGTGTTTCAAAACTGCTTAAGTGTAGCTACCTTACTAATCATAGCTGCATTTGTTTTACATTATTAAATCACGTACAATTCTCCCCTCTCCCCCCTGCCTGGTGAAAAGGTTCCTTCATTAACAATGATGAATGATTGGTGTTGCCTATATATTTCCCTATGCGTGTTTACTCAATTTACTGAGCACTGAATTAACTGTTAGTTCCCTTTCACCTTTAAAATGCCAGTCTTTTTTCATTCTCTTTGTATGTGACATTGAAGGCTCATGAAAATTTTCCTGGTTGGCCCAAGTCCTCAACAGACAGTGTAAGCACATCACAAACCCTAGCAATCAGGTTTCCCACAATACTGTCCCATGGTTGTGCATAAACCCACACATTTTAAGGATGAGCAGGGAATTAATTCTCCAGGGCATATATTCAGTCCTTGGCCTGTCCAATAAGATTGGTGCCTGTAGCAGGGTGGTTACTCCACTCCTGCCTGGAAAGGCTTAAAACAGCCCTGGCAGAGGGCTGCAGCTCTAAAAGCTGGGCTGATTGGGGAAGTAGCCACAGCTGGGCCATGCCCCAATCATGCCACAGCTGGCCCGTATAAAAAGGCTGGGAGCCAGGAGCTCAGCAGTCTGTCTCTGCACTCTGAGAGAGAAGGGCCTGGCTGCAGGGAGCTAAGACAGAGTACCTGGGTGGAGCAGGGCTGGGGAAAGGCTGAGGAGCTGGGGAGCTCCAGCCTGGATAGCCCCAGGCTGTGGCCCAGTAGGAGGCCAAGGAGGACTGGGGGTTGCAGAGGGCAGCCCAGGGGTAGGCCAAGGCAGCAGATCCAAACTCAACCTTGCCTGTGATGAGTGGCCTATACTGCAGACTGCCTCAGGGAGCGGGGGCTAGTTGGTGACTGGCAGTGGCCTTATTCTGAGGTGAGGTGGGGATAGTGGGTGGGGGTTCCCCAGGCAGGGGAGACCCTAAGACTAAGGGGTTGCTGCCAGGGGGCAGCACCCCAGACAAAAGGGCACCGGGGTCCGGGAGGGACACGGGGACTGGAGGACAGGTGGACCACTGGCCTGCAGGGGGCGCTCCAACGCTGGAAGAGCTAATTCCCAGAAGAGACCAGCAGGAGGTGCCGCAGGGGTGATTCCGCCCCTCTACAGTGCCAATTAGGATTAGTTGCAATGTGGATACCTGCCACCATTTCAATTCACACAAGCCACCATAGAGATATCAAAGGGTAAAAATGTTGATTACTTATGACTTGGGCTGGATTTGAACTGGAAATGAAAAGCTACACATCAAATTGCAATTTCAAAGTGTATATCTACACTGCACACTGAGCCTGGGCTCTCACTCAGGTTTGAGGCCAAACGCCATCTTCCATCTACACACAGATCAGCTTGAGTCGGGTTAGCAACCACTCAGGACCTGGCCTGCGGGGTAGGGGGAGGGAAAGAGTCAGAGACCAAGTCCCACTGCACCTCGGGTGCAAGCACTGTCGTACTGCAGTGTGGACACAGCTCAAGTCACAGACCTGGGTCAGAATGTCTGCATAGTGCAGTATGGATGTTTAGCATGGCTGAGACACCCGGGTCTAGCAATTGTAAACCCAGGTTTACAATGGAGTGCATATGCTCAAGCATGGGCTTAGAAACACTGGGTCTACAAGTCCAGGTCCCATAGACCCTGGCTTAGTGTGCAGTGTAGACATGCCCCTAGTAATCCTATCATAAAATGGACTGATTTTCAGATGTGCTGAGAACATGCAACTCTCAATAAAAGTACCAACAAAAAAATCACACCACTTACAAATCCAAAATACATTCCTTCTACCAATTACACTGGTCTACAATTTTTGAGAAGTCGTCTGCTTCAGAGATAAAATGTGCTATTTATTATGTATTTTGATGTGCTGAATTCAAATATGACAATTAAAACAACTGATTGGCTACTGTTTCTAAGATATTTAAGTTTTTACATTTTATGTCTACGTATATTGTGTAGATAGTAGAGTTTTCATCATAAATTGTAAACCTAGGTCTTTTCATGTGTTTATGGTTGCTTTACATGATAATATTTCACCTGTCCTGTTTATGTAACACTTTAAAAATCAGCAAAAGGGTTATATAAATAAAATGTATTATGAAACAGAAGGCAAAAAACTATTCTGTACATAGTTTAGTCCTATTCAGTGTCTACTCGGCGCTTCTTGGCTTGTCTCTTGTATTCATTAAATGGAGCATCTCTTGTCACTGTCCAGCAATAGTCTGCAAGCATTGATGGGCTCCATTTGCCCTGATAGCGTTTCTCCATTGTTGCAATGTCCTGGTGAAATCGCTCGCCGTGCTCGTCCCTCACTGCTCCGCAGTTCGGTGGAAAAAAATCTAGATGAGAGTGCAAAAAATGTATCTTTAGTGACATGTTGCAACCAAGGCTTTTGTATGCCTTGAGGAGGTTTTCCACCAACAACCTGTAGTTGTCTGCCTTGTTGTTTCCGAGAAAATTTATTGCCACTAACTGGAAGGCTTTCCATGCCGTCTTTTCCTTGCCAAGCAGTGCATGGTCAAATGCATCATCTCTAAGAAGTTCACCAATTGAGGACCAACAAAGACACCTTCCTTTATCTTAGCTTCACTTAACCTTGGAAATTTTCCACAGAGGTACTTGAAAGCTGCTTGTGTTTTGTCAATGGCCTTGACAAAGTTCTTCATCAGACCCAGCTTGATGTGTAAGGGTGGTAACAAAATCTTCCTTGATTCAACGAGTGGTGGATGCTGAACACTTTTCCTCCCAGGCTCCAATGACTGTCGGAGTGGCCAGTCTTTCTTGATGTAGTGGGAATCTCTTGCACGACTATCCCATTCGCAGAGAAAACAGCAGTACTTTGTGTATCCAGTCTGCAGACCAAGCAAGAGAGCAACAACCTTCAAATCGCCACAAAGCTGCCACTGATGTTGGTCATAGCTTATGCACCTCAAAAGTTGTTTCATGTTGTCATAGGTTTCCTTCATATGGACTGCATGACCAACTGGAATTGATGGCAAAACATTGCCATTATGCAGTAAAACAGCTTTAAGACTCGTCTTCGATGAATCAATGAATAGTCTCCACTCATCTGGATCGTGAACGATATTGAGGGCTGCCATCAACCATTGATGTTGTTGCAGGCTACAAGATCACCTTCCATGAAGAAGAATGGGACAAGATCCTTTTGACGGTCATGGAACATAGAAACCCTAACATCACCTGCCAGGAGATTCCACTGCTGTAGTCTGGAGCCCAACAACTCTGCCTTACTCTTGGGTAGTTTCAAATCCCTGACAAGGTCATTCAGTTCACCTTGTGTTATGAGGTGTGGTTCAGAGGAGGAGGATGGGAGAAAATGTGGGTCCTGCGACATTGATGGTTCAGGACCAGAAGTTTCATTCTCTTCCTCTTCCTCATCTGACTCAAGTGAGAATGATTCTGGTGCATCAGGAACCGGCAGTCCTTCTCCGTGGGGTACTGGGCGTATAGCTGATGGAATGTTTGGATAATGCACAGTCCACTTTTTCTTCTTCGACACACCTTTCCCAACTGGAGGCACCATGCAGAAGTAACAATTGCTGGTATGATCTGTTGGCTCTCTCCAAATCATTGGCACTGAAAAAGGCATAGATTTCCTTTTCCTGTTCAACCACTGGTGAAGATTTGTTGCACAAGTGTTGCAGCATATGTGTGGGGCCCACCTCTTGTCCTGATCTCCAATTTTGCAGCCAAAATAAAGGTGATAGGCTTTCTTAACCATAGTGGTTATACTGCGCTTTTGTGATGCAAAAGTCACTTCACCACAAACATAGCAGAAGTTATCGGCACTGTTCACACAAGTACGAGGCCTCTCTGTTCACTTTGGCTAAACAGAAATGTGTCCCTTTGCAAAATCAAACACTGACAAATAAGAGAGCACGACACTGTATGATTTCTAGAGCTGATATAGGGCAATTTGTTCAGCAGAGTGATGTAAGCTTTGTTATGATTGCATCATCCATGACTTCTAGGAATAACATGATGCAATTCATAGCATGTATGACGCAATACCAGCTTCAGATTGCATCATTCATTGTTTTGCCTAAAAAGCAAGTACTGTCCAAACCCAGTCATAGATTTATTCATAGATCCAGTCAAAGATGTATTTTAGTCATTTCTGGTTTAAATTGAGATCCCTTCCCTTTATAACTCACTTATCCTCTGCCATTCCCAAGTCAAGGGTCGTATATACTGACCCAATAGCATATCTTGAAAACTAGAGCTAATCAACAATTTTAAGCATCATTTTCGTTCTCAGTGACCCAGAATTAGTAAAGTTTGACTACATTTATTTCAGAAGCATTTTGGCTGTAGAGCAGTGTTATATTACCACCAAGAAACACTTCCTGGATTTTTGAAGACAATTTATTCTTCCCGGTTTAAATAAGGCTGCTATGAAATACTTGTTTTGTTTTAAGTAGTAAATGGAACGTGATGTGAAAAGTCCAAATAGGAGCACTTACATCCAGTATCATTTTGCAAATATGGTTTTTAGTACCAGCAAAACACCTAAAGCACAAAATAAGAGGATTGGAAACAAGAACAACATATTTGTTTGATCCAAGACCCTTAAATGACCGAGGGCTTTCTGTGTAATCACAAAGCAAAGTCTCTAACAAACATGAAACGTCAGTCTCAGGCCAGGTCTACACTACAAACTTTGCTAATGCAAGTTACATTGGCACAAAGCTGCAGCAGTTAGCATATCACTTGTGCACATGCATCGGCACTGCATGTACTCACTAGGCGTGCTTGTTTCAATGCAGGTAACGCAGTGTGCAACTCGCCACTGTCCAGAGCACTTTTTTGGGGGAAGTTTTGGCAATGCGTGGTGGGGCAGAAACAAGTAGCAAAAGGGGTGACTGGGACTGCAGAGTCAAGTTCCCATCATGCAACTTTCTCCAATGCCATCTCTATCACATAATTTTCGTACTTATTTTGAAAATTCCAGCCACAAAGGACTTGTCATGGTCCACCATCTCTGAGAGAAGCATGGAGGCTATTGTCATGAGCATTGCAAGCACAGGACACATGGACCTCCGGTATCTGCAGAGCCACAACAAGAGCCATGGGGAACATGATGATTTTGTGGAGGGCAGATTGATGGTGGCATTTATAGAGCAGCTGCAAATGGTGGAGCACTGCTTCTGGACCAAAGAAATAAATACTGACTGGTGGGATTGCATCGTAATGGGGCTTGGGATGAAGAGCAGTGGCTGCAGAACTTTCAGATGTGCAAGGCCACATTCCTAGATCTGTGTGCTGAGGTTACCCAGCCCTACAGTGCAGAGACACCAGAATGACAGCTGCACTGACAGCGGAGTGGCGATCGCACTCTGGAAACTTGCAATGCCAGATTGGTACCGGTCAGTGGAAAATTGTTTGGGAGTTGGAAAATCCACTGGTAGGGCAACTGTCATGCAAGGGTGCAGGGCCATTAATCATCTCCTGCTATGCAGGACCATGACTCTCAACAATGTGCAGGACACAATGGATGGATTTGCAGCAATGGGGTTCCCGAACTGTGCTGGAGCAATAGATGGCATGCATATCCCTATTCTGGCACCAGACCACTTGCCACATAGTACATCAAACAGAAAGGGCTATTTTTCTATGGTTATGCAAGCGCTGTCAGAACACCAGGAATGTTTCACCAACATCAGCGTTGGCCAGTCAGGGAAAGTGCATGACACACACATCTTTAAGAACACAGGACAGTTCAGAAAGTTACAAGCAGGTACTTTCTTTTCCAGCCAATGGATTAACATTGGTGTTGTTGAAATGCCAATAGTGATCCTGGGGGACCTAGCCTACCCCTTACTCCCCAGCTCATGAAGCTGCACGCTGACCACCTTAACAGCACCAAAGAAAGATTTGCCTAATGTCTCAGCAGAATGACAGTTGGATGTTCTTTTGGTAGATTGAAGGTTCGTTGATGTTGTTTACCCACTAGACTGGATCTCCGTAACAAAAATATCAGAACAGTTATAGCTTCCTACTGCGCCCTGCACAATACACGTGAAGAAAAAGGGGGGAAGTTACCACTGAGGTGGAGGAGTTTGAACAGCCAGACACACGGGCTATCAAAACAGCTCAACATGGAGCTATACAGCTTAGGGAGGTTTTGAAAGAACACTAACAGCGAGCCACAGTAATGCATTATGGTGTATTGTGCTTCACTTGGCCCTACAGTTTGGAGACCTGTTAGGAACTGCATGGTGCTTGGTGCACATCTATGAATATAATACTGACAATGCACCAATTAATGTTGTGGTGCTTCCTGTACATTTATAATCATTACACTGTGTTTGTCACTGATCCTATAAGTTGTGTCACAGTGTATAACAACAAGTAAATGGGTACTTTCACTACCGCCAGACATTATGCAGTATATGTTGGGAATCAATAAAGATGAGCTAATTACCAAACAATACAGTTTTATTGACTAATGAAAACACCTCAAGAAATTCTGTGCAATTTAAAAGCAAATACATTAAAACCTTAATAAATTTATGGAACAAAGGTTAAATAAGAGGAAGGAATATTCATGTCCATTTTAGCTACACATACATCAACTGTGGCTCTCACAGGTTAGTGTATATGAAGCTGTCGTTGCCTTTAATGTCCCCCTGTATAGAGTGGTAGGGATAGGGATGCGGCCCCTGATGCTACGTGGAATGTGGAGGGTGGTTGTAGGGAGGTGCTGTACTTTGTAGTACTTCATGGCCTGCAAATGGAGGCAAGCACAGGATTGTAGGTCCACAAGAGTCTGCAGCCAGAGAAGCCCCATTATGCCCTCATGCATCTCCCTCTCCTTTTCCTGGTGAAACTCCTGGGGCTTTCTGCTCTTTTCCTCTCCATACAGTCTTCAATATTCATCCTCCAAGCCCTCTGCTCATGGAGGATGATGCAGCACTGGCTTGCAGGATCTCACTGAACATGTCACTCCAAGTCCTCTTCTTTCTCCTCCTCATCTGTATCAGGCATTCCAAGGGTGTGGAGGGGGAACCCCTCAAGACCACAACAGCCAAAATGCAGATAAAACACAAAGAAGTACCATTGTCTGTATAGTCTCAACAAAAATTGAAAGTTAGATTCAGAATTCCATTCCTTTGCTCCCCTAAAGTTTTAAACAAGACTTGATTACTGACACTTGTGCTTCAGAGTGATTGTGCATGGTGCTACTCACAGCACCAGCCATGGTGAATATGGCCTGCTGGGGTGAGGGAAATGCATGAAACTATATGGCAGTATAAGTCAGTGTTGCTGAATTCATCACCATTTTCCATAGGTGATGGTGATTTTAGCTGATATCTCATTCCTGAAGGTAAAAAAGGCACAGAGGGCAGAGCTGCTGCTGGTGTCCCAAAGGTACCCGGGCCCATATGCTGCTAGACTGTTTACTGCAATGCTGCCTGCCAAAGTTATAGCCAACTGGCATGGGGAAAAAAGTGTCCTACTGTGGAGGAAGAAATAAGGCCGCCATCCCTAGAAACCTTTGGGAGAGGATTGCAGAGGACCTCTATGGAAGTTTCATCAAGAACTCTCAGAAGGATTTCAGGGTCATCTGTGTATATAAACTGCTTTGGGACACCCCGGCCTAACTCTACAGGGGAAGGAAAAGCAGATAACAACTCTATCTCTCTTTGTTGTGAATTAATAAAAAGTTGATAGCTGTGTCCTGCTAAGTTGGGGATGCCATCACTGTAATGGGAAATAAACTTACACACTTACCCAAAGATTCTTTCCCCTGCTTTGGGATCACCCATGCTCGACTGCCAGGACTGACTGGACTGTGGTAGAGTCTCAAACAGGCTCTGGCTCAAAGCACAATGGAGCCCCCCGGTCACATGTCCCCCATCCTCTTGCTCCACCTCAATCCTTGTTGTTCATGCCAAGGACCTTTGACTCAGGCTCCTCGGAGGTAGCCATGGTGTGTGCAGGTGATGGTGGGGTCTCAGCCAAGTATCGCATGTAGCTCTTTGTAAAAGAGGCAGATCTGAGGCTTGGCACTGGATCAATTGTTGTCCTCTTTGGCCTTCTGATATGCCTGCTGTGGCTCCTTTGCTTTCAAGCAGCACTTCTGCTGCTCTCGGTTATACCCCTTCTCCTGCATTCCCCGTGCAATGTGCTCACAGATATCCATATTTCTGGCCTGTAACTGTGCTTGAACAGTCTCTTCTTCCCACTGCCTTTGGACCGGGAGATCCAAAATCTACTGTCTACTCCAGGCTGGAGTGCATCTGAATTGTGTAGCTGGTGTGGTTAACTGGGCAGTTGCACACGACAGTGGAGAGCGGCTACAGGTGGGGAGTTTTAAAGGAGGGGGGTGGCTTCCGGTCTCCATTACCCCTAGGCAGTGGAGTTAACAATTGTGACCAGAGCGGTCATTGTCAGGCATTGTGGGATCACTGCTGGAGGACTGTTAGAATCAACATAAGTAACTCAACATCTACACTTACGCTGTATTGACCTCAGTAATTCAGCCATTGCTCAATGCGGCTCACGGAGCTGATGTTACTATGACAATGTAATGGAGAGTTTGCATTGGTTGGAGAAAAATTTAAGTGTAAACACATGCACAAACAGAAGATAGTTTACATCAACCTAACTTCGTAGTGTAGACCAGGCCTCAGACTGATGAGAACTGGCAGAAAGAAAACACAGGGTTGTGTCCCTTTCCAACCAAAAACTAGCTGTCTTCATAAAACTAGGGTTTCAGAATTTTAAAAACTTGTAAATATTTATGAAAGCTACCACATATTTGCCATAGGCTCGTTTTCCCACTAGCAGAAAACCATCAGGAATTGAAATGTCCAATCCACGTGAGATCTCATGGGTAACAGAGTAACACCAAGGTATTTCCAACATGTCAAACACCCTCACTGACTCACAAAACATTGAGGGATGGAAAACATGTACTGGGTCAGATTCAGAAATGAGATATCAGGTTGATCTTATTAATGTATAGACTTTGAATGAACATACTATATATTTTTTTGTTTATCTCTCCACTTTGAGAATATATTTTTTAAATTATGAATAATACTTAATATTGATTCATCAAAATACAATAGTTTGATCAGGCAGATAAGCCCCACAATGGCAACAAGAGTGTTTATAAGAGCCTGTAGATCCATCTGGCCCCACCTCCCTACACCTTCAGCAGATGTCAGGCATAAAGAGGGGACTTAAAAGGAGGAGACCCCAGTTCTGGGCTGACCAGGAAGGAGGGCAGAGCTCCACTTCTCCTGATGTAAGAGAAGCCTGGTTGCAACCCAGAGCATAAGCAAGCCTGTCAGTCAGGTGAGCCTTCTGCTAGAAGGGACGACAGGTTGCTGGGGGACCAAATAAAGTATGGACTACTTGAAGACAAGCCCTGAACAGAACAGCAGGATCCCACTGAATATTCATCGAATGACCTGTTTTGAGCTGTTTTTAATCCTGATTTTTTTCTGTACCTTAATACTCTCTGGGAGTGGTAGAACTGAAGTGTGATTTGACCCCTGAGCTAAAGCACCACTACCTCAGACCTCGCAGGAGATAGCGACCTACCAACAGAGACCTGCACCTGGGTGAGTCATGCCCTGATGGGCACGAGGGGATGCTGCAGAGGCAAACCCAGTCACAAATAGTTAATATACTGGAAATATGAAAGTGATATTTATACAGAATTTATTTTTTATAAATTCATTGAGAAATGCTCACTAGCACAATTAGAGGGTTATTCCTGCGTTAAATTCCTCTTCCCAGGATTTGGGCAAATAACCTCAATCCTTACGTTATGCAGGTGACACTATCTTTTCTTCATTTCAGATAACATCACTGTCACAGAACAGACCCTCCACTTGGCTGAGATCAACCCATGGCTGAAGCACAGCTGGCTGAAGCTGAACCTGAACAAGACTGGTGGGCAGAAGAAAGCATTGGGAAGAGTTGGACGCTGCAGAACAGTCTCTTTCAGCTGAAGGCACACAGCCACAACTGATCAATACAGACAGTAGTTTAGGAGTGCTCCTGCATTCCTTGTTGACACTAACCTTTCACATAGCAGTGTCCACACTGAACCCTTTTCATCATTTCTGGCTGACAAGGAGACGACCGATCCTTGCAGAAGATGACCTAGCCTCAGTACTACATGCCTCTGTCACCCCCAAGCTGGGCTATAGCAATGCAATATGCTATTCACAGGCTTAAGTGCTTTGCTGAATCAGTATTTAAATAACTATATTCTCTAGACAGCAAATCTCACCTTTGGAAATATCCAGGCTTATGAATCACTTTGTCAAATCATTTATTTTATTATAAAAAGGAAGCATTTTGTCTTATTGGTTTCCCTTAAGTTTGTACTTATGCTATTTTCACAATCTTCAAAGGCCCTGAGTCCCAGCAATCCTCCTGAGGAGGAGGGCTGAATATGACTTCTTCAAAGCCCATCAATGATGCTCTGAGCGTTAGATTGGGAACTAGGTTGTTTGAGACCCAGACAAGGTGCTCTCTTCCTTTCTGGAAGTGAAAACTCTGCAGGAAGGGACTTCCCAGTTCAAATCTCCAGCAGCACCATTAGTACTAGATACCCCCAGGCTTGACCTCTTCACTGGATTTCTAATTCACAACTAAATTCGAAAGCTTCATGGATAATACAGACTAGTGATTCTTCAGAGATTCTGGAACTATGTAGTTGCCAGGGGCTACTAAACAATTGTATGTGTTGTGTAACTTCAAAAAAGGACTTCCAGACTATTCTAATTCAAACCAGCAAAAACTAAGAATCAACCCAGTGTGCCATTAGGGCTTCTATCAGAAAGGTGTTTAAGATTATAATCCAGATTGTGAACCACTGTTTTGTCTGCTGTGATTGCAATATTTTGCCAGATGGAACAAAGAATAGGTTAAAATGCCAATATGTATTTCTTAAATGTTAACATTCAAATTTACAGTCTTATATGGCAGTGGTCTCCAAAGTGGGGTGCACGCACCCCAGGCGGTGCGCAAGAGGATCCTTGGGGGTGGGGTGCGTGGCAGGAGGAGCCGGAGTCCGAGCGGCTTTTATTTTTGCTTTGGCAAAAATGGTAGAGCCGGCGCGGCAGGGGGTGCGTGCTCAAAAATTTTTTACTGATAGGGGTGCGCAATCAAAAAAGTTTGGAGACCACTGTTATATGGGACTGAAAGGATACTTTTAATGTATACAGTACTAACCTGTTACAATGGGGCCAAGTGTTTAAGTTTGTTCTTACAAACAAAACTGCTAGTTGCTTTTCATAGTATCTTCTCTTAAAATTCTTGGTTTGGGTTTATTTTCTTTGTGTCTAAGGGTGGGTTTATTATTTAGTAGTAGTAGTAGTAGTAGTAGTAGTAGTAAGGCTTTTTTACATATTTCTGCAGTTAGTTTGTCATAAAAATTATCTGAAGTTTAGTCTAAATATTTCTGAAGATAAACTTAGTGCTTCATATTATGATTTTCATTGTTATTTTGACTAAAAGTGAAAGAGAAGCAAGAGTCATAGAAAGTGGGATGCTTGTTGCTAGGCAACACGTGATACCTAGCTCTCGAATTCCTATAGCATGAAATATCTATAAAGGCTTCTACAGTGAATGACATCTAGTAAAGAGAGAAATCAGAGACACACGTTTACTGGAATGCATCATAAGTCAAGGTAAGAAGCAGCAGCTGTGCCACCAATCCAGTTCCCAGGGTATACGGAAGTAAAAAGGCTACCCTGGACTTCAATTGGAGTGGGATGTGGGTCCATGGGGAGATATCATGAAAAACAGTATTTACTTGTAAGCCAAATGAGGTAACACTACCAGTAAGGGACCAAAGCACCACAAAGGTCTTGGCAGGGAGGGGAGCTGCATTTGACTTTGGTCATCTGGTTGCAGAGTTTAGTTTTTATCATTTCATTATGATGTTATTTTTAGACAAGAAAGGAGTGCACTGAGTGACCTATTGGCTGGGAGTGGAGGATTCATTAACGAAACATATACAATTAGCAAGAATTCTGTATATTTATCTCAGTCCTTTCAAAGCTTAATTCAAATTAGCAGTTCTTGTTCTAATGCAGGGGTCGGCAACCTCTGGCACGCGGCTCACCAGGGTAAGCACCCTGGCGGGCCGGGCCAGTTTATTTACCTGCCACGTCGGCAGGTTTGGCCGATCGTGGCTCCCACTGGCCGCAGTTCGCCGTCCCAGGCCAATGGGAGTGGCGGGAAGCCGCGGCCAGCACATCCCTCGGCCCGCACCACTTCCCGCAGCCCCCATTGGTCTGGGACGGCGAACAGCAGCCAGTGGGAGGAGCCACAATCGGCCGAACCTGTGGACGCGGCAGGTAAACAAACTGGCCCGGCCCGCCAGGGTGCTTACCCTGGCGAGCTGCATGCCAGAGGTTGCCGACCCCTGTTCTAATGAGTATACCCAATATCATTTGAATAAAGGTTTGCAAGATTGATCCCCTTTTTTTCATGAAGTCTTAATATTTGAAACTAATGAATTATTTTAAAAGACACCTTATTACTCATCTCTGCTTTATTGCTTTCAGTTAGGAAGACATTTGAAACAGGGACTCTGCAAACTCTTAATTCTCAATGAAGACAGGGAAAAGTTCTCTTCTGATGTCTTACTTTTAAATGCACCAGTACTATTTTGATATTTTAAGACTTAGTTTGTCAAAAGAATGTAGTATAGAACATAATAGGGAATGCACTGCCCTTTTGAAAGTTTGTCCATATGTATTTTAAAGAGTCCTTAATTTAGAAGTGTTGGCTCTTTCAGCCACTATAGGTTATTTGTCAATAAGAATTAGGAAACCAAAGTGCAGATATGAATGCACAAAAACCCTTCCGGTACACCAAATAAAAAAAAATAGTCAAAATGTAGGTGCAATACCTACATTTTTAAAGCTAAATAGTTTTTTTTCCATTTGTTAAATTTTAAATACAAAGTAAATTCCCACCTCTTATGTGTCACCATCCTGAAAAGATTCATTTTAATAATCAGTGGCGTTTAAATTACAAGAGGGCAATTAATTGCATTGAGCAAAGAAAAACAGAATAATTCCTCCCTCTGACAAACTCATACAAATGCTGCCGGTTAATTTTGACATTTCCAGACATTTGACTGAACTGATTTTACTCCTGGGGGGATTCTGCGTCAAAAAATTGAAAATTCTGCAAAATTCTGCATATTTTATTTGTCAAAATAATGCAATATAATCACACCACTTTCAATTGTTTTGGTAATTTATTTGAACTACAATAAAGAAAAAAAGTCACAATAACTATTCAGCATTTCCTAAACACATGAAAGTTAAGTTACAAACACTTGGAAATTTATACCCTGCATTACAATTATAAACCTGGATTTTCATTTAAATTACATCACACAACACCAAACGGGGGGGAAAAAAGGAGAATGTCATTTTAAATTGCTCAGATTTTCACACATGAAAGTCATACAGTTTTGCTAATCATTGTCCTGGACTGGGCTGGGTACTTTGGGAACTGCTTGCTTCTGATTGTCCTGACATTTTATTGACTTCTTGGTAAATGTTTTATTTGCCCTCAAAGTCTTTTTTTTTAATGGGTAAGTAAAATAAATCCTCAGCTGAAATCTAACCCCACTGTGCCACTTTGGCACAGAAAAAGAGTGAGAAAGCACATAGATCTTCCTAGCTGATTCCCTTGCTGTCATCTGTAAGGTTTTACATCACTCTGGCAATGTAAGGGCCTTAAAACTTTTACAGGTTTTATGCTCCTGGGGGAATTGACTGAGCATGGGAACAGTTTAACTAATAATAGGAACATTAACAATGTTACTATGATGCAAGCTGCTACATTTCTGCATCAGGGAAAGAGCCTTCCTCCTGCATAATCAGAAGACCTAACCATCCACACCCCCAGCGAGCCACAATTGTTGGCAGGCAGGCACCCATGCCCAGCCCCGCCCCCAATGGTGATCAACATCTCCCTCACAAGCACACACGCCCACCCCCTCCCACAGTGATTTGCATTTCTGAGGCTGCTCCAGGCACACTGGAACAGATGCACTGCCTGGGCTGCCGGGGAAGAGGCGCGTGTCCCCCTGCAGATTTCTTTTGCATTTTTTTGCACGAGGGGCACAGAAATATGTGGGCCATATGAATTCTGCGCCTCTGCGGGGGCGCATAATTCTGTCAGGAGTATGATTTATAACCATCATATTATTTTAATTTCCTAGGTTTGGGCTTTAATAAAATGATTTAAAAATGTAAAACTATTTCCAAGACACAAGAGAATGCTGGGAGGTACAATATACACACTCAGCACAAGAAGAATTCTTGTGGAATTCTGCCTTATTTCATACACCTTTATATAGATCATATTCCAGTTACAACATTGAATTAAAACAAAATTCCATGAGATTTCTTACACGTCTACATCATATGAAAGTCAACAGGATGTTAAGAAATCATATATTAAATGAGAATTTCTATACAACATATGAATGTATATTGCCAATTTATTTTACTAATAACTGGCCAACTTTCCATTTTCATATAACAAAAAACAGGACCTGTGCACAGAGTTTCTAAGCCCACACTACTCTGTCAAATCAAACTTTTACCACTTCCCACCAAACTGCTTCTTCAAAAAAAATGCAACTTTTTCTTTTTTAATAATGGCCAAAATTATCTATTTTCAGACCTTTCATTCTCAGGATGAGAACAAAGGTGCAAGATTTCAGCTTTCAGCATCTGAAAATAAACCTTTGGAATGGAAACATTCATGCAACCTCAATTTCTTGTTGGAGTTATGCTTGTTGTGGTTCAACATCATACTTTAATTCCACATAAAATATTCTTAGTTAATTAGTATAAAAATGGAAAATGAAGGTCAAAATGTGAAATCCAATTTGCAGAAAAGAAAGCACTCACGTGTGAAATTCATGACACCATCAGCCCATTTCCCTATAGCCAGAAGGAGAGGGAAATCACAGAGCAGGATTAACCAATCCTAGTTTTTTTACAGAATAAAAGCTCCACTATAGGTAAAATATGCCATTTAAAGATGCTCAGTTTCTGATATCTAATCATTCCTCAATCTTTTATGTATGGACAGCTTCAAAAAGGGAACTGAGGTGTTCATGCACAGCCACTTTTTTCATAAGTATATTCTCACTGTGACTTTTTCCAGTAATTTTTCCCATCTCTGCACCAGACCGAGAGGAAGGAGCATCAGACCCTTGTCTCCATAATTATAGAACTAACAATACTTCTGACATGTAATCTTGAACATAATAACTTATGTGTTTATTGCAGTTATGCAAAAGTAGCTTGAGGCAGGCAAGTTTCATGTTCCAATTTCTCCGCCCCCTCTCTCCCATCTACTCCTGTATCAAGTGCCTTCATTCACCCTCCACATGTAGATTTAGCATGTTCAGGGTACATTCCAGACTAGGTTCAGCACTGGATGAAAAACCGATCTGATCCTTCTTGCAGCAGAAATGCAGTATTATCTGTCTTCATAATCTTGCTTGAAGTTACAAAATAACTTTGATTTATCTTTCTGCCCATTTTCAAAATGAAGACTTTTTTCCTATTAAGAAGTTGCTAAATTTCACAAGCAACTGGAGGAACAAACACAATATTTGCCCTCATACACATTTATACAATGAAATATAACATAGTGCATTCAAGAAGATGAGGTAACTAGTTTTCTTATGATGCTTAACACTAATTCTACATAGGATGTATGCATGTACTAATTGCTACTTTGACATACTAGAAATTCAAGGAGCTAGGATTGACCTTTCGAGCCCTAAATGTACTGTGACTTAACAAAGTGAGATCATATCTCTCCGCAAGTGATACTTTGGCAGATGAGATCAACCGAGGTGCTCAACTCGACAGCCCTCTGGATTTATAAATTTGGGTCTGGTGGCAAGATCCCATTAGTTGAGGATCCATCTTCATCCAATCTGTTAACTTTCAGGGGGCATACTGCAAGGCATATCTACTTTCCCAGGAAGAGACAGTGGGATAGAAAGAATTAAAGGGGATAAAAGGTACCATTTTGTTTAAAATTTAATCTGAATCATGATCATTTAGGGGAGATTTTAAATTATTTTCATCCTTTTTTGTACAAGACCAGGAGCACCGGATAGGTGCATTTAAAAGAAATGCAAAGCAAATAAATGGCCTGCCACGTTCTTACTATACACAAACGATTCAATGGAAATAGCACAAAACAATCTCTGTATGGAATCGGACTGCTTTTCTGTGTTCCACACAAAAATATGCTGTACAGTGCACCCTCTTTTACAATGAAAAAATAACCGGTAAAAGAAAATTCATTTATAAGAACGTCCATCTCACTGAAATGTAAAACTGACTTGAAAGATGGCCCATACAAGGAGCAGACTTGATGAATGAATTCATTTTCCATGCAGTAAGCCAGTTACCTCCAATTTCCACTGCTTGACAGAGCCTCCTTACATGAAGGTCTGTTAAAGGAATAAACGTCTTTCAAAAATGCCTTTTTTGGTAATGAACAAACGTGCTTAAGATGCTACTTGTGAGAAAGGCTGAAAGATATAAGAATCCAGACTCATACTGCAAATATTATACTAATTTGTCCCAAAACTTAGTAGACAGTCACTCTCAGATTTGCCCCCAGGAAAAATAAAGAAACATCAGCACAGCAGAAAAATCTGAACAGCGAGAAAATCTTTAACAGTGTGTTTATATTTATATCCAGTAGCTTATGTAAACTCTTGCATGTCTTTTCCTTTTATGCTTTGCAAGATATTGTAAAGAAGTTAAAGATCAACACTGAAGATCAAAACAGTGTTCACAAAATGTTATGCTGCTGCCCCTGTACAGTAGTTCAGGATCCAGTTTGCCTAATTACAGAAAAGAACTATTCAGAGGATAAAAAAAAAAAAGCTACAAATTTCCAGCCATTACACCAGGTTCCCATCAAATCCTACATCAAATTCAAAAGGCCTTAGGTATGTTGGAGCAGTGGTCAGTGCATCCTGGCAGAGGCATGGGGGAGGGAGATGGGCTAGGAGGTCTGTGACAAGAACATACTGAGTTCCCCTGATTCCCAGCCAGCATAACAGCCCTGGGGGGGAAATCCTCAGCTGGCTGCTTAAGGCAGCTGTCAGCTCTCTTGAATTCCTGGAAGAAAGCAAAAGGATCCAAACACAGACAAAGTCTTGTCTCTCACATTGGATTTCTAAGGCCCTGCCAGGGGCCCCACCAGGGTGGGGCCAAGCTACCAAGGTGCGCCTCTCTCTGAAAGGATCTACCAAAACAACAGTGGACAAATCAGGAAAAAAAGCAACAATGGAGCAGGACAGAAGCCTTCTCTGCAGCTGACCCACAGCTACGGCATTCTCTCCTGTGAGAGACTGAAACTACTGTAAATCTTAGTGCCTGCAGGACCATATGTATTTACATCTATTCTCTATTACCTCAGTGCAATCCCAATGAAGTCAGTAACAGAGGTCGGGGGTGGAGGAGGAATATAGAAATTAGAGCTGGAAAAAGTGGAGACATGGACCATATTCCAGTTTAAGGTAAACATAAAGGGACCCCACTTACATATATGCCAGAAGAGCACGGTAGCCCCAACTCACTAACCTGCAGGCACATCTAAAGTCAGAATATGACCATGTATTTTTGTGGTACTTCAATGAAACATAGAAGCCCCTTGAAAGAAGAAAATAAAAACTGAATCTACAATGATCCTTTTAATACACCTCTATCCCAATATAACACGACCCTATATAACACGAATTCGGATATAACGTGGTAAAGCAGCGCTCTGGAGGGGCGGGGCTGTGCGCTCCGGCGGATCAAAGCAAGTTCAATATAACGCGGTTTCACCTATAACGCCGTAAGATTTTTTGGCTTCCGAGGACAGCGTTATATCAGGGTAGAGGTGTATTAGTTGTTTTAGCATCCAATTCCTGGTCTCCTTAAACCCAATAAAAGTTTCACCACTGAGTTCAAGAGAATTAGGTTTATATCGTTTGTCTGCATTTAGAAATAACATTCATGCTAGTAATATTAGAAATAGTTCTTTTTACAGGAGGAGCACATGGGAAGTATGTACATAAAAGAAGAACTTTAAAGTTTAATTAGTTTGATGGGTTTTATAAATATCTATAGGCTCCAGCCTGGGGTCACTACATGACAGCAATGTTGTTATTAATCAGCTTAACTAGTCTATTCAACCGGCATGATATAACAGTCGCTGATAAGTGTCTATTTTAATAGGAGCGTGTACACCCTAAAATTGATCAATTGACCACTAGTGTTGTCATTCATCATTTTTATGACATTTTACATAAAATGTACTTACTTGAAAGTAGTACAGATTAGCTGTATTACTCTTAATGATCATGCACATTACAGACAAAAGAGCTCTGAAAAGGGAGAAAATAGATGTCTCTGCATGCAGGTTTCCAAGCAAGCTCCTCATCAGGAAGGCTCCACTTCTTTTTGTTTTAATTGTGGGGAGGGTTTTCTTTTGGGTGTGGTTATAACTAATAGCACACAATAATATGTATAAGTACCTGAAATTCCTCCTTCCAGTGTGCATTACTTTGCATTGTCTGCACTGAATTTCATCTACAATCATGCTAATTAGCTATCTAGAGCTAGATTGTGCCATTTAGGCACAGCTGAAAATAAGGGTTGACACGGCACCATCCCATCCCATGGGAAGCACTAGAAGCTACTCTGCTGGACAGTGCACAGTTACTTCTGTTCCCAAGGAAGTAGGAAAGAGGACGTCCCTATAATCCCCACCAGCAATTCTGCCTGGTCCATACGTAGGCTACACAGGAAAAGAAGGTAATGGGATGGGAATTTTTATGTCTGCACATCCACATAAGGGTCAGCAAGAATCTGGCCACTAGTTTGGTTAGGTCCTTCTGGACTTCCTCACAATTCTTGCTATTCTTTACTAATCAGACTTCTTTTGTGTCATCAGCATAGAAATCCACCAAATTTCTCTACCATGCCTACCCCAAAGCCACACAGCATCCCAGATCCACTCAGGCTCTTAACTGTCATGTCCCAGGAGTCTCCTATGTGATATGCCAAATATGTAGGCAAAAGCTATCTCATCAGAATATACTCCTCTCCAAATGAAACAAATAGATGCCACAAGAAAGAGTTGATAGTTGGTGACAATGGGATCTGATCATATGAATATGTACCGCCAGTGTAAAATAAATACATTTTTAAAGAAAATTTAAATTCATTGCCACATAATTTTATGATCAGCTCTACAGCAACAACTGGAGCCGAAAATTGGATATTAAAGATGTTCTTGGGGGGGGGGGGGCACAAAACCTGCATGATTTAGAGTTACAAGTGTGATTTTAAGAAATAAGGGTGAGTTCTGAAAATCAGTGTTGTTCTTTAAAGTCCAAAAAAAATTTAGGAAGACATTTTCATCTAGCAGATGAGTCTTAAATTTTCCAATAAAGACCCAAACCACAAGCTGAAGATCTGAAAAAATGATAACTTGGGGTTTTATATACTGAAATGGTTGCATCTCTCTATTGTAAGTTACCTTAATGCAGTTATAATAATAAATAAATGAAGATACCCTATCTCCTAGAACTAGAAGGGACCTTGAAAGGTCATTGAGTCCAGCCCCCTGCCTTCACTATCAGGACCAAGTACTGATTTTTGCCCCAAATCCCTAAGTGGCCCTCTCAAGGATTGAACTCACAACGCTGGGTTTAGGAGGCCAATGCTCAAACCACTGAACTATCCCTCCCCCCAGAGGTGACTCTCTGGAGAGTTTTAAATTACTATTTTTTTAGTGCTTTTTATCTGATGATATTAAAGGGCCTTATGTACATTAAGCCTCACATACCTTTTGGGAAATCTGGTATAAACTGGAGCACAGAGAAGTGAAGGCCAAGTTTTCAAACTTGGGTGACTGACATTAGATATCTTATTCCATATTCAGGTACATCAATAAAAGTGTCCCAATTTCATAGGTGCTGAGTGCTTGCTGTTCCTACTGGCATCAGTGGCAGGAGGATTGGGCACATAATACACAATCAGTCAGCAGGTACCATTTTATTGTGTGAACAAACATTTAAAAGCAGCCCTTTTAACTGGTGCCCATTACAGTACTCAAAACTGCAGATGAATTATTCACATTTGCAGCCTTCTGGACAGCAGCTCTGCTCAAATGCAGCAGACAAGTATGCAGTCATCTGTTTTCATTTGCTCATGCTGTTGCCACAAGTTAATAAGGACAGAAACTGGAAAGAGGACTGGAAGACAGAGAAGCTCCCTAGGCAAGAAGGCCTGGGAGAGACCCTGCTCAGACAGACAACCCAAGACAGTGATGGGACCAAGTGGGAAGCAGCCAAGAGGAGGCAGCAGCAAATATTAAAGGAAAGCAGTACAGGGCTGCTGTTTATAGGGTCTCTGGATTGGAATCTGAAGTAGTGGGTGGGCCCAGGTCCCCTCACTGGCCACTGGGGAAGCCCTGACGAGAGGATAAGTCTGGTTGAGAAGCCCAAGTGAAGGGCAGGACTTAAAAGGGACACCAGAGAGCTGCTGAGAACAAAGTCTCCAAGGAGAAAGCCCTGGGGACAGTGCTCTAAAACAGGGCAGGGACAGACTTAAAGCTTACCCAGAAGGGGCTGAGAACTGAGCTCAGAGACAGGGCGGCAGATACCAACAAGGGCACAGTGATAGGCCCTGTTGGACCTTTGTTGCCCTAGAAGGGTAACTCCCTTCATGCAGTTTGACAGTGTGTGACCTGGCCAGAGGGCTAAGCTAATGAAGACCTGCCCGACAAGGACAAGAGCAACCAGGAGCAGAGAAAGGAAAGAGTGCAGGATCGCACCCACCCAAGAGGAGGCACTCACAAGAGGTCACTGTGCCCTGTCACAGGCATAATAAATCCCAAACACTTTCATTAGTGGATTCAAGTCCAGCTCTAAAATATTGCATAAGAGGATTTCAATGAACAGTACAGTACATTTGTGAGAGGAGGACCAGCTTGTTGGAAGGGAATGGGGGCAAGGCAAGGGCGGGAGGAAAGCCCTTGTCATTGGAAGCCTAAATACAATATATCTTTCCAAGTGAAACAGTTTGAGGCAGGAGAAAGGATCTTGGTGAGGCAGCAGACTAGGAGGGAATGATAAAGCCCCCCCCACACACACACACACGCCACACTTAAAAAAATGCAGAGCCCCATACAGCTACATTACACGTTACGAGATGGTCCTGGTTGGACTTCCTCCCTTCCTCAGCCTTACCCGTTTGTAACCCCCTATCTGGAGTTGGTTGTTCCTGACACATTACTCTACGCCTCTAGGGGACTTGTCCCTGGACTATAGCATCAATGGCTACAAAGGCTCAAGACGCCGTTTCCCAGACACCAGGAGTCTATGACAGAGACAGAACAAGCTGGAAGCTACTACCAGAATGAACCAGAAGCCAGAACTCAGAGACAAAGGATTTGGTTTTACTTTTGCTGTTGTCCAAATGGATCAGAGAGAGAAGCATCATAGTCTGGGAGGTCCCCATTAAACGTCCCATTCCGACCCACAGGGAAACTTTTAACTTTGTTGGTAGTTACTGGGTCATTGAAGGGTGTCAGCCCAGCAGAGAAAAACACTCCAAGAGGCTGAGGAGTAATTCCAGGTAAGGTTACCGAGAGCCAGTCTAATTTTCCATTGGACTCCAGATCAGGGAGGCCTCAGGATGATCCTACCCTTTCAAGGACAAAGACCTTGTAAGAAATCCTATGTCTATTTATTTATTTTGCTTATGAGCTTTAAATTGGCCAATGATTATAGCACTGCATCACTCAGGAAAGAACTTGTTTTCAATTCACTATCTGCTTATGCTGGTGCTGGGAGGGAGCTAGGTGGTTTGGGCCCACTGTAAATGGTGGAGACTGAAGGGTTTAAGGGATTGTTGCTATTTTATTATTCTATTTACTCCTATTCTTTCCTTATCCCTTATCATTTGTGTGTATAAATATACATACACACATACACTAGTACAGGGGTCAGCAACCTTTCAGAAGTGGTGTGCCGAGTCTTCATTTATTCACTCTAATTTAAGGTTTCGCGTGCCAGTAATACATTTTAACGTTTTTAGAAGGTCTCTTTCTATAAGTTTATAATATATAACTAAACTATTGTTGTATGTAAAGTAAATAAGGTTTTTAAAATGTTTAAGACGCTTCATTTAAAATTACAATAAAATGCAGAGCCCCCCGGACCGGTGGCCAGGACCCAGGCAGTGTGAGTGCCACTGAAAATCAGCTCGCGTCCCGCCTTTGGCATGCATGCCATAGGTTGCCTACCTCTGCACTAGTATATAGTATATTATATACACTCTAGTATATTATTTGGTAATATACATTGTCCCAATGAACAGAATCCCTTGTGTTCCATGCACTAGGAAGGGCCATATTTCATGGAAGCACATCCCCAATATAAAGAACTCAGGCCACACATCCTGAGGTCAGAAGGAAGAAACTGCTCCAAGCTGCTGGCAACAGAGAGAAGCTTAAACGACAAGGCTGGGCTTACACACTTTTGTGCCATTGTTTTACACTGCAGTATTTTTTGGATATGCCTTAAGATTTATCTCTTCAGGGCAGGAATACTTTTATTTGTTTATACTTCTATATACACTGATGAAAATAATATACTAATAAAGAACTAGAATTAACATAAGGATACAGCAAGTAAAACTGGATAATTTTTTAAACAAAGTTCTAACATTGATTAGTAGCAAAATGTGGAATTCTTCCTCTCTTTAAAATTGAATTGGTAGGGAAGCAAAAGTTCAGTATAATCAGTCAGATTAATGCTTTGCCCATTGTTCTAATATATAAGAGTTGCAAGAATCTGGGTGTTTTGGATCGAGACATACCAATGGTGAGACACATTTCAGTAATCCTCATAAACATTCCTAAGTGAAAGTCATTGTTTGGGTGATTTGGGACAAAAACTGAACCCAGCACTCTGCAGATCGTTGGGCAGGGAGGGACTGTAAAAGTTGTCTGGAGCTCTTAGCCCCTCTAAAGTGGGAAAGAAGAGATCAATGAGGTGAAAACCATCATGCCTCCCCTCATTGCATCACACAGCAGCATATGGGTGCAGACTCTGCCCCCTCTTGATTGTGTCTCGGTGGCCATGCTCCCCTTGTTTTCCCGAAAGCACCAGAAGGTGTTGTGCCCACTTCCACACTCCCATTAGGCCGTGCTCCTTCACACTGCCCTCATCAAATTAATGAAATAATACTATTCTATTTAAACTGGCTGAGTTTTAAAGTGGAACAGGAGAAAGTTTACTTGTATTCCTACATCAACACAAATAGACTCATATTTTCAGAAGGTATCTGGCTAACAGTTTAAGACTCAGGGAGCAAATGACATCTAAGAACCAGTACCTTTTAATTATATTTTAACAATTGGCCATTTAATTATATGGTAAATACCCTGTAATTACTAAATAAGTGTAAAAATATATCTGATCTCCTATGAACCATAGTTTCGTAGTAATTATATTATAGTACTAACTGGAATTACCTAGTAAACTACAGCAATATATGATCATCTAATAAGTATATATAGTTACCAATTAAACTAGATGGAGTTAGTACATAATTGAATGGTTCATACTTACACCCCAGCCCAGCATTGTACATGTGCAGTACTGCCAACCCCAAGTGACCTCAAAAATCATGTCAGGGCTCAAAAAAATCATGAAATTGGCTTAAATAAACATGAAATTTAAAAAAAAAATACCTTTTGGATTATTGTTATTTGCCTCCTGTTTTTTTAGCCTTTAAGGTTTACATGTTCAGGCTATACTCTGCAACCATGAGGGCTAGAAACGGTTTTTTTTAGTTCTTTTAAAAAAATGTATGATGTTATCATATAAAGCCCCAGCACCTGCAGTCAATTTAAGGAAAAGATCAAATATTGCAATAAAATTTGAGTTGACAATGCTGCACGTGCTTAAAACTTTACACACACAGTGAGTAGTCCTATCAGAGTCAATAGGATTACTCACAGTCAATAAAGTTACACAGAGGGGGCCTTATTTGTTTACTTAAAAAAACTAACATCGAAAATAATGCTGGGTTGGAAGTCACATTGCCTGGGTTGTTGAACTAGACTATAAAGTACACTGAACTGCCTGAAACAATCCTGGATAGCTGATGGTTTAAAATGTCTTTTCATCCTGTAACTTCTGTAATTCAATCATGTAGACCCTTCTTGAATAACAGAGGACTCAGATTTTTATATTATATACAAGTCTGTTGTGCCCTACACCATAGTACAGGGATCGGCAACCTTTGGCATGCGGCTCGCGAGGCTAAGCACCCTGGTGGACCAGGCTGGTTTGTTTACCTGCTGCGTCCACAGGTTCAGCTGATCGCAGCTCCCACTGGCTGAGGTTCGCCGTCCCAGGCCAATGGGGCCTGGGGGAAGTGGTGCAGGCCGAGGGATGTGCTGGCCGTGGCTTCCCGCCGCTCCCATTGGCCTGGGACGGCGAACTGCGGCCAGTGGGAGCCGCGATCGGCCGAACCTGAGGACACGGCAGGTAAACAAACCGGACTGGTCCGCCAGGGTGCTTACCCTGGAGAGCCGCGTGCCAAAGGTTGCCGATCCCTGCCATAGTACCTAACTTACACACAGTATCAAGAATTAATGGCCACATTACCATATTTCTTCTGACTACTAGTAGTAGCTGGACTACTGACACTGGTTAAAATTTTATTTCATGGAGAGCAGAATACAGCCTTTACTTCTATGGTAGAAATGTTCCATCTGAATTCTGCACATGGCAGCCTGCATTTTAAAATGTTTGAACTAAGAGGGAGAATTATAACCAACTCATCACGAGCCAAATTTTGCTCTCAATTAAACTGCAGTAAATCAAGAATAACTTTCACCTTTGTAACAGAGACAAAAACTGCCCCTATGCGCCAGTGATGCCCCATTGTTCCAAATTCCTGATGCTTTTTTTTATCCACACATTATTTGCCATAAAACATTGAAAGCACTTTTTGCTTACAGAAAATTCACCATACATAATAGCAATCATAGACCAGGTCTTATTTGAGGGTAACACTATTTTTTCTTCTTTGACATTGTTTCCATACATAAAATATGTACACACACACAAAAAGTATATCCAAGGGAAAATAAGCTAGGTAGGTGGGAGACACATTTGCAGAGAGATCCAGTGTGGAATGGTTTGTAAAATTTTGAGGAAGTAGCTAGACTGCATGAGTCATGTTGCAAAAGACAAGGGTGAGTTTCTTTAGCGCAAGGAGATCTATGCTATGTCCAAAATAGCAAAATAGTGTTCAATCTGACTTCTAGAGAGCACCTGGACCACACAAAATTAATCTTTATTATGTTAAGAATGTCTACTCTATAGGGATTCTCATAAATAAAATTGATTAGATTACTTTAAACTGGTTTGTAAAATGATGGCATAATCTGTGGAGGATGGTTTTGGTATAGCTGCTACTGATAACCCATAGTCATCCCAAAATCCCATTGAACAACTTGACTCATGAGATGTTCTTCTTTCAAAATATATTATTAATAAAGACTCAGTAAGGATGTTGATAGCAATGAAGGCCCAAAATTTCACTTTATAGTAAAACAGACCATCTAAGTACATCTCTACCCCGATATAACACGACCCGATATAACACGACCCGATATAACACGAATTTGGATATAACATGGTAAAGCAGCGCTCCAGGGGGCCGGGGCTGCGTGCTCCGGTGGATCAAAGCAAGTTCGATATAACGTGGTTTCACCTATAACACGGTAAGATTTTTTGGCTCCCGAGGACAGCATTTTGCCCAATAAGTAGCACCAACCAACCAACCAAAAAAAAAAAAAAATTCTATATAGTATAAGCCACACTGAAAGTTAGTATTTCATGAATGTAAAAGGGGAGATTGTATCTAAATAAAAAACCATCACTGGTAAAATTGTGATGTGACCAGATGTATGTTGCAACATTAAGGCATTCTAAAATTCACATTGGCAACTGTCAACCTATTAATAGAGACCCCTATACAGCTGAATACTGAAGAGAGTTCTATTGGAATTTCCATTATTAAACCATTATATTTAATAAATTGTAACTCTGTCTTAAAATTTGCTATAAATTGTAATTTATTTATATTTTACAAGAAAATGGACTTGATTGAAAACACAGAAAACATTTAAAGAAACCAATTTAACTAATTTTAAGATATCGGGAAGAGACGAATTAAGAGTAAGGTTTTCCAATTTTTTAACAAAAATTGAAACTAATCATTGTTTTGTTTTGCTTTCAAACCAGGTTTAACAGTCGATCAGTCTTAATCATTTCTACTATTTATTTACTTTAAGGAACAATGCAAAAGCATAATTGCTACGATCTTGAGATTGCAAAAAATACTGACAAAAATAATGTTTCATTTGCTACCAGGAGACAGATTTTCCCAGCATGAATGTTGGCAGATCTTTGATTGATTGGCCTTAGAGAAATGTCAATATATAAATAAATGAACCAGAAATGCTAACCATGGACCCACTAAAAATATTCAATCAATGGGTTAAAGTTTAACCCTCCACCACTAAGGCTATATTAAGCATCCCCTTATTATCAGCTTACTGTGGCCTGTTGTGTGTTGGTAGTGAACTGAAACCTTAATTGTGGGCTTTGGGGTTTGGTTCCCCCTTGCACCCCCCCTCCCCCCACCCACACACACACTTTTTCTTTCATGGGTTTGGTTTTACATTTCATGGTAATTTTGACTGGGTGAATCATTTCTATTTTTAGCCCACTGAGGTATTATGGCCAGATTATAATGACTTTTAGCTGTATTTTCCAATCAACAAACTACTATTGTATAGTGGAAGTTACTTTTTTGTCTCACTCCTCTTGTCAACTGATCACGTGACAATAATGCAAGTTCAATCCAAAGATTCAGTGTCTGCTCTCATGTCTCAGTGGTTACAGCAGCATGTTAAAATACAAGCAGTCAGGAAACCTTGACAGTTCCTTAATCTTTAGGGTATCAAATATCAGAAGGCATCCTCTTGTATGGAAAATTTCTTGGACCAAAGCCAATACTTTAAACAGTTTGACACAATGAGGAGGATTAGGGGGGGGGGAAAAGTACAATTTCACACTGAAAAGGTAACTATTGATCAGCTCTGGCTTTGCAAGGACCAAATTTATTTAAAAAGAACAGGAGTACTTGTGGCACCTTAGAGACTAACAAATTTATTAGAGCATAAGCTTTTGTGGACTACAGCCCACTTCTTCGGATATGCATCTGAAGTGGGCTGTAGTCCATGAAAGCTTATGCTCTAATAAATTTGTTAGGACTACAGCCCACTTCTTCGGATATGCATCCGAAGTGGGCTGTAGTCCACGAAAGCTTATGCTCTAATAAATTTGTTAGTCTCTAAGGTGCCACAAGTACTCCTGTTCTTCTTTTTGCGGATAGAGACTAACACGGCTGCTACTCTGAAACCAAATTTATTTCGGAGTCCCGTAGATTAACTGATTACAATTTTACTGTGCAGTATTTAGTAAACACAAAACATACTTCTCAAACACACATTCCAAGAAGCTACTTCAGATTTTTATTTTTTGTTGCTGTTACTGTAGTTTGGGGGCGGGAGAGAAACGTTTCAGTGAATGAGCTTAAAAATATCATTTTATATGATCAGAATCAGTGGCCAAAGTGGTATATTCTTAGTGAAGTGCACAAGTGACATTCATAGACACTTTGATACTTGGCACCCAATACTACTAAAAATGCCAATAAATAACATAAAAATCTCCAGAATGCATCAGAAACACAGAGATTTAAATATGATGAATCCTACTGACTGGCACACAAATCATGACAATTAGAGTATTAGAAATAGTTTTTCTGTGCTTTTTCATATACTTTCTACTCAATGTTCTTGAAAGAACTACATTTTTAGACTTGGCAACAAAGCCAAACAGTACTGGTCTAGATGTATTGGTACGGGCAGGTCAGTGTACTGTTTCACATTCAACTTAACACTAATAGGCAAAAACAACAGAGATTGGAATTAATTCGGAACACAAAAGACTGAAAAGACAATAAGGAATAAACCCTTCTCTTCCCCAAGAAGTCTAAAGAACAAAATGGACCACTGCCATGTACCACCCCCCACTAAAATGCCTGCTGGAGAGGCCTGGGGCCATACAAAATTCCATGCACTTGATCTGTTTCCTATAGATCTTCTCAATGTGGAAGGATTAGTAAACTGCAGAGTCAGCTTTGAAGAATACAGTGCTAGAGATCTCTCATTTAGTTCCATGGCAAACCTTTATCTGCATATTCCTGCTCTGGATGCTGCTCCCCATAACACCACACCTTTGCAGAAAAAAAAACTCTATAGCAGTAGCAAGCAAGAAGCTTAAGTTAATGCTGCTTTAAGCAGCATCGCATGGTTTTGCTATTCATGGAGGGGAGGACACCATAGACAACGCCTCCTCTCCCTCACAGATCCTGTTCTCTATACACATAGGGTATGACTATGCAGGAAAGATGTTATTGTAACATCAATAGACTCCGGTCATCAGGGGGCAGGATTGAACCAGGGACCTCAGTGAATGAGCTTCTATTGCATGAGTGGAAAGCCAACTGGCCATTAGCTAAGACTGTAGAGCAGACTCATTTAACTCTCTCTAAGTGGTCTCAGTGCTACTAGATGTGACAGAACACCACACCCAGAAGGTGTGTAGTTTACACTATGGTAGGCACCCCAGTGGTAGCATTAATCTGGCTAAGGCAGAGAACAATACTAGTGAAGATTCGTCAGCATGGGCTTTAGCACAGACTAGCAATCTGAGTACATACCCAAGATGCCCGGCAAGCGCTGAAGCCTGTGCCACCACATCTTCACAACTACTCTTACCCATGCTAGCTAGTTTAAAGCTAGCATAGGTATATCCATGCTACAATTACACCTTCACTTACAGTGTAGATATGTAACATGGAATGTCCACTTTTGAGGAAAATCGTCTTGCCCTGATCGCAGAAAAACGCCAGAAAAGAAAGGAAAGACAACTGTCACATAGCAAGCATGGCCCAACCCTGTCTTCCAATACCACCTGCAACATCTGCCAACAAGCCTGCGGCTCAAGGATCAGACTCCTCAGTCACCAAAGGACCCATGAAAAATAAAACCTGTGAGAGAGATCATCCTCGACCTTGAGGGATCACTGATGAGACATATCGTACAGGACTTTTATGGGCCTGGATGCAGGGAATGATGAAGCACTCCTACCCTACCTCATCTCCCAAAAGACATATGCCCAGTCCAGGCCTTAATCATCTGCTATCTCAACATAATTAACATTAGATTGCAGTTCGTCTGCTCCCACATCTTTGATTCACGTCTTGCATCTAAAGGCTTCTTTAGAACAGGGAATTACTGATGCAATATATCAATGTAGTTAGCTAATGCAAACCCCTAATGTAGACACACTGCACCAGTGCAAAACAGGACTTGCACCACTGTGACTTCTTCTGATGCAACTTTTGTTTCAAGACCAAGCACTTCTCCCAATTACCTCAAACGCTGATACAAAGTAGACAAAATTCTCTACTATATGTACAGAAGGGGAAAAAATTGCCTGAAATGCTGATATTTACCTGAGGTGTTTTGAGAGCAATCTAAGTTAGACAAAGTTTTAAAGGGGGGAAAGGGAATCCCCTCCTTTCTCAATAAGCAAAGTTTCAGAATTCATGATAACTTCCTCACCTTACAAGGTGCTTTGAGAGTTTATTACTGTAGATGTTTGTAAAGCACTTTAAAGATGAAAAAGTGGTACAGAGGAGTGATGTATTATTATTGTATAATAGACACTGATAGCTAGGAGCAAGAGAAAAACTAAAAAAAAGAGATGTTTTTCCCCTCCCTATTTTTTTTTTTTTTACTGTCGCAGAGCCTGCAGAGAAACCTGATTCAAAACCAGCTTCCCAATATACAAGTAAGAGTAAACCAGTCTCCTAAAAGTGTCAAAAGGAAGTTCCTTTATGCATATATGCCATGTCCCCTAGCTAAATATATTTTCTGACAAGAGGAAACTATTGCTAATCCCAGTCAGATGAAGTTTCCGGATACAGCTGAACTCTATACTACTGGCACATCTAGGTCATTACAAAGGTCCTTGCAGTTGGTGATCTAATTGGTTGTGATCCCTGGTGAAATACAGAAGTCAGTACATGGTTTACCTTTTTTTTTTTTTTAGTCAGCCAATATATCATGAGTCACAGCAGGTCAAGCCAAAGAGTAAATCTGTATCATGTAATAGGGTATGTGTTATCAAAGAATATTTGTGAACACAAACAATGTTCTCACCATTATAATAAAAACCAAAGCAGTAGGACACAATAGAAAACAGAGAGCTCCTTAAGGTAACTACAAGACGGAAGGTGTTATTACAAGGCGCAGGTGGTGTTAAATACCTTTAATCTCTCAGGGTTTGATTACTGAAGGAAAATCACACCCACTGAGTTACTATAACACAATTACACTAACACACAAAAAGATCTACTCGCTACTTTAAATAGAAGAAATTGATCATTAAAATGTTAGAATTTTTTAGGTAGGTGGGTATGATGGGAGTTCTTAGGGTCACAGAAGACCACAGGAATTAAAATCTACCTTAACTGGTAGCTGCTAATCTGAATAAATCTCTCCTCTAAGATACTTCAGGGTTTTTAAATTATTGTACCACAGTAATTTAAAGTTTGAAAACAAAAAAAATTCCTGAACACATTTTCAGAAGTTTGTGCCCATGTAGCAACCGTATCAGAAGTCCTGGACATACAAGGAAAAAGCAATTCTAAAAACAGCTATCAAATCTTTGTCCCAAATACTAATATGTTTTTTTGAAAGACCAGAGGGGAATAGGGGACTGCAGAGGCAGGGAGGAAGTAGGTTGACACAGGAAAATGGAGATGAGAAATTTATACACTTGTACTGTAATTCAGACTGTCCCAGCTGCATGATCTTTTCTGCCCAGGAATGAAAATGCATGGGTATTAATTCCAGTGACGCCTATTGCTTGAAAAGCCAAAGTCCACCCTGAGTTGCTTCTAGTTTATCGAGTTAAGGCACGTTGGTTTCCATAACCAACAGTGCAGAAGGGAGTGATGTGGCTAGCACCATGTCCAACTGCCTTTGACGCCTCTAACCCAATGGATAAGATACCTGTTTGAACTGGGTGGACTAGAGGCAGCTTTCTGTGTGAGATCAAGCAAAACTCAAATCCACATTTTCTAGAATAGCAGCCAAGCAACTCAACCACTCAGCCACTGCACCAAGAAGTTCATAGCTTACCTAATTTCTCATGCAAGAAATCACTGAACTCTATAGCATACTTTGTGTAATCCTAGGTTTTATCACTTTAAAGAAATCTAAGAGCTAGTGTTGGTTATCCGAAGGAGAAAAATATGCATAAAACTGTTGATCTTGTTTTTTGCTTATATTTGTCTTCTAAATAATTTTAAAATCTGGCACATCAAATTAGACGTAGGTCAGGGAAGAGGTGACAGTACCTTGAGATTGACCCGGTCTTTCTCTCTTCATTACACCAGCTTTACAAGGTACTTGTTTTGTTGGTCACCTTAAGGTTTGTAGAAGTCTCGGACCCTGAAGCTACTGTTTTGCAAGTTCTTTCCTGTGTGATTCAGCATGTATGAGAATCAGGCCTCCTATCAGTCACAGACAGGAAGCTTTGGCACTAATTGAAGTGCCAATCTACACAGTGGGGAGACATGCAAGGCAGCAGCACTAGGAGAGGAGTCTTTTTAAAATAAATGTGTAACAAAAGAAAATATAAGATTAAAAGAAAGATGGAGACTGAAAGGGAAAGGATTTGAACAAAAGCAACCAGAAGGGGGAAAAGAGATAACATTAGAGAGGAAAAGGTTTCAGCATATAAAATAACTACCAAATGATAGGGCAACAGGTCAGAAGAGAAAGCACTAGCTTCTACAGTAGGCTCACCTCCTGAGGCTTGGAGCAACAGGGGGATGTTCTGGGTGGAACACAGAGGGAAAGCAAGGTTTATGGAGGGGCACTAGGACATGAATTGAATGGGTGTTTTGCAGATGGCATCCATGAGGTTGTCAGGAGCAGACGGATCCAAGTAGGATGCTCAGGGAAAACCACCAGGGTGTTAGAGAAGGCAGGACTGGAATTGCTAGCATGTCTCTGCCTGGCTCCATCCTAGGAACTGCCCATGATTTACCAGACAGGCAATCCCACTGCTGTGAACCCCAGGAGATTCGTCTTTCCACACAGAGCTGCTCCCCTGCGTTCCTTCTTCCAGTATTAGGTCTCTGGTGGATGGGGATTTTGTGGGAATGGGAGGAAAACACTGCTCTCGCATAAGCCTCCTGTGACTTGTCAGAGGACAGTATCACTGATGAAAATCACAGATAATCCCAGAGGGCTTCAGATAGTTCAAAAGGGGGGGGTAATTGGTGAGAATTGGCTTTGGGGAGAAAAATCAGGAGACGAGAACTCCCAATGGCCCTTAATTTCCAGGACCCTAGGGGGGGAAAAACACATTCATATGGAGACTTGCTGAAGAGTCAGCTAGAAACTTAGATGACGTTTTTCATTGAAATTCATAATTGTGACCAAAAAACAGATCTTTTATTTTTTGCAAAAATACATGTAAGTTTTGAGGTTTTTCCACCCTGCTCTAAAAAAAACAGACAAATGAATCTGCATGGTTAAAGATTAGAACGTAGCAGTCCATTCTTGTATTCAGGACCTATGTCCAGGATTCTCAAACTTTTCCATATTGTGGACCACATTTTAATACAGAGATTGTGTCATGGATCCCTGTCTTTCCCATTCATAATCATATCATAATCGTGTAACAACAACAGCAACTGCTTACATGGGAAAGTAATACTACAAAAGTATTCAGCATGTTTTTAGCTGGAAGTAAAGACGACCCAGTATCATGCCAGTTCCCCCAGACCACCAGCAGGTGCTGTTTAGCTACATTTTGGGAACGTGTACAGCTCAAGCGTTCATGTGGGGTATTCAGAAAAATTGGGTGAACATGCAGAATTGTAAAAAAATATTCCAGTAGAATCTCTCGCGTGTGCGCTGTCTTTCTCACACACACACACAAAATGTTAACATTGAGCTTGTCAACATCATTTTTAGACAACTGCAAAAAGTGTTCTTGGGCAAGAAAGTTATGAGTTATAGAATTTTTTATACAAACTAAAAATATGAATCTTATTATAAAACAGAAGCAAAGTCTAATCAGTTATAAATAAAACACTAAGAAATATCAATGATAACTGTACATGCATCTACAGATCTTTACAGAGGAATTACATGTTGAATAATAATTTTAATATTTATGGTAGATTAGACCTTATATAGTTAAAACTAGATTGAGAGGAAGGATGGGTCTGTGGTTAGGGAATTGGGGGTTAGTGCAATTAAGGTTCAGGAAACCAAGTTCAATTCCCTACTCCTCCTGGGTATCTTATTTTATCTATAGTATCTTAAAATATTAGAACTGTGTCCCAGCATTAAAATAAGGTACAGCTTTAATATTTTCTAGGTTAAAGGTTGTTGTTATTCTTCATAAAAGTGTAATTAATTTCTTACATAAAATCCTACCCTAGAAAATCATGACTTCCCTTCTGCCATAAAACATGGAGATCATTTTTGGTTGTATGGCCAATCTGACCCTAGGATATAACTGGGAAAACTCAAGAAGATTTTACCTACACCCAACTCCTGCAATTCACTGCACCTATGCAGAAGCCCTATTGACTTCAGTCAGGCTCCACACAGACAGCCGCCCATGAATTGCAGCATCAGGACCACAGTTTCCTCTATGTCCCGTATAGCACCAAGCACTGTGAGAACCTATACATTCTAAGAAAGAGCCAAGGAAGGGCCCATCAGATCCACAAAGTTATAGGTGGATAATAAGAATGGAATGTGGGTTCCCCTCAAAGACCTCCCCCCTCCTTGCAGTCACTGCGGCTATTTCATTCATTTCAATGCACGGTGGAATCACCGGATTCTCTTTTTCAGTTGTTAACCCATATATTCAGAAAGGAATATGCAAATTCTAGTCTCAAAAAAAACAAAGCAAAACATCTGATCTTTTAGAATGTAACTGTATGTGAGATTTCATTGTTTAAACATTTTATCCATTCTAGAATATTAAAAAATAAACAAAATGGTAATACTTTTAAGAAGGTTAGTAATAAATGATTTGCTATTTAAGCCATTGTTCTTAAAATGAAAAGAACATAACTGTACTGAGTACAAATCAAGTTTCACCTCAGTGGATTTTGAAGTGGCCACCATCAGGGGATTATTACAATAAATTATTATAATGGTAATACATACAAGTATTTCCAAAGATATGGCAGCTATAGTTTTATATATTAGTTTTCTCTGAAAATAATAGCAAAATACAGTTTTGTAGCACATTTAATTAGGATTACATTGTATAAACATGACTGGAGAGAGTAAAATCTCTGCGGTTTTAAATTGAAACCCTCATGTTTTTAGTGCACATTTTAGCTAATCCTTCAAGGTAGAGTATTGCTAATGTTTTCATTTTACTGTACATAAACATCTGCCCTGATTCTGCAAGGTGCCAAGAACCCTGGTCTCATACTGATGTCGGTGGGTGTCTAAGGTGCTTAGAACCTGGCAAGAGGGAACACAGCACCTTGTGAGGTTGGCCCCCATATTATTAAGATCATTACTGCAATACTTTGACCAACAATAGGTTATGATTGTGGCAGTGAATAGTTTTAATCTTTTCTACATGCTCAATCTGGACAGAACATGCAGAAAAATAAGTTTACATAGCATAAAGGATCTATTTTATACCACCCATTCCCTGCATTCAGGGAGTGTGGAAATGGCATCCCTAATTTACCACCTTTTGGCTAGGTAGTTCAAGACATGCTTTATCAACAACTAGGCAGTCACAAACATCATGTCATGGGACCCACCCGCACTCATCATTCAGAACCCTCTGTAAAACTTAACCACAACAAGGGAGTTAGGAAGTTATACCCTTATTTTTGAGGCGTCATCTAGGCCCAAGCCAGGAAGTCCCAAATTGTAATTTTGGTTTTGTCTCTCTCTGTGGGCTGTGGTAAATCTGTCACCCCTCCCTGCCTCAGCTGCCCCATCTCTAATACTTCTACCTCACAGACATATTAAAAGGACTAGTTAATGTATATAAAGCTTTGGGAAGGTGTATTAAGTGCTAAGTATTATGTGGATTGAAGCTCTTTCATAGCGTTGTAAGATATTTTTAAATACTATACAATGCAAGACTTATATTTGTGGTTGGCGTGTGAATACATTGGGTTGTCAGAAACCCAGACTGGAATAAGAGCTCTCTGTAAACTTGAAAACTTGTGTCTCTCACCAACAGAAGTTGGTACATAAAAGATATTACCTCACCCACCCTGTCTCTCTAATATCCTGGGATCAACATGGCTACAGGAACACTACAAACAGAAAATTAGTGAGCAGACATTGCCAAGATGGACTTCTGCACATTAAAGGGACTTTGTTTTTTTCCAGGTCTTTGGGGTCCCCTTAGGGCCTCATCAAGCTATCATTGAAGCCCATGTGAATTTTGTCATTAAACTTCAATTAGAGCAGGATCATGCCTTAATGGTCATTGGACCTCTGCTGAAACAGGACATGATGCACGAGGAGGGCTCTGCTAAGTGAAATGAGAATGGGGAGAGCATGAGGGATTTTTTATTTTTCAACACTTACTCTTTACATTATAGATGTGCACAACCTGGAGGCTCCATTTAATGTTTAGCTACTGTGCCAATGCAGGTTCTGGAAATATCCAAGATACACACTAATTGTTGGATATGCTGTGAACAGATTAATGGTTAAATACAGTCTATATTCTAGCTCCATAACATGAAAGGTGGTTAGCTGCATTGTGTCTCTTTATCTTCATTCTGCTTCACAGCAAGCAACCCAGTGACTATATTAGAAGTAGAACATATTTGCCTATAGAGGTGACCTTGTAGTAAAAAAAACAAAAATAAAACAAAAATTATAGTGAAACTTCCCTTAACTGACCACTGAAGCGACTGAAAGAGAGCTTCTTTTTGGAGGCAGTCAGCTAACAATGGTGTAGCAGACATTCATACATCCATTCAGGAATATTTGGGGGGGCTCTAATGACGGGAAAGTTAATTAAGAAGGTTGGCCTCTTGTGTTGGTTTCAAAGTACACCTCTACCCTGATAGAACGCTGTCCTCGGGAGCCAAAAAATCTTACCGCGTTATAGGTGAAACCGCATTATATTGAACTTGCTTTGCTCTGCCGGAGCGCGTAGCGCCCCCCCCCCCCCCCGAGCGCTGCTTTACCGCATTATATCCGAATTCGTGTTATATTGGGTCGCGTTATATCGGGGTAGAGGTGTAACTGCTGTGCATGGGCAGTAGTTTTAACCCCAATCAAGAGCACAATGTTAGCTTTCTGCAAATAAGTCTTTCCATGATCAACTGATTACTGCGATGTATACCTTTTGCAATCCTGTTAGTTTGGGGGTTTTCAGTACCCTTTAATTGATAGTGCTAATGCCGGCTTTCATTTTAAAAGGTTTCTAGCCTTTGTTATCAAAGTAGCCTCCAAACTATAGGCCAAGTGCTAGGGTTTAAACTTTGTCAGAATGAGTTTTTCTTAGAACCACTGGCTACTCAGTCCCCACTACCTCTGAACATCAGCATTTTGAGCCATGAACCAAAGGATATGGGTCAACTCCAATATTTGGAAGCGATCTCCAATAAATCTGTGGATTTTGAAAATCACCAGTATATAGATTTTTTTTTCCCCTGCTCAAGGAGAGGCAGTTCAATAGGTCAAACAGCTCAGCTGTAGGCTGCAGTACTGGGCTGCACAGGAGGAGAACATGGCCTCTCCCAAGCCTCCTGGGGAGTAGAAAGAAGGACCCAGCCAACCTTGGCATCAACAGTTGCCTTGACAGGACAATGAAGAACAACAAGGGCATATCATCATAATGGGAAAGAGATGGCGACAAAAAGGAAGGAATAGCAGGGAAGGGAGAGATAGCAAGAGGGAAGAGATGAAGATTTGGAGAGTCTATGGAGAGGAAATGTTCAGAGAGAACAAAAAAGGGGAGCAAAAGGAAAGAGAAACATAACATGAGAGAGCTAAGAGAGGTGGAGAGGAGAGAATAATAATGATGCACTTTTCTACAGTACCTTCCAAATGAGTATTTTCAATCATTCTAATTAATGAAAAAACCTTCACAACATCTTTGCGAGATAAGGCAGTAGTGTATCTAGTTTGTAGAAACAGCAGCACACATGACCATACTTCCTCCAGGGCACATAGGAAAGAGACAACAATGGGAGGAAAGAAAAGGAAAGACACAAAAAGTGAAAGAACAACAAGCAGAAGACAGCAGACAAATATGAAAGACATTGGAATGGAGATGGACACAGAATGAGTCAGAGATGGATGGAGAGGAAAAATGTATAAAGAAACAAGAGAATCGGGGGCGAGGGGGAGGGAGGGACATATCCTTTAAGCCAGTCCACGGTATTTCTTGTGGTTTCTTTATTTTAACAATATATTTATCTGGCAGATTTCCTATATCTGTTTGGATGGGGAAAAAGATGACATGACTATTTTGCATGACTACATTATCTTAGGTTTCAGAGTAGCAGCCGTGTTAGTCTGTATCCGCAAAAAGAACAGGAGTACTTGTGGCACCTTAGAGACTAACAAATTTATTAGAGCATAAGCTTTCGTGGACTACAGCCCACTTCTTCGGATGCATTCGAAGAAGTGGGCTGTAGTCCACAAAAGCTTATGCTCTAATAAATTTGTTAGTCTCTAAAGTGCCACAAGTACTCCTGTTCTTTTTACATTATCTTAGTATCACGGGCTAGTCTGAATTCTACAGATAAAACATTGTAGATAAAAATAGACTAAAAAACAAAATCTACAGTTTGCTAGAATGCTCACAAAAGCATCCATCAGATAGGGGCCTAAAAGCACTCACACTTCTGCAGTATTTGAAGAACTATAGCTCAGTGGGTTTGAGCATTGGCCTACTAAACCCAGGGTTGTGTGTTCCCTGAAATGTTTTTTTCAAATGTTGTCAGCTACAGAACACAGAGCCTAAGCAGTCAGGCTCCACTTCACCTACCTCCAGCAAAGGAGGTGTTTATCCTAAGATTATGTCACTTTCCCAATCCCCTACAAGACTATTTTAAATAATCAGTTAAGGGGGGTGGGTGGGACTGGGACAAAGTTTGGCCTTGCTCTGAAAGCCTAAGATCCATATGAATGTCTCTCCACCTCAGTGTACACATTCACCCAGGTATGAGGATATCTGAATTTTCCAGGAAGTTACACAAACCTAATACTACCTCAGTGACAGTAACAGTAGTTAAAAGCAGCTGAGTAGATTATAGGAGCTACCAGCTCCATCTCGCAGTGGAGCCACTGCAATACCCAGGTACTGGGAATTTTTCTGAAATTGTGATGAGAAGAACAGGATACTTTTCTGCTACCCTATAATCTTTCCATACACTTCAATTTCCAAACATCATTTAGATACGTGCTAGAAAAACTGAACAAAGCAGCAAACATCATTTGGTTCATCTACAATATGAGACGCATTCAGCATGAAGATATCTGCCACACTACTCTACCAATTTTCTCCTTATAATCTGCCAGCAGTGAATTTCTCTGATTCTTGCATCAGAGGGGTAGCTGTGTTAGTCTGAATCTGTAAAAAGCAACAGAGGGTCCTGTGGCACCTTTGAGACTAACAGAAGTATTGGGAGCATAAGCTTTCGTGGGTAAGAACCTCACTTCTTGCATCTGAAGAAGTGAGGTTCTTACCCACGAAAGCTTATGCTCCCAATACTTCTGTTAGTCTCAAAGGTGCCACAAGACCCTCTGATTCTTGCAGCACTTTTGGCTATTTTCCCCAAACAGACACATATACGGAATCTTTACCAAGATGCTAGTAGTGATCATAGCCAAACTCAGGTCTCACAGTACTCCTCTATATCAGTTGCTGGACACGGACCGATCCAGCCCTTGACCAAACAAGCGGCTCACAACACATATGTTTGTGATGAACAGGAAAAGGTCCATGATCCTTTCCACAAAGAAAGCTTTTATGGGAGTGGATGTGGATCCATCAGTAGCCAAAGCCTATCCCTCACTGGACACATTTGAGAAATTACAGAAATTGACATCCAGGCTCACAAGGAATCGAAGACTGTCCATATCCCAGTGTCTCCGGCTCACAGGCCTACTGGTTTCATTTATTGGTATTACAACTTGGGCAAAATTCCACATTAGGTGGCTTGCAACTTCTGCTGAGGGCGGGGACCACTCACCATAAGGCATTCAAGATCAGATGCCAGTCCCTTCCCTCAAATGGCGGACAAATCCAGGGAACGTCCAGAGGAGCTTTCCAGTCTGCCCTGCAGAGTTCCCAATACTCACAATAGAGGTCAGCCTACTGGGATAGGAACACAGAACAGCGCAAAGCATATGGAGCTCCTTAGACAGGAACAAGAGCATCAACTTCTTGGAGCTCAGTGCAGTGAAGTTAGCCCTCCAAAAATTCCCAAACCATCTACAGGGTACTCAAATCCTCGTCCAGTCACACAACACCCCAATGGTGGTGGTGTACCTCAGCAGCCAAGAGGGAATTTGAAGCACAGTCCTGTACTTGAAAGTGATGGCAATTAGTGGAATGGGCAGAGGGGAATATGGCTTTTCATAAGAGCAATACAGACAACGGGAGAACTCAGCCGTAAGGCAGATTGCATCAGGAGACACTCAGACAATAACTCAGAATAGTGTCTGAATCAGGAAGTCTTCAACTGGATTACACAGAAATTCAGCCTCCCTGGCAGATGATGCGTTTGCCACTTACATGACCAGAAAGCCGCCACGTTATTTTACCAGGGAAGCAGATTCAAGTTGCTGGCGAAAGATGTATTTCCACTCACGTGGCTGAAGGGCTTGCTTTATGCATTCCCACCACTTCACCTTGTAGGAAGGTGATTCAAAAAATAAGTCGTAAGGAAGCAAAGGTAATAGTTTTTCTGTGGTTTTTATAGTTAGCATAGTTAGTTTAGTTATTCTCTTCCTCCCCCCCGCCCCCCACCCAAGGTTGCAGGGGGAGGGGGTGTGAAGAGTTTTCACTCTGAAGAGAGACTATGCTAAGACTTCGAAGGTTCAAGAACTGTCTTCTGCCCCTGTTGCTTTTCTGACAGTGACAAACACTAGTGCTGCCGTTACTGCCTTGAGGAGGATTATATAGCTACCACTTGCAGTATCTGCTGCTCCTTCCCTCCCTGGCCTTGTGAGGGACGAGAGCTCCATCTGCAGAAGCATTTCATGGAGCAGGCTATGAAATCTCATTTGGATTCAGGCTGGGGAGACCTCCTTGTTAGAACTACCTAAGACAGTGAGCAGTGTCCCTCTGAGCACAAGCTCCAGAGTTGAGGTAAACACTCTTAAGCCTAAGAAACCATCTCATGATAGTAAGGGATGTGAACGTAGGCATGAGAACAGATCTCTGCCCAACTCCCTTTCTAAGAGAAAGGATCTCTCCCTGTCTCGGTCAAAGTTTGGTGAGCCCTCACATGTGGGTTGCAAAGAATTAAGCCTACATATACCTTCTGTCCAAGAAGGAAAGGCAGTGGGGGAGGTTTAGGTTGGATATTAGGAAAAACTTTTTCACTAGGAGAGTGGTGAAGAACTGGAATGGGTTATCTAGGGAGATGGTGGAATCTCCTTCTTTAGAGGTTTTTAAGGTCAGGCATGACAAAGCCCTGGATGGGATGATTTAGTAGGGGATTGGTCCTGCTTTGAGCGGGTGGTTGGACTAGATGACCTCCTGAGGTCCCTTCCAACCCTGTTATTCTATGATTCTATGTATATAATAAAACAATTCCACACAATGCCACACTCCATGGAACCATGAAGAATTTTATTTTTCTATTTGTCTTTTATACTTTCTTGCAATTTCTGCAAAAAAATTCAAACAACTCAGCCTTTCCTGAAACCATATAGAAAGGATACCTTTTGCTAGAAACCTCTCCTCTTATAATGTGTCAATTTAATTTCACAAGCTGAAGTAACAAGGAAGTCACATAGCCTTAGAAACAATACAGAGAAGAATGAAAAGAAGAAACGGAATTACTGTTTTAAAATCGGACTCTTTGTTGTCTAAGCAGTGGCACACTGGGCACAGAATCCATTAAAGTTCTATATAAACTACTAAGTGGGCCAAATTCTGCTCTCCCTTATACCTTCACAGCCCCACTAAGCAGCTGCATGTGTAAGAGCACATAATCCCACTATAACCTCTTTCCCATTTATGCATGTTTATTGATTTAATTTTTACAATCGTATGTTAATTGTTGGTAAATTTTCAGTAGTGTTTAAGTGACAGACACCTACGTCTCAGGGAAAGTCAAAGGGATTTAGGTGCCTCTGTCACTTAAGAATTTTTGAAAATGTTACCTTGTGACTTATTTTTGTTGTCACCCTGTCTTTGTTGTACTACTTGAGGTATAGCCGCCTTGGGATTCCTTAACAGGGCTTCTATTAATGTTTCTGTATTTGTGCAACATGCTACTTTCATCAGGGAATTAAACAGACACAATCGAGGCAAATTTTCATTTACACTAGGGCCTTTTACATCACTAATGACAGTGTAAAGAGGCCTTACAGTGCGTGCAATTGTAACTTACTTCTAGGGCAAGGCCCCTTTACAATACTAAGCAGTGGGGGCTTAGTGTAATAGAGAATACGACACGGCTTATTTAAAATTTACACTCCTGTTAATTTTTGTAACCTATTACTATTATTGTTGGAAGCAACACCCAAGATTATTATAACAGAAAGGACATGGATGATACAGAGTCTCTGGTTTTGCAGTTTGCTTTTGAAAATGATAACAAGTTGCTGCAGGTCAGTTTCCCTGTTTGCCCCCGCAGTCAGCAAGGCCAAGATCCTGCAAGTGCCCATTTGCAGCAGGGCTCCTACACACGTGTGCAGTCCCAAATGAGGCATAGGTGCTTCACATGGACACGTGGTTCTACTTATTACAGGACCAGGCTGAGTCTCCCAATGCATTAGACCAGGGGTGGGCAAACTACAGCCTGCGGGCCACATCTGGCACACCAGCCGATTTAATCTGGACCTTGAGCTCCTGCTGGGGAGCGGGGTCTGGCTCTTGCCCCGCTACCACACCCCAGCCGGGGAGCAGGGTCGGGGGCCACTCGACATGCGCATGCCGCAACTCCACACGGCTCCCGGAAGCTGCGACATGTCTCCCCTCTGGCTCCTACGTTTAGGGTCAGCCAGGGGGCTCCGTGCGCTTCCCCCGCCCCAAGCGCCACCCTCGCAGCTCCCATTGGCCAGAAACTGCGGCCAATGGGAGCTTCAGAGGCAGTGCCTGCGGACGGGGCAGCATGCAGAGCTGCCAGGCCGCAGCTCTGCATAGGAGCCGCAGAGGAGACATGCCACTGCTTCCGGGAGCTGCTTGAGGTAAGCACCACCTGGAGCCTGCACCCCTGAGCCAGTCCCATGCCCCAACCCCCTGCCCCGATCTTCCTCCTGCCCTCCGAACCCCTCAATCCCAGTCCGGAGCACCCTCCTGCACCCCAAACCCCTCATCCCCAGCCCCACCCCAGAGCCTGAACCCCCAGCCAGAGCCCTCACTTCCCTGCCCCGCAACTCAATCCCTGCCCCAGCCTGGAGCCCCCTCCTGCACCCTAAACTCCACATTTCTGGCCCCACCCCAGAGCCCGCACCCCCAGCGAGAGCCCTCACCCCCTTCTGCACCACAACCCCAATTTCGTGAGCATTCATGGGCCGCCATACAATTTCAATACCCAGATGTGGCCCTCAGGCCAAGAAGTTTGCCCACCCCTGCATTAGACAGAAATAGACTAGAAAGGTAGCACAGTGCAACTGGAGTTACCTCCATTACAGGAATGGTATAATAGTTTTGGCAATACTACTACTGTGATCAGATTTGACAAAGTCTGAATTTTGAAGTGAAAATATGGCACTGTGCCCAACAGGTTGGTGTATTCAAGGAAAGAGTGGCTGAATGCCCTGTGATTATATCATCCACTCAGGTACCCTTTAGGGAGCACATACAACATTGCAGAGCAGAGTGCCGTAATTTCATTTTAAACACTGGTAATGCTATAGAAGGGCATTTTTACCATCAGGTGGCCAGATGGAACCACAGTCTGTTGAAAAGCAACAAACACAGATCAATAACTACAGTTTGATTCGTGTGCTTTAAATATTGTCAAAACATGTTCTAGGAGAAGGCTGGTGGACTTCATGGTGAAAGCTTAATAAATACAAATGTTTCTATATGAAGAACTAAACATCAGTTTGATTAAACTGACTTAAATAAGAATGATTAGGCATTCTCTAACAGATAAGAAAAAAAAACGGTGAGAAAAGCCTTTATAGTTAAAGAGCCAATGGAACAGCAAATGTTCTTTGCGGTATGCAGGCTATATTTCTTCAACAGTAAGAACTTGTGAAACACTCAAATGAAAACAGGAAAACATGAATTCATGAGGGTTCCTAATCCAAACTCTTACAGTTTTAAATTGAAAATAACTCTTTCCCTATTGATTTTTTTTTCCTTTTCCATTTGTGAAACACTAATTTTTGCCCTCTCCATTTGTTAATGACGCCCAAGCCCACATCTCTTTGCTTACTTCTTCCATCTTTGTGTCTGTACTGCCATCCTTCCAAATAAGCCATGTAAACAACCATTTCAGAGCCCTCTGTCTTGTGCTGACTTGTCATCGCAAAGGATGGTAAATCTCACTCTTCTCACTCATGACCAAAGACGGAGGAAACTCCCTAGCATTCCCTAAAGAAACTCAGTGCATTGCTTTTGCTTGAGGCCCTCAGAGCATCTAACCAACCCTTTGTACTTATGAATCAGCATCACAAATATCAGATTAGCTCTCAGAAAGACACTTGTTAGTTAACTTAGTTTCCCTCTGATGTATACATGGCTGCCTCTAAAAAAGCAGAGCATAAATTACATCCTTGCCAATCAATACCTGAAAGCCATAAATAATTTTGAATGAAAATAACCCTGAAACACACTGGAATAGGAGACAATTCTGGAAAGGTAAAATGAAAAAGCGGAAAATAATGCACTAAAAAGTGATTGTCCCTAACACTGGCTACTGGTTATTTCTTTACTTCTCAGTATGAGATTGATGGATTTAACAAAAGAAGCTCTACTCACCTTACCTGTGCAGTCTCATTGGCTTTAATAGGAGCACACAAGGTAGTAACAGCAGCACATTTTGTCCCTATATGTTTAGAATCTCGTGGTTTTGGCCAGACCAAATACAAAGGCTGAAAGATGATGTCCAGTAAAACTAAACAGGGAAAACAATCCCTTTGGGAATTAATCTGAATGGAAAAAAAATTGGGGATAAATTTGTGGTTCTTATGAAAGACTAGTATTTTAGCACTGAATCCCTCCTACTAAATAGGAACTGTTAATTCTCAAACTGAGCCAGATTGTGGAAATATTTATGATTCACACACATATCCTCTCTGAACAAGAATGGCTTATTTTATTTCTGATCTGAATTGCAGATGTAAAAGGCACTAGTCCACTTTAGCAGACAGTCTCCTCCCCACAAAATATTCATGGAAAACTAAAAGGCAGACAATGCACTGAATAGAAACGTCTCTCTTATTGCATGTAGCTCTTATAATATACTGGTGAAAATCTCAAAACTGCATGGAGCAATTAGCTCACACAAAGTAAGGAAACAAGTTGTAAACTATAATTAAATAAAGTAATTGAGCATGCTGTAGACTTATATATTTTTGAAATGTAGAGTTTACTAGTGCACGTATACTGAAATATGAGTCAACAGTGCCCATTTGAGGTATTTATTTAAATACAATTATTTTAATTCTTTAGTGATCATGGGCTTCCATCCCTCCCTCTTCCTGTTGTCCAATAAGATAGAATCACAAACCTAAATAACATTGAGATCATGCTATTAAACCTCTATCATTCAAATATCTATGTTTCACTATTAGGAAAATGTAAGAGAAGAGAGACAGATTATGATGTAAACAGCACAATAGGGATAGGGTTGCCAGGTGTCTGGTTTTCGACTGGAATGCGCAGTCGAAAAGGGATCCTGGCGGCTTCGGTCAGCAGAGCCGACCAGGCTGCTAAAAGTCTGATTGGCTGCAGCGGGTGGCTCCGCATGGCTCCCAGAAGCGGCCAATATGTCCCTCCAGCTCCTAGGTGCAGGGGCGGCCAGGAGGGCTCAGTGCATTGGCCTTATCCATGGCTCAGACGCCACCCTGAGCACCAGCTCCGCAGCTCCCGTTGGCCGGGCCTGTGGAGGGAGCAGTGCATGGAGCCCCCTGGCCGCCCTGCACCTAGGAGCCAAAGGGACATGTTGCTGCTTCCCAGGATCCACCAGAGATAAGCACCACCTGGAGCCCGCATCCCAAACCCCCTCCCGGCCCCCAAGTCCCTGTCCCAGCCCTGAGCCCCGGCCCACACACCAAACCCCTCAGTCCCAGCCCGGAGCCCCCTCCTTCACCGCAACCTCCCTCTGCTGCTTGCTCTCCCCCACCCTCGCTCACTCGCAAACCCTCATCCCCGGTCCCACCTCACACCCCACACCCCTAGCCAGAGTCCTTACCCCTTCCGCACCTCAATCCCCTACCCCAGCATGGTGAAAATGAGCGAGTGAGCGAGGGTGGGGGAGAGCGAGCAGCGGAGGGAGGGGGCATGGTGTGAGCGGGAGCAGGGCCTTGGAGAAGGGGCAGGGCAAGAGTGTTCGGTTTTCTGTAATCAGAAAGTTGGCAGCCCTAACCAGAAATGACATTATAAAACTTCACTGGAAGAAGGATGTATACATTTGTTTAATATCCATTAAGACAAAACATTCTATTTCAGCAGTGACTTATTCTGTAGAAAGATCTGGAGTTTCATTTAAATTTCCCACAGCACAGTATTAAAGAGAGCTCCACCCAGAGCAGAGACTGGGTCTCTGAGAAACTGGGGAGTAGATGTAACAGAGAACATTCTAGATGGACTCTTACCTCATGCACCTTCCAGTGGGAATTTTTATGTGTAGAACTACCCTGTAGTGTGTAGGGGAGGCCAATTTGTTAAATTACATTATATTTCTGCAGTTTTTCTGTGTCATATAAATACACAGCCAGCAGAAATAGCCAAGTTATGAGTACATACTGCAATGATATTATTCATGAAAACCTTCTTACCCTGTGCACAGATGGATGACTCATCATTGTGCCCAGAGGGCTGTTCAATCCAAAAGAGGATGCCAGATAAAGGGACAACCACTCAAGCCCACAAACCAAGCGTATTATAAAAAATAAATAGTGAAGCCTTTTGGGTTTTTCTGAGGAGATACAGGAGAGCTCTGACTTGCATTCAGGATAGTTCTGGGAGACCTACAAATTTAAATATGCAGTATGCTACCTTCAGATTCTGTGGCAACTTCAAATACATTTTTAAAAGTAAGTTAAGTTTTGACTGAATTAAATGTAAAAGAGCCTAGTACAATCACTTCCTTGTTATTTATTTGATATTAAATGACTCCATTTCCTCTGCCCTTATATTTTTTTCTATTTTCAATGCACTATTGAACTTTATACTGAAAATGTGTAAGTGCAACAATGAAGTTGATTAAGAAGGAGCTGGTTTTGAAAACAGTTGATGCTCTTTGCACCTGGGAAGAAGAGATGGCTTGGGAGTACAAGGAGGAAATTAGTAGTAAGTTCTGGTCAAACAATCAGCCGCCAAGTTGTTGAACAATTATGAGTTTGTTTTCACAGTTGAAATCCAAATAGCATGACTGGGGGGTAGTGCATACCTCTCCAAGCTAGCTTTCAAATTGTTGACACACACCACTCACATCACTTTGCATTCTTTGTTCAAGTTGGAAGGTTTTCTTTGCAAACATACGGCTACCTTTTTTTAAATGAAAACTCAGATGCTAGAGCACAATTCTGTCACAATTCAGCACAAATCCCCACGGCCACAGATTACAGGAGGCTCTAGATCAGGGGTGGGCAAACTATGGCCCGCAGGCCCGATCCAGCCTGTCAGGGCTTTGGATCCGGCCCGCGGGATTGCCCCCCATGGCGCCGCTCTCCGAAGCGGCCGGCACCAGGTCCCTGCAGTCTCTGGGCGGGGGGGCTCCGTGCATTGCCCTTGCCTTCAGGCCCCGCCCCTTGCAGCTCCCTTTGACTGGGAACAGGGAACTGCAGCCAATGGGAGCTTCGGGGGAGGTACCTGGAGGCGCGGCAAGGGCAGCACATGCGGAGTCCTCCACCCCCTCTCCCCCCGCCCCGCAGGGGACGCAGTGCTTCCTGGAGTGGTGCGGGGCCGGGGACAGGGCAGGCAGCAGGGAGCCTGCCCTGACCCCGGTGTGCGCCGCTGCCACCCCGAGCCGCTTTAGGTAAGCGGTGCCAGGCCGGAGCCTGGACCCCTCCTGCACCCCGCCCCTCAACTCCCTGCCCTAAGCCCCCTGCCTACACCTTGCACCCCTCCTGTACCCCAACCCCCTGCCCTGAGCCCCCACCACACCCCACACTCCTCCTGCACCCCAACCCCCTGCCCTGAGCCCCCACCACACCCCACACTCCTCCTGCACCCCAACCCCCTGCCCTGAATTACCTGCTGCACCCTGCACCCCTGTGCACCCCAACCCCCTGCCCTGAGCCCCCTCCCACAGTCTGCATCCCTGCCCTGCGGCCCCTCCTGCACTCTCCACCCCTCCTGCACCCCAACCTCCTTCCCTGAGCCCCCTCGTACATCCCGCACTCCTCCTCTACCCCAATCCCTTGCCCTGAGCCCCTTCCTGCACACCGCACCCCCTCCCATACCCCGCACTCCCTCCCACACCCCAACCCCCTGCCCTGGCCCTGCATACAATTTCCACACCCAGATGTGGCCCTCGGCCCAAAAAGTTTGCCCACCCCTGCTCTAGATAAAAACATCACCCACATGATAAAAAGCCAGGATAAGGGTGCTGTATGTAAGTGGCTGTCAGAAAATCTGCACCCAACAAGGGTAGAAGTTAGTTGATCCTACAGTATTCTGTTTCCTACAGAAATACTACACCACATGCCCTGTCACCAGGAGCAGAGCAGGGCATTTCCTGGGCATGGTTCACATGACCTCAGCAAAAGCAGTCTACACGCCTACAAGACACTGCAGCCAGAAAGAATATGGGTAAAGATCAACACTGCTTTTGCAGCAAACAGGTGTGTTGATTTGGCAGACGGTTAGGCCATTTTCAAAGCACTGACCAAAATTTGACCTACTGTAGCCTTGCAAAATTATCATGGAAATTTTGCCAGCCCCGACACAAAGTCTCCTCTCTGCTCCTTACCCTGGTGATAATGAAAAGGAAATACCAAAGGACAACCTAAAGAAGGTTGAATTATTGTGCACAAGATTTATACTCTAATAATAATCTTTATTTTATGTCTATTGCACTGATGTATACTGTTTTGCTACAAATTTAACCATCTTATTTAAAAGGACAAAATCTCCATATTTATTTTGTTACACAAAATCTTCTTTTAATATATTTCTCTTTATTTTACACTCATTATGAAGTTTCATCTTCTAGTATATACTGAGTTTATATAGATTGCAGCAAAGTCAATGTATCCCTTTTTCAAATATTTATTCTTCAATTTCAAATATTTATTTATTTATTTTGTAGATTTCACTAGAGAGAATTAAATATTGAAAATGAGTTTGGAGAGGCTGGTTCCTTTAACCCTTTTCATGTGTCCAACAGGCATCCGAGACAGAGCCCACAGCACGTTCTGAGCAAAGCTATTTATGTATTATGACAAGTGTTAAGAACAGACTTCTGATTTGGTACAGTCTCACCAACTCTTATGGAAAAAAAAAAGGTCCATTAATAAAAGCTTAACATGGAAATAGCAGCACCTAGCTTGCCTCAAATTCTGAATCCCAGAACTAGGAAATAAATCAAAAGTCTGATTACTCATGAATAAATAAAAAAAGCTTTTCACTTTTTTACAGCACCTTCCATTCTTGAAGGTGGTGGTAGTTGTTTTAAAGAAGAACAGTGTTTTTATTATCATCATCAACAACAACAAAGGTTTCCTCTATCCAAGGATCTTCAAGCATCTTACAAAGTTTAATTTAGCTCACCCGCTGCCTCTGAAACAAACTTTATCATTCCCAATTACAGATGTGGAAACTGAGGTGCAGAAAAGCTAAGTAACTTTCCCAAGTATAGTATAAGTCAGTTACAGAGATAGGAATAGATCACAACTCTCCCAATTCCTAGCCTGGTGTTACAAACACAAATTCATGCTTCTTCCCCTGTGTTAAAGTTTACCTCAAGTTCAAATCAAAACAAGTCACAGAGTCTGCACGGCATACTGATAGAGAGTAGCAGTGAGCTGAGAACAAAAGATTTCAAGATTAAATTTAGCACTAGAGAGCCCAGATCTTTTTATCTTTTTAGCTAGATATATTATAAGAACACTAACTGGGCCTCAAAAACAGCCTCTCAACATGGTATTTTGGCCCTTCTGTTTGGGCAGAGGTGTGAAATGCTTTTAGATAAACCTATTTACAGCTCAAAAAGCTATGGATCAAGTTCTTACTTGATCCAAATCACATTGCCCATTGCTAGAAAAAGGTCGAAAAAATCAGAAATAATTAAAAAGCAGTCTTGGAGTCTGTCAACCACAGGGTTTATCTCGGTGGAAGCCTGCAAGATCCAGAGAGGATTGGAGATATCTAATCAAGAGGTATTAATTCTATTCTCTGTAGTTTCTTATACAGTCCACATTGCCATAGTATCTGAGTGCCTTCCAGTAGTGCAGTAAATGACATGACTAACATGAGCCACATATGGTTTGTTTTCTCTCTTAACCTCTCCCTAGGAGGAGAATTGCATGCACAATGTAGTGTTTTGGTTTAGTAGGTTTTCAGGATTTTTACATGTGCACTGCTATGTGTTTATATGCCCTTAGTAGTGGGAATATGGGAGATCAAAGGAGGAGTAGGGCCTCAGGGCAGAAGGAATGGCCTCCATGGTAGTGGTGAAATCTGGATAATTTGGAGGATCATTAAACAGGAGGCAGGAGGGATTGTCTATGGCAGCACATCCAGAAGCTCCTAAAGAAGGGAGGAGCAGGATCTATATGGTATATACCACCTCTTTTTCACTTGGAGTACACGGGAAACAGATTTTGTTGCATGAATATTACCAAATGCTGTACAATTATTTATTTAAGTTCACACCCAGATTGTTACTAAAAAAGGCAAGACATCTAGTGAGCTCCAACATATTTCAAAGTTTCTCCCAAAGCTCTAAACATATGGTGTCCTAAACATAATTCCATATTTCTACATCCACCCTCCTACATTCTCTACTTTCAAAGGTAGTTCCATCCACATGTACATTATATTCTAAGGTAACATGAAAATAAGTAACTCAAAATGTAATAAAAAAAATATTCTCCATTATTGCCATTCTAACCCTCTGCTTGCAGCCACTTAACTTTCAGAAACTCTCATCATTTGGTATGAAATTTTCCAGGCTTGGTCTCTGCCTGAAGGGGAGGGTTTGTTTTGGAAAGTTGGAGAATAAAACTTTTCAGCCATTTTGAAGCATGAGGAGAGTGGAAAGATACACTTTGCCAAATATAAACACAGCTGTGGATAGAAAAGGAGCTTTGCCTGCCTCATTCCGTGTGCATCTCGTGAAATGAAAGCAACATAGTTCCTAAGGCTTGGACATGTAGGGATCTCTAATACAGATTTCCTGAAATGTAGTGAAGAGGGTCCTTGTCAGGTTCTTGGGATAGGATGTTCTGATGGCACCAAGACAAATATATCCATATCATGGAATTTATTTTATTTAAACACACACACACACACCAAAAACTATAAAACTCACACCAAAAGAAAAAAAAACCCACATACCTTGGTGATACTGAGGCAATATAATTAACTCTGTAGCTTGCAAGCTTTGTGGTATTACTACCCTCATGCCCCAAATCTTCTTTACTGACATTTCCATTTTTCTACAGTAATAAGGATGAAAACTCCCATCTACTATTTGATATGGCCTGTGGACTGTGCTTTCCTTCCTTTACAGGGTATGCAGGCAGATATGATCTATCAAACTGCCGTATGTTTCAGTTGTCACACTAACACCAAACAGGTAGCCAATGTGCTCTTCCAGGTTCCGTTCATTGGTCACCTCTCCCTAAATTCTGGATTTCTGATCCTAAATAAATAAATGGAGATATCCTATCTCCTAGAACTGGAAGGGACCTTGAAAGGTCATCGAGTCCAGCCCCCTGCCTTCACCAGCAGGACCAAGTACTGATTTTTCCCCAGATCCCTCAGTGGCCCCCTCAAGGATTGAACTCACAACCCTGGGTTTAGCAGGCCAATGCTCAAACCACTGAGCTATCCCTCCCCTAGTATTTAGTATTGCTAAATATTAACAATCCCTGAGGACTTTTTTGAAGACTTATCTACATGACAGTGTGTGGACCTAAATTCCCTCTAAGCTGCCTACAATCAGGTCTGTGGGGAGGGAGGGGAGAGTAGAGATGCCTTTCCCCCAGCCCTGACCCAGCCCAGCCCGGAACCTGCTGCGGCCAGACACCCCAACCCAGCCCAGCCCCGACCCAGCTCTGAACCTGCCACAGCCAGGGAACAAGCGCCCCTCCCCCGGCCCAACCCAGGCACTGCTGTGGGGAGAGAGAGCTGGGGGGAGGGAGTCCTCTCTCCCCACTGCCCCCCAAACCCCTCATTCCCAGCCCCACCCCAGAGTCTGCACCCCCAGCCAGAGCCCTCAAGCCCCTGCACCCCAACCCTCTGCCCAGCACTGAGCCTCTCATCCCCAGCCCCACCCCAGAGCCCGCACCCCCACCCAGAGCCTTCACCCCCCTGCACTCCAACCCTCTACCCCAACCCTGAGCCTCCTCCCACACTCCAAACCCCTCAGTCCCACCCTGCCACATGAATTTTGTTATGTGCACCAATATGAAGGTGATATGTCACACATCACCTCCATATTGGTGCACATAACAAAATTCATTCCGCACGTGGGTGGGAAAAATTAGAGGGAACACTGGTGTGGACAGCTTGTTAAGAGTATCCAGGAAAGCAGACAGCTTTACTTCTTCTCTTTGGTTTCTTAAGTGAAATTTCTCTCTCAATTATGTGGTTTGGGGCACCTTGTACTTTTCAAAGGACTTCATTCATGTCCTTATACTCCATGTCACCTGCTCCTTGAAGAGAACACAAGTGTTGAACAACTTCAGACACCTATATTCCAACCAGAGTTAGGAAAATAAATCTGTTCTTGCAACCATTTCTAATGTCACTGTGAGAAGTACTGCAGCAGTCTTTGTACACACATTTATAAGTCTTCGGTTTTGCATCAGAGTAGACGCTGGCCATTTTCCCATAGAAAACAGCAGGCTGTGAATTTGTTGTGGAAACCATTACTTTTATCGCACACCGCAACTTTTTATAGTTGCCGGAAATTTGAATGACACTGTAACCCCATGTGCAAGGTCACAACATCAGTCAGGGCAGGTCTACACTGGGAACTTACATCAGCACAGCTACATGTCTCAGGGGAGTGAAAAATCCACACCCCTGAGAGACACAACTACCCCAACCTAATCCTTGGTGTGTCCAGCACTAGGTTGACAGAAGAATTCTTCCGTTGACATAGATACTGCTTCTTGAAGAGGTGGATTACCTACACCGACAGGAGCAGCTATGCCGCTGTAGCATTTCAAGTGCAGACAAGCACTCACTGAAATTTGGCCCAACTGCCCCTCCATCATTCGAATTTGGCCCAGCTGCCCCTCCATCATGCTTGCCTTTGAGAGCCAAGCGGGTCATGCGGGATCTCTTCTGTGTCACTGCCCTGCTTTGCCAGGCAGGCTGCATACCTTGGAAAATCACACCAAAACCACGTTTAAAAACTGTGGCTATAACTTTTAAACCAAAAAAATCACAACTTCCTTACAGCCTTATCTATATACAGCCACTTTTATCTTGTTTATTCTTCTTCCTTTCTTTTTAGAGACACTCTGATCCCCTTGATATTTCAGAAGTATCCCATCCTTATGGCCAGTGATTTTCTTATCTCTCCAGATGCAAATAATGCAATCATGCCTTTTTAATCAACTATAATTGCCGTATATACTCAATCATAAGCCGGTTCGTTTATAAGCCGACCCCTCCAAGATGGATAAGTAAAAATGGAAAATTTTTATAACCCGTTCATAAGCCGACCCTATAATTCAGGGGTCAGCAAACTTTGGCTCCTGGGCTATCAGGATAAGCCGCTGGCGGGCCGAGATGGTTTACCTCGAGCGTCCGCAGGCATGGAGGTAAACCTAAGTAAACAAAGTGTCCCGGCGTGCCAGCTGCTTACCCTGATGGGCCGGGACAGCAACTGGTGGGGAAATTTGGCGGGGGGGAGAAGCTGGGACTCAGAAGAGTAACCCCTCTGACCACCCCCACATGACCCCACCCCTAGCCTGGGACCCCCAAACTCTCCCCATCCTATCCCTTCCCACCTTATCTGGGGAGGGCCAGGGGTGGATGTCTCTGACCTGGCTGGAGCTGCTCCAGCAGGCTGGGCAGCATGGTCCCAGTCTGCTCCGGCGGGCCAGACTGGGTGGCGCGGCCGCAGCTTGCTCCGGCTGGCCGGGCGGCACGGCCACAGTCTGCTCTTGGGGGTGGGGCCGAGTGGCACGGCTGCAGCCTGCCAGCCCCAGGGCTGCAGCTGCTTTAGAGGCTGGAGGGAGAGCAGAGTAGCCAGAAGTGTAGAGACTCTGGCCCCGCCTCTTCCCTTTTGTTTCTGCTGGCTGTGCTGAGTCTCCTTGCTCCCTCTGTTGGGGGGAGAGGCTGTGTCCCACCCCTCCCTCTCTATACCCGTTCATAAGCCGACCCGTCCCTGGTGCTTCTCTTTTTTACTGAAAAAATCTGGGTTATGAACGAGTATATACGGTACTTTACTTGGGTGACAAGAAATCCAACCAACAAAGCATTGAAGCCAAATAGTCGTGCTGGGTTCTTAGGAAGATGCTTTCACCTTACTCCCCAGGACCACACAGCAGCTTACAGAGCTACTCCACGAATGATCATGTGTGGCCCTAATCCTCTGGCCCTAGCTCTTACCACTTACCCTTTCACTGGCCCACCCATAGTCTAACTCCTGTTGCCTTGGCTCTGGGACATACATGAGTTTGTGCCTCCCAAATTCAGCTCCTCTGTTCCCTAGCAAAACCACGTGCAGAAGCACCAGAAGTGAGGGTTCCATTCATCCCAAAGCAGACATTAATAGTTACATGGTTTAACAGTCAAAGACTTAAGAAATGTCCCTTCTGACAAATCATGGCCAACAGATGATTTTAGATTACTCAATTTTTCATTGCCCAACTTGAGATACCTTAAAGGGGCCTGAGTTCAAGAAAGTATTCAGCACCCCTTTCAAGGTGCCCAAAATAGGGTACCTAAAAACTGAGAAAGACACTTTAAAGGGGCCTGATTTCCAGGAAGTGCCTACCTCTTTCAATTTTTGGGTGCTCGTCTTCAGACACCTTGAAAGGCAGGCTGAGAACTTTCTTAAAATCTGGCCTCTTTAAGGTCTGATGCTGGGCACCAAAAAATCACTACGCACTTTTGAAACTTTTGGCTGTCAATGTGAAGGCTGCACTCCCAGCCTTAATGCTCCCCCCTCCCCCACAAGAACAGGCTTTACAATAGAGCATTTAATGGCATGATGGCCTACCATTTTTCAATTACTATCTAATATCACTTTTTCCCCCACCATCTTATAAATGCATTTGTATTTACCTAAACCAGGGGTAGGCAACCATGGCACTGATGCCGAAGGCAGGACGCGAGCTGATTTTCAGTGGCACTCACACTGCCCGGGTCCTGGCCACCGGTCCGGGGGGCTTTGCATTTTATTTTAATTTTAAATGAAGTGTCTTAAACATTTTAAAAACCTTATTTACTTTACATACAACAATAGTTTAGTTATATATTATAAACTTATAGAAAGAGACCTTCTAAAAACATTCAAATGTATTTCTGGCACGCGAAACCTTAAATTAGAGTGTATAAATGAAGACTCAGCACACCACTTCTGAAAGGTTGCCTACCCCTGACCTAAACTGTACAGAACAGAGCCCCTTCCCAGAGCTCCAGGCACCTTCATCACAAATTAAAAACAGCAGTACAACAGCATACCCACCAACTTCCCCAAAACCCAAAAAACAACATTTACACCTACAATATAGTGTAAACAACGGGCAGGTCAAAGGTTGGGCCTACAAATGTTTAGTGTCCCTTTTAAACATCTGCTGAAATGCAACTAACAAAGACACTCACCCGCATCTGGAGAGTAACAAGATAAAGAGTGTAAAATCTAAGGAATGAAAAGCCAGCAAAACAGCAGTGAAACAACAGATTTTTCAGAAGTTGGTTAATGCAAGCATTTCCAACAAGAAAAATAGCAAGTCAAACGCCAACTTCATCTTTCTTGCAGCTTCATTGAAACTAACAGATTTGCAGGGGAGGGAGGGGTCAGAATTCTTTGCACACCCTTTGTAACGTAAGTAATTTTCACGTTAAGTAGGCTAAGGATGAGTACCAGTAGTTGATTGACACTTACTATTTCACAGTAGTATGCTAGCCAGAAAGTTTGGCTTGTATGTCTGTCTAATTTGTTGTTATAGACAAAGATTAATAACTGCCTGCATATGGTGTTTTATGCATAAATATAATCTACTTATACAGGAGCAGATGTATCACTTGGGGGCTTATTCTCTCCATGACCCACGTCTGGAACTCCCATGGCTCTCCAGCATATTGAGGGGAGAATGTGCTCCTCATAATTAAACTGTAATCCTGAGAGTTTCTTTACAGGTCAGTAATCTCAATCTGAACACCAAGTCATTTTGTGATTGAAAGAAATGGATTTACTTGGCATTCAAATCATAATAAGAACACAAAGTTTTGACAAAAGTCAGACTAGTAAGGCCTATCTTTTTTGGCATGTATTTTAGTTACTGAAAAAATATTTTAATTTCTGTAATGGAGCAAAGATATTGACTGGATTTGTCTTTTAGCCCAGTCAAGCGAGAAACTCCCAAACAGATTTCACAGGGTTCACACTATATAGTTCTAATCTCAGATTCAAATCGCTCCAGGGAAATGAGAGCTGCCCCTTCCTTTCCCTCCCCACCCTAACAGCAGCATTTTCATATTATGTTTATTTCGGCATATTACAGCAGTTCTGACAGATGTAGCAATACAATCATGTACTTTTTTTATTTGGAGACTTTGTGAGATAATATTTTCATCTTTCCAATGTCTCACCACTGGTATTTAGATTTAAAAACACTAATTCTCAGCACTCTTGCTTGCTATTCATAATGAAAGCCACAGTGGAATCTTTCAGGTTTGTTTGCAATTGTGGTTTCTCTACTTCTTGTAAACAAGGCAACTTCCTGTCTCAGGGTTCCCACTGCTATATCAGGTTGAATCATGGCACTCTTCAGAGTCATGACCCCTGAATACAAGCATGTTACAATGCTGTCTAGTTCTATTAACTATGTGTTACAATGTGAGATAGCATTTCACAAGTACCCATTCAAAGCAGGCTACCCCTCCTCAAAACCAACTAAGAATCTGCCAGCATGTTCATTTAGACTGAAATGGTTAACTTGAATTCTTAGCATTTTAATGCTTGAGAAATAATATTGTTTTGCATTAAGTGATTTGTGATATAAAACCTGTTGTACACCTTTAAATAGTTGCTACTGCAAATGGAGCAGCTTCTCATTTCAGGGTGCCAGAATCAAATTATGAATCATTTTCCATTCTAAACATATGAATATGGACACACAAAATGGGGCTCTTAATCAAGGAAATTAAAAATATCTTTTTTACTAGATGAAGGGAGGATTCTTTTAGGGGTGATGAATTTTTGAAAACAGCATTTTATCACTATTTCCTGATCCTGTAGTGCATACATTTATTGCACAGCATGACGTTAGATGTGTTTTCCTATACGCTGATAAATTATATATGATGTGTGTCCTACTTCTTATAGTAATACTTTTCTCATCATTTCTTGCAGGATTGTGTCAGTTAATGATAGCCTTGGCATTTCTGACCTTTATTTAGTCAAAAATTTTCCATCCTGTTTAAACAAAGCATTCTGTCTGCAGCTTTTGACAGTCACCATTTTGCTTACCCATGGCAACCGATTCTGTTCAATAGCCAGCCTCACAGTAGCTTGACACAGAGCCATGTGCATGTGACGTTGAGACCGTTTCAGACAACAAATAGATAGATACTCCTCAAGCCCTTTTTGCTAAGACCCTTGTGCAAACTTCCTCAAATCTCTCTGATCTATCAGAACCTCAGTAGAGCTGAAATTGTGATGCTGTCAGTTACTACAGAACATTTCTGCTGGAGGAAAAACATCTCTCTCTTGCTTGCTCTTTCTGTGTGCCTGTACCTCCAGCTGCCTCACTGCACTGTGTCAGTGTATTAAAATAGAACTGGCTTGATGACTTCACTAGTTCTCTCAAATAGGCCAGTTGGCAGACCTCTAACAGTCTGCTCCTGTGTAGAAGAGGTTGGGTTTTTTTTCCCCCATATGAAAATTCACTTTCATTCTGACTATGGAAAAAAATATCTTGCTTTGAACACAGACTTGAAAAATTCACTCACCTACCCACACATAGTGAGTAGGAAGCCTGAGTGACTGTCATCTGCTTCTGCAGAATCTAACTTTCCTTAAAAAATTTCTAGCCCTTATGATTGCAAAGATAACCTTCCAAACACAAACTAAGTTAAACTAATGCAATGCTATCTTCTCAAGTCTGCAGACACACCTCCAGTGCTGCACACTGCTGCTCTGAGCTTTGCCAGGCTACAGCAGAGCAAACTCTACTGCTGCCCCACAGCCTTGTGGACAGCAATGAAACTGACAAGAAATCAGATCAAATTTCATTCTGCTACTACTTAGGCTATGAGCAATGGTGGAGGAAGACTCTGGAGATATTCACTAGATTCAAAAAGGGGGAGAGAGTGCCACAGGGATATATAAATGCCCGAAAGAGAGACTGGAGAGCTGATGGAAGGATAGAGAACTGAAGTTTTTCCACTCCCCTTTGATGTGTCTAGGTGAATCGAGTGGCAGCAAAGAAGGGGAAAGGGTGAGACAGTTAAAAAAAAACATAAAATATTGCAGAAGACTAGGTGATTCTATTAAGTACATAATTCTTTTCAAACACATATTGACATTTTTTCATTAAAAATACTGTCACTTCACTTTGGATTAACTATATCATATTTTGAGGATATTTTACTATCAAGGCTGTAAATCTTCATGTACAAAAATCAGCACACATATGTCAGAACCTCACGGAACAACTTCTGGGCACAGCCAGAAGGGAAACAGTGCAAATGCTATACCATGATCCAGATTCCCCCAAATCTGCAGGATTGGCATTTTGTAAAATCTCAATGGGTATTCTATACATCGAGCCAGAGAAGAGAATTCTGGAACTCTGTTTAAGGATCAGGTGGCATGGTCAATACATTTTCTTGCTGACATTTTGATTAACTCAAGGCCACTATATACCTGCTCATGCTCAGATTCCTAAGAGCATGGATGATTTGTGTAGGGGTTCAACAGGGAGCTGAGGATTGGCCATGATGCAGACACAAAATAGTACTGCTCTTACAGCATTCATATGCAGGGCCAGCTTTAGGCCGATTCCCCCGACTCCCCCGAATTGGGCCCCGCGCCTAAGAGGGCCTGTTCATTTGTGCCCATTTTGGATGCCAAAGCAAAGAGATGTAATTTGGCTCTTTTTGATTAACTGCCTCATACCACGTAGACCTAAGGGGTAACATTTTCAAAAGTGTCTAAATAAGTTAGGAGTTTAAGGCCCATTTTTAAAGCCCCTACATCATTTAGGAGGTTAAATCCCATTGGAAGTCAATGTGACATAGATTCTTAAATGATTTTAAAGGCTTTTGAAACTTTTACCTATGATTTATGTTGAGTCAGAAATACAGACATAGAGCTTTTGATCACACTCCATCTGTTTATTTAAAATGACCCCCTCTAAAGCTGATCATATAATTGAACATAATCACTTGGTACACAAGTTCTTACATTAGAGATCATAGGGAATTTCTTATGACCCCCTTAGAAGACCAATCTGTTTTCCCAAAAAATGGACATTCGCTAGCATTTTAGTAAGAATATTATGATCTTAGTCAATTTCCTCTACAGTAGGTACTGAGTGTGTGAACTGCCACAGTGCAGGAGCTTAGTCCTGCTTTTTTACAGATGATGCTTGAAGTTGCAAAGGAGTAGAGAGCAGAAGAGGAAACAGACTGAAAGAAGGAATAAAGATGGTGATGGATAGACACAAAGAGGAAGGAAGAGGAAGAAAGCACAAAGTCAACAGTGCTAGCTCCACAATATTTGATCTCTTATTTTGTTCTTTCTTCATTTTTAAATTAACAATCATTTGGATTACAAATATTTAGAGGGGGCTGACCAAAATCTATCCTGTGACTTCAAATTGTGATTTGGAACCATTTTATTTGGCAAAGAATACTGAATATATGGTCCGGAGACTAGTGCCACCAATTCTCACCTCCTGCACAGTCTTTGGCCTGTTACAGACTGAGGACAATGCAACTCCTGGGGGTAAGATACTTCTGACCATTCCCTTTGACTGAGACAGAGAGGGCAGGGTGCAGGCTCCATAAATTCTTTACCTTTCAGTCCTTATTCTTAGAGAAGAATGCATACGATTTATTAAAAAACAAAAAATATATGGAATTAAAACCTAAACGTAAAACAGTTTGCTTTACATATGCTGATTTATGCTTAGCATCATAGAATCATAGAATATCAGGGTTGGAAGGGACCTCAGGAGGTCATCTAGTCCAACCCCCTGCTCAAAGCAGGACCAACACCAACTAAATCATCCCAGCCAGGGCTTTGTCAAGCCTGACCTTAAAAACCTCTAAGGAAGGAGATTCCACCACCTCCCTAGGTAACCCATTCCAGTGCTTCACCACCCTCCTAGTGAAAAAGTTTCTCCTAATATCCAACCTAAACCTCCCCCACTGCAACTTGAGATCATTACTCCTTGTTCTGTCATCGGGTACCACTGAGAACAATCTAGATCCATCATCTTTGGAACCCCTTTCAGATAGTTGAAAGCAGCTATCAAATCCCCCCTCATTCTTCTCTTCTGCAGACTAAACAATCCCAGTTCCCTCAGCCTCTCCTCATAAGTCATGTGTTCCAGCCCCCTAATCATTTTTGTTGCCTTCCCCTGGACTCTTTCCAATTTTTCCACATCCTTCTTGTAGTGTGGGGCCCAAAACTGGACACAGTACTCCAGATGAGGCTCACCAATGTCAAATAGAGAGGAATGATCACGTCCCTCAATCTGCAGGCAATGCTCCTACTTATACAGCCCAAAATGCCGTTAGCCTTCTTGGCAACAAGGGCACACTGTCAACTCATATCCAGCTTCTCATCCACTGTAACCCCTAGGTCCTTTTCTGCAGAACTGCTGCCTAGCCACTCGGTCCCTAGTCTGTAGCAGTGCATGGGATTCTTCCGTCCTAAATGCAGGACTCTGCACTTGTCCTTGTTGAACCTCACCAGATTTCTTCTGGCCCAATCCTCTAATTTGTCTATGTCCCTCTGTATGCTATCCCTACCCTCCAATATATCTACCACTCCTCCCAGTTTAGTGTCATCTGCAAACTTGCTGAGGGTGCAGTCCACACCATCCTCCAGATCATTAATGAAGATATTGAACAAAACCAGTCCCAGGACCGACCCTTGGGGCACTCCGCTTGATACCGGCTGCCAACGTGGAGCCATTGATCACTACCCGTTGAGCCCAACAATCTAGCAAGCTTTCTATCCACCTTATAATCCATTTATCCAGCCCATACTTCTTTAACTTGTTGGCAAGAATTCTGTGGGAGACCGTATCAAAACCTTTGCTAAAGTCAAGGAATAACACATCCACTGCTTTCCCCTCATCCACAGAGCCAGTTAGCTCGCCATAGAAGGCAATTAGGTTAGTCAGGCATGACTTGCCCTTGATGAATCCATGCTGACTGTTCCTGATCACTGTCCTTCCTCTAAGTGCTTCAGAATTGATTCCTTGAGGACTACATACTAGCATCTGCTACACTAGATAAATACTCTCAGTTTAGTTACTGAGAGGGGAACAGCATTCGTCCTCTCTCTGGATCATTCTTTGGTTAGTCTGTTAACATCACTTGCATTCTAGAGAGAGATTCTTTGCTGTTTCCAGAGCTCTCTCTTATCAATTCCCTTCAGCTAAATCAACATAGTTGTCCAGACAAACCTCACTTGATCTAGGGCAGCCATCCCCTTTTCCAAAACAGTTTCTCCAGTTACTCATACATATCTAATAAGGTTTAGGGGGAATGGGTATACGCTGAGGAGTAGGCCACTGAGTATACAAAAATCCTTTAATGAGGATTAAGAGCCACCTTTCAAAGGCTTAGAGACCAAGCTCAGAGACTATATTTCACAGACCAGTCTGAATATTTCCACTCGAGACAGTTTCTGTGCAGTCCTTTCAAGTAGGCAGGTTGGCATTTTCCTCAATATTAAAACCCTCCCTCCCATAATTTTCTGTTATTTTGAACTATGAACTAGGGACACAGGTCCAGACCTTCTGTCACAGCCCCAACCAGAAACACTGAGGAATTTCTAACTGAGGAAGTTCTGGTATACCCAGGAGTTGCCAGTGCCCAGATTAAAGGTTAGCTGAGTCCAGTACTCTCAAAAGGAAGGTCAGTTTACAGCTTTATCATATGGCCTGTGGGCAATAAGCAGCTGCATTTTCTAACCTGAGTTGTAATGCATAAATTGCCATGGATTTACTGGTGCTCTGCAGAACACTTGTCCAAAACACCGCCACTAGTGCTTTCTCAGAACTGGTATCTTCTTTCTGGTCAGGCCAGTGGCTCCCACTCACTCTCCATATAGTTTTGGTGGCATTTCCCTTTCTGTCCATAGGGAAAAAGAAGCAAAAAGAAGAACAATGCTCCTTGCACTCACTTCCCATTGGTTGTGGGAAGGAAAAAAAATTCTCTCTTCCACAAGTTGCTGTTGGGGGCAGAGGAAGTTCCTGGAAACTCCAGATGAACCCCCAAAGGGAGGTGGGAGATAATATTTGGGTGCCCCTTCCTGTATGAGAGCAAAGGGGAAGAGATGGAATGGGTAAATGTGATTGCAAAAGGAACTGGTGAAATGTTTTATTATTATTTATTATTTGGATTGGAAAGTCAGAGAGATGAACAATGTGCCCTAACTTAGTGATCTGGGCTCTTACGAAAATGTGATTCCTTATTTTGGATCCTAAATAGGAGCAGAAATCCTTTAAAAATCTGATTTTGATTGTAGGCATGGAACTTTTTGAACACATAGCCCATAGTGACCAGTAGACTAACAGTCTCTAATGGACGTGTGTCTTATTTAGCAGTTGCCCCTGTTCCACAGCAGCCCACAACAGAGGTAGCAGCTTTCCAAAGGGCCCATGACTGAGGTATGTTGCTGAAGAGGTGAGTGGAGGATCACACAATGGGCAAATTTAATTTTACTGCCTCTCAAAGCAACTCCATTTTCTTGTGGAGCTTTGCAAGTATCTTTTCCTTTGTGAGGAGAATTTGAGGAGGATGGCTAATAGGCAACCCCCTCAAAGTCCTACCATTTGTCTTCAATACTTTACCAATTTCTTCTTGGCTAATTGCCTCAGGCTCCCCTCCCAGCACGTCTAATCACTTTGTTTAAAGGTGAAGGGAAAAGAGTATAGCTTGAACCCCTGTAAGGGTTCAATAAATCCAGACAAACTCACACTAGCTCACATACTAAAAGAAGCAGAGGGGATATTGCAGCACTGGCAACAGCTTGGGCTAGCCACCCAAGTCCAAGGCATCCCGCTACCCCCAAGTCCAAGCATGGTCAGCTAGCCTGAGGTTCTGCGGATCTGGATATCCACGGACCATGTTTGCAGATTGCAGATGGATACAGATCCAAATTTCATCTCTGGAGCCCTGCAAATCGGCGGATATCCACGTTATATCCACAGATATCCACGGGCCATGTTTGTGGATTGCAGATTGGATGCGGATAAAAATTTTGCATCTCCCCAGGGCTCTAGTGCTGGCAATCACACCTCCCAGCTGCAATGTAGACAGCAGTGGAAACCCATAAAAAGTTTTAGTTGATCTCAAATCCTCCAAGCATGGCTACTATTATGCATAATGTTAACATTTAATTTCTGTGGGGTATTTGGGGGAAGAAGGGGTGCTGACCTACAATTTCAAATCAGATGCTTAAAAAACAAATATGGGTTTCAATTAACATAGGTTGAAATTATCATAGGTGATCCCTGAAAAATATGCTGACCTTTGCACTTCCGTAAATCTTTGGGGCAGGGGGGAGCGGGCAGGGGAAGGGAAGAGATAATGCATCGGAAGTACTGAATCCGGTTCAGTGTTCCTTAAGGAAATTCTTTGTTCAGGATGTTTTTAGAAAAAAACAGTCTACAACTGTATTTGTCCTTTGAATATTTCAGGATTTGATTTCAGTTGCACCAGCGGCTGAGTAAATTACACTGAAAGCAGAAAGCTTTGTTTCAAGTGTAGCCACACAGAAGCTCCCTTGATATACTCCAAGCGTACATAAACATAGAAAATACCAACAAACCACCACAAAGACCAAATTATTACAGCGAATTACAGAAAATGCATTAACCATGGAACAAGTACTAGGCAAGTCAGTGTTGCCTGAAGATATTGTTACACAAGCAGTAAGAATGACAAAAGAAAGCCAAACATTTTAACATCTTTAGTGGTCTTCCAGCCAAAAATGAGACTTCAAAAGTAGCCTACTTTTTACATTACTTATTCAGCAGTATGCAGCATGACATAATTGTTAAGCACCATGTCTCCAGCTAATGTTACTTGATAGCTTACTAAGGCTTTGTTAAACATTCGGATTTGCATGCTATTATCAACAATGCCGTAAACGTAGAGATTTCTGTAATATCCTTCCTGCTGCCATTAAACTGTTAACACTATATTTTTTCTTGTTTGATTTGTCAATTGACAATTAGAAGGCATCACATTTTGTCTTCCCCTGCCTGCCCTGAACACATTGCTGATGCTGCAGTGCAGTGCTGCACTGCTAAGGATGCTGTCCTTCGGATGACATAACAACGCAAAATCTCTTTTGCCCATTGAGGTACAAAGAAAGAGTAGAAACTAATCCCTGTTTCCCGGCCAAAAGACTCTCTCTCAATAAAGCAAGTTATACCAGCTAAGCCTGTGTGTCAACTATTACTGAATACTTAGTAGCTGCCACGTTTACAGCTCACCTGCTCTATCAGTTTCTAACTCATTACTGTAAAGTGCTTCAAGATACCCAGAGTATGAAAACCTTACCTTGATGGCTTTTGCCTCTCCTGCTACCGTCCCATCTTCCTCCTCGCCTTTACATCCAAGCGCTGAGTGTGCTGGCTATGCCTGCTTCCTCAGTGTTCTCTTCTCTAACTTGCTCTCCCCTGGATCCTCTGCAATCTGGCTTCAGCCCACTCCACTCTACTATACTGAGACCACTCTGACTAAAGGTCATTACTGATCTGCTTCCAGCCAAGTCCAAGGGCCTCTTTTCACTCCTCAGACTCCTTACTCCATCTTCTGCCTTTGGCAGAGTCAACCACTCCCTCCTCCTTGCACTTGATTGGTTCTCCTGCCTTTTGAATTGTTCTTTCACCATTTCCCTCAGTGAATCGTCCTCCCTTCGTCTCCCAAATCCCCTCACTTTCTCTTGGAGATCTGTCTTTTTCCTTCAGCACCCAACCCATCCTCTTCTGTTCTTATGGTGTTGTTTTTACTATTTCATAAGCACCCTTATGCAGGGGGTGCTATACAGGACAGTCCCTGCCCAGAGTAGTCTACACTCTACAGGAAGTCACAGAGGTGAGACACACTGAAAAAACAAGAGGAAAAAAATCTCCTCTTGTATAATATAGAGTTTTGGTGAGGGTGACACAGATTAGTGCTTGTGGACCTATGGGGGCCTGATTCATTGGGACTGGGAGATTTTTCTATGCATAAAGAACATGGAGAAAGGTACAAAGACAGGAATAGGAGAAAAGTTGAAGCAAGCAGTGAGCTGATGTTGCTAAAAGAATGAAGAGGTGAGAGGGCAGCAGAAAGAAACCAGATCCAAGAAGGAGACAGGGGTAGGTTTGTGCAGGGCCTTGAAGGCCTGGGTGGGAAATTTTAACTTGATACAGAGGGCAACTTGGAATGACATGGTCTAATCAACATGCAAGGAAGGTAATTTTAGCAGCTGCATTTTGAAAGGAAAAAACAGTTAGAAGAAGGAGAATCAAATGAGAAGGGCAACAAAAGCCAAGGAAGGACAATGTGAAGAAAGAACCATCTCTATTAATTATTAATTTAAATTGCATTCAAAAGCACCATTGGGATTGAGGACCCATTGTAGCAGAGATTGTACAAACTCAAAAGAAAACTCAGTCCCTGCCCTGAAGAGTTTACAATCTCAGAAACAAACCAATAATTGTAAATACAAGTTCTGGGTACCTTAATAAGATCACTAGGAACCCCTGTTCAGTCCTATATTGGCAACTGAATACCCAACATCTCTTCCTTCATGGCCAGCTGCCAACTCATGCATAACATGGTGAAAATTAATTTCTTATCTGTTCACTTCCCCTGAAGTCTTCCTTCTCTATCACTATCAATTATTCCACCACCCTCCAAACCTGGGGACATCTCAGTCTTTTCTATCATCTTTTTCTGCCCCAGCATCTATACTGTTATTAAATCCTGTTGGTTCTTCCTTTATAATACTGTACCTCCAAAAATCTGCCCCTTTCTACTCATCCCCACCATCAAAGCCTCACTCCATGCCTTGATCATATCATCTTGGCTACTGCAACCACTTCCTCTCTGGCCTCTCCTGTTCTCACTTGCATTGCTCATGTCTATCCAACATGTTGCGACTGAAGTCATCTTCCTTTCCTCCAGCCCCAATCGTGTTACCCCCTCCTCTTGCATGGACTTCTAGGCACGTTCCACACCACGTTCCAGCAAGATGCATGCATAATGAGCACATCTCATCTTTCACCATCATACCACTTATTCTGCCATACCATCTCTGGGATCTTTTGTTAACTATCATACTTCACTGTAGTCTGTCTGATTTAAATGGTAAGTTCCTCAGGGCAGGAACCTGTCTTTTTTTTTTTTGGCCTTTAAAAAGGGCCATGAGCTCTTACTGCATAAAAAAATCCCTAAATCAAGTTACATATTTTTCTTTAATATCACACAGATCAGTTTGATAAAATTTAGCACTAAATAACCAACATTTCAATACGGGAGGCATTCAAAACTGTATTATATTTCCTTGTTCAGTTAGTGCAATAGCACATGCAAATCATGCATTTACACATGCAAATAAGTATTTAGGCATCTAAACGTGCACCCTATTCAAAGCAGTTATACACACAAATGAAGCCTCACAACTGTGCTCCTAGAGCGCTAGTCTCCTTTTTTTTCAAAACTTGGCCTATCAATGCACCAATACCAGGTATTTGTTGCAGTATAATCAGAGATGCTTTAGACACAGTGTGACTGCATTATTAACTGTCCAAATTCATTTAGGTTTGTTTTTTTTTAATTCTACATATTTCTTCCTTCAAAATGCTCCATCAGTACCCAAATATAAGAACTATTAATGAAGTGCTCCAGACACGAGTAGAAGATAGAATTCATAGGTTGTGCGCTAGTTTAAGTTGTTTAAATGTACAAAATATTTTAATGCTGAGCCAAGGAGACTATATCCTTGGATCAAGTTTCTACGTGGCAAAGTTCAATGCTTTTGTAGATACCTGGTCTTTTCCTTCTCACCAATTATGGGATGTATATTTGTTGTTCAACTGCAGCTCCTGACCTTGTGTCTCCCTCTACCCAGAGTCCTGCCCAGATCCTCCCAGTGGTGCAGCCCGGCCACTTTCCTCCCCTCTCTGGGACAACCCAATGTGGCTTCCTGACCTGGGGAGCTGCTACAAGCACCAGGGAGCCTTTCCTATCCTGGTGTCTCCACACTTACCTTCACAGCATTTTTCAAATGCGCCCCACCAAATCTTGTCCATCTGCCACTCCCCCATGGCTCTTCCCACACCCTCTGTCTGTATCCTAACACCTGTGCTCTTTCTTCCCCCTCACTGGCTCCATTTCCCCCTCCTTGTCACCTTTTACACTTCTCACCAGCTCTCAACTCCTGTCATCTACCATCCACCCAACTCCTTCCCATCCGGCTTCCTCTCTGATTTTGACTCCTGTCTTTCTCTCTCTCCTCAATCTCCCACAGTCATCCTCCAACCCCTCACTCTCAACTCCTTCTTTAACCTGCAGGCCTGGTTCAACTCTCCCAGTCACCAAAAAGGACCATTCATTTGACTTGAGCTTCACCAAGCACTGCTCTCTGATCCCTTCTTACTGAGTTCCACTCTCGGCCATCATCTGGGCTCTTTCAGCATCGCCCATCAACCCTCCTCCCCACACCCTGTCACTTGGCCTTTCCATAACTTCCAGTTCATCAACACTGATGATGTCCCATCTGATCTCAGTCATCTCACACCTCTCTTTGCATCCCTCCACTGGCTCCTCCTTTTCTGTCTTGTTAAACATAAAAGATACTTGTCTTTACTTTCAAGGCCTTTCCTTCATGGCCTATTCCCACCCTCCCTATCATCTTATTCACTAGTAAGGTGTCAACCTCTGCGTCCCATAGGCCCATGATGAGAGCCTCCATCACCCATTTGTTACATTTTCAAACAATCACCTTTGTGCTTTCTCCCATGCTGCCCTCATGCTTGGGAAGACTGCCCCATAAGCCTCTGCAAAGCTACCTCATTATTCTCTTTCAAAACTCTCATTGGAATTCTGCTGTTCTTTGATTCCTACAAAAAAACTTAACAGCTAGGCAGCTGAGATCACAACCTATCATAATGACTGATATTGTTCCCTTTGTTTCCTGGTACTCCATTTATCTGCATCCATCCATGGTGTCATCTTAGTTTATAAACTCTCTAGGGTAGGAACGGTCTTTTTCTTCTGTGTTTGTACAGGGCCCAGCGCAATGGGGTCTTGGTTCATGACTGAGGCTGCTAGGCAGTATGGTAATACAAATAACAGTAAATATTTGAAGATGAAACATTTCTGATGATGGAAAATGTTATCATACTGAACAAGAAAAGCACAAGCCAGCTCTGTGATGATGCAAAATTGCTCACTAACACCACGGAATCACGTATGTGTCCTTTAGGCAGATTAAACCATTCACAGTCACAGAACTTCTGGTAAGGTGCTGCTCTCCCCACCTGGGACCTCTCAGTGGCTGTCTTATTTTTCTGGGAGGAGGGATAGCTCAGTGGTTTGAGCATTGGCCTACTAAACCCAGGGTTATGAGCTCAATCCTTGAGGGGGCCATTTAGGGATCTGGGGCAAAAATCTATCTGGGGCTTGGTTCCGCTCTGAGCAGGGGGGCTGGAGTAGATGACCTCATGAGGTCCCTTCCAAACCTGATAGTCTATGATTCTATGAACCCTTTAGGATAGGCAGCCCCACATGATTACTGTTTCTGACAAGATCAGCTTTCCTTAGTGGGGACTACCTATGCATGCAGTAATATTGCACTGAGCCTTTTGGCCAGGTACTGTTGTTAATGAAACTGAAGAGGGATTCAGGTTCTGATTTAACACTAACACATTCAGATGAAAGACCTTTGGGGCAAATAGTGTGACCACAGTATTTATTTACTTTCTAGGATGTGTTGTACAGTAAAAATAATCCATTTGGAAGCTTAGCAATATTGATACAATCTCAGAGAAAGAAAAGTAAGTGCAGAACTATTTTTCCACTCTTTTTTCAATCTGACAACTAATGCACTTAAACTTGGCCAAATGTGAAAATTCATGGTATTCACAGATTCTTAAGCAAAGATCAAAATGATTTATTTGGGTTTAATAGTTGGGGGATCACTTGTACAAGTAGCATGTTCTCCTAAGTCAATCTTCTATCACTTTGAAAATCTTATCACTGCTATCATATGATGCTATAACTTGCAAGAGTTAACTTCTTAGTCAACTAAGGACACTAGTATGATAATGGGATCTAACTAGTTTTTCCCTTTTGTTTTATGTCCATTCCAAGTTTGCTCCATGGAATTGGAATGTCATGTGTGCCATAACTGGCTCCATCTTTTGATTACATAAATAGTCACTTACACGGTTTGCAGTCTTTAACAATATCTTTGATGTCTGAATTCATGGGATCTTTGTTTAAGTACTCCTGCTGCTTTCTTTCTGCCTGAAATCATCTTTATCCTATGTCCAGCCTTGCCAATACTCACATATTTCTCATAAGTGATGTGAATTTTGGCATCTTTCATAATGTTTGCAATTGACATAGGCAGTATGAAAAAAAACCCACACTTTTGTCAAAGCTACCTGATGTCTCATGTGGCATTACTCTAAAGCTGATGGCAAAATAGTATTGAGCCAGGCTCCTAACTCCTTTACCTAAAGTAAGGCACAAAAAAGCGAAGTGCTGATCACTGAAGCACCGCTCACTCTGATTGATCATCAAACACTTCTTTGGTTTGTTCTCTGTTCATTCATGGCTCTGGAAGATCACTGGCGAGCAGCATGTTGGACAGAACACACCCAGCATGATGATGGGTTTATTCTACCCATGGATGATGAAAAAAAGATAACCTGAGTTACCATCCATACTATTATTATTATTTGTATTATTGTTTAATTATATCTCACAGTTACGAGAAGCAACCTTATTTTTATTTATAGTGCTCTTCAAAGTCATTACTGAACCTTCCCAAATATTACAAAGAATTAAGTCAATTGTTTCAAAAGTAGCCACACATTTTGGGAGCCCAACTTTTATAATCTTTGGGGATGATTTTCAGATGCTGTGAGTTCTCTCAGTTCCCACTGCCATCAATGGGAGCTGTAAGTACTCAGCATCTCTTGAGATCAGGTCCAAGGTATCTAAGGTTGGGCACCAAAACTGGAGGTCACTTTCGCAAATCTGGTTATAAGCCTCACAGCAGCACTGTTAGACAGATATTATTAATTCCATTTTACAGGTAGGACAACTGAGGTACTTAAGGAACCTAAGGCACTTAAGTTACAGGACTTGTCCAAGGTCCCACAGAAAAGCTGTAGCATTGCTGGAAATAAGACCCAATGGGCATATTCCCCGTCCTTTCCTCAACTATAAGAGAATCCTTCTACATTTTACTATGTATCTAATTTGTACTGGAGCAGTGTAAGAGGCAAGTCATCGATCAACAGGTTTGCAGGAGGCTGTTGTCTACCTTTCAGGTTAATTTCAAAGTGAATTTAAATAGAGAGGTGTCTCTTGGGGTACATCTGTATCTGACTGGGAGGCGTGATTCCCAATTGGCATAGACATATTTGCTTGAGCTAGCATGCTAAAAACAGCAGTATAGCCAGGGTAGCATGAGCAGTGGCTTGGGCTAGCCAACCGAGTACAAAGCCCGCCCCAGCTCTTCTGAGTATGTATTAGGGCAGCTAGCCCAAGCCGTCATCCATGATTCTTTTGCTATACTACTATTTTTCGTGCACTAGCTCGGGCAGATATGACTGTGCCAGCTGGGAATCACACCTCTCAGTTAAATGTAGATGTACCCTTAGATTAACACAGGAAAGTGTAATAGGGCCACAGAAAAGAAAGAGAAATTATACACATAAATAACTAAATGCAAGAAACTAGTAACAAGAGGGAAAGAACTGAAACACATGCTCACTAGAAAAATTTAAGTATAAGATTTTACCAATAGCTTCTATAAAAGACTATACCCTGGCAAACTAATCTATGGTAGAGTTCTATACTCAGCCAAGTTTACTCTGTTTAATTTCTTGTTTAATTAATTTTCTCTACTTTCTTTAAAAAAAAAGCATGATCTTTGTTCTGTTCCTTCTTTTGAATCATCAACAAAATTGTTTCCTCAGGCAATGTATTTGCACAGATATAAATGGGGGCCTAATTTGGCCTGCTGAATCTTTATTACTGGGCAATGCTGAGAGAAAAAGAACGAATTCACATAACTCTGAGTTTATGTTGAGCTTTTAGTGCTGGCAAACCAAAAAAAACACAGAACCCCAACATCTTTTTACTCATAAAATGAGCATATTTGACCTCAAGTCACAGATAGATGATAAACATAGAATCCCGCAATGCCATGTTTACGGTCATCTTCTGGAGTAGGGCTGCACTTCAAAGAATTGGTGTTTAACAAAAAAGATTTCTCTTTTTAGAAAATCTGATAATACGTGGCTTTGATTTCTGAACAAGAAGTCAGGAACATCATTAGTAAATAAAGCATATTCAGCATGTCTACAGCAGAGTCTGCAGTGTTAAGTGGCTAACTAATTTGTCACTATTATAAATCTAAAGATTCAGACAGTACTTTGAACCAACAGCACTTGTACATCACTTACTTTTTCTGCAATGATAACATCTGCCCGAACAATAAATCTAAGAAAGCTGAAATCCTCAAGATACCATTACTTACAGCTGTGAGCTTCAGTGAAACTTAAACACTGAAACCTTACTTCTGCAGAATCCCTGTTGCTCTAAACGTAAAGGGGCTTGTTAAATTTCTCAGACAGACTCATCTTCCTGACTTTGTTTTTTAAAGGGTAACTGTTTCAAATAACTCCTGCTTATGCCACTTGGACTTTGCCACAGTGATATTACTTCCTTTAGTAAATAGTCTTCAGTGAGTTGGGGAGGGTAGAGGTTGGCAAATATGAGAAGACCAATGTGTTTATTGTTTCTATGTAGAAACCTCTCTCTCTACTTACATGGCCCCATCACTGAAGTATCTGAGAGCTTCACACTCATAAGTGCATTTATTCTCCATACCTCTGAGCTATGGAAACATGATCCACATTTTGTAGACAGGGATGTAGAGCCTAGAGAGAACTAAAGGCTAGATTTTGACTTTAGGCAAAGCCCTAAGCAAGGGGCGGTGCCTAGACCAAACCATGCCAGGAATAGCCCCAAAAGGCATTATGAATTTGACTTGCCTCTGAGTCACAATTTTTCATCTGCAAGTTATAAAATCTGTCTACCATGATTCACATTTTCAATATTCTAGATGCAAAGACAGGAAGATGGTACTCTGGCATTTCTACAATAGCAGAGTTACTGTAGTTTGCCTTGCTTGAAAAGTGCAACTTTAACTCTGCATTTCCTGGTTTCTATAATTGGATTTCTTTTTTTAGATAACTTTCCTAAAAGCAATACATACTTCCAACCTTAACTCTGCTCTTTTTTTCTGCTGGAATTTTCTTAAGTTTTAAACACTTAACATGGAAACTTAAAGGGCCTTCCCCAGCCTTCTGTCAGTGACTCCTCTTCATCCCAAGTTCTATGTCCATCAGGAAGACACCCATTTCTTCCCTATGTCCTATACCCCCCTAAGCCTATCCTTTCATCAACTCTAGCCAGAGACCCATTCCCCTTCAAGTCCTCTTGGAACTCATAGCCCTTATCTTCCAGAGACTTGTCCTCTCCTTCACTTCTCCCTCCCCCTTAACCAAATGATTGTCCCAGGTCACAATTACGCTGTGCCTGAGATCGAACGATGGGACAGGATGCAGCTAAATTTAGGCTCTTATTTTACTAAGCTACATAAACTCAGCACTTTGTTGAGTTGCGGACCATTATCAGTTGTCATTGTCAGGAATGCCATAATGACTAAACTACTTCTAGCAACATTACTGAATGGTAGCAGTTGCTGTGTTCATAAGAAAAACGGACTTCTCTAGAATCAGAATCAGCTGTTAGTAACTAGTTTTTACCTTTTGTTTTAAGTCCATTCCGAGTTTTCTCCATGGGATTGGAATTTCATGTGTGCCATAACTAGCTCCTTCTCTTGATTACATAAATATTCACTTACATGGTTTGCAGGCTTTAACAATATCTTTGATGTCTGAATTCATGCGTGGAACAAACATATCTCTAGCTTTGCAATGACAGGCTTCTGCAGTCTGCTAACTAGAGTGGATTCTTGCCAACATCTCAGGTCTTATAACTTAGAGTGTATTAGTTCTGGGTCCTATCCACAGGATTCCTTTTGCCATATTAATTTTCTCCCATTATGCCTAGTATTTGCTAATTCAATCTGTAACTTCATCCTTTATATCTGGCCATCCTGCTACATCACTTGCTTTCAGTTCCTGTAGTATCTCATCTTGCTGGATAGGTCTTTGAATCTGGGCCAAGCACTAATCTGACACACACAGGAGTTTAGCATAATTAGTTTGATTATATTTTTAGGTGCAGATTCTCTTTTTTATAATGGAGATATCCCATCTCCTAGAACTGGAAGGGACCTTGAAAGGTCATCGAGTCCAGCCCCCTGCCTTCACTAGCAGGGCCAAGTACTGATTCTGCCCCAGATCCCCAAGTGGCCCCCTCAAGGATTGAACTCACAACCCTGGGTTTAGCAGGCCAATGCTCAAACCACTGAGCTATCCCTCCCCCCCCACTTTCTGTGTATGGAAAGTCTCATAATCAGGTGTTTTGGCTCTCACCTGTCTCTGAAGTAGTACAGCTCTAGAGGAAGTCTGCCATTTCGATTTTGGATCCCATTTCACTGTGATCTATGCACCATAGACTGTATTTTTGTGAGTAAAACATATACAGGAAGATGTAAAAGATCGATTCTGAATCCATTTAGACTACATCTCAGTTATGCACTGATCTAACGTCTCATAAGCTAATACTATCATGAAACACTACACTTCAATAATCAGTGCATTTTTTTTGCTCAGTAGATGAAGGAGACCTTGATGGAAAAGCTACAGGTCACCCTTCCAGTAGCACAGTTGTACCTAGTCCCTCCTCGCTTGCACCACACCAAGTTGTAAATATTCATTGACATCATAGTGTCTACTGGATGGAAAGTGCTTTTCTCGGTTCGACAGTTTTGTCACATTACAGTTCCTATGCCCAGACAGCATCTTTGTCTTATAGTCATCAGAGAGATTCACACACATCAAACAGGTGAGACAAGTGTTAGAATCATACAATATTAGGATTGGAAGAGACCTCAGGAGGTCATCTAGTCCAATCCCCTGCTCAAAGTTGGATCAACACCAACTAAATCATCTCAGCCAGGGCTTTGTCAAGCTGGGCCTTAAAAACCTCTAAGAATGGAGATTCCACCACCTCCTTAGGTAGCCCATTCCAGTGCTTCACCATCCTTCTAGTGAAATAGTGTTTCCTAATATCCAACCCAGACCTCCCTCCACTGCAACTTGAGACCAATGCTCCTTGTTCTGTCATCTGCCACCACTGAGAACAGCTTAGCTCCATCCTCTTTGGAACCCCCCTTCAGGTAGTTGAAGGCTGCTATCAAATCCCCCCTCACTCTTCTCTTCTGCAGACTAAATAAGCCCAGTTCCCTCAGCCTCTCGTCATAAGTCATGTGTCCCAGCCCCCTAATCATTTTCGTTGCCCTCCACTGAACTCTCTCCAATTTGTCCACATCTTTTCTGTAGTGGAGGGCCCAAAACTGGCCTCCAAATGTGGCCTCAACAGTGCCGAATAGAGGGGAATAATCACTTCCCTCAATCTGCAGGCGGTGCATGGGATTCTTCCTAAGTGCAGGACTCTGCACTTGTCCTTGTTGAACCTCATCAGATTTTTTTTGATCCAATCCTCCAATTTGTCTAGGTCACTCTGGACCTTATCCCTACCCTCCAGCGTATCGACACTAAGTTGGGGTAGAAGTAATCTGCGAACTTGCTGAGGGTGCAGTTCATCCCATCTAGATCATTAATAAAGATGTTGAACAAAACCGGCCCCAGGACCGACCCCTGGGGCATTCCGCTTGATACCAGCTGCCACCTAGACTCAAGACGTTGATCACTACCACTGAGCCCGATAGCCAGTTTGCTATCCACCTTACAGTCCATTCATCCAATCCATACTTCTTTAACCTGCTGGCAAAAATACTGTGGGAGACCATATCAAAAGCTTTGCTAAAGTCAAGATATATCACATCCACCGCTTTCCCTATATCCACAGAGCCAGTTATCTCATCATAGAAGGCAATCAGGTTGGTCAGGCATGACTTGTCCTTGGTGAATCCATGTTGACTGTTCCTGATGACCTTCCTCTCCTCCAAGTGTTGCAAGATAATTCACAAATCCCTGCATTGTTTGCACATCCAGAATTGCTCAGAATAATTGCTAGAACCAAGAAGGCATCTAGAACTGAAAAGATTTTTCTTAGATCTGGCAATGTTCTTCAGTGGCTGGACAGCGGATACTGTGGACTTTGTAGTGATCTGTTGAGGTCTTTAGTACCTGTGTAGATCTGCAGCTTGCCTAGCTTTCTAATTGCCATTATATTGCTGATACCCTTGAGGATCAAGGTATATTGAAAAATGTCATAAAGCCAAAAATATTTTTCAAAGCTCTGTGTTTAAGGGCCTGGTATCTTACATGGCTGTTGTTGTAATGTACTGGTTTAACCCTGAGGTGACCCTCCAAGTGTTACTCTCCAAGCAGACACCCAAATCTATTAAATAAATCTGCATGGGTCAATCTCCCAGGTCTCCCAGGTCTCTTCCTACAACAGTAATATCACATCAGTGGGTATCTTGTGCATTTTCACTTTTTTACTCTGATAATACTTCTTCCATGTGCACAATAATTAGTCCCATTTCCTCATATATCTGGGCTGAGAGTGGCAGCTTCTGTACCCCTTTCACTAGGCAAACTAGCCTTTAATGTACAGTTTAATTTGTATTGGCCTAATGGTTGTATACGTAAAAACCATCACATAACTTTAATGTGATTCTACTATGCTGTAAATCCTAGTTTTCACCTTGTCTTGTTTTACAATAATCCGAGTAGTTAATTAGGTTACATGTGGAACCACAGTCCATTTGACACAATTTCCTTAGGGTTTGTTTATTTTTTTGGTTTGTATTCATTTTTAGCATTATAAGCCACTGTTTTCCAGTGGTTTCAACTGCACCTGCATGATACATAATATGTAGACTCAACAGATCTGCTGTTCTCTGTCTTCAATCATATGAAACTTTACTTTGCTGCTCTGGCTGCATGTGGGCTTTTGCCCCCCTCCCAAAATCCACCACACACACACTTGCCCACCCCCAACATTTCCTACAGATCTCCCCTCATGCTGGACACTTCTGTCTCTTGCATGCTTGCTTGCATGCTGGCTAGTCTTTATGCTGTGCTGCTTCAGTGCTGTCTTCTGCTGTGTTTTTCTGAACATATATTTTCTGCTTTTGTAGGACCAACATTTGAGGCCTGCCCCAATTTCTTTTCTGTCATTTTACTGCCTCATATCAGCTCATCATGCAAAGACTCAATAATGTGGTTCAGAACAGTCTGAGCTTTGTTTCATCCCAAACTATGGTTTCCAGTTGTCCCTGGTCTGTTGCATTACATAAGTAACATTCACATATAACATCTCTGAACGTCTAGAAAAATTTCTAGACTGCTTCAAGAGTCTGGATAACACCCCGCTTCCTCAGAGGGTGCAAAATGCTGGCAAGTACGTAGGTGGTTATGACCCATTAATGAACAAAAGGAAGTACAGTAATTCTCAAGATCTTTCTTTTCCACTTTAGATGCACCTTTGTACTCATACAACAGGTATGTCATCTAGATGAATCCATGACCAAGGCCCTCCCTCCCCCACAAACAAAAAAACCCATGGATCTTATGCTTACTTCAGGATGTTTACACAAGTTCTCTATAGCATAGGCCACTCTGACAGGACAGAGGTTCTTTCATAAGTGTGGAAGATCTCGACAAGCTCTGTAAAACTGAGTTATGACCTGCAACCTTTAAAAAAAAAGGCCTACTTTTTTGGATTAACAGTTTCTTGGTTTATAGGAATCCCATTGATATAAAAGCATTTAGGATTAATTCAGAACCCACTTGAGACAAATCATCTCTTACAGACACGTAATAGAGAGCATACAAGACACTTTCCAGGGAACTTAACACCTTTTCTTGTAAATTAATATGATTTAATGTTGCTCACTCCATTTAGAATAAAGAATACTAGATTATTCTAGTATCAGAGGGGTAGCCGTGTTAGTCTGGATCTGTAAAAAGCAACAGAGAGTCCTGTGGCACCTTTAAGACTAACAGATGTATTGGAGCATAAGCTTTCATGGGTGAATGCCCACTTCATCGGGTGCATGCATGCATCCGACGAAGTGGGCATTCACCCACGAAAGCGTATGCTCCGACGAAGTGGGCATTCACCCACGAAAGCTTATGTTCCAATACATCTGTTAGTCTTAAAGGTGCCACAGGACTCTCTGTAGATTATTCTAGGTCATCACTTGCAGTCTGATTTTTAGTGGTACCAACCCCCACAGACGTTGACATTTGGGGTAGTTGGGTGGCTCAGCACATCTGAAATCAGGGCCCAATGATCCTATTCAACATTTCTTACTCAAGCAAGGTTCCCACTGACTTCATCCAATCCCTCTGCATCCAGAATTAGCCATTACATCAGCCTACACATAAACCTAGCATTATTATAAGTAATGTTTCATGGATATTCAGTATCTTATATGACAAACACTTAGCTATATTAATTTTAAAAGCCTGCACCAATAGCTTAGGATTTCCTTTAAGCTGCAGCTTTCTCAAGGCAATATTTGTAAATTATGTTTCATGTTACCAAGGAAACCAAGCAGGTACTACCTCCTGCAAGCAGCCTCTTCAATATCCTTTTCATTCTACCCATAGTTCACAGAAGTTACCCTTGGTCTGACAAAGAAAAAAGTAACACTTAAGCCACAATGCAAGTGAGACCGAACCAGGACATGTGTCAATTGTTTAACACCACAAGGTCATGTAGAATTGGAGATGTATGATATTGTAAGAATACCTATACCAACAACAACTCTTAGCTCTTTTAGAGTGTTTTTTGTCTGTAGAGCTGAGTGTTTTTACAAAGGTACGTGATTTTCAAAGGCAATAAGGTTGTGTAATTCCAATGAGCTGCCGAAAAGAAATGCTACAGAAGATCCACGAGGGTTATTTAGGCATTGAGAAGTATAAACAACGAGCACGAGAGGTGCTGTGTTGCCACAGATCAATCATGTCATTACTAAAAGTGGTAGGAAACTGCTTTTCATGCTTGAAATACAAACCATGCCAACAAACAGAGCCACTGAGACCTCCTCCACTTCCACAAAGGCCTTATGAGAAGGTAGGCACTGACTTACTTACCTGGCAATCAAAGGATTATTTAATAGTCACAGACTATTATTCTCTGTATCCAGAAATTTGCGCACTGCATGGTACTAATAGTAAGTCAGTGATAGCTGGCATAAAAGGAATCTTCTCCAGACATGGAATTCCAGATGAAGTCTTTGGTGATAATGGGCCACAATTTTCCAGTGCAGATTTTAGGCAATTTGCCACAGGTTGGGATTTCCATCACAAAACATCAAATCCAAATTACCCCAAATCAAATTAACTTGTGGAAAGGTCTACACAGACAGTAAAGAACATTATGAAAAAGACTACTGATTTTTATAAAGCCTTATTGGTTTACTGAAGTGCACCTCTGGAAAAAAATTTCTCCAGCTAAGTTGTTAATGGGAAGAAAGATCAGATCTAATTTACCAATTACTGATAACCTGCTGAAATCTCATAACAGTGCAATCATATGGAAGATGAAAGAAAATCAGAAGTGGGAGCAGAAATATTATTTTGACAAAAGGGCCCATGATCTCCCATCTCTTAACCCAGGTGATAGAGTGTGCCTGAGGAATCACACCTCCAATACTTGGGGCCAAAGAGGTACCATTAAAGAACAGCTGCATCCAAGTTCTTATGTAGTCAAGACAGACCAGGGGGGATACATTTCAACACAATCAAAGGGATCTATGAGTAATCCCGGAAAGTTCCAACACATTGACAGCTGAGATGGACTCTGGTATTTCCCATCTGACTGATCCTTTATCATCAACAGACAAAGGAGAAACTGTCAGGGAACAAGAGAACAACTCAGACTCTAATGAAAGGCTGACACAGAGAAGATCAGAGCGGGAGATTAAACATCCTGAAAGACTCACAGAGACTTGCTAACCTGCCTGGAGAAGGGGTATTTGAGAAAAGTGAGTGATGAAGATTTACTCAAGAGTGATGTGCTTGCTGGTCACCTCTCCTCTCTAGGTAGTTGACACATTGGATTTATGGAAATGTACTAGATGGTTTGAGGATTTAATATATGTGTTATTAGATAGTTAACTTTATATACAAGAGTTAATTTATTTTTCTTTAAGAGGGAAGATGTAGAGATATGTTTATGAAAGATTGTGATTTGTAGACACTCCCTCATAAGGGACAGTGTTGTGAGTAAGGGAATTTGGAGATATGCACTGGAGGCAGAGGTTGGGAACATCACATGGCTCTGTGCAGCAGCTCACTACAGAAGCTCTCCAGTTTGTTTTATTAAAGTTTTATTCCTTTCTCATTCACTGGTTTATGATTTAATGAAACCCAGATCACTACAGGTATTACTTAAACCTGGTGAGATGATTCACATGATTAGAATGTTAAAATCAATTATTATAACCTATTTAGGAAGGATTAAGCAGGCAAAAGGGGAAGGGGATTGGCACTCTGTCAGAAATGGCATTACCCATTTCCTAGTCACTCACAACTCGGAAGAAAATGATCTTGAATGTTTATGGATCAATGTCCTAACACAACGGGGTTCTCAAACTTTAGCAACCCGAGCACCCCCATTTTGATTTTAAAAATTTTCACAGACCCCAAATCCCCCGCTCATCCCCAGGCCCCGCCCGCACTTTACGTCTTCCCGCCCCACTCCACCCCGCCCCTCCTCTTCCCCGCCTCTTTCTGCCCCCTCCCCCAAGTGTTCCCCATCCCCGCTCCTCCCCCTCTCTCCCAGCGCCTCCTGCACACCAGGGAACAGCTGTTCCACAGCATGCAGGAGGCGCTGGGAGGAAGGGAAAATAGTTGAGGGAGGGAGGGGGAGTAGGAGTTGATCAGCATGGCCCGTGGAGACCCCCGCTGTCCTAACATATAAAGCACAAGATGGGCATGGGCGGTGGGTACCATAGGCTGGGGGGGCTGTGCCTCCCCAAACAGCCAGGGGTGGCCCCGCCCAAGATCTACCCCACAGACACTCCTCTCCTGCTTGAACTCCCCGCTCTGCCATGGCTCCAGTCTCCCTGTGCAGTGGCCCCAATTCAGGCTGGGGCTGCGCCACCCGCCCTCATGGTGCTTCGGGGCTGGGGCCACATCGCCTGCCCTCCCAGCACTGGGGGGGGATTGGAGCCACATGCCGCCCGCCCTCCCAGCGCTCTGGGGCTGGAGGGGACTGCAGCTGCCCGCCCTCCCGGTGCTCCAGGGTTAGGGATGGGGCTGCAGCCGCGTGCACTCCGGGGCTGGGGGAGGGCGGCACTCTGGGTCTGGAGGTTTGGGTGGACTACGGCTGCTCCAGGGCTGAGGGAAGCTAGTCTGGGGCGGGGCCAGTGGCCGCAGTTGGGGGGGCATGGAAAGGCGGGACTGGGGTCTAGCCTCCCGCAGCCTGCGGTTCATGCACCACCAATATTAAAACATCCTTGGAATGTCAAATATTATAAATGAAAGTGTCCTAACTCTAAAAGCTTTGCCCTCAAAACTCAGGGGAATCCTATATTATGCCTTGTTTTGATAAAGATAGCTAGATCACAGAAATATAAATTAATGATAGCTTAGGTACAAGTGATAACTTGAACATATTTATAGTATGCAAATATAATAATGTCCAAATGAGTAATACAGATATTTGATGCTTTAAAAGGGTGAATTTCACAAAACTGAAAACAATTATGAGCCAAGTCAGCAGAAAGGGCAATGTAATCAGAAAAATATAAATGATAATTGGGAATTATTTAAGAACACTTTATTAGATGTTCAAAAAACCACAATCAAGGAAGGAGCCCATATTGGGTAAAAAAAAAACAAGCTGATGTAGAGGGAAGTGAAGGAAGCTATTAACATATACATGGCGATCGGGGGAGGTCCCCGATGACTGGAAAAAGGCTAATGTAGTGCCCATCTTTAAAAAAGGGAAGAAGGAGGATCCGGGGAACTACAGGCCAGTCAGCTTCACCTCAGTCCTTGGAAAAATCATGGAGCAGGTCCTCAAGGAATCAATTATGAAACATTTAGAGGAGAGGAAAGTGATCAGGAACAGTCAGCATGAATTCACGAAGGGGAAGTCGTGACTGACTAACCTAATTGCCTTCTATGGTGAGATAACTGGCTCTGTGGATGAGGGAAAAGCAGTGGATGTGTTATTCCTTGACTTTAGCAAAGCTTTTGATACGGTCTCCCACAGTATTCTTGCCGCCAAGTTAAAGAAGTATGGGCTGGATGAATGGACTGTAAGGTGGATAGAAAGCTGGCTAGATCGTCGGGCTCAACGGGTAGTGATCAATAGCTCCATGTCTAGTTGGCAGCCGGTTTCAAGCAGAGTGCCCCAAGGGTCGGTCCTGGGGCCGGTTTTGTTTAATATCTTTATTAATGATCTGGAGGATGGTGTGGACTGCACTCTCAGCAAGTTTGCAGATGACACTAAACTAGGGGGTGTGGTAGATACACTAGAGGGTAGGGATAGGATACAGAGGGACCTAGACAAATTAGAGGATTGGGCCAAAAAAAACCTGATGAGGTTCAACAAGGACAAGTGCAGAGTCCTGCACTTAGGACGGAAGAATCCCATGCACTACTACAGACTAGGGACCGAATGGCTAGGTAGCAGTTCTGCAGAAAAGGACCTAGGGGTCACAGTGGACGAGAAGCTGGATATGAGTCAACAGTGTGCTCTTGTTGCCAAGAAGGCTAATGGCATTTTGGGCTGTATAAGTAGGGGCATTGCCAGCAGATCGAGGAACATGATCGTTCCCCTTTATTCGACATTGGTGAGGCCTCATCTGGAATACTGTGTCCAGTTTTGGGCCCCACACTACAAGAAGGATGTGGAAAAATTGGAAAGAGTCCAACGGAGGGCAACAAAAATGATTAGGGGTCTGGAGCACATGACTTATGAGGAGAGGCTGCGGGAACTGGGATTGTTTAGTCTCCAGAAGAGAAGAATGAGGGGGGATTTGATAGCTGCCTTCAACTACCTGAAGGGGGGTTCCAAAGAGGATGGAGCTCGGCTGTTCTCAATGGTGGCAGATGACAGAACAAGGAGCAATGGTCTCAAGTTGCAGTGGGGGAGGTCCAGGTTGGATATTAGGAAACACTATTTCACTAGGAGGGTGGTGAAGCACTGGAATGCGTTGCCTAGGGAGGTGGTGGAGTCTCCTTCCTTCGAGGTTTTTAAGGCCCGGCTTGACAAAGCCCTGGCTGGGATGATTTAGTTGGGAATTGGTCCTGCTTTGAGCAGGGGGTTGGACTAGATGACCTCTTGAGGTCCCTTCCAACCCTGATATTCTATGATTCTATGATCCAATGTAACAATTGGAAGAAAGGGGAAGTTGACTGTAATGAATATGAAACCAGAAGTTAGAAATTGTAGAAAATTGATAGGGGAAGCAAAGAGACAAGGAGAAATCTGTGGCAACAGAGTTAAGGACAGTTAAGAATGAGCTTAAGTATGTCTGGAACAAAAATAATCTTAACAATGGTATTGGTCCATTACTAGATGGAAATGGTAAAATAATCAATAATAATGCAGAAAAGACAGACGTGTCCAATAGATATTTCTGTTCTATAATTGGGAAAAAAACAGATGATGTAGTCCTATCATATGATGATGACACTCTTGCCATTTAACTAGTATTTCAGGGGAATATTCAACAGTAGCTACTAAAGTTGGAGATTTTTAAATAATCAGATTTAGATAACTTGCATCCAAGAGTTGTAAAAGAGCTGGTTGAGGAGTTTGCAGCACTACTAATGTGGATTTTCAATAAGTCTTGGAGCAGAGGGGAAATTCCAGAACACTAGAAGAAAGATAATGTTGGACCAATATTTAAAAAGGGTAAACAGGATGACCTGGATAATTATAAGCTTGCCAGTATGATATCAAATCCAGGCAAGATAATAGAGCAATTAACATGGGACTCGATCAATAAAGAATTAAAGGAAAGTAATATAATTAATGCCAAGCAACATGGATTTATGGAAATCAGATCTTCTCAAACTAAACATGATTTTTTTTTACAAAGATTATAAATTTGTTTGATAAAGGTAATACTTTTGGCGTACTTAAAGGAATCTGGGTTGGTACCACACAAAATTTTGATTAAAAACCTACAATAATAAAAAAAATAACATGGCACATGTTAAATAGTTTAAAAACTAACTAACCGATAGATCTCAAAATGAAAATTGTAAATGGGGAATCATCTCTGTATGAGTAGTTTCTAGTGGGATCCTGCAAGGACTGGTTCTTGGTCCTATACTATAACATTTTTATCAATGTCCTGGAAGAAAACATAAAATCATCACTGATAATCACTGCAGATGAGACAAAAACTGGGGGCATGGTAAATAATGAAGAGGACAGACCTTTGATCGAAAGATCTGGATATCTTGGTAAGCTGGGTGCAAGCAAACTCTATGCATTTTAAATATGTCTGAATGTAAATGTATACATACAGGAACAAAGTCTGTAAGCCATACTTACAGAATGGGGGGACGATATCCAGAGAAGCAGTGACTCTGAAAAATATTTTGGAGACATGGTGGATAAGCAGCTGAATATGAGCTCCCAGTGCGACACTGTGGCCAAAAGAGCTAATGTGATCTTGGAATATATAAAAAGGGGAATCTCAAGTTGGATTAGAGAAGTTATTTTACCTCTGTATTTGGCACTGGTGTGACCACTGCTGGAATACTGTGTCCAGTTCTGGTGTCCATAATTCAAGAAGGATGTTGACAAACTGGAGCAGATTCAAAGAAGAGCCACGAGAATGATTAAAGGATTACAAAACTTTACTTATACCGGAGTCGGCAACCTTTGGCATGCGGCTCGCCAGGGTAAGCCCCCTGGCAAGCTGGGCCAGTTTGTTTACCTGCCGCATCCGCAGGTTCGGCCGGTCGCGGCTCCTGCTGGCCGTGGTTTGCCGTCCCAGGCCAATGGAGGCGGCAGGAAGCAGCGCGGGCCAAGGGATGTGCTGGCCACCGCTTCCCGCCGCCCCCATTGGCCTGGGACGGCGAATCGCGGCCAGTGGAGCCGCGATCGGCCGAACCTGCAGACACGGCCGGTAAACAAACCGGCCTGGCCCGCCAGGGTGCTTACCCTGGCGAGCCGCGTGCCAAAAGTTGCCGACCCCTGACTTATACTGACATAGTTCAACCTATTTAGCTTAACAAAAAGATTTATGGGATGACTGGATCACAGCTTATCAGTATTTGGATAGAAAATAAACAGTTGATAATGGGCTCTTCAATCTAGCAGACAAATGTATAACACAGTCCATTGGCTGGAAGTAGAAGCTAGACAAATTCAGACTGAAAATAAGGAGTTTGGGGTTTTTTTTGACAGTGAAGATATTTAACCATTGAAACAATTTAACAGGGCCATGGTGGATTCTCCACTACTGGCAATTTTTAAATCAAGACTGGATGTTTTTCAAAGTATACTCTAGGCCCATGTTATACATGAGGTCAGATTAGATGATGACAATAGTCCCTTCTGAGTTTGGAAGAATTTTTCAGAGGCTGCTGAGTACTGTTCACACAAAAAGAACTCATCCCAGGTGGAAAAGTGGATATTGCACTGATGTGGGTCTCCCTTGTGGCACATGCCCATGGACTGGAATTTTCTTCCTTCATGTGACAAGGAAGATGATAGGAGTTACTCCACCTACAAGGATATCTGCAGGCTAGAGGGGATCCATGTTTCTGTTTGTGAACACTATCAAATTATGTATTTTCAATAAGCAGGCTAAGGCCAGGGAAATCCACTTAGCATGGTGTTAAAGGCGCATGCACCCTACAGCAGAGAAGGAAATCATCAAAATATAGTCATTTTCACATGAAAGCTTTAAGTGCCACACCAGCTATGCAGACTTGGAGGAGCCAGCAACAAAAACTAGCTTGTGATTTATACCACTTCTCAGAACTGTGTGTAATGTAGGAAAACCCACTCCAACGCTCCATGTTGGGCTAATATAAATGATGAACCAGAACATCCATTGGTGTATATCAGTATAGCTCCATTTAAGTCAGTGGACCAATTTACACCAGCTGAGGGTCTGGCCCAATGTAAATATGAGAATAGAAGTTGATACAGATTTGCAGTATCTAGAATTTCTGAAGAAATGTATAAGCAAACATTTGTTAGTGTTACAATAAAAGAAACCAATGTGTTAAAAATCTATTCAACAGGGAAAAAAAGTTTTGAGGAAGCCTTCAGGTCACTGCTTAGTACAAATGTGCTCATTTGCTGTTACCATTATTAGTACAGGCCCAGGTTGTAGTACATTTCCTAGGCAGTGAGGGACCATTTGCATTTTCTTGAGCTCCAACTCTAGTTTGGCCAGTCCCTCTCAACTTCCCCATCCCCTTAGAGAGACCCAGACCTGCAGAAAGTCCTTGTGATGCCCCAGGTCTTGAAACCAGGCCTGAGTTCCCAGACAGCTGCTGCATCCTGGCTTCCACCCAATGTTTGTGAAACCTGATAGGTCGGGCAGCTTGTAAGGCTACAGCCTCAGCCAAGGCACCACCCATGGGAGTCTTGTTTGGAGGGCCACCCGGCTGCTCCTTTGATTGGTCCAACCACACTGTTTAAGCCAAATGGAGGCACAGGAAGTTGTCTGTGCAACAAGATGATTTCCTGTTGTGGCTGCTTTGGACCCTGCTTGTGTCTGCTTCCTGCACCCAACTATGTTCCTGATTCCTGCTCTGCTCCTTGCGCACCCCTGCCTTTGCTCCTGTTCCCACCATCCTCCTGCTCTGTGCTTGATCCTTGCCTCTTCTCCAGTTCCTGCCCTTACTTTACTTCCACCATCAGTTACCAGTCCTGTCTCCAATCCCAGCCTCCGACTTCTGTCTCAGATTCTGGTTTGACCCTTGGTTCTAGCATTTGGTATCTGACCTCAGCTCCAACCCTCAGCTTCAATTCCTGACTCTGACTCGACGCCTGGCTCTGATAATTAGCAGTTGCTAATGGTGCTAAAGGTCTGTTGCTGACCCTCAGCTTTGTTCCCCAATGTGGATACCTGCTCTGCCCACTAGACCTGAGTCCTGCTCTGACTAGCAGGCCAGACCACCTACATCCCAGTCCACAACAGTCCTCTGCGGGGAGTAGGAAAGATGTGGGGAGAAGTGGAGCGCTGCTGGGAAATAGATGAGCCACTTTTTCATGCATCAAAAGAAGCATGGGCAATGCACAAAGGGTAGCCTTTACCTGAAGATCAAGGTGGCAAGAAAGGGACCAAGGAAAATCATTCTGGAAAGGAAATTGTTTGTCAGGGTTAGCCCCATGAACTTTTAGAAGCCCTACTTATAAACAGCAGGGTGTGTAATGAAAATGACAGCCTGACCTTAAACCGCAGAAGTAAGTGGAATTTCTTTTCATGCAGCATTTTGTGAGATATCACAAGTTTTCTCAAAGGTAGCTGCATATAGTCACATAGAGATGCCACATGAAATCTAGATCATGCAGTAACTCAGACTAACTCTGGTTACTACTTTACAGCAGTGCTTCCGGGAGCTGCAGTAATCCATTTTCACTAGAGTTTTCCATTCTAGGACTCTGTGGACCTTTATATTGACACTTCCATAACATGCAAACCTATATAAAAAATAACTACTTTCCACACATGGAAATGTGTGCTATGAAAATTAGTTTTGTTACAGACATCAGTACTCAAATAGACATGAACACTGAAGGAGACGTCAAGAGGGGTGTAAACCACAAAACCCTAGTATAAAACTCATCCATGATAGATAAGTGATTCTTAAGTTAATGATTGAAACTGTTTTTTTTTTTTTGTCCTCATTTTTTTTTCATGTAAAGACCTACACCCAGAGGACAAAGTTCAAAAGCTCCACTGGGTGTTTTTTACAAACCTCAAACACCATTGCTTGACTGTAAAAGGCTCCTTTTTATTGCTAGTCTGTAAAGAGTACAAGCATCACAAATAGTAGCAAGTCACCAGTACAGTATAGACCCTTTTCAAGTACCCCAGTGGAAGCCTAAATCAAGATGCTGCACAGTGAAATGAAAGAGGGTTTGTTAGAAGGAGGAATTGGAGCAAAAGCTGGGATTGTAATATATCAGAGAAGTGATAAGCAGTTTCCCAATGGACTAATTAGCTTTGTAGTAGTGATGTATAAAATTTGTATTATGCTGTATTTCTTTTTTTTAAATAGATAAATATACACTGATTTAAACCTCCCTCAAGGGCATGGTGAGAATTATTTTTGGCGGAGTCTACATTATGCCTGAATGCCTTTCTAGTGCTGTTTACTGGGTGACTTGTGCATGTTCTTCCAGGACAGTTTGGAGTATCATTACAGTCCTTCTTCCAAATGAGATTTCAGATTGCTACATTCAAAGGAGTTTATTGCACTAATTCTCCTTGCTCCTTTTCTTAATCCTGACCTAGATTCAGAGCCTACCCTAATACAGTTTATAGTGAGTACACTCACTTGTTTAAAAAAGAGGAAGAGAAACAGAGTCAACAAAATGGAATTTTATCCACGAATAGGGGAATTACATTTCCAGTTCAGAAAGTTAGTCTGCAAAGGACACTTTTGGAGACTTCATAACATACTTTTTGTTTACTTCCAAAGAGATTCAAAGAGGAATGGGTGCAGGACATTGTTGAATGGTAGAAAAAGTCGACGCGAATCATGTTTCAGTCTTCAGTTGCCACTTGAACACGTCAGGGAGGGAAGGGAAGGGGTTGGTTTTGTTTTTTTGTTTTACAAGACAAGCTTATCTTTTCAGCAACCATCATTTGAAAAGATGCAAAAACACAGAAAATGTAGAAATGAAGGGATCATTGAAATAAGTTATAATGTCCTGGGCAGATGGAGAAAACACATTAGGAAATACATATGGACTTTAGCATGGTCTATAAGAGGGCTAGAACAATTATTAGGAGGGGATTTCAATTATCCTAGTATTGACTAGAATCACAATTGTAGAATTACTGAGAAAGGACATAGGTTCCTGGAAGGGGTATAGAGATTCCTCAAACAGATTTTTGAGTAACTACCAAGGTCACAGGCTAGTCTAATTTACTTCTAAAATAGGTATGATTAATCATCTAGAAGTTGCTGGAAAATCTAGTCTCTGAATAATCACAGCATTATCACATCTAAAGTAATCCTGAGTGCATAAAAGAAAGAAGAGATCTAAAATGTACTCCACATTAAAACAAATATGAATGTACAGAAAAATGAAGATGGGCTTAAAAATGATTATTTAGGGCTTGATCCAAAGCCCATTCAAGTCAAGGTGAGTTTTTCTATTGGCTCCAATAGCTATTGGTTAATTCCTGTAGTTATATGGCTCACTGTGGGCACCATAGGTAAGTGTACCTCTTCTTCAGGCCAATACCACCTCCTTAGGACCCACAGCAATGGCATGAGCAGAGGGCACAATGCTGTGTGCATATTCAAAGCACAAGTAAGAAAGCAGCAACTAAGGCACGGCAAGGGAGGTAGGAGGGCAGCAGAGGGAAAGGAGAACTGTTTACATTTTTGTCAAGAGAAGCATCATTCTCAGTTTAAAAATAAGAGGAGAGGACAGTTCTTTTCAACCACACAACTTAACAATTGTTTACCTGTTGTCTCTCAATTTATGTAATTCAATTTGCATTTACTATAATAACAAATGTCTGATGTTTGCTTAAATGTTGATATCACCATCGCCAAAGGAGATTTTAGATACAGCTAGGTATAATCTGAACAACAAGCCAAAGAAGCATCTATCCTTTAAAATAGCTCCAAGCTTACCTTGCACTTCAAGTCACTGCAGAACTACTAGCTTGTAAATGTCTGTGTTTTTTCTGTTGTTGGTTATTATGGATTATTAAATGAATACATGATTAATTATCAGCAACTTAATTATAATTAATTATATTAAATAATATTAATTCTATTAGCAATTCAGCTCTACAGTTAGTGGATATGAATAGGAACAGAAAAACTACACAAGGGGCCCAGTCTTCCTCCTGCTGAAATCAATGGTAAAGATGGGAGTAGGACAGGGATCACAGTAAGGTAAAAAGAGCAAGTATTTGCATAGGTGACTTCATTGCTCTTTATTGTTCTCCTATCCTTCCATTGTGTTGGTTAGACCTCTTCACTTTAACTGTACTTCTGCATTTTTAAGAAAGTACACTTTTTTAGTTTGTTCTTTCTTTCATGATGCCTCAAAGAATTGAACTCAAACAAAAATACTAAAAATATTAAGACCCAAAAACATCCATTAATTTTGGGTGCCCAATCCTGTAAACACTTACACATGTGAGTAGTCCCACAGAGTTAAATAGAATTATTCACATGAGCAAAGGTACTACCACAATGAGAGTTAGCAGAATCAGGCCCATAGTCTATTAACAGTCATATTTATAACTACTGCCTCTCCTCCTCTAGTTTTCAAGGATCTAAAATCAATTAAGTTGTACAAAACAAGTGGGAAGTCGCAATTAAAGAGGCTAAAAATCTAGTTCTAACCAAAAAACAATATTACCCCGGCACAAATGGTAAGAGGGCTTTGAATGACAAAGTGCTTGAAGTGCCCCCTGCTGTACCCACCAAATGAAAAGTTCAGTTTAAAAAAGAAGCCTATATATTCTGGGACACAAACTAGCTAGCTACTAGCTTTCTCACCAGGGACCCATATCAATTTGGGAGGTAGAGAAATAAAGTGACTTCAAGACTCAAGGCCAAAATCAGTCTGTGTAATGAGGTACAATTCCTTTCACGTTAATGGACTTACATCCAGGCTCAATTTGGCTTGAATTTTACTATAGCATTCTCATTGTTGTCAGTGTGTTTTAGGGCATATTATCTGGACCAAACATACCTTATTAATGTTCACTTCTATTCCCTTTCGTAGAAAATATTTGTACAAATGTGAAATATTTATTTCTGATTGATTACTACAGAATTTCAGAACTGCAGAAAAATTGAAGCGATAAGAAACAGGCTAGATGCAGTTACAGAAGATTCAAGAAAGACTGTGATGGTTTGGACACATGTCAAGAATAGACCTGGAAAAGAGACCATACATGGCGATATATACCAGAGTGCAAGGAACTAGAAACAGAGGAAGACGGAGGATGCATTGGATAGCTACAGAGAAGAATGACATTGAACTAAAAGGTTTAAAAAGATGATGAACAAAGCTGGTACAAAACAGAATGTGGTGGAAAGACTGAATTCAGCTCCATCGTCACTGCTGAACTGAGGGACAGGAATCAAAGAAGAACATAAGGAACAGAGAACAACTGAGGTGAAAGCATTTTTGTACTTCTGGAATTTTTTTCAGCTGACATGAAATTAGGACATTTTGTGTTATATTTGTCATCTTTCTACTTGACTCATTATGTTTATGCAAAAAAAATATTTTGCTTAGTTCTATGTTCATTCTTATCTGAGAGAGAGTTCCATAGTCTAGGTCCAGCACCTGTGAAAGTTCTCACTCTAGTACTCATGAGTGTCACCATAATGGTTTGGATGGAAAGTAGTCATCATGGAAGGTCTGGGTCCAGGTAAGGAGTGACACTCACTCAGGTAGACAGCCTTCTCATGGAGGGCTTTGATATTAAGACAGAAACCTTGGACTAGTCTCTCAGTATGCTTGAAATACCTCCCCAGCCTGCTCACACAGGGCAAGGAGTCAATTTGATCAGGTGACTGGGTTAAAGAGACACTGGCTTCTTCTTGGGAGAACAGGAAAGGAGCAGAGTGGCCCAACTACCACTAATCCTTTTTGTGGCCCAGCTCCTTTGAGAGAAGAGATAGCAAGAAATGAAGCAGAGTAGCTAGGCTTGCTACATTTTTTTCATGGAATGAGAGGGGGGAATACAGGGTGCATAATGGCCAAGCCACTGATGCTAGTTCCACAAGATGGGGGTGGGGTGGGAAGGGACTAAAAATCAAAGGAGCCTTTGAGTTACTAGGCACTGCTTTAGGAGTGAGAAGGAGAAGGCTCAAGTACAGGAGGAAGAGCCAAGAGGCCCACAGATTCCTGCATGGCCAAAAGAACAATAAGAGACTGTTTGACTGTGTGGTTGTTTGTTTGAAAAGTGTGAATTGGGAGTGCTTTGTTCCAGGTGAGCCTTGAGTGGTTGATTGGAGGGAAGGTTTTGAGCAGGGGCAACTGCTTCAAGCCAGGAGACTTATAAAAAAGCAGCCAGTTGCAAACCAAGTGAGCGGCGAACAGAGAACAGGCAAACAGAGGGAGTTTGCCTGGGAGTTCACTTTGGGGGAGTTCCAACAAGAGGGGTTTTTTTTGCCTTTCAGGCTTCTGTGAGCAGTAAATACAACGTCTGAAGCAGCTCTTAGAAGGAAGACATTATGGATAGTGAGCGATCAGCTGTTGTGACCTGCACAGGATGTGCCATGTTTGTCTTTCTCCCAGAGGATAGAAGCGACTTTGTCTGTACGAAGTGCAATCTAGTCTCTATATTGGAAGAGAAGGTTAAAGGACTAGAAACCCAGGTATCAACCCTGCATTGCATCAGAGAAAAAGAAGATTTTTCTGGACAGAAGTCAGCATTTGGTACTGCAGGCACAGCATGCTGAAGAATCAAAGAAGGTAGTGCAGAATGGGGAAGAAAATTGACAGCATGTGACCTCCAGAAGAAAGAGGGGAACCCATGTACCCCCAATGCAAATAGAGGTAAGAAAACGTTTTCAGGCTCTCTGCACAGGTACTACAGTGGAGAATGAATTGGAAGAGTCATCTGTGGGAAGGGATCAGAAGGAAACCCCATTGACTGGAAGGCATGGGATGCATTGTCCTAGGGATGGAGGTTCCATGACCACCACTCCAAGAGGAGGAGACAGGTGGTGGTGGTCAGGGACTCCCTCCTAAGGGGGACGGAGTCATCCATCTGCCGTCCACACTGGGAAACTCAAAAAGTGTGCTGCTTGCCTGGAGCTAGAATTCAGGATGTGACGGAATGTCTGCCGAGACTGATCAAGCCCTCGGACTGCTACCCCTTCCTACTTCTCCACGTGGGCACCAATGATATTGCCAAGAATGACTTTGAGCGGGTCACTGCAGACTACATGGCTCTGGGAAGAAGGATAAAGGAGTTAAAGGTGCAAGTTGTGTTCTCGTCCATCCTCCCTGTTGAAGGACCATCGAATTGTGGAGGTAAATGTGGTTATGCAGGTAGTGTAGGAGGAGAGAACTTTGGATTCTTCAACCATAAGATGTTGTTCCAGGAAGAAGGATTGCTAGGAAGAGATGGAATCCACCTAACGAAGAGAGGGAAGAGCATCTTCACAGGCAGGCTTGCTAACCCAGTGAGGAGGGCTTTAAACTAGGTTTGCCAGGAGATGGTGACTTAAGCCCAGAGGTAAGTGGGGAAGTCGGATACCAGGAGGAAACACAAGGAGGAGGGTGCAATAGGGGAGGCCTCCTGATTCATACTGAGAAAGTAGGGCAATCAGCTAGTTATCGTAGGTGCCTATACACGAACGCAAGAAGCCTGGGAAACAAGCAGGAAGAATTGGAAGTCCTGGCACAGTCAAGGAACTGTGATGTGACTGGAATAACAGAGACTTGTTGGGGCAACTCACATGACTGGAGCACTGTCAAGGATGGGTATAAACTGTTCAGGAAGGACAGGCAGGGGAGAAAAGGTGGAGGAGTTGCACTGTTTGTAAGGGGGCAGTATGATTGCTCAGAGCTCCAGTATGAAACTGGAGAAAAGCCTTTTGAGAGTCATTGGGTTAACTTTAGACGCAAGAGCAACAAGAGTGATGTCGTGGTGGGCATCTGCTATAGACCACCAGACCCAGAGGATGAGGTAGATGAGGCTTTCTTCAGACAATTAACAGAAGTTTCCAGATCACAGGCCCTGGTTCTCATGGGGGACTTCAATCACTCTGACATCTGCCGGGAGAGCAATACAGCGGTGCACAGACAATCCAGGAAGCTTTTGGAGAGTGTTGGGAACAACTTCCTGGTGCAAGTGCTGGAGGAAACAACTAGGGGCCGTGCTCCTCTTGACCTGCTGCTCACAAACAGGGAAAAATTGGTAGGGGAAGAAGAAGTGGGTGGCAACCTGGGCAGCAGTGACCATGAGATGGTAGAGTTCAGGATCCTGACAAAAGGAAGAAAGGAGAGCAACAGAATATGCACCCTGGACTTCAGAAAATCAGACTTTGACTCCCTCCAGGAACTGATGGGCAGGATCCCCTGGGAGGCTAATATGAGGGGGAAAGGAGTCCAGAAGAGCTGGATGTATTTTAAAGAAGTCTTATTGAGGGTGCAGGAACAAACCATCCCAATGTGTAGAAAGAATAGCAAATATGGCAGGCGACCAACTTGGCTTAACAGAGAAATTTTCAGTGAGCTTAAACACAAAAACGAAGCTTACAAGAAGTGGAAACTTGGACAGATGACTAGGGAAGAGTTTACAAATACTGTTTGAGCATGCAGGTGTGTAATCAGGAAGGCCAAAGCACAATTGGAGTTGCAACTAGCAAGGGATGTGAAGGGTAACAAGAAGGGTTTCAACAGGTACGTTAGCAACAAGAAGAAGGTTGGGGAAAGTGTGGGACCCTTACTGAATGGAGGAGGCAACCTATTGACAGATGATGTGGAAAAAGCTGAAGTACTCAATGCTTTTTTTTGCCTCGGAATTCACAGACAAGGTCAGCTCCTAGACTGCTGCACTGGGCAGCACAGTATGGGGAGGAGATGAGCAGCCCACAGTGGTGAAAGAACAGATTAATGACTGTTTACAAAAGCTGGACATGCACAAGTCCATGGGGCCAGATCTATTGCATCCGAGGATGCTGAGGGAGTTGGCTGATGTGATTGCAGAGCCACTGGCCACTATCTCTGAAAACTCGTGACGATCGGGGGAGGTCCCGGACGATTGGAAAAAGGCAAATATAGTGCCCATCTGTAGCGGAGCAGTTACATCGCTCCTTGCGGAAAAGGTAGGCTGATTGGAAAGGCAGCCACAGCTGTGGCCACACCCAATCAGGCCACAGCTGGCCCTGAAATAAGGACTAAGGGAGGAGCTGAGTCAATCTCACTCCAGCCTGGGAGTGGGAAGGACCCAGCTGCCTGAAAAAGCACAGGGTACCTGAAGCAGAGCAGTGCTGGGGAAGGGCAGGTAGGACTGGGGAGCTCTGGCCTGGTAAGTCTCCAGGCTGAGGCCTTGCTGAAGGCCAAAGGAGGTACTGGGGCTGCAGGGAGACAGCTGGGCCAAGAAAGGCAGCAGACCCAACCCCCTTGCCAGTGATGAGTGGCCATTACAGACTGCAGTTTGCCCCAGAGAACGGGGCCTAGATGACGACTTGCAGTAGCCACTGAGGCAAGGTGGGCTTAGAGAGTTGGGGTTCCCCTGGGAGGGGAGACCCAGAGTGTGGAGGTACTGCTGTGGGCAGAACCCCAAAGGAAAAGGGCACTGGGGTCTGGGAGGGACACGGGGCCTGAGGCAGGAGAGACACCGGCCAGCAGGAGGCGCCCAGAGTGCTGGAACTGAGCTAATTCCCAGATGACCAGCAGGAGGCACCGCGGCGGTGAGTCAGCAATCTGTTACATCATCTTTAAAAGAGGGAAGAAGGAGAATCCAGGGCACTACAGACTGGTCAGCCTCACCTCAGTACCTGGAAAAATCATGGAGCAAGTCCTCAAGGAATCCATTTTGAAGCACTTGGAGGAGAGGAAGGTGATCAGGAACAGTCAACATGGATTCATCAATGGCAAGTCATGCCTGACCAATGTGATTGCCTTCTATGATGAGATAACTGGCTCTGTGGATATGGGGAAAGTGGTGGACATGATGTATCTTGACTTTAGCAAAGCTTTTGATACAGTCTCCCACAGTATTCTTGCCAGCAAGTTAAAAAAGTATGGATTCGATGAATGGACTATAAGATGGATAGAAACCTGGCTAAATCATTGGGCTCAACAGGTAGTGATCAACAGCTCAATGTCTAGTTGGCAGTTGGTATCAAGCGAAGTGCACCAGGGATCGGTCTTGGGGCCGGATTTTGTTCAACATCTTCATTAGTGATCTGGATGGTGGGATGAATTGCACCCTCAGCAAGTTTGCAGAAGACACTAAACTGGGGGGAGATGTAGATATGCTGCAGGATTGGGATAGGGTCCAGAGTGACCTAGACAAATTGGAAGATTGGGCTAAAAGAAATCTGATGAGGTTCAACAAGGACAAGTGCAGAGTCCTGCATTTAGGAGGAAGAATCCCACGCACTGCTTCAGGCTGGGGACCGACTGGCTGAGTGGCAGTTCTGCAGAAAAGGACCTGGGGATTACAGTGGATGAGAAGCTGGATATGAGTCAATGGTGTGCCCTTGTTGCCAAGAAGGCTAATGGCATATTGGGCTGCATTAGTAGGAGCATTGCCAGCAGATCGAGGGAAGTGATTATTCCCCTCTATTCGGCACTGGTGAGGCTACATCTAGAGTACTATGTCCAGTTTTGGGCCCCCCGCTACAGAAAGGATGTGGACAAATTGGAGAGAGTCCAGCAGAGGGCAATGAAAATGATCAGGGGGCTGGGGCACATGACTTATGAGGAGAGGCTGAGGGAACTGGGCTTGTTTAGTCTGCAGAAAAGAAGAGTGAGGGGGGATTTGATAGCAGCCTTCAACTACCTGAAGGGGGATTCCAAAGAGGATGGAGCTCGGATGTTCTCAGTGGTGGCAGATGACAGAACAAGGAGCAATGGTCTCAAGTTGCAGTGGGGGAGGTCCAGGTTGGATATTAGGAAACACTATTTCACTAGGAGGGTGGTGAAGCACTGGAATGCGTTGCCTAGGAAGGTGGTGGAGTCTCCTTCCTTCGAGGTTTTTAAGGCCCGGCTTGACAAAGCCCTGGCTGGGATGATTTAGTTGGGGTTAGTCCTGCTTTGAGCAGGGGGTTGGACTAGATGACCTCCTGAGGTCTCTTCTGCTATGATTCTATGATTCTAAGAGCAGCAGACCAGCACTGGAAAAGGAGGCAGAGGGCAATCAAATCGATGGACATGGGGTGGAGGGCAGAACTGACTGGAAGGGGACAGACTATTCATTTGAGAGAAATGTAGATGATTTTATGGCCTTTGACTGTTCTCTAGTCCTTCCCCACTGAAGTTACATATTCACAGATCTGCAGATTAGCATTTGGAAGCCATGGAAGCACAGGTAGTTGCCCATGTGCTAGTAGGCTTAGTCCTCAGATGAGAGCCTAACTAGCAATTGAGACCTGTACATTCACCAGTCCTTGAAGATGACCTGAAAACCGTCTTCCATAGAATGATTGTAGCTGTCCTGACTGACTTCTATTAAAGAGGCAAAGAGGCATTAGTAAATAGAATAACCGATTGAATTGTAAAGCCCAGCTCTCTCTCTTTGCTATTTTAGGCTTTCAACATGTAACAGTTCCTGTAGTTTATTTCAGGGAATTAAGTTGTTTGGCCTACAGTAAAGGTGATCTATTTTCACTCAGTAATTCAAGGCATCTCAAATGCTTCTCCTTTAAAACTGCAGTGGGAATGAGAACAAATCCTTAACACATGCAACTCACAAAGATTAAAGGAAGACCTTGCACCTGAAACAAGAACAAAATAAACCAAATCTGGAAATTGGCTTGGATACAAGAACATATGTACTAAATCTAATGTAAAAAAAAAATTAATTGTGCCTATTATTTCCTACTATACTGTGCTTGATGTGACTAATGCAGAGTCTGTCCCAATGAAGTCACTCAAAGTGACAAATTATTTTTTCCAGAATAGGAGGACTGTAATTTTCAAAATCTGCTTTAGATAAATACTGTGGGCAACTTAGACAATTTTTGATCTAGTTGCACATGGAACCTGTAAGGTGAAGGTGCAAATGGCAACAATTCTATTAGGCTAACAAACTCCAGATCTCTGCTAAATAAACTAAATAAGTTTACATGCCCCATTTAAGAAAAAAAAATCACCCTAAGGAGTGCCATTTTGTTTATTCCCCCCCCCCCCCCCCAAAAAAAAACGCTACAGAGATTATTTCATATACTAGATGGAACCAATGGAAAAAAGATGGCATTTAAAAGCATTATTGGTATTACAGAAATCAGCAAGGAGGATTCTTTTTCCCCTAAATTTTCAGGAATATCTTTTCATCTACCTCTACCCCAAGATTCTTTTGAAGGGGGAGCAGGGGGCAGGCAAATGACCAAGGCTATGAAAGAGAACCTGGAACAGTGCATACTATTTGCCCAACTTTTAAAAACTTTTTAGAGTCATGAATTGCAGTTCTTAGAACTCTGTCTCAGACCCCAGATGGCCATATTCTGAGGCCATCTTGAAATTGTTTTTATGCCAGCCATACACAGCTCAATTTAAAAAACAAACACTGAGCTCCACGTTGTTTTGATTTTAACCTGAACCATGCCCTGTCCAAGATTTTTTGTTGTATAACATGTCAGGTGTTTTGCAATTTGGTAATAGATTATTTTCATGACACTTATGTGTCTGTCCTCTTCGCTAGGAGGACTGTGGCCTTATTTCGTAGTTGACTCTTTTGAAAGCACTGGGGCCTCATTAAAGAAAGACACCACTCACTGTGCCTGATGATCAGAGCTTTCTTTGACATTCATTTTATTATTTCCAAGGTTACTTCTAACACACTTCAACAATTTGGGATGACATTTTCCATGCCAGGTATATGTTTCAGGTTGAATTGTTTTGAAAGAATTCAGCAAAAATTGTTCAGCTATTTCTGACCATGGGGGAAAAAGATCTCCCAATACAAATATTTTTCCAACTATTTACTTTAAAGACCTCTAGTTTTGGAACAAGGAATTTATATTTGGCAGAGGAAATAATCCTAGGGTCAGTGAGGTGCCTTTTGCTATCCCAGTGAAAACCTAAACAGATTTGGACAAGATGTAAGCATGTTAGAATCATCATTTCCACAAGCTCAATGGAGCTTCATAGAGGCCTGCTGCTAAAAATCTCTGGTTACACTAGCTGCATTGCACATGCTCCCAGCCTCTGAGCTCCCTACATGCAACTACAATGGTTTTGCTCCCAGCCTTCTACATTGCAGCAGGGCCAGCTCCAGGGTTTTTGCCGCCCCAAGTGGCAGAAAAAAAAAAAAGCTGCGATTGCAATCGGCGGCACTTCAGCGGCAGCTCCACCACGCCGCTTTCTTCTTCGGCGGCAATTTGGTGGCAGGTCCTTCCCTCCAAGAGGGACCGAGGGACCCGCCGCCGAATTGCCACGGAAGAGCCTGACGTGCCACCCCTTCCCCTTGGCCACCCCAAGCACCTGCTTGCTAAGCTGGTGCCTGGAGCCGGCCGTGATTGCAGGCACAAAGCTGAAGCTCCAGAAGGGACACAGGCCAAGCAGGAGAAGCACCACCAAAATACCTTTTGGCCTAAGGGCAGATATAGTGGGAACCAGGAAGAGATCATAAATTAGAATCTTAACTCTTCCACTCATTCGTGTTGATAATTCTTTGCACTTAATTACTCTGACTATTGAGCAAGACCACACATTAATTAGGAAGCAGGCAAATATCATTACCCTATTTTACATTTGGGACAACTGAATTATTATTTAAGGTCACCCCTGGCTAGGGTTACCATATTTAAAAAATAAAAAAAGAGGACACTCCACGGGGCCCTGGCCCCACCCCTTTCCCACCCCAGCCCGGCCCCAACTCCGCCCCTTCCCCAAAGTCCCCGCCCTAACTCCCCCTCCTCCCTCCCAGCCACGCGAAAAGGGCTGCCCAAGCGCTACCGGCTTCACGGTTTGCCGGGCAGCCCCCAGACCCTGCGCCCCCGGCCGGCGCTTCCCCAGCGCAGCTGGAGCCCGGGAGGGGAAGCGCCCAGCCGGGGGCGCAGGGTCTGGAGGCTGCCCGGAAAACCATGAAGCCGGTAGCGCTCGGGCTTCGGGCAGCCCCCATGCCTCCGGACCCTGCGCCCCCGGCCGGGCACTTCCCCTCCCAGGCTCCGGCTGCTGTGCTCCTTCCTCCCCTGACTCTTTGGCTCTGTTTAAGAGCCGAGCTGCCCGAGCACTACCGGCTTCGGGCAGCCCCCTTGCCTCCGGACCCTGCGCCGCCAGAGCAGAGCAGCTGGAGCCCGGGAGGGGAAGTGCCCGGCCGGCGGCTGGGGTCCGGAGGCAAGGGGGCTGCCCGAAGCCGGTAGCGCTCAGGCAGCTCAGCTCTTAAACAGAGTCAAAGAGTCAGTGGAGGAGCAGAGCAGCCGCGGGAGGGGAAGTGCCCAGCCGGTATTTTCCCAGACATGTTCAGCTTTTTGGCAATTCCCCCCGGACAGGGGTTTGATTACCAAAAAGCCGGACATGTCCGGGAAAAAACGGACGTATGGTAACCCTACCCCTGGCAGAATTGGGAACAGAACTCGGTCTCTAAAATGACAGATCCATCTACTTCGATGCACTGTTCTGCAGAATCTAGGTGCTTGCTTGTGTTGCATTTAAGGACTAGTACATACTCACCTCCAGAGCCAGGAATAGAACCCAGGATTCCAAGAATTACTCTGCTATCTAGCAACTGGCTGTGTAAGCCACTAGCAAAGAACATATCTGAGCCCTCTCTAGTAGTTAGTTCACATAAAGGAGAACAGTCTGCAATTGGGTTCAAGTGGTCGTGCTTGGAGCGGTGGATCTAAAGCTCCTGGGTTCCAATACTACTGATGACTCAACTGGAGGTAAATATGGTACCCCATGATAGAATTCTCGTTTTCAAGACCTAAGAGGTTACATTTAAAAAATCATTAAAATGTTTATGGTTGAATAGTCATATGCTAAGATGTTAGAAAATACCAAATTAGGGTTGCCTGTGCCACCTTATTTCAGCATCATTGTATCACAATGCATACGCACAGTCTTTAATTACATGATCACATATTATTTCTTACAGGACCCTATACAGGCAGCCTTAATTCTGGCATTTCATAACTTTTGAGTTCTTGACTTTGCAACCTTAATGTTCTTTTAAATATTTTAATGTATATAATAATAATCAGCAACAGCACCTACATTGGCAAATCCAGCCCTTGTCTCTGCAGCTGTAGAGGCTCCCTTGACAAGTCAACCAATACAGTTAAGGTGTTGGAAACATGATTCGGGGTAATCAATATGAAGCCTGAGGACAAGCTGCACTGGGACTCCCTACAGAACAGTGTACAGGGGCAAGGAGGGGCAGTGCCAAAGAATCCAGTGCTACACAGATTCTAGTATTTTGCTCTGCAGCAGGGATACAATGCATCCATAAAAGCTTCTTCAAAGTGTAGGCTGAAGTAGATGGGTTGAAGTAGATTTCCTTGAGTGGCCTGTATTCTGGGGACTGGAGGTAGATACCAGTAGACAAGGGAGAATTCTATCACCTGGCAGAGACACCCAGCACCCAAGTCTACTACTTTGGCTGGTTCTGATCCCTAGATTTGGCCTATCTTTATCTTACCTCTTCAAAAACAATTTACAAGCACCGATAAATTAGTTCTTCCCTGTGAGCTAAGTATTACCACATATATTTCTATATTCCATTAGCCCCATGTCACAGATAAAGAAAATGAGATGGGGTAGTTATTTGTGCAAGGCCACAAAGTGGTGCAGCCAGAATTAAAACTAAAGAGTTCCAAACTCCATTCTTGCATTAGACCACATTCTCTATCATACACAGGCAAGATACAGACAGCTGTTCCATGAAAATGCAATACTTACCTTGTGCATTTTTCATAGTTTGATTCTGGCTAAACCAGTCCAAGTTTGTGGCACTTACCACAAACCATGGTAAATACAAACAGAGCCTATAGTGGAATGCAAGGTAGTAACACACACCAGGCCCAGTATGTTTCCATTATGCAGAGCAGTCAAAGTTGACTTCATAGCAAAGCTAATTTTATGCTTGTCTCGTCTCACCTCAAAAAATTCTTTTAACAATTTTTTGTAACCAAATTATTTACTCTGTATAATAATAAAAGACTTCAGAATAGACTACCAGGGGAAAAACACACTCTTATACTGACTTTGCTGTTTGGGAACAAACCCTGAAGTACACACACAGAATGAATTAACTGGAAAATATTGCAAAACCTTCATTCTGAAAAGAAGTTGTCCCAGTTTGCCCACTTTTCCAATGGTCACTGATAAGTACTAGAACTAGAGTCAACGCTCTTGCCAAGATTTTCAATAGAGTTATTTTTAGAGATATTAAAACTAAAACAGTCATTTTGACATTGTGATTCTTCAAATATTACTCTTTTGCTTATTTTCTCATCTAATGTGGCCTTTAAACAAAACAAAAAAATCCCTTTCGATATTATTCAGTTGAGAAAAGAGGATTGTGTAATGTTCACTTTTTGAACCCTGCGTTCAGTCTTGCTGGGTAAAGTTACACAGTGATCTTGATTGACTGAACAACCCTGGCCTATATTAAAATGGTTTTAGTACTGGGGTAAAATATTCTGTTTCTCTTTTCCTAACATCAAGCCTATTTTAAAGGTCTTTAAACATCTTTTAAAAAGCAAGTATTTTCTTCAGTGCACGAGAAGTTTAGCCATTTCGTGCTTTCACATTTGCACTTTCAAGACTCAGTCTGTCTTACGGACATAACCTAGCATATTCTGTTTAGGAATATAGGAAAAGCCCCAATATGACTGTTTAACTCTGTCTCACTCATGCTTGCTATGAAATGTCATGGCTTTTTAATATGTTTTCATCTTAGTTGGAGAAAGTGAGCATGTTTGTATTTGAGCTCCTCCCCTTCCATGCACACACAGACTGCAGCTGTAGTAAACAACCACTAGCCAAGAGTTGAGAAGGTCAAGGCCTCAGTGCTGCACCAATATCAGTTTTTCCAAAAATGAAATCTACTTTCGTGGAAGGGGAAATTATTATTTTTTGTACATGGAAGAAAGGTAAATCACAATCATTTCCATTCAAATGGGGGGAGGGAACAACCTTGATGAGCCAGATAAAACATTTGACAAAAAAAATGTTAATTATTTTTCCATTCCTCTAATACAAAAGCATCTTATCCATGGGTGCGCACACAGCTGATTTGACAAATATTTATATTTCCTCAAACACAATTGTGTCCTTAGGAAACAATGCTTGACCTAAATGCAAGAGTATCAGATATATTTTTAAGATCTATTTTCCTGCATTCCACCAGCAAAATGCTACCCCTTTTTTTAAGGAGCAGACCAGGAGTTTGGGCAGCAATGTGAAGAGCAGTGCCAGCCACACAACCTTCACAAATGCAATCCTGCAGCTTCAGGGCATTATGGCTCAGCACAGGTTAGCACAAACAGTGGATGTACGTTGTTTTCTCTCTGCTCAGGAGCTGTACCCTCATTTTCATAACTACTGGATGTGACTTGGCACACCCAAGCCCTATCCACACCTCTAGGATTGAATATTCCCCCCTAGAGCTTTCTTGGGGCCCAATCCTGCTCCCACTGAATTTAATGAGCATTTTGTCCATTGACACTAGTATAATAAAAGGTCCTTGAGTGTTTGGGAGCACTCCTGCCCGATATACTCAAAGGAAAACGGCTCCATGTAGTATTACTTGTATTGTGGTTTTACCTAGGCACTGCAGTCGTGGACCAAGACCCCACTGTGCTAGGCGTTGTACAAAGAACAAAAAGATGGTCCCTACCTCAAACAGCTTACAATCTAAGCCCCTTACCATGCCCATTCCAGTGCATCACCATAGCAGAGGGCAGAACAAAGCCCTAAATATTAGAGGACCTCTCTTTTAAAGTGACAGCCAACTTGCGTATTTTCTGATCTGACTAGTTTCAACAAAAATTCTAACAGAGCAGCCTTTGAATTGTACTAAATCTTAACAAAATTCCTTTTAAAATATTTACAAGAATTTTTCTACTTAGGTCAATTAAGAATCTTTACAACAACGGACAACATGCAGGTCTGAGAACAACACCAGCAAATGTGGTTGGACACAACCATCCTCCCTGCACCTGCCAGCCAGCTTCTACAATAAGAGCAGCAGCATCCAGACAAGTAAAGTAGAAAAGGGAATCAAGAATCCTTCCTCCTGCTGCCACCCCACCGCCTAGGCATCCATTGCTCCTGGATGGCAGGGAGGAGTCTCCAAGGAAGGAGAGCTCCCTGACCTCCACATCAACCTTCAATTTCTCCCCAGCCTCTACAATGCAATAGGAAGGAGAAAACGGAGGCTTTCACAGCACTTCAGGACAGGTTTTATCGCTCCCTGCCCCAACACACTTCCTAAAGCTCCATTTCCATGAAAGGCCCATGTGAAGATGAGTGTTCCCAGGGCTACCCACTCTCTCCTGTCCCTTTTTGGCTCCAGGTGGGAGTCCCTGGAAAAGCAGATACCCTCATTGCCCCAAACTCAGAAACTGCAGCAGCTTTGCTGCTTGTGGTAAACCCCACATGCTCCAGCACCTGGGGAAGGTGTATGCATGTGAGCTCGTCCAGAGCAGTGAAAGAGCATGCTAGTGCATGATTCAGACAAGGCAAAACGACCATCAGCGAAACAGTTAAAATGAGTGTACATAAATGTAGCCAAAGCCACAAAGAAAATGAAGAGGGAAAAAAAAGAGAACATTGTATTTGCTAACTTCTTTCAGCAATGGTGGTCACAGGATTCATTTGGGACTCTAGATCAGTGATTCTCAACCAGGGATACACAGAGGTCTTACAGGAGGTACATCAACTCATCTAGATATTTATCTAGTTTTATAAACAGGCTACATAAAAACACTATCAAAGTCAGTACAAACTAAAATTTCATACAGACAACATGAAAAAGTAATTTTTCAGCAATAGTGTGCTGTGACACTTGTATTTTCTGTCTGATTTTGTAAGCAAGTAGTTTTTAAGTGAGGTAAAACTTGGGGTATGCAAGACAAATCAGACTCCTGAAAGGGGTACAATAGTCTGAAAAGGTTGAGAATCACTGCCTAGATGGTACAACATTTTCAGACAGTAATGAGATTTTTAAGTTGACTGTGTCCTGCTAAGAAGCTTAAAAAAAAAAAATTAAAAAAAACCAAAACAGAATATATAAAAAACCAAGCATTCAGCTAGATTTACTATAGCTTTAGATGATCAATAAAATGCCCATATCACCCCGTTTCCAATCTACTCAGCATAGTTACTAATTCTATACTAGAGGCTACTTTGCTGTTCGTGTAATATTTTAGAATTGGAGATCAACCAGAAAATGGAGGTCATGCACCAGTACTATATAAAGCACCCTTGCAAAGTTGCCATGAATATCTGCCTGCCATGGCAAAAAATAAAATAAAATAAAATAAAAATCAATTTATACCATGACTGATAATGAAAAAAAGAGCTGGTTAACCACCTATGCAGGAAAAAAAATTGCCATAGACATGTAGAATTTGACAAGGCTGATATAAATCATGAAAGCAAACTAAACTGTTTATCTTCAATATCTTTTATAAAATCTGCTCATTTTTGTTCTGATTTTAAATGCATAAAATACGTATCTTAACATATCTGACAATAGGTGGTGACAACAGCTACACATCGTACAACCCAGGTTTGAAGCTACTGCTTCTTGAAATTGAATTAATATTATGTTTCTGTAAATGACAATTTAAAAAAAATTCTAACAGGAATACACCCAGTGTTTAAAAGTGACCACTCCTATTCACATTGCAAACTCCTGCACCACCCTGCTTGTCATCAGCAAAATTTCATGTCAAACCATTTACTTTGCCAAACAACTCTATCCTCCAGTAAGAAAAGGGAATGGAATGGTTTAGGTGGATTTACAGGGTGACGTTTGTTTGACTGACACACGTCTGTTGTAGCAGTTCTATGCACATGCTTTTAATGTAAATATGAGTGTTTGTTTCCCCAGCATTGAAGTGTAACTGGTAGAACAGTCCTTACTTATTTTTTTAAATAATCAGTTTGATAAAAAAACATTACTCACTGGAATTTCTTAAAATTATCTGTACAGAACAGTTCTTTAACAATCTGAATAGTTAAATTAGTAAGAGTGACAATACCAACTACATAGACTATTTATCCAGATTATACATTCCACTGTACTTAGACTTTAACTGAGCACAGTCAGCTTTTATCAGTTGAATTAAAGTTATTATTACTATTAAGATACTCAGGACTGTAAGCTTTTTGTGAGGGGAGAGAAGAATAGAGGGGGAGAGATGGAGGGAACATAGCACAAAGGATTTGGTACTTCCCCCCCAAACGTTCAGTTTAAATACACTATTAATCAGATCTGGCAAGTTCTTTTTTGCCCTCAATATAAACGGTCACAGAAAGTTCCGATAATAACTCTATTATGAATAAAATCAGAATGGATTCCTCTTGCATAGAAGCCTCTTGCTTTAATACAAACTAATGTCACTGGGGTCAGCACTCACTCGTCAGGTTACAGCAAGCTTATAACAGACAAGCTGCGGTGGCTCCCAAGCTGACGCTCAACACTCTTCATGACTGGTCTCAATGTAAAGTTCTCCCTTGTCAACTCTAGCTAGGTCCACCTTAATTGAAAAGAACAGCCATAGGCCATCCCCCAGCTACTTCCATGAACTATGCACTGTGGCAAGTGACAGTTACACATCATTACTACTGGAGACAATAATGACTGTAGCACAATGACCACTATTAATGCCAACAGTGTCATCCCCATCTTAACCCGTTACCCTCCTCCTCCAAATAACATGCACACAAACAGATTTTTTGAATGACAAACTAGAGCAGCAACCCCAAATTCAACATGACATTTATCTGTTTCCTTGCCACTGTCACTTACGTGACCAAGCAGTCCCACTCCGTGTGGACTACACGTTAGCATGCATTATTTGACAAAGGTTTTTTTTTTGGTTTAGTTTTTTTAAACATCCTTTTTACGGGTAATTTAATAAAAGCCTTGCACATATCCTTGTTTTGCAAAAGCTTCTCCCTCCTGCCCTCCAATGCTTGTCCCATTCGAGAGATCAGCCTTCCAACATTTTACAATAATGTAATGACAGGAAAATAAAATGTTATCTGAAAGCTGATTGATTGGGACAGCAAGAGAAAAAAAGAAAAGGTATGTTTATTCTGATAAGAAATGGAATAGGCACAGACCTGAACAGAAGCTGCAGAGCAGGAGAAACTGTTTTCTTTCCCTTATACAGAGTCCCCTCTCTCCCTCCTTCCCCCTCTCTCACATACACACACACTCACACACACACACACACTCGTTCTCTCTCACACACACACATTCACTCACACGGTCTCCTTCAGCTGCTCTATGCAGTTCTCAGGAAATGAATGGGGGCAACACAGAGAACTGTTGTACTTGCAAATGACTTACCCGGATCACATGATGTGCTAAATGTAGGGTGGGCCAGTGGGTGGAGGCTTCAGAAACAAGAGAGGACACAATATAGCGCGGGGGAGCCTTACCAGGGACGCATCGAATTGCACTGGGGGCCCGCTCGAGGAGGGGGAAGGGGGTTGCGAGGCAGCCCTTTCTCCCACTCTCTTTGCCCTCCTCAGAGCAGGGGACCAGAGGGGAGGCAGGGGATGGGAGGGCGGAGCAGAGGGGAGAAGGCAACCCAAACAAAAGGGGCCCCCTTTCTCTCCCCCAACAACAAACCAAGCGCCGCGCGCGGGCAAGTCCCTTTTCTGTGCGTGTGATGGATCAGCAGGAACTAAACTGCTTTGCTGGCATGTAATGTATCCCCCCTCCCTCCCCTTCCGCCCGCCCGCCCCCCAAAACAATCAATCGGGGGAGGAGCAAGAGGAGGAGGGACCGTACAGCTGCGGCTCTGGTCGCTGAAATCCCCGGTGCGCGGCCAGCCCCTCCCCATCCTGAGAGGTGGGCTGGGAACACCCACCGCCGGGCCGGCGCGCTAGTGCCTCTTGCTGCTGCTGCGCCGGGACCGGCTCCGAACGTGCCCTTGTCGCTCGTGCACACGCCCGCGCTCCGCCTCAGGCGACCCGCGAGCGTGTGTCACCGGGCTGCACATGCCCGTCTGCACTGGGAGCCGCCTGCTCCCAGCCCTGCCTGGCGGTGCCGTACCTGGGCTCCGCTTTCCCCGAGCCTCAGGGGGACACTGGGCAGGGGAGCCGGTGCGGGGGGGGGGGGAAGGAGCTAAGCGGGAGCGAGGCCAAGGGGTGGAGGAGCCAGGCGGGGAGGGGAGATGGGATGGAGAAGCAGATGGGGCGGGGGTAATAGCAGCTCAGTCTTTGGGGTGCATGGGGGGCTGAGGACCTGATGGAAGGGGTTTAGGAATGAGAGCAGATTACTGGGGCGAGGGGGTTAGTGGAGCAGACTGGGGAATGTGGTGGCACGGAGAGGTAGTTGAGGAATGTGCGTGTGTGAAGGGAGGGGACTGAGGAGGACAGGGAGAGTGGGTTGGATGTACTGGTGTGTGTTGCTTATAACAATGGCAGGTTAAAAAGAATCAGACCTAGGTGTGATTTTTTTTATGCTAATAGTGTATCTTTAAAAGAAGTAGTGAAATTATGACACATGCAAAACAGTAACCAAACTGAAAATGTGAGATTTGATTTCTCTGAGTCACCAGGATGGTCAAACTTTGAAACACAAAACAGTGAAATAGGCATAAACCAGTGTTCCTTTTAGCAATACTAACAATTTGGTCTCTGGGCGTGACAAATGAAAACTGATAAAGAGACCCACTGTCAGAGTACTTGAATTAAAAAGATATGAGGATATTTACTGAACTGTATTATTTACATACAGAACACTGTTGATCAACATGTTTTTAACCACTGACCTGTTTGGGGTTTATAGAATCATAGGCTATTTGGGTTGGAAGGGACCTTTGTAGATGATCTAGTCCAACCCCCTGCTCAAAGCAGGGCTAAGCCCCAGACAGATTTTTGCCCCAGATCCCTAAATGGCCCCCTCAAGGATTGAGCTCATAACCCCAGGTTTAGCAGGCCAATGCTCAAACCACTGAGCTATCCCTCCCCCCAACATGTTAATAGTTCCTATAAATACACCCCATGCTTTAAAAGAGATGTAATTAAATAAAAGAATTAGTTTTCTTGAAAGATGTAATATATTCTATGGCAAAATCTGAGTGTCATCTCTGCAGTTCTGTCTCAGTCAGAACATCCTATAATGTGAGATTTGTATGTGTAAGGACTGCAGGATCAGAATCTTCTTGTATCAAAGATACACAGACCGAGAAATTGATTCTAAACATTTAAAATAATGCTAGGACAATAAATTAATGACCAATACTAAAAACTTGGGCAAATATTGTATATATTTTAACATTAAAAAGCAAGAATAATCTTTGGTATTTTGTGAAATAAAAATATTACTTCCAAGATGTTAATTTTTTGAGAAGCAGTGACTGTAAAACTGCAGGAAATACTTTAAAAAGAGATGTTATAAGGTTTTGTTTTTTAAAAAAATAAAACATGTACCTAGATATGTATTTGCACAGTAGTGTTCTGGGCCAAATCCTGGTCCTTGTGTGACCTATTTACAACACATCAGTAGCAGTGGTTTTAAGCTGGTTAAATGGGGATCCCCCAGTGTAGGCGAATCCTTGGGTGAATATAGAGCTAGTGTATCTGTTCTGTGCTGCCTATCCTTTACCTTAAGGCTGCTCTAAATTCCTTTGGGTGCTGAATTGGCCCCGTTAGCCCCAGGATCAAGGGGATGTACAAATGGCATAAAGCCACCTCCCTCCTTTCTCATCCCCACATCAGTTCTGCAGCCAGAAGATCCAACCCATAATCTTTAAAGCAGTCATTACAATCCTTTTGGTGAATAACACATTAAAACAAGTAGGGCAGATCATCTTCTAATAGATTTAATAGGTTATTACCTGGCTTGTTAGGTAAAATATATAATTAAATTTAAACAATCCTGTTTATATGCATATTTACACAGTAAACCAGACTGGTTCCCTGTTGTTCTTGTGTAATTTATAGAAATTTACCAAAATACTATTACTTGTAGCATATATAAAGTAATGTTTGTTTGCCTACACAGTATTTACCGAAGAGGCCAAAATAACCACAAACAGCTTCCACTTCCTTATACTATGATGTATTGTAGCTAAATCCTGCTCTCTAATATACAACTGTGTGTCTTTTCATGCAATTTGTCATTAACTGTTATAATGTGAACGAACCACTTCCATATGGCTTCTTTTGGCAAGAAAGAGCTAATTACCGTCACCAGTTACTTGTCTCTGGTTCTGAACTCCATTTTCCTCAGAACTAAGGAAAGGAGGGATAACAAATGTGCAAAGTTAAGCATATACAAATATACATTTAAACAGACACGTGCAACAGAGAGAGAGAGATTAGGCTTAATTCTCCACTGCCTCATATCTTGTGTAGTCATTTACTCTTGTGCAAAGTAAGTACACAATGCTAACAAATCAGAATTAGTAGTGTTTTCACCAACTTTCAACAAGTGAATGGCAGCTTTTCTTTATAATACTGTTTTTATATAGAACACATTCCAGATATTATCATTCATTAAATTCAATATGATAATATTTTACCATTTCAAAATTTAGAGTTGCAACACAATATTTTAAATATCAGCCTTTTAAAAGATAAAGTGCAGAGTACCATATTAAGTGGACTATTATAGAACTCCATTGGAAACACTCCCCTGGTAGGCTTGTATCATGTACTCACAACTATCAATAAAAAGCATAAGCATTTAAATTCATTTTTCTTAACCAGTTGGAGCTAGGAGCAGCAATTTCCCAGTGTTGGATGTCCTATAAGGAAAAATCATAGAACTGGCTTTCACCCACTGGGGTTAAAGGGTTAATGAGCACTTGACACATGAAAAATGAAAAGTGATAGTAGGAAGATGATTGCATGTAGACAGTGTGATGAGGTACATAACAGAGAAACACGTTATACACATTGCTGTGCAGTGAGAGGCAGGTGAAGCTCATTTCTACTGAATTTCAAATAAAATATTAAAACCATCAATATTTATTTTATCACACTAAGAATATTTTATCCATTTATCTAATTTATCTAAGGAAATCATCTAGAGGAAGAGTTGGTTGAGCTGACATTTTGTGGTTACAAAATTTGTTCTCTGTGAACTTCATTATGTGCTATGTTGGCTGTTTATGTGGTCTGTTGCCTGCTTCTAGGAACTATTACCCATATACCTGAATTTGCAGGACTGTATACAAGGTAAAAATATAACTGCATTTGCAGTAGAAATCCAAATGTGTTACATGGTTATATATCAACAGATAATCATGGCTCACTCCTTATATCCTATTCCTTTATTCTCATTCTTGTGCCGCTGAGCAGAGCTGGACACACATCATTTGTTAGAAAATTTTCCCCAAAAAAATGACCATTTTTCAAAACCAAATACCCATGAAAACATTTTGATTACCTCCAAATTTTGCATTCTTTACCATTTTATTTGTTGTTTTGGGGGTTAGGGGGTTTCGTTATTTTTCTTAGTAATTGGTGAGGGTTTTTAAAAAACAATTTAAAAACATGAATTTTTTAATTTTGAAACAACACATTTAGCTTTTGAAAACTAAATAAATCCATAAAATATTTCCACATAAAATTCTGGGAATAGAAAATTGGCCCTTTCTGAAACCCAGTAGAACAAACTAGTCTTTGAAATGTTCATTTTTTAAAAACTTTATGTTTATACCAGCTCTACCACTGAACACCGCCAGGGACCATGTGTGCTTAATCGTTCACTGCAAATACATTATCTCCACTCAGTTCTGCCATATTCCTTGTAAAGAAGTTCTGCTATGACACCCTCATTCACTCCCTCACTCTCACTTATTTCCAGCCTTCTGCTCCTTCCTAAAACCGTTCTCCCTCTCTGCATAAGAACTTGCCGATTTTTTCAAAAATAAGATCGACTGAAATCTCCACCCTCATCCCCTTTGTCTCGCACCTCTCAGGTGCCCCTGCCACTGATAGGGAAATTTTTTTCCTGCTATCCTCCTCTAACGTCTGCACTCTGTTGCACCTTAATTATGCTGTCTTTTAGATCCTGATCCTACATTTACCCAAATGAGTAGTTCTATTGAACTCAGTTTAGCTACTTCCAAGTTTAATGTTAAGTACGCGCTTAAGTCATGGCAGGATCAGGTCTCAGTATGCTCCAGGCTTCTTCCATATGGAACATTGCTTCCTATGAAAGGACTTACCTCAATAGGCTATGTGCAGTCAGGTTCTTATGTGTGTCATGTCACCAGCAGAGAGCACACTGTAGCATCAGTAGAGCCCTGCACGGATACAAAATTTGGAATCCATATCCAGATGTGGATATCCACAGATATAAAGTAGACATCTGCAGATTTGCAGCGCTCTAGATATAAAATTTGGATCTGCATCCATCTGAGGTCCGCAAACATGGTCTGCGAATATAGGCATCCACATCTGCAGATGAGGATATCTGCAGATATAAACAGATATCCACAGATTTGCAGGGCTCTAAGCATTAGGCCAAGTCAGAACAGGAAATCAATAACATATTTTGACCATGTAGGCCTGAAACAAATAAAGATACATTTAAAATAAAGAAGTACGTGCTGAATTTTCCTCTTTCCTACTTGAGACATCCAATATTTAATTGGCATTCTTTATAATTTTTTAAAAGGGCATTTTCAGTTCACCTTTAGTTTTTTTCCATTCTACTTGGATTTCACTTCCTAACTCAAAATTAAACAAAAACAAACAAACAAACAAAAAAATTAGTTTGGGATGCATGATTAAACAAAAGCCTTAACAAATTACATGATATATGTTGTAAGACAGATTGTGTTCATTTGCTGAACTTGAGGAAACCTTTAGGATGACAGTTAATCAATTAAAATACCTAGAGTTGAGGGATTGTGTTACTAATTTCTTTTGCAACCCTTTCACAACTCTTCTGAATAAAGGCAAAGAAGTAGGGTTACCATATTTTGTGCCTCCAAATGGAGGAAACTCCATGGCCCCCGGCCCCGCCCCCAGCCCCGCCCAACCCCGCCCCCTCCCCAAAGTCTCCGCCCCCTCCCCTGCTTCCCGCGAATATTTGATTTGCGGGAAGCCTGAAGCAGGTAAGGGGGGTGTGGGGGGAGGAGGCGCGGCCCAGGCTGGCCCCCCGGCGTTTCCAGCCTGGGTCGGCTCGGGCCCTGGGGTGCCAGCCCCGGCCGACCAGCCCCGGCCCGCCCAGCACTGCCGGCCCCCGGCGGCCCGGCGCACCCCCCGGCTCCCGGCTCCCCGCGGGCCCGGCTGACCCGGCTCCCCGCTGGCCCGGCTGACCCGGCTCCCCGCGGGCCCGGCGCACCCCCCGGCTCCCGGCTCCCCGCGGGCCCGGCTGACCCGGCTCCCCGCGGGCCCGGCGCACCCCCCGGCTCCCGGCTCCCCGCCGGCCCGGCTCCCCGCGGGCCCGGCCGACCCGGCTCCCCGCCAGCCCGGCTCCCCGCGGGCCCGGCCGACCCGGCTCCCCGCCGGCCCGGCTCCCCGCCGGCCCGGCCGACCCGGCTCCCCGCCGACCTGGCTCCCCGCCGGCCCGGCCGACCCGGCTCCCCGCCGGCCCGGCTCCCCGCGGGCCCGGCTGACCCGGCTCCCCGCCGGCCCGGCTCCCCGTGGGCCCGGCTGACCGGCTCCCCGCGGGCCGGCTCTCCGCCGGCCCGGCTGACCTCCCGATTTTCCCGGACATGCCCGGCTTTTGGGGATTTCCCCCCGGACGGGGATTTGAGCCCCCAAAAGCCGGACATGTCCGGGAAAATCCGGACGTATGGTAACCCTAAAAGAAGTAAATGTTTTTGCTGAGGAACCGATCACATCAGCACATAGGGGCTCTCTGATGTAGGCCCCTGTCCTGAAATCTGATCTATGATCACCTGTCAGAACCTCAAACAGTTCAAAGGGACTGCATATGGGTACAAGGGTCTGGCCACTTTGATACAATAGCAGTATCAGGACCTCAGACTATAGGCTCTACGGGGAAGAGACATCATCCTTTATCTCTTTGTACAGCTCTATGCTAGAGTTGCCAATTTTGGTTGGACATATTCCTGAAGGTTTCATCACATGACAATCTTTAATTAAAGATTAATTTTTAATTCCTGGAGACTCCAGGACAATCCGGGAGGGTTGGCAATCCTATTTCATGCATATTATGGCCCTGTATAATGAAATGGCTATTAATCACACTGGTTGACCAAAAGCTTATGAATGTGACTATTAGATAATAGTGGTAGAGTATTCTCTATGAGCCATAGCACCATTTTACTTATGATTGATCTGAGCTTTTTAGGGTATTCCACATTTGTTTTCCTGCACTTTGAATAAGCCATTGTTCATTTTTGAATGCCAACAAGTTAAGCTTCTTTTCCTCCATCTACTCTGCTTAAAAACAACAACTGAGAATACGCCTTGTAATCTCAGCGTGTATAATAGAGCCCTTTTAATATTATAATGCTTTTTAACTGAGAAAGAGTTCAGTTACAATGAGTGAGAAAAAATTATAATGATATAATATGAGTGCATGTTTTTCTCCAGAGATAGAGATAAAAATATGCAATTTTCCAGATTTAGATAGGCAAATATATTGCTGAGGTATGTATTTTAGGAAACTAGGTCTGCATAGTATTAATTGCATTGCTTCGTCTACTGCATTTTTGAGGCTGCCATGCTTCTGTAGTAGATTCAGATGAAGGCTATGCAAGATCAGTTTGAAACCCATCTTCTTTTTCTAAGCCAAAGGCCTCAACCTACTTCTTGAGTCAAACTGCCCTTACCGATGCCATTGCTCAGTCAAGTTATTCCTTCTTGAATGTTAATTTAAAAAAATGATCACACTTTTACTCCCTGTCTCCAGTGAGATTTACTTGCTCTGAGAGCTTGCCATCTCCTCCACAATAGGAAAGGGAAAACATATCAGGTGCATACCAGGAAGAAGAGCAAAATATGCAGCAACTTCTAGAATGGCCATTTCAGGGAGGCCACCGCTTGATTTTACCAAAGTTAAAGGGCCAGCCCCAGAAAGGTCTGGGGGGGGGGGAGGGGGGCGAGGAGGAAGTTTCCAGAACAAGAAAACCATGCACTGGGGAGAGTTAACAGGGAGCAGGAAGTGACCATCGAAGACGTTTCTGGGAAAGGGGCTGCTTCTGTGTTATTCGTATCACCAATATATCATGCTGGTTTTAATTGTTTTAAAAAAATGTCAGGAAAAGTCATCTCATGACCCAAGACACAACAACAATTAGAGTATCACTAATAAAATGGGATGTTCTGGACTTTCACTTGCAAATATCATATAGCTGGAAGGTATAGCTTTGTATATAGCTAGACCTAAGAATCACTTTAAGAATGCTTAGAGTTCTTAGAACTTCAGGTTCAAATCTCACTAGGACTAGCTCTCTGCATTCTGTCTAGGTACATAGATAGAATAATATGCAATTTTATTCTCTGGGAGAAAAGGGGGCTTTCAAATGGTGCCTTAAAAGCTGAGCTCCTGTCTATTCTATATAGACATTGAAGATTGGGGGGAGGGATAGCTCAGTGGTTTGAGTATTGGCCTACTAAGCCTAGGGTTATGAGTTCAATCCTTGAGGGGCCATTTAGGGAACTGGTGTAATGTCATGGCACCTTTTGTAAGAGAAGGGGTTTGAGCCGGTGTCCTCAAAGTTTCCCTCTCTCCCCTGTCGTGCTGTGTGATGCACGCTACTTGGTTATCACATTCCATCCAGAGTTTTTCTGTATAATCCTACTATGTATATAGGTTCCAATCTTGCCTGTTCTCCATGCACTGATCTCATAGATTATAAAGGAAGTTATAAAGCATGTGGAGGGCTTACAGGATCAGGCCCAATGTTAAGTGAAGAAATATGCTATATAAATGTCTGGGGGGGTTGTTTTGTTTTTTTTAATAAGGCATGTAGCAGAGAATATTTTGAGATGAATTATGGAATATTTTCAGCTTGGCATATATGAGATTGCTGGCTAATTTTGCATTTACTAGCTGACCAAAAACATCTGGGGTCTTCTCTCTGCTGATATCACAACAAATGTTTTACATTTTTCCTGACAACTATTAGGTAAAATAGCAAATATTTAGAATAATAAGAAGTGCTGTTTTTCCCTTTTCATTTTGACTCAGCAAAGACTTTTGCTCTTCATGAGGGTGCTAAATATATTACAGCAGAATCAATCTCCAAGAAAATAAGCACCTAAGTGCTGTTTTCTTCCTTTCCCATCTTCTGTTTTATCTTACAGATGCTTTCTTGTATTACTACAGAAAGCTTTATGTTATTAACTACTGCTTGGATGCTCTGCACTATTTCTCCTTTCTTCCTGCCCTTAGAATCTCTTTAACAGATACTACCGCAGTCTCAAGAATGCAGCTAAAAAAAAAGCGGGGGGGGGGGGGGAGAGGGCTAAATAATGTTCATTTTCAGAAAGAGATCAGGACATACTGGGAATATTTTTCATGCAGCATTTGTGTTGTTTCACTAGCTTGCTTTGAAAAGTTTGATTTTCTCTCTGGATATACCTGGCATATTCAAACTTGTGATGAATAATATGCTTTCTGGATGTTACAAACTTACAAGCATTTAGAGGCTGCATCCTTGCTAGATCATGTATGTCACATTTTAGATCTGAGTGAATACTTTCTGGCTGAGTTATGTTTTTCTCCGACAGTTATAATTTTTTAAAACGGGGTTTAGAAAGGAAACATCACAGATTGTGAACTACAGTGGAACCACTAGGCATCAATCCAATTACAACAGCTATCAATAACAGCTGTAAATCCCAAGCATATAACAGAATTGTACTAATTTCTTAAATAATTGTTGCCCCTTCCTACTAAGAAAATTAAGTTATTTCATTAACTGCAAAGCTCAGAAAATACCTGTGATACAACCAAGGAGACATGATTTCTATAAATAAGGAAAGTTCCAATCCTGCAATTGAAAGCATGTGGGCAGACTCCTGTGCCTGCACAGTCCTCTTAACATAGTCTATCAATTTCAGGATCAGACCCTGAAGTAGTAGTCTGGCAGTAGTAGTACAAAGTCAGCTCTTGCCATTCTTCCTCAACCTTAATTTATCAGGAAAAATACCCATGGGAGATTTGTCTTGGTGAGAATTAAGCACAGCAGGATTTGGATTCTAGCTTCCAGGTTTTTAGGCACAAATATGATACAGAAGTGGTGCAGTTCATTCAGCAAGATCAGAGCCTTGCCCTGTATTATCTACTTAATGTCAGCATTGGACCCAACCCTGCTGCTGTTGAAATCACTGGCCAAGCTCCTATTAAATTCAGTAATACGCAACTTTTAACCTACAAAATGCCTTACAAAAATCCTCATGATTCCTGTAATGTAGTTAATTAAGTTATATTATCTCCCATTTACAGACTGAGGCAGAAAAGTTGAGGCCAGTGTTTTCAGAAGCTTGTTCAGATGCCATCATTTCTCACCCCAAATTCTGAAGGTTTGGTCATTCTATAGTGGTGAGTTAAAATAACCTGCTTTTGTATTGCTCACACAGGCCACCCAGACATCACTGGCAATTTGAATCTCATGGGCTCTCCTCTTCTTGTCCCTGAACACCCAGGAAGTATGCATGGATCCTTATAAAAATGTTGTTACATGCTGAGTGTGCAGGCAACTTAGGTGCAGACAAATATTAGCCTGGCTATTTCCTGGGTGCCCAAATCCTGTTTGAGCTCCTAGACAAGTACCCAAGTGGATATTTGCATTTACCCAATCTTTGGTAAAATTTGTCCATAATCCACTTCTTATTCCACTTCTGTTAACATTTGTTGCAGAATGTGAAAAGCTTGTTTTGATAGCACTTATTAAAAAGTACACAATTTCCCACATCTACTGACAACTAATTCTTTCTGAGGGTTTTCTTTCAATCTGGGTATCGGTGAAGTTGTAGTAGTGTCCCAGCAGCCCACAGGTGCACCATGAAAGGATTGTGGAAGTGCTTTGAATGGGAGAAGAGGCTGTGATTCTTATAACCAGGGATAACAGTAGTGCTTGGAAAGGATAGCACCATATAGTGTTCAGTGGCTATTACCCAACTGAGCCTAAGCACCCAGACAACTTGGGCACCGAATGCTGACAGCAGATTTTCAAAGAACAAGCACTACTCACATTATGCTTTAAAATTCCCCATTATCTCCGAGCCCCTCAAACTGGGTAGCCAAATTTTCTGCAGAACACATGAAGAAGGCCCTTAGAAAATTCCCCTACATCTGATTTGCCAAAGGCTTGTCAGAGCTGGGATAAGAACTTGAGAGTTTTTGGCACTAAGGCCTATGATCAGATCATTAGGCCATGCCCTCCCTATCTAAAGTTTAACCTTCAGCATTTTTTTGGTTTGGTTTGGTTTTTTTTAGAAAGTGACCTGCAAAGTTAAAGTACAAAACTTTAGTGACTTTACCCATATGTGCTGGGTGCCTCAGGCTAGCCAGCACATATTGGTAGCCAGACTGAGAAGAACATTTAGCAAATTACCTCTTAAAAACTCACTTTATTTTTCTTGTTGAGTTGGCTCCCAGCCAATGTGATATTCAAGCATGAGCCATGCAGTGACAGTAACAACCACCATGGAAACCAGCTGGAGCATGAGGCTGATCATGGGGTGGGGAAAGGAGGCAGCTAAGTCATTTTGTTGCATTAAAAATATATATATAATGCATATTTTCTCCAAAGTTTTCCTTCTTTCGATTTTAAAACACAGTTGGAGTGCGCCTCCCACACTGAGTTCCTCTTTCAATATTTAAAACACACTAATCCACAATTATATTGAACCTACAAAAATCTGTTGCTGACTACAAGTTATTCCCACCTCACAGTCAAATAACTAAACAGCTCCACACTCCTCTCAACCCCTGTCCAAATACTGGAGCAATAAGGAGAGCCTTGGAATATGTCCAAAAGGTTAACAAATCCAGGCTCTTGCAGGCAGAGATTGTGGGGAAAAAATACCAGAGTCAATGGGGCCCTCATTGAGAATGCTCTGCCAGCAGCATCCTCACATCAACCTCAAGGGAACTCCAGCCCGAGCACCCGGTTTGGGCACATGTGGTAGAATGGAACAAGGAGATGTAATGAGTAATGGGCTCCCAAATCTATCAGGTTGCAAGGGTCTGCACACCTACCTTCAGCCACACTAAAGAATCTCACTCACTTCAGATTGAAGTAGCCACCCATGAATACTACGAATGCAAAGATGACATTCCCTTTAAATAGTCTTATTCCCTAAACACCTGTCACCTGCATCTCCCACTCCCAACCTCTCTTGAAGTGATTCTCTCAACTTGACTGTCCCCTGATCATTATTGACTATGGCTCAGATTTTTAAACATATTTGTCCACAGTGGAGCAGCTTCAACAGGAGATAATTGCATGCATTGGCATTCCATATTGCATAAGTCAACGGCTAGAGCATTCTCCTGAGAGAAGGGAAGCCCCTCTTCAAATCATTTCTCCCCCTATGGGGAGAGGTGGACAGGAATTGGACTTGGGTCTCCTACATCCCAGTTGAGTGCTCTAACCACTGGCTATGTAACATGGACACCATCATCTCCTTTTCTGGCTCAATTGTATGATGTAAGGCAGGCACCTAACTCATTCCCTCAGGGACATCTTAGGTGCCTAAGCTGCCTGATTCCAGGCAGTGGGTTCCCATTTGTGAATCACTAAGCAGAGATAGGCATCTCCCTGCAGCCTAGATTTAGGCAACTGTCTCTGAGAGGGGCGGGGATTAGCACCTCCATATCTTCCATAGGGTAGTTTAGGCAACCCTCCACTTAGTGTGCTGAATTTTGTGGATTGCATTCTTTGGTGCCTATCTCTCCCCATTCATTATATAGGGAGTCTAGGTGTCAAACGCAGGCTTTGTGGATCACAGTGGTGTTCCCATGATTTCCTTGATGCCGAAAAGTTAGGTGCTTGCTGACATGCTCAGCGTTGTAGTGCCTAAGTCCCTTTATGAATCTTGGGCCCTAATGAAAGTCAATAGGACTTAGGCTACAAAGTGCCTAAGTCACTTTAGTGAAAGGGACTTAGGGCCAGATTTTTAAAGGTGTTCAGGCATCTTAAGATGCGGATAGGTGCCTAGTGGTATTTTCAAAAGCACCTAGGCACCCACTTCCCATTGACTTAAATCTGGCCCTTACTGCCTCAATTAAAAATTTTTCCCCAAGCATCCTTTCCTCCCTCTATCTGACACCCAGTCAAAATAACTACAGAGTAAATCACAAGGGAAAATAAACTTCCAATTCCCAAATGAGGCTCTGTCGGCCCAATTACTAAAATTTATTCCCCAAATCACAAGGTACTTCAATCCCCAAACCAGATTAGACATCCCTCACATTCTCTTTTTCTCTCATTAGAGTGGCATAAAAGAACACAAACATATGAGACCAGGTCCTCAGCTGATGTAGACTGACATCTCTTCATTGGCTTCTGTGGAGCTATCCTCATTTACACAAGCTGAGGATCTGGCCCCTGGATATGGGAGAGAACTGTTTCTTCCTACTTTCCATCTGCCACCAGCTCCATCCACTACATCAAATGTATACACATCTAATTCCCTAGATATCCTGCCCATTCCAATATCTTTATTGTGGAAAACCCTGATAAGAAACATTACTGGTTACCTTTAAATCACTTTAGAACCTCACTTCACTAGCACAGGAATATTGCAAAGAAGCCATCTAATTTACATAGTCACCCAGAGGTTAATTAGTATAGGAAGGTAAATTTCCAGAAGAGTGCAGAGGAAAATAGCAGCTAAAAGCAATTCTTTCCTTAATTGGTATTGTACACACACTGCTCACTCCATGTTTTACAAATGGACTTGGTTATTTCTGTCTTCATTTTCAGAGGAGACCTCATGCAAAGCAGAAAGGAAGTCAGTCATTGTGCTTGCCTGAGTGGTTACTTCTTGACCTTTTGTTGTAGGATGGGATATTTGGAAACATTACCATTACAGTAACATCACGGTGGGTACGGCAATGCTGATAATAATGCTATGCTTCTCTCTTGTGCATGCACAGGTTATAATTGAACAAAAAAAAAGTTCTTCCACTTCGAATAACTGATGGTTATCATTGCTAGAATCACCAGACTAGTGATTACAACGCCACTATGTTGCAGGTGACACTCAGCTTTGTCTTTCTCACTGAGAACAGACAGCATGCTTGCCTTGCTGTCCCTAGTGTCTGGGTGAAATAGGGACCTGGATGAAGAAAAGAAGCTCACATTCAGTCTGGGCAAATCCAAAATTATGGTGGTTGGGAAGAAGGAAGCACTTTGAGGAAATGTCAGACTGTCCTTGAACTGTCAAGGGGGAGCACAATCTCAGAGTCTTATTGGATTCTTCTCTGCTTCTGGACACCTAGATCTGCACTGGTTACCCATCCAGTACTGGATCCAATTCAAGAACAGAAAGGGATTGTACTTTTCTACTGGGGCTAAATGGGATTGGTGTAGATTACCTCCAAGACCACATCTTTCTCAGCAATAAGAGTTGTTGTGATCAGCAGACATTTCAGCTATCAAAGCCAAGAATACACTTTGGATTAGGAGCTGAGTATTCTTAGTGGGTGGAGGTGGGTGTGTGTGACATTAAGATGGTGCCTCCTCCTGGTCGTTCTGGAGAATAGCTCACCAGGTCAACACCTCTTCCCACAGTCACAGGCCATCTCTCCTCTTCTCTCTCCGGGTCTGCAGCCCCTCTCTTGCTCCCTGAGCGGCTGCTGCTTCTACATGACATAGCCCTCCGGCCAGATCACTATTTGCATTTTCCACTTCTGGGGTACCAAAGAGTTTCTTCCTCAATCCTAGGCAGTCTTCCCATTCACTGCCACATAGTGCCACTCCCTCAGTGTCTGACAGGGGAACCCAGGCCCTCCCTCTACTCTGGATTCCAGCTCAGGGACCCTCTAGCCAGCAATCAAGGTCTGTTCCCTTTTAGATCTTACTGCCTTTTCCTGAGCCCTCTCCTTACTATCTGACACTCCCCTCTCTGAGTTTGCCAGATCACCACTCCCTCCTCCCAAGGAAGAACTGCAGGCACACATCTTGCAGCCTCCAAATACTCCTCCCCGAGAGTGACTGCAGCCTAATTTCCCAGCAGCCCCTAAGTCATCATTTAGTAAAGATAAGCATATTAAGTTATTTTAATCTTTCCTCTTAAGTCAATCCCTTAATTAGAATCTATGACTGTGGAGTTTCACAGAGCATCTGCAGGCTAGAAACCACTAAGGCTACTTTCTACTAATTGTGCCCACAGACAGTACATTTATTAACGTTGTTGACAACATTTGTTTAAAACATGAATCTGTTTGTTTAGGTGAGAGAGGAAAGGCAGACCTTATTAAATCTATAGAAGTGAGAGATTGAAGCCTACAACACATACAAGGGGATAGTTTCCCTAGCTGGGATTTTAGGCCATACTAAGCAGAGGCAAACCTAAAAGCCAGGGGTTTGGAGACTGAGCCTAGTAAAGCCCTTCTCTAAAATGCAGAGATTTTAAGATTACAGGGGTGAAAGAAACCTGTCAATTTTTGATCCATGTTTACTCCTACCACTGCTAATGAGCATCAAAAATTGTGAAAACAGATTCAGTAAGTCCTGCAGTACTCACTTCATGAATATGTTTTGATAAAAAGGCATTGTGAGATTCAGTAGGAACAACAGTAATGCCAAAAGAAATCCTTTACTCTCCCTTTCTGTTCTCTTTTGCCCCTTTCCTTTCTTGTCTCCATCTTTGCTTGCTAATCAATCATTGCCTAAATTTTTAGACTGGATTGTGACTGGCTCTTTCATGAGTGTTCTGTGGAAGAAGGCACAAGGAAACTCCTCCCTTGCATCACAATATCTTGTTAAAAATAAGTTACTGTGGGCTTCCCCGTGTGTCATGGCTTTTCTGTATGTGTCTTCTAAGTTTGTATATTCTCTACATGGGCAAGAGAATGTCTCATTGCTGTGTCTTCTACAGCACCAGGCAAACTGTTGTAAGTAATAAATACAATAATAATCCACATAAGGGATTTTTTCCTATATAAAGGGACAGGGCTAGATTCATAAAAGGATTTAGGTGCCTAATTGCCAAATTACCATTTTAAGTACCTAAATTCCAGAATCAGGCACCAGAGGGATCCATAAAACCCCTGCTTTGCTGTCGCCGAACTCTGTAGGCACCTAAATTCACTTGGTGCCGAAATTTTTGCAGTAAAAGTTCCTTAAGTTGCTATGTTTGTGCCTCTGAGCATGTTCACTGCATTCCCACAGCAAGCATCCAGATGCCTAAGCCCAGAATGGCGCATGAAGGGGGGAAGAGAGGCGTTCCTCCACCTAACTCACCAGTGGCGCCAATCCAGTAAGTGTTCTCAGAGCTTGCCTACTGGATTGGGCCCCCATGGGCAAGCTCACACAAAACAGCTGGGGTGAGAGACCTCCCTCGTATCTTTTAAGCTGATGGTTAGGTTATTAACTGTAGGAGATCCCCAGTTCAAATCCTCCATCTGCCTGAGGGGGAGAAAGGATTTGAATAGGGATCTACTATCTCTCAGGTGAGTACCTGAGCCACTGGGTTATGGGCTATTATGATGTAAGGCTCCCTCACTCTCTCCCGTTGAAACTGTTCCACTGTGGATAAATAATTTAAAAAGTTATTAGCGCAGGAGTACTGGATCATGTGTCACCCACCTCTCAGGTGAGTGCTCTAGCCCCCAGGGTACAGAGTCATTCTCATGCATTCTCTTGCCTAGCGACTGGGGGATTGGTAAGAATTCCCCAAAGTTCACCCAATACTGTAATTGAACCAGTGCACAAATTAAGCTGATGGGACTTATTAGTACTGTGTTGGTCTTCTGATGCTATGGCAAAGAATAGCTGGGTGGAACGTAAACCAGGTATGTGCCTACCAGCAAATATTTTTCCAATTGAAGCACTGGACGAAGCCCAAACAGAACCTATATTTAAATTTCGGAAAATGTCTCCCATGGTGTACCTTTATTTATCATTTTCACTACCTCTGCTCATTAAGGTTTTAGTTAGAAGTTCAAGTGTAAAAGCTGTTCATCATAGTATTTGCATATTGACTGGAAGCCTGTTCAAGATTAACTGTCTAGTCTTGTAGACCCAAGAGCTTTGGATAGTTTGGCTCAGACTTACACACACATCTTTATTGCATTCCTAATGTTTGTGTATATATCCAACACAAACTAAAGTTCCAGACCTTCTGAGGTTCAGCCATCTTGATGCAATTAAAGGTCAATAACTCTTTTTTCTACAATTAACAAAGACTAAATGTAGTTTTTAAAGACATAATGTCTATATGGAAAATATATCAGCTTTCTTTATGGGAAACATATCAAACTGTAAAGGAGGATTTCCCCCCAAATATGCTGAAAAGCATCTTTAGATGAGAACACAGATCTAAGAACAGCCATTTATTATGAAAAAATTTCTTATTAGAGAACAATATATTTAGAAATCACATAACATGAAACAATTACTGTCACCCCTACTGAAACATGACTCTTTTTTGTCTATGTTAATACAGCCCCACAGTTTGGATTACAGGGGTGTGAATTGCAGCACATACTACTGTGGATGCTGCAGGTGTGAACTAAAAGATAGCCTAGTTTGTGTTAACATAGTACTCTTTAAACAGACTAAGTTAACACGAAGTAGGTACCTTTTAGTTTGTGTCCGCAGCATCCACACAGGGGAGTTACCGCAGAGCACACTGTCATGCCCTGCAATTCGCACTTATACACTTCTAAACGGACAAATAATCTGCATTTGAATTACAAGATCCAGCTATCTGTCTGATTTGAAAATGAAAAGCTTGAAGTCATAGATATCACCTTTCAGAGTATCAGCCATGTTAGTCTGTATTCGCAAAAAGAACAGGAGTACTTGTGGCACCTTAGAGACTAAAAAATTTATTAGCGCATAAGCTTTTGTGGGCTACTGCCCACTTCTTCGGATGCATATAGAGTGGAACATATATTGAGGAGATATATATACATATAGTTAAATAACTACAGAATATTAGTCAAAAGCCATTTCAACCAGAGATTTGATATTTTTCTTTTGGGGAAAAAAGAATGCTTGGCTCTGAAATGGAGACATTCCGATGTTATTTAATAGGAAGGGAATTTATTCTGGAAACATACTACTGTGTTTTACAGTGGCTGAATGGAAGGAAAGATTCCAATAGCAGAATCACAAGGTGATATCTGCAAAAAGAACAGGAGTACTTGTGATACCTTAGAGACTAAATTTGTTTATTTTATTTTGTTTTGTTTCGTTTTATAGATACACATATAAATGTGTATATATATCTCCTCAATATATGTTCCACTCTATATGCATCCGAAGAAGTGGGCAGTAGCCCACGAAAGCTTATGCTCTAATAAATTTGTTAGTATTCAAATCTCTGGTTGAAATGGCTTTTGACTAATATTCTGTAGTTATTTAACTTATAACAGCCGGTCAGTTTGCCCCATAAAACTTTCTTTGAGTTTTGGCCTGTGAAGTATTGGTGAATGGCATTTTTAAGATTAGAAAAGGCTAAATCACTAACGCATGAAGATGCTACTGTGTGTATGTGTGTGTCCACACATGGACACACGACCAGGTGTGATGAAGGAGGGGAAAGAATTTTTCCCTATAACTCAAATTAGGTTGAGATTTTTTCCACTTGGCATTACTTAGTGTTTGCCACTATTTCACAATAAGAAAAAGAATCCTAGTGTACCTGCAAGTCAAAACAACAACTTCTTAGTTTTTAGCTAGTGGATATATTCCATAATGGCCTGAATTTTATTTGTTTTAGACTTGACCAAACAATTACCAACCATATTCCCCAGGAATCAAGTTGCATGTTCCCAAAAACACTGACTTGGCAGTTAATTCACTTTTTAGTTATTTGAAGAAAAAAATAACCTCTATAAGGGTCTAGTTCTCTGAAATATTCAGCCAATTTATACACTTCAGAAGGCCTCACAGGGATGCCTAAGCTTGCTGTACTTTTTACTGAATCAGAATCTAAAAGAATTTGAAGAATCTAGTCCATTACTCTTGTTAGAAACCCTGTTCTCACAAGTGTTCCAGTCCTGTCCAGTTTCAAGAGCACAGATTTTCATATATGTTAGAACAGGATACAACCTACTGTGGAGATAAGTGGGCGGGGGGAGCGGGGAGACTAGAAGAAGAAAAGAAGAGTAGAAGAAACAACAAGGTAAGGGGTGCAGGAAGAAGATAGATAAAAGACACAAAATGTATCAAGAATGGCAGGAGAATTTGAGAATATTGATTTTTCTCGGGATGCTAAATGCTATCTTCAGCTGTTGATGAGCCCTTAGATACCATGGTGATAGGTTGATAGGGCCAAACCTTTCAATGCCCATCTGAATCAAACTTCCCCTTTGAGTCTTTTGAGCTTAGTTCATCACCAGTAATAATTCTACCTGCCAAAGATTTTGTTCCTGGGCCATTGGGGTATCTCTACACTGCAATTAGACACCCACGGCTGGGCCCGCGACAGCTGACACGGGCTTGTGAAGCTCAGGCTGCCAGGCAGTTAAATTGCAGGGTAGACTTCTGGGCTCAGACTGGAGCCTGACCTCTAGGACCCTGCAAGGTATGGGAGTCCCCAAGCTTGGGCTGCAGCCTGAGCCCAGAGGCACGCACTGCAATTAAACAATTCCGCAGCCTGAGCCCCATGAGCCCGAGTCAGCTGGCATGGGCCAGCCGCGGTGTCTAATTGCAGTGTAGAGATATCCTGTGTCATGTCACTGTTTCTGAACCCTCAGTAGTTTTGTTGGATTTTATTTTGCATACTCTTTAGCCAGAGCTGGATTAATGCAGGGGCTTTAGGGGCTGCAGCCCTGGGCCCCGGGCTAAGGGGGCTCTGGCGCAGTAGGGCTCAGGCAGGCTGCCTGCATGCTGTGGCCCTATGCCGCTCCCGGAAGCGGACAGTTGCTGGTATGTCTCTGCAGCCCCTGGTGGGGAGGGAGGAGGGATAGGCAGCTCCGCACACTGCCTACACCCCAGCACCATCCCTGCAGCTCCCATTCCGTGCTTGTGGGCACAGGCAGCTTACGGAGACACGTTGTCCCCCTGCTCCCCAGGGGCACGCAGAGACATGCCAGCAGCCAGCTGCTTCCGGGAGCAGCGTGGGGCTAGGGCAGGCAGGCAGGCAGCCTGCCTGAGACGTGTTGCGCCACCGGCCAGGAGCCACATGTGGTAAGCGCCTCTCAGCCGGAGCCTGCACCTTGCACCCCGTCCTGCACCCCACCCCCCCGCCCCAGGTCAGAATCCCCTCCTGCACCCAAACTCCCTCCCAGAGCCCACACCCCTCACCCTCTCCTGCACCCCAACACTCTGCCCCAGCCTGGAGCCCCCTCCTGCACATAAACTCCCTCCCAGAAAGAAACTAATATAACAGCTGTTCTAAGGTAAGACGTAGGCTATTTTGAATGAACTACATGTTTTAAGACTGAAATGTAACCACAGAACAGCTTTATGTTAACTAAAAGGCAAGTTTACAATAGCATTAATAGCCTCGATGTCATAATTGTGATAATTTTGTTTTAAATAAGGAGAAAGACTTGTATACAGGGGCCCTTCAAAATCTAATAGCCCTGGGCCCACAGGAAAGTTAATCCGGCTCTGTCTTTAGCTATGGCCAGCCTCCTGTTTGTGCACACACCATCTCAGACTCCATTCCCAGATTAATTGTAATACATTTCGCAGAAATTCTTTCAAATGTCAAGGGAACCCTTCACCTGTCAGTCAAGAATTCTAAAAAGGGCAGATCTGGCAGATTGCCAAAACAAATGGGCTCAAGGTATTGCCATCCCTTCATTCCTACCTTGATGTGCAGTACATGCACACAATGTTTTCTGTGGCAGATCCAGAGAACTCACAGCCATAGAAAACCACAAGGCCATGAGATGAGCAATGCCTCACACATCTGACATACATGGTCACTGTCAGAACCTACCACAAGCATACACAGAAACAACAGAGGGCCTCTGTCCTGTTCCTTACTAGTTGTATTACTAATCAGTAAATGGATAAAGAGCAGATTGGTGGTAGTAGTTTAGGGATTGCCCACAAAACCTCAGAGGGTGTAGACAATGCCGCAGACTCATGCACTTTGCCAGTTACTCCAGGCCAGTACCTGGAGTAGTTTTCCCAGTAGACATCACCAACTGCACACACCAGTACTGTTGTGTGCTATGTGTTGGTAAGTATAAAAGTCAGTGGGAGTGTTGGGTGCTTGGTACTTTATAGGACTGTGTAACTGGCTTGATCAGTACTTGGATGGGGTATCTCTAAGGAAAACCCAGAATACTGTTAGTGTGGTTCTTGATATTCATGACTTGCAGTATTTATTATGGTTTCAGATTTATTCTTTTAGTAATAGAATGCTGAGTTACTCAGAGTATTTTTTTGACTGTGTGATGGGGAGGGAGGTGAAAGGGTAAGATTTAAGGAGTTTATGTCTATTAAGGTAGCGTGATTAGAGCAACTGCTTGGGACCTATACTACCTTAAATATAAACATGTGTATTTCACCTGGAAACAAATAATCAGTCCAGAAAAGAGATGTATGTACATGGGACTAACAGGAAAATGGTCTCTTAAAGATCAGTTTTAAATTCAGACACTCTTTTTCCTTTGCAAATTTGCATAGGAATCTGTTATTTAGGTCTCTTATTAGAGAAAATGATTTTAGACAGGGGACAATTAAACTGCCAGCTTTTTAAAATGGGAGACAATATGGTTAATGGAGAGGGCACATGACTTGGGAGTCAGGAAATCTATGCTCCAATCCTAGTTTTGTAATTTAGCTGTGTGATTTTGGTACTTTTCTGTACCTCTGTTCCCACTTCCTTTCTTTGTTGTTCTTGTTTATTTAGACTGCAAGTTCTTCAGAGCAGGGACTCTCAGTATGTGTCTCTAAAGCACTTAGGATAATTAATAATAAGTAAAAGTATTTGGGGGCATGTACTGGTGTTAAATATAATTATATCCCATGACTGGAACCCTACATCAGATAGCACCATTCAGGGTCTGGTTTTGTATTGGAAGGAATATTTTTTGTGAAAAATAATCACTGCACCATGAATTAATAATGCTAGTTTTAGTAAAGATTTCCAACCTATAGTTTCTTTAATGTATTAATATTTTCTCACAGAAGTCAATTTATCTACATAAATGTTATATGAACTTCCATCCTTTTGGTTGTCAAACACCCTAGTTCTTTTTATCAGTTTAATCACATATCAAACTTTCCCGGAACTGTAACACATCTCACCCACTTATTCCTTTCTAAAGATTATATATATATGGATGCACTCATTTGCTAGCTGGTTTTTTCAGCTGTTCCTCATTGCATTTTTATTTTTCAATTACATAGATTCCAAGGTAAGAAGGGACCATTACGACCATCTAATCTGACCTCCTGTATAACACAGGCCATAGAACTTCCCCAAAATAATTCCTAAAGCATATCCTTTAATAAAACACCAGTCTTGATTTAAACATGTCAGTGATGGATAATCCACCATGACCCTTGGTAAATAGTTTCAATGAATAATTAGTCTCACTACTAAAAATGTATGCCTTATTTCCAGTCTGATTTTGGCTGGAAGTTGCAGCTAGACGTTCTCTGCTAGACTGCAGAGCACATTATTATATATTTGTTCCCCATGTACATAGACTGTAATCAAGTCACCCTTTAACCTTCTCTTTGTTAAGTTAAATAGATAGAGCTCCATGAAGCCCTCATTATTGGGAATGTTTTCTAGTCCTTTAATCATTCTTGTGGCTCTGCTCTGAACACTCTCCAATTTATCACCATTCTCGAATTGTGGGCACCAGAACTGGATACAGAATTCCAGCGGCGGTCACACCAATGCCAAATATAAAAGTAAAATAACCTCTCTACTCCTACTCGAGATTCCCCTGTTCATGCATTTAGAATCATATTAGCTCTTTTTTGCCACAGCATCACACTGGGAGTTCATCTTCAGTCAGGGCTGGCTATAGGGCAATTCACCCAATTCCCCTGAATCAGGCCCCGCGCCCCTAAGAGGGCCCCGCAATGTCCCTAAGAACCCTCCACCGACATGCCGCCGAAGGCACCGGCAGCCAAAAGAGCTGCCGCCGAAGTCCCGCTGCTGTCTTCGGCGGCAGCTCTTTCGAATCGGGCCCCGCAGTGCCTAAAGCCGGCCCTGTCTTCAGCTGACTATCCATCATGACCATGACTTTTTTTTTGGCATTGCTGCTTTTCAGGATAGAGTCTCCCATCATGTAAGTAAGGCCTACATTTTTGTTCCTAGATGTATACATTTATATTTAGCCATATTAAACTGCCTATGGTTTGCTTGTGCCCACTTTACAGAGCAATCTAGATGACTCTGAATCAGTGACCTGTCCTCTTTGTTATTTTCTGCTCCCCCAATTTGTGTCTTCTGGAAACTTTATCAGTAAGGATTGTATGTTTTCCTCCAGGTCACTGATAAAAATGTAAAATAGTGTAAGGTCAAGAACTGATTCCTGCGGGACTCTACTGGAGCCAGACCCCATTGATGACGATTCTCCATTGACAAGTACATTTTGAGATCTGTCAATTAGCCTCTTTAAAATCCATTTAATGTGCGCCCTGTTAATTTTATATTATTCTAGGGGTTTTCTTTTCAATTAAAATGTTATACAGTACCAAGTCAAACACCTTACAGAAATCTAAGTATATTACTTCAACACTGTTACCTTTATCAGTCAGACTTGTAATCTCATTAAAAAAAGATATCAAGTTAGTGTGACAGGATCTATTTTCCATAAACCCATGCTGATTTGCATTAATTACATTTCCCTCCATTAATTCTTTATTAATCAAGTCCCATATCAGCCGCTCAATTATCTTGCCCAGGATCAATGTGAGGCGGCTCATTTACCCTTTTTAAAAATTGGCACAACACTGGCTTTCTTCCAGTCTTCTTGAATTTCCCCAATGCTCCAGGACTTATTGAAAATCATCATTAATAGTCCAGCAAGTTCCTCAGCCAGATTTTAGAACTCTTGGATACAAGTTATCTGGACCTGCTGATTTAAAAATTCCTTCCACCTAAAACAATAGAAGGAAAGGGTGCTTAGCATCTCTCAAAGGAGGTGGGTTAAAGGTTGTGCACAATTATATTAGATAGCCTAACACAGGAAAAATGCTTAAGTGATTTGATTGAGGTTACCCTGTAAGAGTGGTACAAGACTAGGATCTAGAAATCTTGACTTCTAGTCACTACATTATGTGCCCTGGAACTTCTCACACAAATCAGAGACACAACATGCAGGGCTGGCCAGAAAAGAAGAATTCCATTTTACAAAAATGTTGAGGTTTCAACATTTGTTTTAGTTCTGCATCACGACAAAAATGAGACCTTTCTATTCGCCCCCCCCCCCCGCCCCAAAATAACACACAAGACACCCACCACAGAATAGCCAATTGGTTAGGGCACTGACAGGGGAAACCCAAGGTTCAAGGTGCTGAGTCAGAGCAGGGATGAACCTGGGTTTTCCACATCAGAAGTGAGTGCTCTAATCCCTGAGCTATTGACTATTCTGGGGTGGGTCTGTTTATCTCTCTCTGGTTTTGACCAGAAATTCCATGCTGGACCCTTTAGAAATCTTCTTAACTAAAGTTTTGTCGAATTCAATATGTTTCTGACAAATAAAGGGCATTTTGTTTAAAAATTTCCAACCAGCTCTAGCCACATGACATTAGATGTAATGAAAGAAGACATTGCTTATAACATCACTGTTAAAAGTCTGGCATTGCTACCGTTATAGACCCTATGTTTCAGCGGTTTATAATTCAGTCAGAACAATTTTTAACTACACATACAAGGGGCCGAATTTAATCCCATGCCCACACTTTACAGTTACAAGGACATATGCTTTAGATAAGGAATTCATCCCACAGGAGAGCAGGAGGTGACACCATTGCAACATTTCCCCAGGAATGCATCTGGTGAAGGCAGCTTCAGGTGTAGATCAAAAGCAGTCCTGCTGTGGAGCATCTGCTACCCAACCAGTCTCCACCCCTGCCATGGCTGGCCTTCCCCCACTTTGTGGGCTTTGCCAGATGCCTTCAGGTTCCCCCTAGCAGAAAAGGGCTTGGGGCATGTGCCACAGTGCTGCCATCTGTAGCTGGACTTTCTGCTACTGGAGACTGCAGCTGGGGTTCTGTTGGCACAAGCCAACAAATTCAAAAACCTTAAATCCAGCTCTTGCTAAAGATTGGATTTTTTTTTAACCAGTTTTAAAAAAGATTCCATTTGACGATTAGGTGAGACAGAGTTAAAACAAAAAACAGGGAGATGCTTGTGAATTGATCTCAGAATTATTTTCCTGAGTTTGGGTTCTTTGTTTATGAAAAAATTAAGAAATTAATGACTAAAATAGAACACTGAAGTTTCATTTTCAGATACTTTACCTCAGGTTGTCTCCAATTAAAAAGTAAATGTTGCAAGTAATTACATAATATAGTTTAATTCCTTTTGATAGCTTCAAAACATTTTTTTAAAGGCCTTGGTAATGAGGTTGATAAATCAGCTAACTGAGTGTGCATGAAAACTTGTAATGTCTATTCTTATACACATTTGTACAATACATAGCCGGTGTCCTAAATGTGTATTCATCAGATAGACCAGGAAGGCTTTATGAAAGATACACTGTCTTACAGGACGAAGAGTATGTCATTTACAAAATATTATAGTTATCTCTTTAATGTAAGACAGAGCAGGAAAACCTTCTTGGAGCCATCAAGTCTACCTGATACATAGTATGCATGTTAACAACAATTGCTTAATGGGTACGTTGATGCCAAAGGAACCATTCAGGTCTCTGTAAATAATATATATATTATATAAACTTCCATGAAGTATTTAATCCCTTTCATTCTTTTATACCAAGGAAATAAAGATATAAAACAATGTTTAAATAACTTTAAGGATCTGATTTAAACCAATAATAGCCAAGAAATTTAAGAAAGCCAAAGGCCAACACTCCCTTCTTATTGAAAGTCACTCGAGTTCCATTACATCCTTGTTTTCTTTCCATGTGAATTAAAAAAAAAAAAACCTCCAGTGTCCCCCATCTAACTTTTAACTCTTGTTTTATGTTAGACCCTGTCAGACAATAGCCTGTAAATAAAGAAACTCAATCTCATGTCTTGTGAACGAAGATTTGAAATGAAACCATAAAAAGTGAAAAGTGTTTTATATAAAATATAAGGGCTTTCATGGCTTTAAATGTCACACATTCTGTAAGGGGAGGAGGGGCTTCACATTATCAGTCAAGTCCCTAAGGCACCCTGGGTCCTTGAGGTCTGAGCCAGATACAGTGCCTCCAAGAGTGCTGGAGGAACACATGTCCGAGAAGCAGCAACTACACGTTCAGAGGATTAGAAGCAGCTTATTGGCAGGCCTAAATCACTCCCTAAAAACTTCCACCTCTTCTTTCCTTCCTATTCCAGTGGGACCTGCTTAGAGGGGGGAAATCCACAATCCAGCCCAAGTAGCTAGTCTTAGCCTGGGGAGAAACACAGCGTGGGGAGTGGCAATGAAAAGGGAGGCAATTTTAGCCCCATGGATGAAATAACCTGTCACACCTCTACTATAGACTAATCATGGATGTATGGATTGGAGTGTCTGTGCAGCAGCAGAGTCTCTGGTCATGCCCTTGCCTTGGTTCACAAGCCTTCCACGGACCCTTGGAATCCCTCTTCCACCTTTGTGCAGAAGTAATACTGTTCGTCCTGCCAAGGGGGCCTCCTCAGAAAGAGGGAGGTGAATGGGCCTCACAGTGAAACATTTCAATGCATTGTGGGTTTGGTTGTAACCTTGATTAAATGAAATTGTTTAGAGAAGAAACTGACTTCCCTATAAGAAAGTTTCATTTTGTTTTCAACTTTCACAGTCTGAGGAAGAAATTCCCTTGACAATTAGAGCTTCTAAAATTACAGGCACACGGTTTGTTTTGAGGGAAAAAACACATCAGCATTTTTTAGGTTATTTTTTCAACCTTTAGACATGTTGGCAAGGCATCCAAGTCAGGGCTTTTTTTTTTTTTTTTCATCTGAAGGCATATAGGCAGCAAAGCACAGTGCCAGCTGTGAGTGCAATATAACCCTAGTCTGTCAATGATAAGGAGCAACAGAAGAAAGGAACTACCAAATAGACAAAAGCAAGAGAAATAAATGGACATACACAGGGGGAGTGCGCAAAGCTACTAATTATTGGAAATTTTGACAGTACTGATATTTAAGTCACTATGTAAAAACAGTGTCACTTAGGACCATCTGCACAGTTGAGAGTGTGTCAGTTTTCATGAGTCCTATTTTCCACAAAGAAAACTGTCAAAATAAATTTACATTAAAATTTGTTTACAAAGAATTGGATAAACACAGAATAGTAATGTCCACACTCTACAGCCCTCTCCTTTGTGCCATATGTCTGTTAAATCCCTGCCTAGAATTTGCTCAATATAATCCCAGAGGTAACAGTTCAAAGAAAACATGAACAGGAGTACTTGTGGCACCTTAGAGACTAACAAATTTATTAGAGCATAAGCTTTCGTGGACTACAGCCCACTTCTTCGGATGCATAAAAGAAAACATGGTACATGTTAAGCTTTTAGAATAAAATTCTACCCTCTTTATACTTGTGCAACCTCAACGACTTCAACCTTTTTGCTACAGTGGGGTAGGGTTGAATGAATTCTGCCCTGACAGCAATCAGATTGGAAGAGTAAGACACAAGTTCATAGGAGCTGTTATTCAGCTTTTGTAAATGGATTGGTAGTGGGGCACATTCTCAGAAATTCACTGAGTTTAATATGAAATTCCAGTCAACCTATACAAACTTCACTTAATAGTCATACCAAACTGAGAACTGGGGCAGTTTCAGTTTCTAAATCAGAAGAAATATAAGAAATGGAACTTTGTAGATATATACTGTAGCCAGATACTTTCTTTTATGTACAGGTCAGTGTTTTCAAGTGAAGCATATCTATAATGTGAACAATTGCCAATAAGTTATTAAAGGCATACAGTATAATATAGAGTCATAGAATCATAGAACTGTAGGGCTGGAAGGGACCTTGAGAAATCATCAAGTCCAGCCCTCTGTTCTGGGGCAGGACCAGGTACCAAGACCATCTCTGACAGGTGTTTGTCCAACCTATTCTTAAAAACTTCCATTGACGGGGATTCCACAATCTCCTTTGGAAGCCAATTCCAGAGCTTAACTACCATATATACTCATTCATTAGCCCATTCATTTATAAGCTGACCCCCAAGATGGTTAGGTAAAAATTGCAAAAACTGTACGACCATTTCATAAGCCGACACTATATTTTAGGGGTTGGCAAACTTTGGCTCCTGGCCCATTAGGGTAAGCCGCTAGCAGGCCTGGATGTTTTGTTTACCTGGAGTGTTCACAGGCACAGAGCCCCTCAGATCCCCAGTGTCTGCGGTTTGCCGTTTTCAGCCAATGGGAGCTGCAGGAAGTGGCATGCCACTTCCTGCAGCTCCCATTGGTTGGGAATGGTGAACCATGGCCACAGGGAACTGGGGGCTCTATGCCTGCAGGTAAACAAAATGACAATGTATTAGATCAGGGGTCGGCAACCTACGGCACGCGTGCCAAACACGGCACGCTAGCCGATTCTGAGTGGCACGCTGCTGCCCAGTGAGAGGAGGAGGAGGAGGAGGGGCGGAGGGGCCGGAATGCACCACGTTGTGCGAAGAAAGAGGGGAGGGGGGGAGCTTGGCTGCCGCAGGATCAAGCTTCTGCCTCCTGCCCCCGCAGGGGAGAGCGGTGGAGGGGGAGTCCCGGGGGGGGTCCCGGCCCCCCGCCCCACTCAGTCCCCCCACCCACCGCTTTCCCCTGCTGGGGCAGGAGGCAGAAGCTTGGTCCTGCGGCAGCCAAGCTTCCCTCCTCCCCCCTTTCTTCGCACAATGTGGTGTATTCCGTCCCCTCCTCCTCCCAGAGAGGCAGAGCCGAGCGCAGCGTGGTGGCTGCTCCGTAGAGCAGGCAGAGAGAGGTAGGGATGGGCTTGGGGGAAGGAGGTGGAACAGGTCATATCCCTCCCAGCCCCCTGCCATGAGCCGGTCAGGGCAGGGGGCTGGGAGCACCCCCACGAGCCGAGCACTCCAGCCTTCTGCCCTGCACCCCACACACACTCCAGCCCTCTGTCCTGACCTCGAGTCCCCCCACACCCAGCCCTCTGCCCTGAACCCCCCCACACCCAGCCTTCTGCCCTGACCTCGAGTCCCCCCCCCCCAACACCCAGCCCTCTGCCCTGAACCCCCAACCACCCACCCAGCGGGCTGAGCAGGCTGGTGGCGTAAGATCAGCATTTTAATTTAATTTTAAATGAAGCTTCTTAAACATTTTGAAAACCTTGTTTACTTTACATACAACAATAGTTTAGTTGTATAATATATACTTAGAGAGAGATCCCTTCTAAAAAAACTTTAAAATGTATTACCGGCACGCGAAACCTTAAATTAAAGTGAATAAATGAAGACTCGGCACACCACTTCTGAAAGGTTGCCTACCCCTGTATTAGATATTCAATTCAATGGTTCCATAGAGTTTAAAATCATCAAATTTTGGTGTAGACCTGTTTATAAGACGACCCCCACTCTTTGATGCCTCACTTTTTTACCAAAAATATTCGGCTTATGAATGAGTATATACGGTATCTTAACTACCTCTTATCTATATCTTGATTTTAGTAAAGCTTTTCATGCTGTCCTGCATAACTAGAGAAATGCAACCTAGATGGCAACAGAGAGTCCTGTGGCACTTTTAAGACTAACAGATGTATTGGAGCATAAACTTTCATGGGTGAATATCCACTTCGTCAGATGCATGTAATGGAAATTTCCAGAGGCAGGTACAAATATGCAGTCAAGAATCAGTCTGGAGATAACGGGGTTAGTTCAGTCAGGGAGGGTGAGGTCCTCTGCTAGCAGTTGAGGTGTGAACACCAAGGGAGGAGAAACTGCTTTTGTAGTTGGCTAGGCAAGGCAGAGGTCCAGATGGAGCACCTAGATGGAGCTACTATAAGGTGGGTGCAAAACTGGTTGGAAAACCATTACAAAAGAGTAGTTATCAGTGGTTCAGGGTCATGCTGGAAGGGTATAATGAGTGGGGCCCCTCAGGGATCAGTTCTGGGTCTGGTTCTGTGCAATATCTTCATCAATGACTTAGATAATGGCATACAGAGTACACTTATAAAGTTTGCGGACAATACCAAGCTGGGAGAGGTTGCAAGTGCTTTGGAGGATAGGATTAAAATTCAAAATGATCTGGACAAACTGGAGAAATGGTCTGAAGTAAATAGGATGAAGTTCAATAAGGACAAATACAAAGTACTCCATTTAGGAAAGAACAGTCAGTTGCACACATACAAAATGGGAGATGACTGTAGGAAGGAGTACTGCAGAAAAGGATCTGGGGGTCATAGTGCACCACAAGCTAAATATGAGTCAACAGTGTAATGCTGTTGAAAAAAAGTGATCATCATTCTGGGATGTATTAGCAGGAGTGTTGTAAGCAAGACACGAGAAGCAATTCTTCTGCTCTAATCTGCACTGATCAGGCCTCAACTGGAGTATTGTGTCCAGTTCTGGGTGCCACATTTCAGGAAGGATGTGGACAAATTGGAGAGAGTCCAGAGAAGAGCAACAAAAAGGATTAAAGGTCTAGAAAACATGACCTATGAGGGAAGGCTGAAAGAATTGGGTTTGTTTAGTCTGGAAAAGAGAAGACTGAGAGGGGACATGATAACAGTTTTCAAGTATGTAAAAGGTTGTTACAAGGAGGAGGAAGAAAAATTGTTTTACTTAACCACTGAGGATAGGACAAGAAGCAATGGGCTTAAATTGCAGCAAGGGAGGTTTAGGTTGGATATCAGGAAAAAGTTCCTAACTGTCAGGGTAGTTAAGCACTGGAATAAATTGGACTGGAATTTCCATCATTAGAGATTTTTAAGAGCAGGTTAGACAAACACTTGTCAGGAATGGTCTAAATAATTAGTCCTGCCACGAGTGCAGGTCCCTTCCAGTTCTATGATTCTACCCTTATAGTTAGAACGGTTTTCCTAATCTTCCTTGCTGCAGAGTAAACCCATTACTTCCTGTCCTACCTTCAGTGGATAAGGAGAACAACTAATCACAGTCCTCTTTATAACAGCTCTTAACATATTAGAAGACTAATATAATGCATTAGTTTTATTTTAAAAGAGAAAGCCATTGATTTACAAGGTGTTTTATAAATGTAGGCCCTGATTCTGCAACTGGAGCTATGTGGGCAGACCCATGTACTTGCATGGAATCCCACTGAAGCCAATTTAACTTCACAAAGCCTTAGGCATCTAGTTACACAGATCTGATAGCTGTATCAAAGTATTGGATAAGATTTGTCTCCTGACATCAAGAGCTTACAATCTTTAAGGGCACAATGCCTCAGTCATTCCATGAAAGGAACTTTCATTGACTTTGGTAGGAGTTTTATATGGCACAGGAATAGGTTCAGAGCCCTAGTTTAGAATACAAAAACAAAAAGGGGTCTGGTGGCACCTTAAAGACTAACAGATTTATTTGGGCATAAGCTTTCATGGGTAAAAACCTCACTTCTTCAGATGCATAGAGTGAAAGTTATGCATCTGAAGAAGTGAGGTTTTTATCCACGAAAGCTTATGCCCAAATAAATCTGTTAGTCTTTAAGGTGCCACCAGACTCCTTGTTGTTTTTGTAGATACAGACTAACACGGCTACCCCCTGATACTAGTTTAGACTGGAGAAAGAAAGGCAGATATTTTGAACAGCTATTACCCAATGGCAGCTATATGAACACTTGAGGGACAATTAACTTAAGAAAAATACAAACAGATGTAAATCTTCTGTAATATAAATCAGTTCAATTATGATCATGATTTTAACTTCTCTGAAACTTAAAAAAAATCACTGAGTATAAATCAAAGTGAGAGAGCTACAGGGAAATGGCAAAGGAAAGAAAGTCATTAGCTTGATTGGCAATGAAAGATTACTCAGAATCCATAACTGTATTTACTTAACTCTGCTCTGTGATCTAAGTCCACTGTATCAAAAACCTTGAAAGCGACCCATGTTTTAAAAAAACCAACTGTACACACACAAATCACTTATTTAAGTGTATTAAGGTTTGGCTTCTGCCACCAGCGTCTCAACTGATATATTTCTCTCACTTTAAATGCAGATTTAATTTTGTTAAATTTTTGTCTGTTGCTTAGAAAAAGTTTATAGAGCAAAGTCAAAAATGATGAGCATAAAGCTTGGTATCTAATTTTTTCCAGGTTAGCGTTCTTGAGTAATTGCTTAGTATAGCCTAATTTATAGTATAAAACTGGACATTCAGGGCTAGGCACACACTTACAGTAACTACTGTTCTCACTTGCTAACTGTAAGCTCCCTATTTCCTTATTAAAGTTGTTTTCAAAAGGATCTGCTTGTGTAATTCTGCGCAGCAAACGCTTGTAGCCTCAATCCCCAAGAATGTTTTCAATGACCTCTTCCTGCCCAGTTTTTCCATGAGAGAACGGTTTGGAATGGGGGCTCTGACAACTTTAGAGGATAAATGAGTGGGTGGATGCACAACAGAGATCTCAGTTTTATAAAAAGTTATTCTTCCCCTCTTTTTCCTGGTCACTTTTTAAAAAGCTCATTTAAACATTTTTCTAGACATGGGCCCTTTGGCTGCAAAGTATAAGCTTTAAAGGTGGGAATGTTAAAATAGAGGTATGGATGGTAGCACTCCATCCGCATAATGACTAAGGGCCTCAAAACAGAATGTGGGCCAGTCTTTTCTATGAACAGGTTCTGTAGCTTTGTAGTGACAGTATGAGTCAACACTGCTATTTGAACTATAGATAAGAAAGTGCAAACAGAGGGTGGGAGGGCAGTAGATAAAGCATTAAGATGAAATGTCTGTTTCTAAATGGATCTGAATTTACTGACACAAAACACATGCTGCTACCACAATTGTAGCAAATCTAGATTTGTTTATGGATGTAGTGTGAACTTTTAGAAACCCTAAGGGCAAAATGACCTTGAGAACTTCATACTATTAATAATTAATTATTACCCTTTGACAGACTCCATTTGTCACCTTGAAAACCAAAAACCAGATACATTAATTAGAGAACTTCTGGCATTAGAACAAACCCTACTCCTGTCCTATTAGCTTTGGTTTTAGATTTTGCTCTGAGAGAAGGCACGGGAATTCTTAAATGCACTAAAGTGCATTTCAGAGATTTTCCACGAATTTAACAGTAATTTTTTGATCCGGGAATCAAGTTGCTCAATAACATCCATAATCAAAGAATTAGCTTTGTTAGTGACAGGCAAAGTTAATAATCATAGCTATAGTTTCAGTTTTGTATCCCTCTTCTCTCTCTCTCTCTTTAGGCTGACACTGAAGACCACAGGGTGGATTATTCAATAATTAACATTCATTAATGATGCTGAACGCAGGATATTTCCTATAGATTAAAAACATGCCATTCTTGGGTGATGCAGACTAGGCAGCTTTTAAAGTTTGGATTAAATCTAAGTGAACAGTCTCCAAAGGCTTGTTCAGCATCTGCCATTGCTTTATAAATTGGTGATAATGGTGTAATCCAAACTAGGGATGAAAAAGAACAAGAACATAAATCATTCCTCTAGATTTATGACAATTGGCTTATTGCCCATGTGTCAAGAGGACAGAGACGATAGCTATTCTGCAATTATTTACTCCTGAGGGCATTCTGCTCCAAAAACTTAAAAATCCTGCACCAAAAAAGTAAAAATTCTGAGCACAATATTTTAAAATTCTGCAAAATTCTGCAACTTTTATTTGTCAATAAATAAATGTAAAAGCTCCAGCATGGCAGTGGGGAGCACAGGCTGCTGACTGTATGAAGGTGGGAGATCACCCTGCAGCCTCCCCATCCTCACCCCCAGGACATGGACTCAGTGGTGAGGCTGCAACCAACCCCAACACAGCACAAGACTTGGCCCTGCCCCAGAAACACCCTGGGGTCCAACCCTTCTGTGCCAGGCACACCAAGTGTGGGGCACACAGGCTCAAGCAGGCAGAAACCAAGTGTGATGGGCTCAATGTGGACAAGTGTGGGGTGAGAGGATTCTATGTGGGACAATCTGGGTGAAGGTAGCTCAGTGGGGGGATCTGGATGCACAGAGGCTCGGTGCGGGGTTCCAGGTGCAGGGGCAATGGGACTCTGCAGGGGCTTCCAGGTGAAAGTGGTTGGGGCTCAGCAGAGGGGTATGGATGCTGGGGGAGTGGGGCTTGGTGTGGTGGGGGTCTGGGTCCAACTAGTTGGGAGTCAGTGGTATGGTGATCCAGATGTGGGGCTCAGGGTGGTGCAAGGGGATGGGACTCATCAAGGTGGAGGTTTGAGTACAGGGAGCTTAGTGGGGGGTGGTCTGGGTGTAGAGGTCGGGATCCAGAGGCAGGGGGTCTGGGTGTGGGGGTGCTCCAGATGCAGGGGTTGAGGTTCAGTGGGGGGGGGTATGGAGGGCTAAGGGGATTCTGGCTGTACAGGGTGAGGCTAGGTGGGGGTGTCTGGGTAGGGGAGGTCCAGATGCCCGGGGGTTGGGCGAATGGGGAAGCAGCTCCCCGTACGGTGACCCTTCCCCCCACAGCTGAGGAGTGATGGGAGGAGGAAGCAGGGGAGGATGTTGAGCTTCCTGCAGGTGGGGGAGGTTGCTGGGGTTGAGTCTGAACAGTCCCAGTCACTTCTTGCAGGAAGTTCTATCCTCTCCTGCCTCCAGACCAGCCGGGACTAGCAGATGATCCCGGCTCAGGATAGGAACCACTGACTGGGGTGTCCCCAGCCCCGTGGTGATTTACCTCTCCACTGGCTGCTCCAGATGCCTGAAATGATGCTCCTGCACTGCTAGGGAGTGGTGCGTGATTGTTCTTGCAGCTTCCCTTTGCTTCCCTGTCAGAAAGTCATTTTTCTGTGGGGAAGCAAAGAAATCTGCGGGGGACATGAATTCTCTGTATATGTAGTGGCACAGAACTTCCCCAGGAGTAGCAATTTTCTGGCCCACTCCAACTGGTAGTGCAGGGAGAGACCGTCACACACTTGACCAAATCCTGTAGTTCTTACTCCGACAAAACTCCCATCAATGAGAGAAAACTGCAAGATTTGAACCTCTAAATTCTGCAGGAGGAAAACAACAGTATCTCAGTAACACATTGAGGAGACCATGTCTTGACGATGTTACTTCTTTAGCCTCAGTAAACGCCAGAATCCAGAATATTGCATTGGTTGCAGTTTTCTGTTGATAGAAAACAAGCCAGGAAAATATGATGTGCTATGCTCCATATTCTTTAAAATTCACTCAAAGCAGTGTCTGCCTCTTTAAATAAAGCACAGACTGGAACACACTATCTGCTTCTCAGAAAGCTGAAGGTGGCCGCTTGCCAAGGGGTTTGTGCAGCTTCCTGGCTTTGCTGATAAAAAAACGCTACTGTGAGGTAAACCTCTGCTCTTTCTCCAACATGTTTCCTCTGTGACGACCTAGAAATGTAGGACCCAAGAAGACAAGAAAAACAGGGGGACCACAGAATTGTAATTGCCAGAAATCCAACTTCATTTGCAGAGAACGTTCAGCTGTGGAGGAGGCCTTTGAAGAGTTCATGCACTTCCACATTTAGAAATGTGAGCTTCAAGCCTGGGTATTTGCATCAGCACATGGAAAGTATGAGTAGGCACATCTCAGACTGAAAGTTAACAACAGCATTTGGCCATGCCAGCCAGTAAATGACAAGGCAGAGTCAGAGGAGTTAATTGTTCAAGTCAGAGAATGTTAAAAGAAATGTTTAAAAATGTGCTGCTAGTTTGCACTGTGTGATTGAACTGGAAAGTAACTAATTGTTTGAAAGTTGAGCCTTGACAACACTAAGGAGATGGCTGGTTTGCTGCTAGTATTTGTTAAAATCATTACTAAATAATTGTATCTTACTAACAGGCAAAATGTTAACAATGCTCTGCAGCAGAAAGCAGAATGCTGAAGACTTACATGTTCTAAAAAGACAGAAAATAAGCATAAGCAGGAGAGGCAGTGTGGCTCACTGAACACTCCTGGGACTCGGGATAGCTGGGGATCTAGTCCTAGCTCTGCCACTGACCTACTGTGGGCAAGTCTCTGCACCTCTATTTCTTCTTTTGTCTGTCTTGATTATTTAGATTGTATACTCTTGAGCACAGGGACCCTCTGACTATGTATTTATACAGTGCTTGGACACAATCCAGCCCTGATCTTCACTGGCACTACTGTAATATAAACACTGCCATAATATAAACAATAATTGATACCAGATTTTCCCGTTACTTTGGGGTACGCTAGTTTATTAGGGTTACTCTTCTTGGAGGGGGGGAGTTCTGTAATTCTATCAATGTACTGCTTGTGTCACTTGTGTTCTCATATGGAGTTCTACTTCTCCCTTCTGCATGTTCCCTCCCAACAGAGCTATCCTGCAGGACCTAGGTTCCCCCGGGGCTGGGTTCCTCCAGCCCCACAATCAGCACTCCCAAGCTGACCCCTTATATGTCCATGGACCCAGCAGGCTGGATTGAGCAGCACTTCCAAGCTGTCACCATCCTATGCCACAGGTTCAGCACATCCCTATCCTCACTTTCACATTACAATTATTCTGGTAGTAACCCACTTGATGAGCAAACGCCACAGGATTTTTGGGTGCTACAGAGATCTTTAGATTAGGTAAGAGGAGCATTGCTGCAGAGCAAATGGGAAAGCCAAAAACACGAGAGAGAGAGAGAGAGAGAGAGAGGGAGGGAGGGAGGGATGGAAGCAACCAGCTTAACCATAAACATTATTTATTGCCAGGTAATAACCATACAAGGAAAGCCAAACAAGCAAAACAGTTACAATATTAAATCTAACTTAAATTTGATTACAAAAGTCAGGTTTAGAAATCTATAACTGATCACACAAGTCAGGGTTAGAAAGCTATACCTAGAATAGAAAAAAAAAACAAAAAACAGAGAGAGTGAGAGTGAGTTGGGTTCTCACCACTCCATGAAGCTTGAACCAATCGGGGGTCCCAGGTGTGGTGGTAGCTAAGGGTCTGGAGTGCTGGAGACAGGCAGAGCCCCAGCATGATCAGTCAGGAGAAGATGAAGTCCCAATGGAAATGATGCAGATTTTGGATCTAGGCATCAGAACACTTACTTGAGCATGGGTAGGGTTTCTTTGTAGGGAAACAGCAATGGTTCAAGAGACAACACTAGATTTGTTTATGGGTAAACTGATGGCTCAAGGGAGTATACCAAAGTTGTTTTGTTCAGGCTAAACCAGTGGTTCTGAAACTTTTTTTTCACAGACCACTTGAAAATTGCTGAGGGTCTTGGCGGACCACTTAATGATCTTTCTAAATATTGTTTGTACCATTAGCTAACTATTGTAAAGCACTTTCGATAAAAGCGCTATATAAAAAAACCCCTTAATAATAATAAACGTTTTTGTTCTACAAATAAAAGCACACAACTCATATTTTAATATCAGTACTCTTACCTTTCTAATGCAATGGATGTGCCCTCTCTCCTCTGCCACAGCAGCCAGAGCTGAGGCTGGGAAGGAGGGCCATCTCTCCCCAGCAGTCCTGGAGCTGGGGAAAGTCATGTCTTTCCCTGGCCACTGCAGCCCTGCACATCCCAAATTCCCCCCACCCTGCTCTTCTCATCCCACTGCCCACTGCTCCCTTCCCCCCATCCCTTATTCCCCCCAAGGCCTCCACCTCACCTTACATGTGCGTCTTCTCCAGGGTCTAGGCATACCTGCATGGCTCCACTAATTAGGTGGGTGGCCCTTCATTCTCGTGTGCGGCTGCCCAGGCGTGCATCTTAGACGGAACTATCTGCGACCACCTGAATGGAGCTTGCGGACCAGTGGTGGTCCATGGACCAAAGTTTGAGAACCTCTGGGCTAGACAATAGGAACTGATCCTTCCTGGCTATGGGCAGTGTTCCTTGGAAGGAGCTCACAGTGCAATTAGGCAGCTTCAGTATTTTGGTCTGATAACTACTAGAGCTGGGTGTGTGCAGGTGTAATCCACACACCTTCTGGGTGTGGTGTTCTGTCCCATCTAGTGGCACCGAGACCACTTAGAGAGAGAGAAAATGAGTCTGCTCTACAGCCTTAACTAGCAAGCAGTTGGCTTATAGCTCATGCAGTAGAGACTCAGCCACTAAACTCCAGAGGTCCCAGGTTCTGGCTTACCTGCCAACAAGCAACATCTGTTGGTGTTATAAAAGTGTGGGTTAATTAACATTTGGAGCAGAGATTCCCCATGATGCAGTGCTTCCTTGCTTTTCTGGTCCCAGAGTTCAGTGTGGTTCTTGCCTTAGAATCTCTGTTATCCATTCTGTATGCTAATGGAGATGCCTCCCTGTCCCATCTTAGATGCAAATGAGGCTAGGGGAGTTGCCTTAATCCCGTCACGCTTGTCTGTCGAGGTTAAGGTGTATCTCCCACAGCCTTTTCATTGCTTTTTGTAAGTCTTTCTTCTGATCAGTTTGGTTCAAGCAGAGGCTGGGGGTGGTAGTGGGGAGATGTTCTTCGTGAATCATACAGGCTGGATACTGCGCCCTGGTTCCCCAAGAACACAGAGCTGACAGGTAACATAATGGAGAGACAGATCTGATTGTACCTGGGTAGTAATACTTGAATACACAATGCACACTATCTTGTTTAGTCCTTAGAGGATATAAAAAAGAAGAAATACCCAGGACAAAATATAATCACTGAACTTCTGAAAACTCTAGGCTTCTGTGGAACATAGCATTTTAATTTGAAGGGCCAACATTCCTCTGGAATGCTGGCTCTTTAACAGGCAAACACCAGTGACAGGAGGCAGTGCTGGAAGTGTATTTTGCTCCATATGTACTTTATGTTAAACCACTTCACAGCTGCTTATATTGAACCATTGACCTGATAACAAAATAATCAAAATATAAACTATCAATTATTTTACATCAACATGCATTTATACAGCACTTTGCATCCAGTAGGATCCCAAATCATACATACAAGAATCATCTGTGTTCCCAGTCAAATGCAGCCACTTCTAGGGTGGGATGCAGCATATATTTACTGTTGCAGAACAGCATAACTCAACATTTTAGGATACGAAATAGAGAAGAATTAACTGTGTCTGGCTGAAACTTCAGTGGGGAGTAAGAGAAAACAATTAGAAACATATTTACATTGCATCCACCAATAAAAGAATGGACCAAAAAAAGAAGGAAGTTGTGGAGGAATTTAGATAGGCAGAAGATAGTATGATAAGCCAAAATGAAAGTTGGGCAGGACACTGCATATTTTTGCAAAAAATAAAATGCCATTGGTGTTTTAATTTTAATGTATAGGACAGTGGTTTTACATCTCATCTCAACTTCTGGCACCACAATGCTATACTAGCTGGGGCATTAATTCAATAATGCCTAAAAGGGAAGAGGGCCATGTACTGAAACATCAACACTACTTCCTGCAGAGGAAAATTGGTTCTTGTTGAAAGGAAAAGGAATTCATTCTCTACTGTCATCATAAGGTTGTAAAGTGTGTGGGAGCTGATTGCTTTTCCTGCTTGGGTTTGTGGGTTTTGTACATGATAGTGATGGGAGCATTATGAACCTAGCATTTAAGACTTTGGAAGCAAAAATAAAATATGAATGCTGCTCAGTTCTGAGTTTACTTCTACAAACATTATGTTTATGGCTGGCCCAGCTCTCATTGACTTGAATGGCATCAAGCTCAGGCCCAGTGGTCACTAGGATAAAGAACAATATGCTGACAAATATCTTCAGTTGCAACTTCTCTCAGAAATGATCATTTATTGTACCATTTTCAAACAAAATAAAGGGCAGGGAGAATCGGCAAAATATGTGGGTATACAGCCTGGAAAGTGTGTAAACTGGAAATGCTGGACCAAATTCTAAGAGTTGCTGAATATTGACTTTTCTTTGACGGTTGGGAGGGGCAGTTGCTCCACATCTTGCAGTATCAAATCTGTTGATAGCACCATGTTTCTCAAACCCATTTCAACTTGTAAGACCTAGTATGGGGACCTGACTTTGACTTCAAGAACACACCCTAGGGCTGTCAAGTGATTAAAAAACTTAATTGCAATTAATCACACGATTAAAAAAAATAATTAATTTAACAATCATGTTAAACAATAATAGAATACAATGTATTTAAATATGTTGGATGTTTTCTACATTTTCAAATATATTGATTTCAATTACAACACAGAATACAAAGTGTACAGTGCTCACTTTATATTTAATTTGATTAAAAATATTTGCACTGTAAAAACAAAAGAAATAGTATTTTTCAATTCACCTAATACAAGTACTGTAGTGAAATCTCTTTATCATGAAAGTTGAACTTACAAATATAGAATTATGTACAAAAAATAACTGCATTCAAAAATAAAACAATGTAAAATTTTTGAACCTACAAGTCCACTTAGTCCTACTTCTTGTTCAGCCAATCGCTCAGACAAACAAGTTTGGTTACAATTTGCAGGAGATAATGCTGCCCGCTTCTTGTTTACAATGTCACCTGAAAGTGAGAACAGGCGTTCACATGGCACGGTTGTAGCCGGCATCGCAAGATATTTACATACTAGATGCGCTAAAGATTCATATGTCCCCTTCATGCTTCAACCATCATTCCAGAGGCCGTGTCCATGCTGATGATGAGTTCTGCTTGATAACGATCCAAATCAGAGTGGACAAACATATGTTCATTTTCAGCATCTGAGTCAGAGGCCATCAGCAGAAGGTTGATTTTCTTTTTTGGTAGTTCAAGTTCTCTAGTTTCCACATCGGAGTGTTGCTCTTTTAAGACTTCTGAAAACATGCTCCATGCCTCATCCCTCTCCGATTTTGGATGACACTTCAGAGTCTTAAACCTTGGGTCAGTTAGAAATCTCACATTGGTACCTTCTTTGTATTTTGTGAAATCTACAGTGAAAGTGTTCTTAAAATGAACAACATGTGCTGGGTCATCATCCGAGACTGCTGTAACATGAAATATATGGCAGTCACAAATTTAATTAACACATTATTTTTTTAACGAGTGTCATCAGCATGGAAGCATGTCCTCTGGAACGATGGCCGAAGAATGAAGGAGCATACAAATGTTTAACATATCTGGCACATAAATATCTTGCAATGCCGGCTACAAAAGTGCCATGTGAATTCCTGTTCTCACTTTCAGGTAACACTGTAAATAAGAAGCAGGCAGCATTATATCCCATAAATGTAAACAAGCTTGTTTCTCTTAGGGCTGCTCTACACTGGGGCGGGGATGTCGATGTAAGATATGCAACTTCAGCTACGGGAATAGTGTAGATGAAGTCAACATATCTTATTTCGACTTACCTCACGTCCTCATGGCTGGGATCGACAGCTGCGGCTCCTCTGTCGACTCCACTACTGCTGCTCGCCCTGGTGGAGTTCCGGAGTCGACGGGAGCATGTTCGGGGATCGATATATCGCGTCTAGAAGATTGATAGATCGATCGCTACCCGCCGATCCGGCGGGTTGTCTGGATGTACCCTTAGAGATTGGCTGAATAAGAAGTAGGACTGAGTGGATTTGTAGGCTCTGAAGTTTTACATTGTTTTGTTTTTGAGTGCAGTTATGTAACAAAAAAAATCTACATTTGTAAATTGCACTTTCACGACAAAGAGATTGCACTACAGTACTTGTATGAGGTGAACTGAAAAATACTATTTCTTTTGTTTATCATTTTTACAGAGCAAATATTTGTAATAAAAAATAATATACACTTCGATTTCAATTACAACACAGAATACAATGTATATGAAAATGTAGAAAAACATCCAAAATATTTAATAAATTTCAATTGGTATTCTCTTGTTTAACAGTGCAATTAAAACTGTGATTAATCACAATTAATTTTTTTAATCACGATTAATTTTTTTGAGTTAATCATGTGAGTTAACTGCAATTAATCGACAGCCTGAACACACCCATTTACATCTCTGTCTTTGGGTGTGTTTATTCACATAAAAAAGAAAAAGATCCTCTAAAAAATATCCATATTCCTCTATCAAAATCTGAAAATGAAGAATGTGCTGTTTGAAAGCACCTACGGTATTCATAGGCCAGGCAAATGCTGGTCTTCCCTTGCTTCTCAATAATGAAGCAGTAAGATTGTTTCACGGTAACAATAATAGCCGCTGTACCAAAATCAATCCAGTACTCTACATACAATGATAATTGACATCTGACTGTACTTGTGACAAATTATTATAGCCCTCCATCAAAGTATAGTAAAATTTCGAGGCTGCAGTAAAAATTAATCTGGCTTATAGTTTTCTCCTCCAACTATTGTTACATTGATGAATACAAGTCATCAAATGTGACTTTGTGAGGATATGATACTTACATAAAGCTTGCTGAAGGAAACATTTTCAGGACATTTTTGCTACAAAAAGTATTTAGAAGCCAGTTACTTAAAAGCAGATCTATTGACATCACTGTATCATTAAACCCAGGACTGTGAACAAGTGACATAGCAATATACGTCTGGCTACAATGTTTTGAGAAAGCATGTGCTGTGGACCGGTAATGAAATAAATCTTTCATCAGTGGGCTAGTAATTGAAAATCTGACTCAAGTCAATATCAACCAAAAGTCATTGCCATTGAATGGGAGATAGATTTTCGCCTACACGAAATCAGTTGGTAGTCTTATTTCAGGTCCTAGTGGATCAGTGTCCACATTACAAAAGCCTCCACTATATCTACCATCCTCTTCTGGCATCTCAGCAGAAAGCCCAAGAATTGAATAGGCCTGAAGAGTAAACGTACTCCTACCTCTGGGTTCCCTAGTAAGAGGTGGAGACACATGGAGGGGGAGGGGCAGAGGGAGAAGGGATGTGGAGGGAATGTAAAGAGATGCTTCTTCCATGTATGAAAGATTTATCTCCCCAAGCCCATCAACTAAATGCATTCAATAAAAATCGTTAAAGCAAATAGAGAAAAGAGCTGACTGAAAATATTTTTTGGGGGAAACTGCACGTTAATTACAGTGTCCTCAGAACAAGAGAATAATTTCTGTCACTGTTATTTGTTGCCCTATTACTTGAATCTTTCTTAGGTTACTTTCACATTGTCAGTTTTTGGAACACGTGTGCAACCCATGCACCTATAGGAATAAGTAATATTTTTATGCACTCAAGTTCGCTTGAATAGCACTATGTAATTCAGGAAATCTTTTTCTACCTCAGAACACAGAGAAGCCTGTTGCAAAAATACTTTTTTTTGCTACATGCACTAATTACAGACAGAGAGGTCTAGCTGCCCACATATTTTCATGGTTAGTAGTGTGAAATATGTTCCAGAATATATGCTGTTTTGTGGGCTTGTATCACATCATGGCATATTACCAAGTGACACAATGTACCTCACAATAAAAAGCATCTTTAATCTTCCATAACCAGTGAAAAAGATTTGGGTGTTTTATTTAAAACTGCAGTGAGAAAATGAGAGACAACTATTCTATGTGGTTAGAATTCATCTGTTTTATTAAGAAAAAACATATATGAGAGGTATCTGAAACTCATGAGACGGGAAATAATGGTCCATACTTTTTGGTGTTGGTTTGTTCACTTTTAACTGACAGCATCATGCCATTATGTAATTTTATAATAGCTTTTTCAAAACAAGTTTTGAATATGCTTTTATGATATTATAATTTGAGCTGAGCGTGGCTGAACTGAAAAATCTTTTTAAAAAATTGATTTTGTTTTTTCTCACTGAAATGAAAAACTCAAACCATGTCAACTGTGTTGAATGAAACATTTTTAACATCATTTCAAAATGACATTCCCAAGAAAATGATTAATTTTCTTGAGACTTTCTTTCTTCCGGAAGACAATTAGCACTTCAGTGATATGGCGAGTTGATCATAATGACTGCTGCTGAATGATGTGGGACATTCCTACCCAGGACTGAATATGATGTCAATTTTTGCTGGCTGAAGAAGCAAAATACTAGAACTGGATATCAAACCTGGGACTCCCGCATAACCATGCAGAACAATACCATTCAGAAATGAGATTTGTTGGTAAAAATGTGATTATTTGTAGTTGTACGTATCTGCCTCCGCTAATTGTATTTTTAATTTATTGATTTTACAGCACATTTCTCATACAGTAATGCAGATAAAAGGTTGTCAAATGTATAAGTTTATGTTAGGTAGTTAGGAGAGTTAGGATATGTCTACACTACAAAAATAGGTCGATTTAATAGAAGTCTAATTTTTAGAAATTGATTTGATACAGTCAATTGTGTGTGTCCCCACTAAGCGCATTAAATTGGCGGAGTGCATCCACAGTACCGAGGCTAGAGTCGACTTTCGGAACATTGCACTGTGGTAGCTATCCCACAGTTCCCGCAGTCTCTGCCACCCATTGGAATTCTGGGTTGAGCTCCCATTGCCTGATGGGGCAAAAACATTGTCGTGGGTGGTTCTGGGTACATGTCGTCAGGGCCCCCCCTCCCTCCGTGAAAGCAACAGCAAAAAATCATTTCTTGCTTTTTTTCCTGGGTTTCCAGTGCAAACGACATACCATGGCATGTATGGAGCCCGCTCAGCTCACTGTCACCGTATGTCTCCTGGGTGCTGCTGGCAGACGCGGTACTGCAGTGCTATACAGCAGCATCCCCTTGCCTTGCCTTGCGGACGGCAGACGGTACAATACGACTGCTAGCTGTTGTTGTCGTCCCATGGGTGCTCCTGGCCGACCTCGGTTAGGTTGGTCGGGGGCGCCTAGGTTTCTGGCCGGCCTCAGCGAGGTTGGCCGGGGGGGCCTGGACAAAAATGGGAATGACTCCAGGTCATTCTCTTCTTTAAGTTTCGTCTAATGAAGATTCAGTCCTGTCTGGAATATCATGCCAGCTGGAGGCTTCTGCCTCCGGTTGCTCTCCCAGTTGGCAGCATCGTGCGGTCGCACCTACCCCAGCCTACTCCTTGCTCCCATGGCTCATGAAACCTGGATAGTAGGCAGGAGCAGCTCAACCATAGGCTGAGCAAGTGCATACTGGTGGTAGAATGTGCCTTTGGACATTTAAAAGCTCGCTGGCGCAATTTACTGTCTCGGTTAGACCTCAGCGAAACCAATATTCCCATTGTTATTACTGCTTGAGAGTAAGGGGGAGATGTTTATGGCGGGGTGGGAGGTTGAGGCAAATCGCCTGGCCGCTGATTATGTGCAGCCAGACACCAGGGAGGTTAGAAGAGCACAGCAGAGCGCGCTGTGCATCAGAGAAGCTTTGAAAACCAGTTTCATGACTGGCCAGGCTATGGTGTGAAAGTTCTGTTTGTTTCTCCTTGATGAAAACCCGCCCCCTTGGTTCACTCTACTTCCCTGTAAGCCAACCACCCTCCCCTCCCCCCTTTGATCTCCTCTTGCAGAGGCAATAAAGTCATTGTTGTTTCATATTCATGCATTCTTTATTAATTTGTCACACAAATGGGGGGATAACTGCCAAGGTAGCCCGGGAGGAGTGAGGGAGGAGGGAAGCACAGGGGTGGGGTAGTTGTAGGGGCACCCCCTAGAATGGCATGCAGCTCATCATAGAAGTGGCATGTCTGGGGCTCTGACTCGGAGCGGCCGTTTGCCTCTCTGGTTCTTTGGTAGACTTCATGTGGCACTGCTGCGGGTCCCTGTTATAACCTCTCCTTCATGCCCTTGGAGATTTTTTCAAATATTCCGGCATTTCATCTTTTGGAACAGAGTTCTGATAGCACAGATTCGTCTCCCCATACAGCGATCAGCTGCAGTACCTCCGGTTCAGTCCATGCTGGAGTTCTTTTGCGATTCTGGGACTCCATGGTCACCTGTGCTGATGAGCTCTGCATGGTCACCTGTGCTGATCAGCTCGCTACGCTGGCCAAACAGGAAATGAAATTCAAAAGTTCGCAGGGCTTTTCCTGTCTACCTGGCCAGTGCATCTGAGTTGAGAGTGCTGTCCAGAGCGGTCACAATGGAGCACTCTGGGATAGCTCCCAGAGGCCAATACCATCGAATTGCGTCCACACTACCCCAAATTCGACCCAGGAGGGTTGATTTCAGTGCTAATCCCCTCATCGGGGAGGAGTAAAGAAATCGATTTTAAGAGCCCTTTAAGTCGACAAAAATGGCTTCGTCGTGTGGACAGGTGCAGGGTTAAATCGATCTAACGCTGCTAAATTCGACCTAAACTCATAGTGCAGACCAGAGCTTAGTCAGAGCCTGGGCCTAATATAATTTTCTGGGCAGTAGGTTAAAAGGGTTGACTACTATAGGTACATTGGGAAGGAGACCTTGGTGAATTGGCATGTATTGACCAAATTGTTTTAGGCTTTAGCTTTTGATTGTTTTTTCTCTGTCGTGTTAGCAACACCAGAATTGATAAACAATTGGCAAACGTGATTATTCTGAAGAACTCAGTCAAAAAACGTAAACAAAGTCACACTGTAGCCCATGAAACCTCATGCTGAAATAAATTTGTTAGTCTCTAAGGTGCCACAGGTACTCCTGTTCTTTTTGCGGATACAGACTAACACGGCTGCTACTCTGAAACCTCCCCAGGAAAGTGATTAAGAATAAGTACTATTTTCTATTGTGATTGTGTTATTTGATTCTGAAAATCTGGATGGGTGTAGTGACCAATTTTCTAGTTTATGTTAACAAAATCATAGTTCAGTACTATTTTGCCTTCTTATATCCTAGCCAATTGGATGCTGTTGTTAATGATAGTTAATAAAACTATAAAATTACATTCTACTTTTGAGTCTCTTTTCTTTAGTTAAGCAATCAAAAATCAAAGAATCCTACCTGGTACAGGTAATCAGTTAAGCATTTTGCTTAACTAAGGTTTTTTCTATACACCCTGTCTTTATTAGAACAGACATGTAGACCTAAAAGATCCAGTAAGGGACAGATTTTCAAGAATTGTGAGGTTGAGTTAATCATCTATCAGTGACCAGGACATGGGTGATCATGCCCAGTGGTTAGAGCAAGAGTCAGCCCTAGCAGTTAGAGCAGGAGTCAAGCTTAGCAGTTTGAACAGGAATCAGAGGCCAGATGCCAGAGCCAAGGGTCAGACCTGAAGTCAGGGATTGGAGTCAAGGTTACCTGGAGTGAGGCGAGTCAATTGGGGCAAAGCTGCACTTCTTAGACTGCTTGTGGGATAAGCTAGCAGGTAAATAGACTAGCTGTGGGCCTTTAATTCTGACACTGTATCATCTCACCATGTCATCTTAGACAATTAATTTCATATAGATTCTAAGTCCTGTACATTAAGATAAAATGGTAATTGAAAGTAAGATGTTACAATACTCAGATCTTATTGCAGAAAAGCCAAGGCAGAAGTCATAGGTGAGATCTTCAAAGTTCAAAGAGGCGTTAGGTGCTCAACTATCATTGACTTTCAATGAGAGGTGGGCACTTAAGTCTCCTGCCTTTGAAAATCTTTGAGTTTTGTTTTCAACAGTATTTGGCTGAGCAAAGCCGAAGTACAACTCAATGACATTTCTCTTTATTTGTCCGGATGTAACATTCGTATTTGTAGCCAATTTCATGACATTCATGCACAGTTTGCATGCATGATTTATCCTTATCATATAAAACGATAAATTTGCCTGCTAGGATCTGTAAATTATTTATTCATGCCATATATAAGCAAATAAAAGAATCATTTCCTCTAAGCTTATAGAAACTTTTTAATTTTAAGAATAACTGAAATGTACTAACATCAAGAAATTGAACTGTGCACCAACATTCAGTGGACCAGTATTAAATAGTGTTACAGTAGATGAGAGCCTTAGAACATTAACACTAGTCCTTTAGTTCAAAAGGTCCCTTTTCTTGCCTTTGCGCTCGTGAACTGATGCACGGCATCAGAAAGATACAAAGACTGGCCGATGGCATTTTCAGGTGATAAAATAGCAAGCAATGTCAGTCTCTTGTTGGCCATCATCGATTAAAGATCTCTTCCAATGAGCCGGAGATTCGAAAAGCTGCGCTCACCTCTTGCAACTGTGCCCTGCAATGTGAGCAGAATCCTCAAAGTTATACACACATTAGGAAAACTGTCCTCAGTTCTGCATCATGAATGAATTGGAGAACTTAGGGTGGAGAGTGCTTCCTGTGTTGCAAAATGTAATGGATGTTGTCCAGGTCAACATAGAGGTCTTCATCATTGACGGCTGAACATTCCCCATGTGTCAGCGTCTGGTGAAGGTCTGTACAATTGTTCAAGAGTGTTTCCCTGTCTGCCAGTGGCTTACAAAGGTCATACAAAAACATTTTTCTTCTGAGCTTCCCTTCAACTCATCTCATGCCCTCGTAACCAAACTCTCTCTTCTTCCGATGAATACAAATTTTCTTGAAGACAGGCTCAACTTCTAAGTTTTCCACCAACAGTGATGGCTTCTTCAAATCCGTTGTCTCTGTAGGCCACAACGAAATCAAGGCAGCATCTCATGAAAGTAGTAACAGTCACAATGTTTATTGACTGTGTTTGTAATGCCTTGCTTACAATATTTACTCGGAACAGGATATCGTGGCAAACTACAATTGAGACCAGAAATTTGACGTCAGTGATCTGGTTTGCCAGGCTTTACGCCTCATGTCAGATTCCGTCCTCAGCTTTGCTCAACTGTGCCAGTTCCATTGGACAGTTGTAAACCTCAGTCACTTGGTACCTCACTGGCCTTACACTGTCAATGCAGCTCTCTTAGGCCTGGTCTACGCTAAGAGGTTATGTCGAATTTAGCAGCGTTAAATCGAATTAACTCTGCACCCGTCCACACAACAAAGCTATTTAGTTCGACATAGAGGTCTCTTAAATTCGACTTCTGTACTCCTCCCCAACGAGGGGAGTAGCGCTAAATTCTACATGGCCAGGTCAAATTAGAGTAGGTGTGGATGGAAATCGATGCTAATAGCTCCGGGAGCTATCCCACAGTGCACCACTCTGTTGATGCTCTGGACAGCAGTCCGAGCTCGGATGCTCTGACCAGCCACACAGGAAAAGCCCCGGGAAAATTTGAATTCCTTTTCCTGTCTGGGCAGTTTGAATCTCATTTCCTGTTTGGACATCGTGGCGAGCTCAGCAGCACTGGCAACGATGCAGAGCTCTCCAGCAGAGATGGCCATGCAATCTCAGAATAGAAAGAGGGCCCCAGCATGGACTGATCGGGAAGTCTTGGATCTGATTGCTGTGTGGGGCGATGAGTCCGTGCTTTCCGAGCTGCGATCGAAAAGACAGAATGCAAAGATCTACGAGAAGATCTCCAAAGCCGTGACAGAGAGAGGATACAGCTGGGATGCAATGCAGTGCCGCGTGAAAATCAAGGAGCTGAGACAAGGGTACCAGAAGACCAAAGAGGCAAACGGACGGTCCGGATCCCAGCCCCAGACATGCCGTTTCTACGAGGCACTGCATTCCATCCTAGGTGCGGCCGCCACCACTACCCCACCACTGACCATGGACTCTGAGGATGGGATATTGTCGACGCCCGCTTCCTCGGAGATGGTAGTGGACGGGGAAGATGAGGAAGGAGATGAGGAGGACGAGGCAGTCGACAGCGCTTACAACACTGATTTCCCAGACAGCCAGGATCTCTTCATCACCCTCACAGAGATCCTCTACCAACCGTCTCCAGGCGTTAACCCGGACCCAGAATCAGGGGAAGGATCAGCCGGTAAGTGTTTTAAACATGTAAACATTTATTTAGAACAGAACATTAATATTAACTGTGGGTTTTTCATGATTAGATTGTCCTAGGCACTTAAAGTTTTAGTCTTTGGCAGTGCAACTGCTGCAAAAAAAATCTAACAATGTCCGGTATATCTTGATTGGTTTGCCCTAGGCGCTCTACTGTTTAGTCCTTGCCAGTGCAGCTACAGTAAAATTCGGTCTATATGTTCGGGGATAGAGCAGAAATCCTCATGGGACATCTCCATGAAGCGCTCCTGGAGGTAATTGGAAAGCCTTTGCATGAGGTTCCTTGGGAGAGCGGCCTTGTTGTGTCCTCCGTAGTATGAAATGTTTCCGCGCCAGGCTATCATCAAGTACTCCGATATCATTGCCTTGCACAGCATGGCGGCATACGGCCCTTGTCTTTGCAGGCTTTCACAAAGCATGTGTTCTTTGTCACTGTCTGAAATCCGCATCAGAGTGATGTCGCTCATGGTGACCTGCTTTGAATTAGGGGAATGTTAGTATTGGGACTGCTTGCCTGTTCCTTTACAGAACTGTAACCGGCGGTTTACAGCCATGCGGTGGAGGCGGGAGAGGGGCAGCATAGAGGGATCTTTCCCGGGGACAGCCGCGAGGTGGTAGGACAGGGGCAGAGTTCATGCTTGCCGGATTGCTGGCAGCAGGAACTGGCCCACGCTAGGACCATTGCTTTGAACATGAAAGTAGGGCAGTGCTATTATTAAAGTTTTAAGGTGCCACAAGTCTACGGCTTACCATGTCAGCCTGCTACCCAAATTCTGTTGTCCTGTTCCGCTTCTGTGATCTGCACTGCAAGACTCCAGGGACTGAATGCAAATTCGACCTTGTCCTGAGTGCACATGTGATAGGTGCTGTGAATGGTCTTGTTCACAGAGAAATACTATTTTCTTTGTTCACCAAAAAATTTATCTTTCTGAGGAATTCACTCCCTTTTTCCCATCCCACAGCTGTAACTGTCTCCTGACCTACCCGGTCATCAGACTCCCAGAGGCTGGCGCAGATTAGGCGTAGAAAGAAAAGGACACGGGACGACATGTTTTCAGAATTTATGGGCTGCTCCCGAGCCAAGGCAACCCAGCAGACTCAGTGGAGGGAGAACATGTCCCAATACCAGCGAGCACACAGCGAACGAGGGGAGAGGTGGCGGCCGGAAGACCAGCAGGCGACTCAAACGCTGCTTGGACTAATGAGGGAGCAAACGGACACGCTCCGGTGCCTTGTGGATGTTCTGCAGGACCGGAGGCAGGAGAACAGAGCCCTGCTGCAGTCTATCTGTAACCACCCTCCCCCGCCACAAGTCCCATACCCCCCTCAACCAAAGTACCAAGAAGGAGGGGCGGCAGAGTCCGTGAAAACTGTCACTCCACCCCTGCAGACTGCTCAAGTACCAGAAGGCTGTCATTCCCCAAAATTTGATAAGTCCTTTCCTTCCCGCCTCACCCAAGCCCCCATCCCAGTTTCATCCCCTGTCTAGTTGCTAATTAAAAATACGTTTCTGTTAATTACTGTTTCCTTCATGTTTTTTTAGAGGACAGTCTGTTTGAAGGGGGGGAAGGGGGTTGGTACAGACACAGGGGCAGGTTCAGCAGCAGGTCACACACACAGTGCAGTCACTAGGCACCCTGGTCAGTCTGGGAGGTGGTTTTCATTTTCTGTGGGGGGGGGCTATGTGACTTTGTGGCGGGGGAGGGCGGTTAGAGATCTTATGCAGCGGTCCTTATCCTGGATCACAGAGCCAGGCAGCAGCGGATCTGTAACCGTCCTCCCCCTGCTACAAAGTCACATAGCCCCCACACACAGAGTCCCGAACAGGAGGGATAGCAGGCTCCGTTGAAACAATCAGTCCACCAGTGCGGACCACTGTAGAAGCAGGAGCCTGTCATTCCTCGAGTTTAGAAGTGTCCTTTGCATCACTACACTACACCCGCTCCCCACCACAGTCTGCGTCCCAGCTTCAACACTTTACCGCGAAAACAGTAATAAAGAAAATGGTGTTCATTAACAAATTTTCAGTGATTTTATTTTTAAACGTGGGTTGGAAGGGGGTGAACGGGGTATGAAACTGGAGAGGATAGTGAACATTCACTGGGTAAAGAAACGGGGGCAGGTTCAGCTTCTCTGTAAACAAACGTAATAGTCACAGGTTACCCTGCTCACTCAGGAACCTAGCTTTCAAAGCCTCCCGGATGCACAGCGCATCCCACTGGGCTCTTCTAATCGCACGGCTGTTTGGCTGGGCATAATCAGCAGCCAGGCGACTTGCCTCAACCTCCCACCCCGCCATAAAGGTCTCCCCCTTGCTCTCACAGAGATTGTGGAGCACACAGCAAGCTGCAATAACAATGGGGATATTGGTTTCGCTGAGATCAGAGCGAGTCAGTAAGCTTCTCCATCTCCCCTTGAGACGTCCAAAAGCACACTCCACCACCATTCTGCACTTGCTCAGACGGTAGTTGAAGAGTTCCTTTTCACTGTCCAGGGCGCCTGTATAGAGCTTCATGAGCCAGGGCATTAGCGGGTAGGCTGGGTCCCCGAGGATCACTATAGGCATCTCCATATCCCCAACAGTTATTTTCTGGTCCGGGAAGTAAATACCTTCCTGCAGCCATCTAAACAGACCAGAGTTCCTGAAAACACGAGCGTCATGAACCTCGCCCGGCCATCCGACGTTGATGTTGGTAAAACGTCCCCTATGGTCCACCAGTGCTTGCAGCACCGTTGAAAAGTAGCCCTTTCGGTTAATGTACTGGCTGGCCTGGTGGTCCAGTCCCAGGGCAGGGGACAGCAAGTCACAAAGTTCAAGGAAAGTTCCCTTCCGCATGCGAAAGTTTCTCAGCCACTGGGATTCATCCCAGACCTGCAGCACTATGCGGTCCCACCAATCCGTGCTTGTTTCACATGCCCAGAATCACCGTTCCACGGCATCAACATGACCCAGTGCCACTATGATGTCCACGGCGCGGGGTCCCGTGCTTTGTGACAGGTCTGTGCCACTCTCAGACTTCATGTCCTCATCGCGCTGCCGTAGCCTCCTCGCCCGATTTCTCAGCATCTGCCTCTGGAAAATGTGGCTGATAAGGTGCGATGTGTTGACAACGGCCATAACTGCAGCGATAGTCGCAGCGGGCTCCGTGCTCACAGTGCTGTGGCGTCCGCGCTGTCACTCAGCAGAAAAGTGCGCGAACTGATTGCCCGCCGGCACTTTCAGGGAGGGAGGGCAGGAGTGATGGTTGGATGACGACGGTTACCCAAAACCACCCTCGACACATTTTTTTCCCCAGCAGGCATTGGGGGCTCGACCCAGAATTCCAATGGGCAGCGGGGACTGCGGGAACTGTGGGATAGCTGCCCACAGTGCACCGCTTCCAATGTCGACCCTTGCCCCGTTAGTGTGGACTCACACAGTCGAATTACTGTCCTTAGTGTGGATACACACGTTTGACTTTGTAATATCGATTCCACATACTCGATTTAAGTGAAATCGAACTACTCTTGTAGGGTAGACATACCCTTAGTAAGTGTCACTTAGCAGCTTCCCAGTCAGATTTGTAACATTGTCTGTGAGGATCTTTGATCTGATAGCTGATGCTGAAAACAGGACATATATCCTTTGCAGTACTCCAAAGAGAGATATTGAATCTAAAGAAGATGATGCTGCATCTGACACAGTCAGGTTCAGGGAATGGCAGCCACAAGGCACGAAGAAAGCTCTTGAATTCAGCACAAGAATCCTTGCCTCGATGCCATTGTTTCTTCCCTTCAAGTTTGCACCATTGTCATAGCGTTGGCTGCGGCAGTTCTGAAACTTTATTTTATTCTCATTCAAAATGTTCATAAACAGTTCTGTTAGGCCTTTTCCAGTAGAGTTGTCCACAGACCCGAAACAGATAAGGTATTCCTTTACTTGGATACAGCCATCATTGTTGTCAATAAATCTTACTGTAAATGACATTTTTTCACTGTGACTAATGTCGGAAATGCACTCCATTATTAAGACGTAGTACTTTGCTTTGTTAAGATGCATCAATATGTTATCAAGCACCTTCCTTGCCATAAGGTCAATCAATTTGTTTTCAATTGTTTTGCTGCAGTAATGGTCCATAGCTTCTTTACGAACTACTCGCTGTAAGTGCTCACGCATGACACGGTCATATTTCCCAAGGAGCTTTACCAAACTGAGGAAATTACCCTTATGTTCAGTGAACAACTTATCCAGTAAGCCACAGAAAGGCAAATTATTTTTTGCAAGGAAGAGGGTAATTGAGATCAGACTCTTGGGCACATTCCTCCAATACTGGGTTTCTACATTAATAATGCACTGGTTTTCTGCGTCTATGCATTTATTCAGCTTGAGCCCAGACTCGACCTCCATACATTTGGAGTAGGCCATAAAATGGCCATAAAATGACCTTTTATATGGCTTCTGAGCATCAATTAACTTATGCCAGTAATTGTACCCAGAAAGCCCAAGCAACGATTTGGCATTGTTGTCAAATATTTTGCAACAAAACCAGAATACTTTGTCAGTTGATTTCAATTAAACTAGCCAACACCGACTCAGTTTCTCACCATTCTTGAGCACTATTTCACAGTGTGACTTTGAGAAGTGTCGCTTCTCTTCATATACTGGCAACGTCATATCCTCGATTTTGCCCCGTCTATTCAAAACTGTACAATCAATATCAGCAGAGTTTAGGATTGCTGGCCGTAAAGCAGGATCTGATGTATCCATTTGTGGCATGCTATTTTTCTCACTGCTGTTTCTGTCATCATGCGAGGCTGATTCTTCTTTATTGTTTCTCTCCTTTTCATGTAAACCAAATTTTTCTTTGTCATTACTCGCCTTTTCATGTGAGCCACATTCTTCTTTATCATCACTCTCCTTTACACAGCCAAGAAAATTGGATGATTCTCCATCACTTTCCTCACATTTCCATTCCTTATCTTCAGGTAAATCTGCTAATTCCTTAGTAATAGAATTTCCATCATTTAAGTTTCGCTGCTTAATTTCTTCTGCACTGGTATGATTGCTACTACCTAAAGCCCGGTCTATGTTGTTCTGTTTCAGATGTTTTCCTATCAAATTTGCCCCTTGCTTCAAACTAGATTGCAATTGAGCTTTTCATTTCCTATACTGAGCTCCTTAAGGCTGCTTCATGGGCATTTTTTATTTTCTATTGGGGAAAACAGACAGTATTGGGGAGAGCAAACATCTATTATTCTGCAGTATTAGAAAGTCACCAAACATTATGTGTTAAGCATGGCAAAAGAAGCAACAGTATTTCTTTTATATTGTTGTGTAGATAGATATCTCTGGTATCTCATTAATTATGTCCTTTATTAGTCACTACTTATACTCTTCAAGTCTTAAACACAAGTACACTTTCACAATTACACAATAAAACAAGGTTCATAATATTGCTGCTGGGCTCTCACTTCACTTCATTTTGTTCTTATATCTCACTGACTGACTGGTAAGGCCCCGCTCCTTATCTAACCGCGAGGGCATGGCTGACAACATTCTAGGAGGTTCAAGGAAAATGTAGTTCTCAGAAAGTCTGGAAGATTCCACGAGTTTCTACAAAGGTCCAGAACATTCTAGGAGGTTAGTGAAAAATGAATCCACATGGAATACCTGAAACATTTCACTTCAAACATTCTATTTTCCCTTTTGTCACTAACAATAAAAACAGTGCCCAGAGCCTGGCACCCCCTCAGTCGCCTGGTTTGCCTGCCCCTGGATCTGGCCCTGAACTAGACTGTGGACCCTTCTTATAGCAGTAAATCTAATCTCAGAACACAGCTTGAGTATCTCAGCTGGTGCTATGCTATGTCATAGGAATTTTAGTATAGAACTATTCGAAGAAACAAAAATGAGGGCGAAGTCATACAACTTGTAAAATGTTCATGCATATATTAAACTATCAAGGCCCCAATGCAGCAAAGCACATGAATAATTCCTTTCACTAAGCAGTTACTGCACATCCATGCAGCCCAGCTGAAATCCATTGGACTAGTGAAATTGGACCAGTGAAACTGAGGACAGTATTTCACCCATCACTTTTCTGAGGTACCTTGTACTGGTTACAGTAGTGAAGGTTTTCCTTTATCTCAGATGGTAGTGGCTTGTACATTGAGAGGAGAGAAAGCTGAGTTCCAGTCACTGTCACTGTGAAAATCCAAATGATTACAGTTTTGTAGCATGGTGATATCCATGAAGTTCCTATACGTTCACAGATTTAATATACTGATATTATTCATGTTGTTAAATACATACCACAAAATATAGAAGGGTGCACAATGTGATTGTGTTAAAGAGATGTAACTCCACTTACTTCAATGGAGTTTATCGACTGTGCTTGAAAGGTGAAATTAGTCCCTTAATTTTATATGTCTGGAAGGGAGTCACTAACACTGAAACACATTTTTTTTTCCAGTTTAAGGGTACCCAGGGTGTTGGTTTGCCACCCTTAAGGAAAATCAGTGAAAGGAAGCAGTTTGATTTATGTTTTCACTGTGTTTCTGGTTTCCCCCTTTTCTCGAATTGCCAGCACAACCTGCAAAATTCCTTAGCAATTGTAGGCCAGTGAAATTTTGGAACAGCATCACTTGAACTGCTTGTTTATACAAAATTGAATTACCATGCATCATCCACACTGTGCATGGAATTACGGGCTTTGAGCCTTCCCCAGCATTTTTCTGTTGAGCTTACCTTTTAAAATTCTTACACTCATGTAAGATACACCCTAGTTTGTGAGAGATAGCACTCCTTTCTGTCTTAGTATTCCATATTTTGGCTCTACACTCCTGACAACACTGGAACCATTATGGTTCTTGACCACAGCCTAATAAGGCTGTCATTATGGGTTATTATTTTAGTTGAATTTCCTGTCCCATTTTTTAGCAAGTGCATTTGCCACATATTAGTTGGCTCACTCTTCTTTTTTGGCTCACCATCACTGGTTTTCCTTTGTTGAAATTATAGTCTGAGGGGGAGGCTCCATTGAAAAAATGGGAGACATAATTCATCACAGGTAGAGCTCCAGAAATGGAAGCTACCTGGGAAGCTGTAGTGTGTTGTGATAAAGGAACATTTAGACAACATATGTTGTATGAACCTGTGGCTTATACTATTGTGGAGCTGAGTGTGATAATTTATTGATTTATATTTTTGCCAGTGTAAAAGCAGTCACAGTTTACCTGGAGTATTTTAAAATAATTGTTTTACAATCAAGTCCTCTTGCAAGTTTTGCATACTATACTCAGACTATTAACTACTTTAATAGAAACTCATCATATATTATACCACATTGCTTTCTAGAATTTTGAAGATTCTATATGGACTTTTCAGTTATTAACCCATCTCCTTAAACTAACATGTTCAAGCAAACCATAACTAGTTGAATATTTGTAGGTAATCTGGATTATTCCTGACATGATTCCAGACAATTATGGTACCAGATTAATTTCCTACATGCTTTGTTCCTTTAAGTGTATTTTACATTGTTTCTTTGACAGTCTGAATAAATGAAACTATATGCCTCACTTCCTTAAAGTTGAACGAGCTAAAATATAATTAGAGAACTAGCCACCTCCTCAGCAATAAGACAAAGAAAACATAAGGGATACATACCAGCTGTGAGAAAGAAAGGGGCAGTTAATAACTGCTAGTAGCAAAATGTTCACACTAGAGCTGCAGTTTCTTCTTCTTCTTCTTCCGCTTTATGGTGAAGCAGACTCAACTGCTGAGTCTAAAACCCTCACCTACTATCTTCCTCATACATTCATTCCACTACACTTGCTTACCCTCCTCTATAGCCTTAAAAAAAATAAATGGGGCTTTTTAATGTTACCCCACTTTCCTAATACTCTCACTAAACCCTCACAGTACAATTTGTCACCTTTAAGTATCCAGATTTTTCATAAAGAACCCTTCTTTCCTGAAAATGCTCTCTGCATTACCATATCAGGTGATCCACTGTTTCTTTAACAGTACATGTGATACATAGCTCATCTTTGTGTCTATTCAATACATATAAATTATTATTCAAAAAACAGTGACCAGTTAACAGTCTAAAGATGAGTACTTCACTGATCCTTTCATAACTTTGGAGTAGCACATTATCCATTGTTTTGGGGCATACTTCATAGAATCTTCTTCCTCTTTTCTTCTTTGTCTATAATTCTTACTATTCCGTTTAAAATCTTTTTTAACTAACCTTTTAAATTCCTGCTTAATCAAAGGAATCTCCATTTCTCCAATTTTGGAGCATCTTTTGCTTCCTTATCCACCATTTCATTTGTCAGGTGTACCAGTATGTTCTTGAATCCATGCTAGTATGATTTTCACACCTGAACATACTAGCTCTGTTGTCAAAAACAATATTTCATTTATTAGCTCACTCGTGCTTTCTGAGGTATCCCTTTTAATTGCCAGTGTATCTGTTAATGAATCCGAAAAGATAACAGCTGGGGTAGGCTGCACATCCCTTATTCAGTTTAATGCTAACATTGTTCCCAACAATTCAGCTGTCATAATGGCTGCAAAATTAGATATTCTTTTTGATTTTGAAGGCCTATTTTTCATCATTTGATCCACCAGTATATATTCAGTTATGGAGACTCCACTTACCATATAAAATCTAATAAATGTTATTTGTCATATGGGATAACCCTTTCATTTCCTTTATTTTATTACATAATTCTAAATCCACATCTGAAAACATGATTTTCCACGTACAATTTACTGCAGCATAACTATAGATTTTAATCTCTTCTAGTCCTTCCTTTTCACGTTAACTCTTTTACATTTTAACCCTAAGAGCAGGAGGAAGTTCATTGTCAAGCTACATTTTATCTGCTTAATTCCCAATATTCTTCATATATTTGTCCGGTGTCCTTATCTGCACTATTTCCTTTGACTGTCGCCCAAAATGTCAGATATAACATTTTAATTCTTAAATTGATAGGCATTTCTTTAATAGCTACCTGCATTACACACCATGGTAATTCATAGTGTTTGAGATTGAATTAACTTTAACTTTTTAGTTCTGATCTGGACGCAGAACTAAAGGTTTGACACCCATATTCTATGACTGATTTTATGAACACTCTGTATAGCATCACCAGCCCTTTCTTATCTGTTTCCCAATTAATCCCAACAATACTTTTAAGTAGAAAAGCCTACCTTTACATTTGTTTGTAATGCTTTCTGTTTGGTCTATCCAGTTAAGTTTATTATCAAACAGTACACCCAGAAATTTAAACCTCTTAACTATGTGCACCTGATCTCCATGAAGATATTCATTACACTCATCTTTAATTTTTCTTCTAGTAAAGATCATTCCCTTTGTTTTAGCAACTGAAAATTTAAATCCCTAAGTAGCTCCCTATTATGAGACCTCCCTAAGTGCTTCATTGATTCTCTCTCCAGCCACTTTAATTCTCCTGTTTAACCCATATAGTACAAATAAGGTAATATATATTCCTGCCTTTATGCTTTTTGGGAGATCATTTATCATAATGTCAAGGTAGGAGGAGGAGTGCCATTGGCAATACTACTGATAAGACTTTCCCTTCTCTAACCTGTATGATCCTCTTGCTCTTATCCACCGGAACATTATTCCTTTTGTCCCTATCACAACCAACATATATAACAAACTCTCCCTCCATAACACATCATAAGCTTTTTAAACGTCCAAAAAAACCAGTTATCATTTATTCTTTTCCCCCATACTTTTTGTATATCTTTGTCTAACCTTACAATGTGATCAGTTGCACATTATTTAGGGTTTCATTTTTTTTCCAAGTACACAACTGTCCACTTATCACTCTTTTCATAATTTTACTCACACAAGGTGTGAGGGCAATTGGTCTACCTGCATCAGTTCTCATAAGTAACTTGCCTGGTTTCCCTGTTGGTACTATCACCACATGCTTCCATTCTACTCGTATTACACCTTTCCCCTCCCCGCCACATGCTATTATATAATTTAAATAAAATCCTTAAATTCCCTTTGGGTAGGTATTTAAGAATTATATTACATAGGCTATCTTTACTTGGAGCTATATTTTTGCTTTTATCTGTAGCTTTTTTGAGTTCACCGAAATTTCCATTTGGTACATTATCGTCATTTTCGCAATCATTTAGGATCTCACAATTTTCTTCAACAAATTTCCTTCCCCCACCCAAAAAAATCTGTACTTTGATTCTCATCATTACTAAAACTTTCCGGAACACTTATGCTTGGATTTCTGCTTTTCTTTTGTTCGAACTTATAACTTTATCCTCTTCAATAAGACTAGGAAAAAATGTTATTGCTCTATGTTCCATTCATTCTCCTAACTTGCCACAATACTTCTTCTAACTCTTTTTTTAGTCCTCTTGATAACTCTTTGTACTACTGCCTTCTTTTATATTTCATCCAATCCGCACTGTTCATTGTGGTTTTAGCTTGTCTGATTTCTTTTTTAAATTGCAATCTCACATTTTTTTGTTCCACTACAGAATTGCATTTCTGATTTTAGGGCAATTCAATATCTTATGAATAGCTACTTTGGTTGCTGCCATAATTCCCTTTATTACATCATACTAGATTCCTCCATATTGTCACTTGCACATTAGCTGTTCTAGCACTCACCACACTTACTCCTGAAGAGCTCCCAATCAGCCCTCTTAAAATTCCAAATAGGAGTTCCAGTTTTTCAACATCATCTTTTCCATGGCACATAATAAGTGTAGGGAAATGATCACTTTCCATTCCCTCTTCTTTGTACATTTTCTAGCTACATTTACTAGCTATATTGTTTTTTTGTTTTGTTTTGTTTTGCAATTCCTAGATTTGAGTTAAACCTAGTTGGTGCTCTGTTGTTTTGTATTACCAGATTGTGCTAATCAATAAACTGTTCCAAAAATTTAACATTTCTATCAGATTTCCCACTTGCCCATAACTCGTTATGGCTATTCAAATCTACAGATAGAGTATATTTTACATCTCTAAATAGCTCTTTTAAATTCCAAGCTCTCCAAATCCTTTACAGGGTTGTAAACATTTATCAGTGGTATATGGTATATTTATCATGTTGATGCAGCCCATATAACACATAGAGAGCTGCATATGTGGCCCACTGGCACCTTAAAGAGGCATTTTAATTCGTCATTGGAATCTCAATAGCCGTATACTCGCAACTCAGTTTCCTTACATTCATTTCAACATAACTAAGATTTTCCTTTATAAATGTACAAACTCCAACCACCCTCCCTTTGTATTTCTTGATCATATCTACCTATACTATATCCTGGGACTTTAAAAGACAACTTTTCCATTAACCACATTTCCTGTATACAGATAACATCAGATTTGACCTTCATTTCAAAAATAGGCTTCTATAGTTCCTGACCATGTGCTTATTTTTTAGCACCATATGAGTTAAACCACACTATTGTCCTCACTCAAAATTGCATGAATGTGCTCTGTTAGATACCTTTCCACTACTGTATTATACTCTTTATTCTTTCTATTCTCTTTCCTGTTTGTGAAGTGCAGTTTATTACGTCTACCATAAATGCTACAATTTTCTCTTTTTCTACAAGTAATATGTCTTCCCCTATTTCTCTTATGTTATGTACCTTTGTAAAACTATTTGATAGAAATGGTACCTTCCCCTTACTGTTTTTTTCCTCCTTCCCCACTGTAACGGGTTGGATCACAGAAACCCCCTTGGGAACTGCCAACTGATGTGCCAAGACTACTTTTGCCCCTGCTTTCGTGCCAGCTTGGGACTCCATCACCCTGTCTTGTTGAGCCAGACATGCCAGTCTGCTCCAGCACAGACCCATGGTCTGAATCACATGCCCCAAAGCTGCAGACTTAACTTAAAGCAACTTAAGAAGTGTTCCTGTCTTTAATACTCAAATGCCCAACTCCCAATGGGGTCTAAACCCCAAATAAATCTGTTTTATCCTGTATAAAGCTTATACAGGGTAAACTCATAAATTGTTCACCCTCTATAACACTGATAGAGAGATATGCACAGCTGTGTGCCTGCCCCTCCTCCCCCCAGTATTAATAAGTAAAAAGTGATTGTATTAAATACAGAAAGTAGGATTTAAGTGGTTCCAAGTAGTAACAGACATAACAAAGTGAATTATCAAGTAAAATAAAATAAAACACGCAAGTTTAAGACTAATACAGTAACACTGCTCTACAGCCAAAATGCTTCTGAAATAAATGTAGTCAAACTTTACTAATTCTGGGTCACTGAGAACGAAAATGTTGCTTAAAATTGTTGACTGGCTCTAGTTTTCAAGATATGCTATTGGGTACAGTATATATGACCCTTGACTTGGGAATGGCGGAGGATAAGTGAGTTAATTTAAACCAGAAATGACTAAAATACATCTTTGACTGGATCTATGAATAAATCTATGACTGGGTTTGGACAGTACTTGCTTTTTAGGCAAAAACAATGAATGATGCAATCTGAAGCTGGTATTGCGTCATACATGATATGAATTGCATCATGTTATTCCTAGAAGTCATGGATGATGCAATCATAATGAAGCTTACATCACTCTGCTGAACAAATTGCCCTATATCAGCTCTAGAAATCATACAATGTCGTGCTCTCTTATTTGTCAGTGTTTGATTTTGCAAAGGGACACATTTCTGTTTAGCCAAAGTGAACAGAGATGCCTCGTACTTGTGTGAACAGTGCAGATAACTTCTGCTATGTTTGTGGTGAAGTGACTTTTGCATCACAAAAGCGCAGTATAACCACTTTGGTTAAGAAAGCCTATCACCTTTATTTTGGCTGCAAAATTGGAGATCAGGACAAGAGGTGGGCCCCACACATATGCAGCAACACTTGTGCAACAAATCTTTGCCCGTGGTTGAACAGGAAAAGGAAATCTATACCTTTTTCAGTGCCAATGATTTGGAGAGAGCCAACAGATCATACCAGCAATTGTTACTTCTGCATGGTGCCTCCAGTTGGGAAAGGGTGTCAAAGAAGAAAAAGTGGACTGTGGATTATCCAAACATTCCATCAGCTATACGCCCAGTACCCCACGGAGGACTGCCGGTTCCTGATGCACCAGAATCATTCTCACTTGAGTCAGACGAGGAAGAGGAAGAGGATGAAACTTCTGGTCCTGAACCATCAATGTCACAGGACCCACATTTTCTCCCATCCTCCTCCTCTGAACCACATCTCATAACACAAGGTGAACTGAATGACCTTGTCAGGGATTTGGAACTACCCAAGAGTAAGGCAGAGCTGTTGGGCTCCAGACTACAGCAGTGGAATCTCCTGGCAGGTGATGTTAGGGTTTCCATGTTCCGTGACCGTCCAAAGGATCTTGTCCCATTCTTCTTCATGGAAGGTGATCTTGTAGCCTGCAACAACATCAGTGGTGTGATGGCAGCCCTCAATATCGTTCACGATCCAGATGAGTGGAGACTGTTCATTGATTCATCGAAGACGAGTCTTAAAGCTGTTTTACTGCATAATGGCAAAGTTTTGCCATCAATTCCAGTTGGTCATGCAGTCCATATGAAGGAAACCTATGACAACATGAAACAACTTTTGAGGTGCATAAACTATGACCAACATCAGTGGCAGCTTTGTGGTGATTTGAAGGTTGTTGCTCTCTTGCTTGGTCTGCAGACTGGATACACAAAGTACTGCTGTTTTCTCTGCGAATGGGATAGTCGTGCAAAAGATTCCCACTACATCAAGAAAGATTGGCCACTCCGACAGTCATTGGAGCCTGGGAGGAAAAGTGTTCAGCATCCACCACTTGTTGTATCAAGGAAGATTTTGTTACCACCCTTACACATCAAGCTGGGTCTGATGAAGAACTTTGTCAAGGCCATTGACAAAACACAAGCAGCTTTCAAGTACCTCCATGGAAAATTTCCAAGGTTAAGTGAAACTAAGATAAAGGAAGGTGTCTTTGCTGGTCCTCACATTCGTGAACTTCTTCGAGATGATGCATTTGACCATGCACTGCGTGGCAAGGAAAAGACGGCATGGAAAGCCTTCCAGTTAATGGCAATAAATTTTCTCGGAAACAACAAGGCAGACAACTACAGGTTGTTGGTGGAAAACCTCCTCAAGGCATACAAAAGCCTTGGTTGCAACGTCACTAAAGATACATTTTTTGCACTCTCATCTAGATTTTTTTCCACCAAACTGCGGAGCAGTGAGCGACGAGCACGGTGAGCAATTTCACCAGGACATTGCAACAATGGAGAAACGCTATCATCAATGCTTGCAGACTATTGCTGGACAGTGACAAGAGACGCTCCATTTAATGAATACAAGAGACAAGCCAAGAAGCGCCGAGTAGACACTGAATAGGACTAAATGTACAGAATAGTTTTATGTCTTTTGTTTCATAATAAATTTTATTTATATAACCCTTTTGCTGATTTTTAAAGTGTTACATAAACGGGACAGGTGAAATATTATCATGTAAAGCAACCATAAACACATGAAAAGACCTAGGTTTACAATTTATGATGAAAACTCTACTATCTACACAATATACGTAGACATAAAATGTAAAAACTTAAATATCTTAGAAACAGTACCCAATCAGTTGTTTTAATTGTCATATTTGAATTCAGCACATCAAAATACATAATAAATAGCACATTTTATCTCTCAAAAATTGTAGACCAGTGTAATAAAACTAAATACAGATAAAATCTCACCCTCAGAGATGTTTCAATAAGTTTCTTTCACAGACTGGACACCTTCCTAATCTGGGCACAATCCTTTCCCCTGGTACAGCCCTTGTTCCAGCTCAGGTGGTAGCTAGGGGATTTCTCGTGACTGCCACCCCCTTTGTTCTGTTCCACCCACTTATATATCTCTTGCATAAGGCGGGAATCCTTTGTCCCTCTGGGTTCCCACCCCTCCTTCTCAATGGAAAAACACCAGGTTAAAGATGGATTCCAGTTCGGGTGACACGATCACATGTCACTGTAAGACTTCATTGCCCACTTGCCAGCACACACGTATACAGGAAGTCTTACAAGTAAAACAGAGCCATCTACAGTCAATCATCCTGGTTAATGGAAGCCATTAAGATTCCAAACCACCATTAATGGCCCATACTTTGCATAATTACAGTAGGATTTCAGAGTTATATTTCCTATTTCTAGTTTCAGATACAAGAGTGATACATTTATACAAATAGGATGACCGCACTCAGTAGATTATAAGATTTGTAATGATACCTTACAAGAGACCTTTTGCATGCAGCATCTTTTAGTTACATTATATTCATAGTCATCAGCATACTTTCATAAAATCATATAGAGTGCAACGTCACACCCACTTGTCACATTGAATGCCTTTTAGCAGTTTCTGCATAAGATATCTTGTTGATAATTCTTGTTCTTTGTATCTCACTAGCCTTTTTAGCGATCATGAATCTTCCATAAGCTGTACTATTCTTATCCCCACAGTGGCTACATTTTTAGCTCTGCTCTTTCTACACAGTTTTCATACTAATGCTCCTCTCCACATTTGCCACACTTTCTCTTTCCTTTACACACATTTGCCACTGTGACGTGGATGCCAGCTCTGATCGAAACTGTAGGCTCATCTGAAACCTGACAAAGGTCACAGGTGGAAGTCAGGCCAATTCACTTGTATATTAATATAGATCAAAGTGATTGTTAAATGTGTAAAAACACATTTGGTGTTTAAACTTAATGAAAACTAATAGGATATTACATGAATTGTTTTGACTTATCTGTATCATGTTATACTGTAATAGCAAATATTTACACTGTATATACCCCTGTAACTAAATAACCTCTCAAATGACAAAGCCCTTTGCAATGCAAATGAAGAACTTTTAGCGGGAAAATATTAAGTCTTTCATATTGGAAAGCAAGCGGTCATTGCATGTGATGATCAGAGAGATCAGAGACTCTAAATGTGCTCCTCTCTTCACCGATCAAAGAAAGAGACCACTTGGGTGGTATCCCTGTCAGCTTGTTTTCTGTGAGAGGAAGCTATAAATATGGATTCAGGGAAAGATCCTGTGTCTCAGGGCAGGAGAACTGAACAAGAAGATGAAGATCCCCAGAGTTACTCTGGGTAGCCCTGAGACACTTTTGGGAAACTGGTAGATTACTACATCTCTGCTACCATTGGAATTATAAACTGTGTCTCACTTGTACATATATTTTACCTGCTTTAACCTCTCAATAACTCTCATTTCTTTTTCTTAGCTAACAAACCTTTAGTTGGTTTACTATAGAATTGGCTATAAGTGTTACCTTTGGTGTGAGATCTAGGACACAACTCAACTTGGGTGAGTGACTGGTCTCTTGGGACTGGGAGTAACCTGGAATATTTGTGATTTTTTATGTATTTTTCATTTTGTCACGTAGTCCAGCTTGCCTGGGTGGCAAGATAAACTAGAGTACATAAGGCAGGGATCGGCAACCTTTGGCATGCAGCTCACCAGGGTAAGCACCCTGGCGGGCTGGGCCGTTTTGTTTACCTGCCGCATCTGCAGGTTCAGCCGATCGCGACTCCCACTGGCTGCAGTTCAACGTCCCAGGCCAATGGGGGCTGCGGGAAGCTGTGCAGCCAAGGGATGTGCTGGCCGCCGCCCCCCACCAACCCCATTGGCCTGGAGTGGCGAACCGCAGCCAGTGGGAGCCATGATTGGCCGAACCTGCAGACGTGGCAGGTAAACAAACCAGCCTGGCCCGCCGGAGTGCTTACCCTGGTGGGCCAATGCCAAAGGTTGACGTTCTCTGATCTAAGGGGACTGTCTGTGGGTATGTTCCCGACCCTGCAGGGTCCTAGAGCTTGGGCTCCAGCCCAAGCCTGGAAGTCCATACACTTCTACCCGCAAGCCTGAGTCGGCTGGCATAAGCCAGCCATGGGTTTTTCTTTACTGTGTAGACATACTCTGTGACTGCTTTATAAGACTATTTTAGTATTTTGGGAGTTCACATTTGGTACTAGATTGGTACAGACCTAATTATAGAACATGCCATGAGTTTGGAGTGTCTGCCCTGATTTTGACATTCTGCCCTGAGGTAGGCACTCACAGTCATGAGCCATTCTAGACAGCATGACAGTCACATCTCCAAACTCTTGGTACTTATGAAATTTCAAAGGGGGCAGAATATATGGTTTAGGCCAAAACATATGATATTTTAGCTTGACCTTGCCAGGTAAATCCCTTCCTCCAAATGTTATTTGCACAGCGGTGGATGGTTTGCTCTCTCCCCCTTTCCTACTAATAAATTGCTTAAAGAATAGCACCTGGTTCTCACCTATACCTTTTAAAATTTAATCCTCAGTGATTTTCAATGGGACCCTGTACATTGCCCCACATGTTTCCATCATAAATTTTGGTGTCTGGCAATCTATTTTTATTTTCCCCTGATTTTTAATGTTAAGCAGTTTTTCATCCAGTTCTTTACCGTGCGCACCACCAACAAATCTCCACTCTGTAATCTTCTAGCTCTTGAGATATCCCCAATACTTTTCCTAATCCATTCAGCTATTTTCAGGGGATTAATGTCTCCTATCTTTACTTCCTTACTCAGCGATTTGACAGTTACAGTATTTTGGTTTTCCACCTATATGTTGTTCCCTTTCTGCCTAGTTCTTCTTCCTCTAGGTCTAATATATCTGTTATTGTCTCTAATTTGCACCCATTCTTCATTCCTAGCTCCTTTCCCCTCATTTAGCAGAGTGGCCTATGTACTATTCACTCTATTTTCCCCTCCAACTGACTCTCCCTCGCTCCCTCTAACACAGGCCTCTCCAGGGCTTCACCAGCCCAGCCCCAGCAGCTCTGCCCAGGCAACCAGTGTTCCCCAAGTAGCAGCACCAGCTGAGGTGAGCCGCTACTGTTTGAATTGGCCAGATTTCAAGAGGCAACCCTAGAAAGGCATGCTAGCAAAAAAATCTCTAAGAAGGCAACTGCTTTGGTGTTATAGCTTCTATTGTTATAATATCATAATTGTTCACTGGTTAAGAGAGGTCATTGCAGAGATTAAATTTATACATATGCTATTATGGAAAGAGAAAATTCAATCAAATGGCTATTTTAAATGTATTTATTTATTTTACTTACAATAAACTCACAAGGCCTGAGTTTCCCCTGTAACTGTTGACACTACCTACCTATATACTATAGCACTATCTGGAGGCTAGCTGCTGCTGTAAGTAACAAGTAATCACATCAATCATTGCAGGACAAACAGAACTCTAAATTTAGGTCTTGATAGTCACTTTTAATGTATCTAAAGAGTAATTATGTGTTCAGTTAATTATTTAGTTCTTGGTCAGCCTTTTAATTTAGGTCAGTACACAGGGTTCAGTATGGCACATCTCACTGTGGGCTGACTCAGGACCACACCTGGATCTGTCACGTAGATCTCTCAGTTTCTCTATCTCAGGCTGTTCTGGGTTCTTTCTTCCTCTGTGCTCTCCAGCTCTAGCTTTTCTTGTACTTTCTTCAACCCCACATGTCTCCCTATTGTGTAAGATACCAGAGAGAACAGTTCTTCACTGTTCTTCACTACTCCTCCCCATTTCAGTCTGGGGTTCTTCTTCCTTCTTCAGCAGTGCCATCCATTGTAACTGCCAGGGGCGGCTCTATATATTTTGCTGCCCCAAGTACGGCAGTGAGGCAGCCTTCAGCGGCGCGCCTGCGGGCGGTCCGCCGGTAACACGGATTCGGCGGCATACCTGTGGGAGGTCTGCCAGTCCCGCACCTTCGGCGTATCCGCCACCGAATTGCCGCCGAAGCCGTGGGACCGGCGGACCTCGCGCAGGCATGCCACTGAAGGCAGCCTGACTGCCGCTCTCACAGTGACCGGCAGGCCGCCCCTGCGGCTTGCCGCTCCAGGCACATGCTTGGTGCGCTGGTGCCTGGAGCCGCCCCTGGTAACTGCAACTCAAACTGAGGTGCGTGTCTTTTCACTTTAACTCTTACAGAATCTGTTCAAATTCCCTTTGAGTACCCAGTTCATGGCCTGCCTTTTTAGCTTCTTCTTTCCACATACTGGCTGCTTTATTTCACAAAACTATTTCACTAAACCCATGAGATCTGATCACAGCTTATCAAAGGTGATAAATGCTTTTCTCTCTCCCTACAAGATATTCTATTCTATTCAGTTCTGATACTGTTCTTCTATTATCACCCTAGTATCTGAGTGCCTTCCAGTAGTGCATTAAGCCATGTGACTACACATCTGTCACATGTTGGCTGGTCACTTATTTAGAGCTGTGTGAATTTTTTTCAGCAAATAGTAAATTCATCGAAAAATGCATTTTTCATGGCCCCAAAACACAAATTCATCAAATAGTTTCAGTCACATTTTTTTTTCAGGACTGAGGTTTTATTCACAAAATGGCTGGAGTAGAAGGAGGTGGTGGAGGTGATGCATCCCTTTATAAGTTTAGCCCGGTGGTTAGGGCACTCACCTGGGAGATAAGTTCCTGAGAGATTGTATTCGCCAGCCTCAGACTGGCCCCTGGGAAAATTCTCTGTCCCACACAGATGAGATTTCTATTGTGTCATGTCAGTCAATCCTGGTCACGTGCCACCTGAGGCATGTTGCGCATACATTCGGAAGAAGTGGAGCACAGTGCCCAATCATGCTCTTCATCCAGGAGCTTTAGGAGGTCTTTTAGATACTCTGGCCCTGTCCAGCATCTTGAAGACTAGGATTGAGACCTTGAACTTGATTTAAAATTCTAGGGAAAGCAGATGTAGAAATGGACTGGAGAGAGAATTTGCAAAATGCAGTGCAAGTTCAGTGTATCTTAATTACTGTGAATAACCATAGAATGCCAAGCTGTTGCACAAGAGACCACTACATTACCCAACTACATTCCATCTACTGTACATATCATAAATCTGGACCTTCGTCATTATGAATAATAGGATTTTACTGACTCCCAAAGTTTATGTTGTCAACACAAGCCCATGATTAAAATATAAATTGGGACCAATCTGACTTCAAGGAAGACTGTTACAAAATACAACCCAGTTTATCCAAATCCCCAAAAAACAAAAACTCACTGAATCGTGGTTATGTCTCCTGATGTGGGTGCATATACATTAGTCACTCCCTTAATCTTCTGATTCCCACTGTAACATTGTTTTTGTGTCTCTTTTTTTTTGACAAATGGAGTTGTAAACCAATCCACCACCCCCTTGCTCTCATTGCTTGGCAGTGTGAGAGATAGCGGGGTGATTTGACAGACGAAAAACATTCCTGGGGTCCTGGCTGGTGTAGGAAAAGCAACAGCACCTTTTTATTCCTCTTTAATAGTCTTGTATATAAGTGCTATTTGGGCAGGGTTTTGATTGGACCATTATGGGACCTTGTTGGCCCAATAGCACTCTCATATGTGCTTTTCCTACTGACTAGTTTGTGTAGGAAGCAGCTACTTCACCATTCTTCTTCTACTCCTGTTACATCATACTTGCAGCCTTTGCTTTAACCAAGTATCTGTGTGTCATGTCTTACACACTGAAATGTTCAGGCCAACATATATATTAATATTTAATATTGTTTCATTCAAGAGCAAAATCTTGTCTCATGATTGGCTGATCATAGTCATGGGACAAATCATTCTGTAGCATACCTCCCTGAAAATCCATATTATTGGCCAGATTCGGATAGCTTTACTCACACTCTGTATTATCTTACTCCACAAGAGGTCCCATTTACTTCAGTGGAACTACATATGGAGTAATATGTACCCAGCATGTGTAAAGCTATCTGAATCTGGCTTACTGTGATGATTGTTTACCTAGGAAGGTAAATGGTAGTTTGTGGTGGATCTCTGAGTGCATCTCCCCTGTAGAATGTTAGTTTCAAAGACAAATTGTTACAGATTTGAAATTAAGGGCCATGTATAGAGATTTTCTAATATTTCTGATGAAGACTTTCAGACTGTATGTAACAAAAGGCAATGGTGCAATTACTTTATGTCATCACCGTAGGACCAGTACACATACAGTACACACACACATATACAAGGATGTACAATGGGCTAAGCTCTGCTGGCTGCTACACTAATGTAAAACAGAATAATTTCACTGATGTCAGTGGAATTACTGTAGATCTATATCAGTGTTAATGTGAGTAAGAATTTGGTGCATTGTGTGTGTGTTACATCCTCTTGCGTGCGCGTGAACACACACAATATATACACATACGTTGGTATATTGCTTGATAATGACTGTCTCAATCATAAAGCTTGCGTTACCAATTTTTTTTTTTACTTCAAACAGAACCAAATCTTGGGACCCCAGTTTCTCATGATCAAATCTATCAACCTGAAAGAGACCCTTTCTTCTCAATCTCCTTTCTCTCACCTCACCCTATCATTTGAGAGCATAAATCTCACAGATTAGAAAATACTGCTCTGTACCATGGTTTCACAACAAGTTTTCTCCCCATTCAAATTAATCTTCGCAAGCTTCATTATTTTTCTGTCAACTTCCCAGCTATTGTCATAACCAGATTTCTCAGGGCTCTATTGTGTCTTGAAGGCAAGGAACTGCACTAGGTAAAGTGGACAGTTGCAGGACCCGAATGGGAGCTCTGGAAGGTAGAATGCTGTCTTGCATACAGGCGTGGTGGGCACACACTGTTTACACTTCCAAAGGTGGTAGTCAGTGAGCTCCTTTCTGCAGCTGGCCAACTCTGCCGGCTGATAGATAGAAGGGATTGGATCACGGCCCTACTTTATGTTCACCCCTTTTGGGACAGATAGCTACACTGCTACACTGGTGATGTTAGCCAGAATCAGAGCAAGCACTTCTGTTTTGACTGGTTCCTACTCTGGGGATACAAGCTGGGAAATGGCAACAAGTGTCCCTTGCACAGTAGCCAGCAACAATCTGGCATGGAAAGACAATTGTAGATCTTCTCTACTGATCAAAAACAAAACATTTTTGTGAGAGGTATGGTTCACTGAATATAGACCTGGTGTAAGCCTGAGGTCAATGGAGTTGCATCTATGCATACCAGGACAGAATTTAGCTCTGCTAGCATCTGGGAGCTAAAAGTGTCATGGGGAGTCAGCTAGGAAGGGGAGCTAACATGAAAACTAAACCCCCAAACAAAGCCTGTTATAAGGTGGAAGTCTGGTATTTTCCTTCCTATAGTCAGGCTTCTCTGCACTACCTCATTTTGAATGGCCATGAAGAGGAGCTAGTCTCAATGTTCCCAGCATAGTTTTTAAAACAAACAGCTGAGGATATGCTTCCGATAAGGACTCACATTTTAGGAAGAAACAAATCTTATGAGTTTCTCCCTTCCTGATGAGTCTATATTAAAAATAAACGTATAATAATGAAATTATGATTGAAGATTATGATGGCATCTGAATGAGAGGTAAGAAAGGTTTACCTCTGAAAGGGATGGGGGTGGACTTCAGCACCTGAGCTCCAGCCCCAGATGCAATTTCAAGTGCTTGTCTACACACCTCCTATTAGAGCGCTAGTGCAAGTCCAAGTCTGTCAGCCCTGGCTGGGAAGCTCCACAAAGGGATTGTGTAGCCCCCTGAGAGGCTCTGCAAGGGGATTGAGCCACACAGGGGACAGTTAACTGCCTAGATAAATGGCAGACAGTTAAACAAGAAAGAATCTGGGCCTAATAAAAAGATTTTTGACCGCTCAGTTGGGGGAGACTCTGGAGCAGGAAGGAAGCTCTGGAGGAGGGCAGCTCCCCAAAAAATCCTGAGCTGAACTGAAGCTGTGCTCTTAGGGCAAAGAACCTAGATGGAGCTTGGATAGAGGTGAATAGTGAATTGAGTTTCTCGGATGGGAGGTAGTGACAAAGGGTTTTGGTTTTGCTTTGGATGTTCTATAAAATAAATGAGAGCCTCAGGGGAGGGTGATCCTTAATACCTGAAGGCTGTTTGGGGCTTCTTTATACTCCTGGGTGGAGGGAAATTGAGGTGGGTCTCCTCAGATGCACCATATCTGGCCACAAGGGAGCACATGGGGGACAGACCTGCACTATGACAAGTTATACCAGAAGTGAAAGCCAAGTCTTGTCCCAGCAAGAAGGGAGGAGAGAAGACCTGGTTCCCCCTCATAGGTATAGAATATGGGACTGACAAGAGATTGGTCAACCCCTGGGTGAGAGAAATTGGAAAAAACTTAGATGTAAAGGAAATCCTGCAGTCCTGCAACAACAGGCGACAACATTAGAGCAGCAGAGGATGATAACCATAAGGGCGCTGGATACCAAAGCGGGCCTTCTGCCAGTCATTGAGGTGATAAAATTACAACAGGACAGAGCTTCGCAAGACCTCCAGATCACACAGGTGCAGTCTCGTTGGAGTGATTTCTGGGATGGGGTGTGCAGTTACAGAGGGCTAATGACTATGGGGAAAGAGAAACTCAGGAGGGGTATGTCCTTGCAGGAAGTGGAGATGGGGGGAGGAGGAATGTAAGGGAAATAGAGTTTGAAGGGTATCAGAATGGGAAGTGACCTCACAAGCCAAGGAGACCCTTGAGCTGAGGCTGACGAAAGGTGGGGCTTAAGAGGAAGGGAAATGCACACCTTAAGAAAACAATTATCTTTGGGCAGGAGTGTATCATGGGATAGTATTTGGGTTCCCAGGAAGGGGCCACGATGAAAAACGGTGTTAGAAAGAGATGCTCTATTGAAACAAGCCATGACACCATGGGGGAGTTGAAGGCTACAGGAATTGACACACAGGTACAGAAGTTGGCTCTAATGCCAAAACTGGTAAGGAGAGAAGTAATAGAGTAAAGTCATCCAAGGGTACATAAGAAAAGGAAAATGGACCTGCTGGAAAGGTTGGGGTGGGTGTGTCTGTCCCTGGGTAAAATGAAGAGAGATCAAAAAAGAGAGGGAGAAAGGAAGGAAAACATTTGGCTAGGGAAGGCCAAGGTGTGTTTAAGAAAAGTATGGGAGGCATATATCATTGGGTAGCTGCCCTTTGAATAGGTCAGAGGTCCAGCCTGCCACTGACAGGCTCTGCAAGGAGATTGAGCCAATCCAGGTCCACCTGGGGATAGGTAACTGCCTAAATAAAAGGCGAACAGTTAATTAAACAAGGCTGCATCTGGGCCTAATAAAAGGCTTATGATAGCTCAGTTGGAGTAGAGTCTGGAAGAAGAAGAAAGCTCTGGAGGAGGGGAGTTTCCAGAGAGTCTGAACTAGGCAGAGGCTGTACTCTTAATGGGAGATGTTGGGATGAATGACCCTGTTAGATTCCCACTGGAATGGATCAAGTATGACTACACTTGGCTGAATAAGATGCTTAAAGAAGTGGAAGCTTGGGTGCTTTTCAGTGTAATATTTCCAGTCCCTCGAGAAAGAGGGTAAAGGTGTGACAAGATAATGAAGATCAACAGATGGCTCAATGGTTGGTGCTATGAGGAGGGTTTTGGGAGGATCAACCATTGGGAAGCATGTACTGAAAGAAAACTCTTCTCAACTGATGGACTCCACTTGAGTATCAGATCAAGGCTGGCATGATTGATAAGAAGGGCTTTAAACTAGGAGATGGGTGGGGACAGTCGGGAGAGACAAGTGAAATCGCCATGCCTAGCTTCAATACACAGGAGCAGGAAAATCAGGTAAATGAAGTTATAGTAAAGGATAATGGAACATTGCAAGCTAGAAAACTCGATGAGGGCTAATGGAAACTACTGAAATCCTTGTACACAAATGCAAGGACAATAAAATGGAGAACTAGAACTACTGATGCAGGAAGTCAAACTGGATATTTTAGGGATTAAAGCAACGTGGTAGAATAGTACTCATGACTGCAATACAGGCATTGAAGGGTATATGCTGTTTAGGAGAGATAGAAATAAAGGTAAAGGTAATGGTGTAGTATTGTACATCAATGAAGTGATAAAAGATAAAGAAATACAAAATGACAGTATGGACAAAACAAAATCTGTTTGCATCAAAATCACTTTGGGGAAGGATTGTCAAAGACATTCTGTTGGGATAGTGTTAGATGTCTGCCATAGACCCCTAGGGTCAGACTTGGATAGGGATAGTAATCTCTTCAATAGTATTACAGAGATAAATAGTATTGGGAATTGTGTCATAATGGGAGACTTTAACTTCCCAGATATAGATTGGAGAATAAATGTTTCTAATACTGGGAGCAATTATTCCAGGATTTGATAGAGGAGAGTTTTCTTCATCAAATCGTCATTGAACCAACAAGAGGGTATGCAATTTAGACTTTGTTTTTGCAAGTTGTGAGGACATCCTAGAAGAGCTGGTCATAGGAAATAGCTCTGGATCAAGTTATCATGAGCTGATTCAGTTTAAATTAAAAGAAGGATAATCAAAAGCTGGTCGACAATTATGATTTTTTATTTCAAATGGGCAGACACTGGGAAATTAAGGGAATTAACTGGATTAAAGAGCTCAAGGACTTAAGTGTGGAGGAGACTTGGAATATCTTCAAATCAATTTTTCAAAAACTCTGCAATTTGCATCCCAAGAAAGAGGAAAAACTTGTAGGGAAAGGTTCCAGACCAGGCTGGATGAATAAACACCTCAAAAAGGTTATTAGGAGAAAGCAGAGAGCTGATAGGGAATGGGAAAAGGAACTGATCAACAGAGAGATTAGAAAATTGGAATAAAGTGAGTATTGCTAAAAGGCAAACTGAATTAGCTCTTGCGAAGGAAGTTTTAAAGTAAATAATAGATTTTTTTAGTTATACATGTAACTCTTCTGCCAGGTGGAGCCAGCAGCAATCAGGGCCGGGTTCAATATCTAGGGGTTCCTTTCCACCGATACAACACAGAACTGGCTCAAGCCCCCACCCAGTAACCTGCAAAATTTACACACTACCCTGGGCACCTCTGAGAGGCAATATTTTATCACTCGCAAGCACAGAGTCTGAGTGTAGAAAAGAAGCATTTAATAAAAGGGGGGAAGTAACTCAGCATTAATTTGGGAAAACACCACAAACAGGGTTCATAAACATAAACCATGAGTAAAAGACCCACCCTCAAGTAGGTTGAGCAGTGTCCTTTTCTCCTCAGGTTCTTAAGTCCAGTAACCCAAAAGTCCCTTTCACGTGCCCGACCCTTCTCTGCACCCCGCTCATAGTTGCTGTTCTTGGTCAGTGCAGACCCAGACTTCAGAGGTGCATCTGCAGAGTTCACCTTCCCGCTACATCACCCCCCCCCCTGGGTGAGGTAAAGAGGCACTTTACTCGTTCCGCTGCTCAGGCACTCACTTGCCACCCCTCTCTGCCAGCCACCCTGTTGGCCGCTCACCAGCCGCTCCTGCCGGCCGCCTGCTCACCGCTCTTGCCACGCCTCTCCACCAGCTGCTCTGCTGGCCGTTTGTCGCACCTCTCCACCTCACCAGCCACTCATTCACCAGCTGACTGTCAGTCACCTTCTGGTGCCACCTGCCTCTCTGCTGTGAGATATATTATAACAGCTTTCTATAAGTCTTTTAACAGCTGTCCTTTGATACAGTGACCATCTAACGTCTCTATTTGCTGTATTATTGTAGTTCTTATTACTTAGAACAGTGTTTCCCAAACTTGGGACACCGCTTGTGTAGGGAAAGCCCCTGGCGGGCCGGGCCGGTTTGTTTACCTGCCGTGTCCGCAGGTTCGGCTGATCATGGTTCCCACTGGCCGTGGTTCGCTGCTCCAGGCCAATGAGAGCTGTTGGAAGCAACGGCCAGCATATCCCTCGGCCCACGCTGCTTCCCGCAGCTCCCATTAGCCTGGAGCAGCGAACCATGGCCAGTGGGAGCCACGATCGGCCAAACCTGCAGACGCGGCAGGTAAACAAACCGGCCCGGCCCGCCAGGGGCTTTCCCTACACAAGCGGCGTTCCAAGTTTGGAAAACACTGACTTAGAAGAATGATGTCATTTTCGTTTATGATCTGTTCCTTTCAGTACAGGTCTATCATATATAAACGTGAAATTTTTTGCATGCAAAAACCAGTGCCCAAACCTCTTTTTCTATTTGAGCATATTGTCATTCCGTTTTTGACACAGCTCTAGATAAATAGCAACTGCTTTTCACAGATCACCATATTTTTGAAATAAGAACTGCTCCTAGGCCTTGTTTGGGTGCATCTGAAGACAACGTTGTAAGTCTTTTACTATCAAATAGTTTTAATATTGGAGCTGTTTTTATTAGTGGCTTAAACTGTTTAAGTTCTTGTTGTTGACAGTCCCGTTTCCAATGATTATGTTTACAAAGTAAAGCCCTTAAATGTATTGTTTTTTTTTTCCTGCTTGGTTAGTTATGTATCTTCCTACAAAAGGAATCATACCCAAACATTTCTGTAATGACTCTTTATCTTTTGGGAAAACAATATTATCAATGGCTTATATTCATTATGGATCAATGTGATCCCTGATTGGTCAGTTTTTCTCCTAGAAATGTTAATTCTTGCACTCTAAATTTATAATAATTTTTGTTCAGCTTCAATCCTGTTTCTTTTCTTTAGCTAATGCTTTAGTTAATCTTATATCATGCTCTTCTAAATCTCATCTCCATATTATAATATCATCTATGCACAATTATGTGCCATCTATATTTTCAAAACTCTTTTCAATTGCTCTGTGAAATACCTCTGAAGCAAAACACAATTCAAATGGTAATTTTTTAAATCAGTAACTTCCAAAAGGTGTTTTAAATGTACACAGCAATTGACTTTTTTGCTCCAATGGTATTTGCCAAAATCCATTCAAAGCATCTAAAGAAGAAAAGTATTTTGCTCCTGACATTTGTTCAAATATTTCTTCCCTAGTAGGTATTTTAACATGTTCCCTTTTAACATACTTATTTAAGTGTTTTGGATCTAAACATAAATGTGACTATCCATCTTGCTTTTCTAATATTACTAATGAATTCATCCACTCAGTCGGTTCTTCCACTCTTTTAATTAACCAACCTTCCACATTTCTTTTGTATCCTAAAGCTTTGGGTATTTTTCTAGTTGCACGTATAACTGGTTTCTTTGTTTCATTTAACTCTATTTTACACATTTATCCCATTTACCAATGTCAACGAATAACTCTTATGTTCTATTTCTTATGTTTCATAATCCTGAATAGTCTAAATTCTACCAATTAGATTTAGTGCTAAACATGCTTCTAAACCTAAAATAGAAATACCTTGTCCCATAGCTACTACAAATCTTGTATCTTCTAAATTATTTTAAAATGTGATCTGTAATTTACAAATAGGCATAACAAATTTTTTCAGCACTATAAGATTGTAAATTAACATGCATTTATTCTCTAAATAAAAGTTTTACTTTTAGATATTTATATTTTTCAGAAATTACATTAGCTTGTGTACCTGTATCTAGTACATACAAAATAAATGTTTCATTAGTAGAAAGTATAACTGTCCAATCCTTGCAGTTTATGTAGTCACTGTTTCAAAATACACCTCTACCTCGATATAACGCTGTCCTCGGGAGCCAAAAAATCTTACTGCGTTATACCGAACTTGTTTTGATCCACCGGAGTGTGCAGCCCCGCCCCCCTGGAGCACTGCTTTACTGCATTATATCTGAATTCGTGTTATATCGTGTCGCATTATATCGGGGTAGAGGTGTACCCAGAAACAATATTTCTTCATCTGTAATGTCAGCTCTGTATTCCTTATTCTGTATCTTCTCTGAGACGTTTGAATTTTGAATTAAATATTTATTTCTAAGTTTTTCCAGACTTTTATGTTTACAAACTTTTGTGAAATGATTCTGTTTCTTTCAGATATGACAGGTTGCTAGACATTGTTTAGGTTGGTATTTCCTTCCATATCTAGAACATTTTTTAATACTTTCACTCTGTTTTCCTTGTTTTTTTTTTTTACTTTTACTTTTTCTCCCAGGTCCGACTGGCACATCAGTTTGTTTTTCTTTTAAAACAGGGGTCGGCAACCTCTGGCACATGGCTCGCACATCCCTCAGCCAGCGCCGCTTCCCGCAGCCCCCATTGGCCTGGGACAGTGAACCGCAGCCAGTGGGAGCCGCGATAGGCCGAACCTGCCAATGCGGCAGATAAACAAACTGGCCCGGCCCGCCAGGGTGCTTACCCTGGCGAGCCACATGCCAGAGCTTACCGATCCCGGTTTTAAAATGTGCAACTATTGATTAAGTTCAGCAGTTTGGCAAATTCTCACTGCTTTTTCCAGATTTAGATCCTGCTCTTCTAACAGTCTTTTTCTTATACTAATATCTTTTATACCCATCACAATTTCATCTCTTATCATTGACTCAGATAGAGTCTGGAAATTACATGTCTGACTTCTTATCTTTAGATCTATTAAAATGATTCAAAAGTCTCTTCCTACATTTGATTACTTGAGTGAAATTGAAATCTTTCAAATGTTTCATTTCTTTTTGGTAAATAGCATTCCTCAAATGTTTTTAAAATAAACTCATAGCTCATTTTCTAGCATTAAGATCATATGAATTAAATAACGAAATTGCTTTACTATCTGCAATATTCAAAAAGAGGGTAACCTTTTGTTCATTTTCCTGATGAGTAGATCCCAATGCCCTCAAAAAGAAAATAAATTCTTCTTTAAACTTTTTTTCAATTTTCTACAGAATTTCCTGATATTTTTAGAAATGTGGAAACTCTTAATTGATCCATCTAATTTCATTCAAACTTGTTTTTCACTGCTGAGTAACTTTTACCTCCCTTTTCAAAAAAAAACTTCTGCTGTTTTTTTACCAGTTTCTTCACTCCTAGTACCATGTACTTGTTTTATATCAAGTAATCCACTACTCTTAATAATAATTCATTGTTAGTAACTCAACAACAATCTTTATTAGATAGCTAGTTAACATATATACAGAGTATCTTAACTCAGGTCAATCTGTCAGTCTAATCTAAAACTCACCACATGCACACAACTGTCAGCTCCCACGTCCTGGAGATTCTATTAGTTCCCTTAAAGCCACAGTAACACCACACTTTGATGGTGGGGAGCAGGGCTCACTTCCAGTTTAGACATTAAGTTCCTAAAGCTCATGCATCAGGGTTTCAGCCAACCATCTGCAGGAGTCAAGAAGGGATATTCCCCTCCCACCCCCTACACTGGAATCTGGGAGTCAAGAATCAGAGGGGTAGCCGTGTTAGTCTGGATCTGTAAAAAGTGACAAAGAGTCCTATGAAAAGGAGTACTTGTGGCACCTTAGAGACTAACACATTTATTTGATCATAAACTTTCGTGGGCTACAGCCCACTTCTTCGGCCTGTAGCCCACGAAAGCTTATGCTCCAATAAATTTGTTAGTCTCTAAGGTTCCACAAGTACTCCTTTTCGCGGATACCGACTAACACGGCTGCTACTCTGAAAAGAGTCCTATGGCACCTTATAGACTAACAGATGTATTGGAGCATAAGCTTTCGTGGGTGAATACCCACTACATGCATCTGACGAAGTGGTTAGTCACCCATGAAAGTTTATGCTCCAATATGTCTGTTAGTCTATAAGGTGCCATAGGACTCTTTGTCGCTTTTTGTAATCTGGGAGGTTTTTCTTTTCCTTCCTCTAAAGTATCAGGGATGGACACAGCTGGAGATGAGACATTAGGCAGAGTGGGCCAGAGCTCTGAGATGGCACTGAGCTTTCTCTTTCAGATGCTTGGCTGATTCTTGCTCACATAGTCAGGGTCTAACGGATTGCCATATGTGGAGTCGGTAAGGAATTTTTCTCCGAGGTCCGACTGGCAGTGACCTTGGAGGTTTTTGCTTTCCCTGCAGCATGTGGATGTGGATGTAGGTCACCTGCCAGGATTAGCTGGGTATAGCTCATTTAAATATGGTGCACCTCTGCCCCTCCTCTTTTCTGCCTATGGCACGTAATAGTTGTTAGGATATAGATATTCAGGCCTGTCTGCAAAGGCCTATACTTTAAGAATTTAGGTGTATTCTTATCACTTAGCTAGTTATAGTGGTACAAAACAAGAATCAAAATCACAATGTGCCTGTTTATAGGCCTTCTCTCACTATAATAGTCTAAGGCCTTGTTCATAGGCTCAGGCCTTTGGCTAAACAGCAGGGGCACCCATAAGCTGGGAAGCGTGCGGTCACATCCTCACCAATTTGGTTTTACAATTGATGTTAAAAACAAAACAAAAGAGGAAAACTGCTGTCCTCTCACACTGATTTAGAACTGAGTAAACTTTTAACCTTAACACTTTTCCCCATCCTGTTCCTACCTTACACACCCAACCCACTCAGATCCAGTGGCTCAGTAGGTACTGTAGTTATAGAATTAGTTCTTGATTCAGAAATCCATCCCTATCCAGCAAAGAACCGAAGTATTTGCTGAAGTTCCATTGACTGACATGCTTAAACTGGAGAATGTGCTAATAAGCTTTCCTGAACAGGGATTGGCTTAAGCATATGCTTTGCTGAACTGGGGCCCTGGTGTCATGGGGATGAAAATTTAAAAGCCCTCTTCCCTTCTTTCAAGTATCAGAACTGAGACTCTCCCTAACAAAAGGAGAGGAGCTAACTACTGTGCTAGCTTGTGGACCACAACAACAAGGAAGCATGGTGTGCTGGCTAGGGGATACCTCTAGTCCCCAGGAGAGCTAGCATGCGTCAGTATCCCGGAGGGGGAGATTTTCAAATGATTGAAATTTAGTGGGAGTTAGGCACCTAACTGCTATTTGTGCCTTGAAAATTTCCCCGTCTATGTTATGGGCACCCCTGGGGTGCAAACTGCTCCTTTTCAGAGCAGAAAAGCATGCTACTAGGCCCATCTAATGGAATCCTGGTTGGTGGGCATGCTAATCCCTCCCAGCTGATCCATAAGCACAGAGTTTGGCCCATAGACGATGAAATTAGAAGTGGCTAAGATCCTTAGGTCAGTGCTGCCAATGCAGCATTGTCCTCTGCAGAACATTTTCCAGACCTTTGCCCACCTTCCATTGACCCTCCCCTCATTGGTCCACATATTGGTTACTGTTCTGCTGTGTATCAGTACTACCAGAAGTAGTGCCTCTAGTAAGTCTCTGTGATGAAGAGCGGCTTCCATACGAACTAATTCAAGACCTGATCCTGCAAAGAGCTGAGCACCTTCACCTCCCAACTTGGGAGAGGCTTAGTATCACACAGGATCAGGCTCTCTGTGTCACTGAATATGGTGTCAGGCTGACAATATCCTGGAAAACAGCTTGTGGAATTAATATAAACCTGTGTTTCTCAAACTGGGGTCGCCGCTTGTGTAGGGAGAGCCCCTGGCGGGCCAGGCTGGTTTGTTTACCTGCCCCGTCCACAGGTCTGGCTGATCGTGGCTCCCACAGGCCGCTGTTCGCTGCTCCAGGCCAATGGGAGCTGCTGGAAGCGGCGCGGGCCGAGGGACTTACTGGCCGCCGCTTCCCGCAGCCCCCATTGGCCTACAGCAGTGAACCGCGGCTAGTGGGAGCCGCGATTGGCCGGACCTGCAGACAGGGCAGGTAAACAAACCGGCCCGGCCCGCCAGGGGCTTTCCCTACACAAGTTGGAGAAACACTGATATAAACATTGTTGAACTAAATTAAACCTTACTGAATTAGGCTAGTGCCTTTGGGGTCCATTGCATTAAGAATGCAATTATGTTTGTGTTCTTGTGGTATTGTATGTAACTCCTCTAGGAGGAGGGGGTTGCTAATGTAATCCCCCTGGTTATCCAGCTGCTCTGGGTCCACCCCCTGAAGAGGCTGGCATATACTACTTCAATCTGGATAATCCACGGACCAAATAACAAAGAAAGGGTTTTGGATAAATAGTCTGGTTTTGAACAGGCTAAGGGCCTCCTTCCTGATCTAGCAAATGGACAGGGCCTTTGGTCCATTGAGGGACCCAATCCTTTGGGAAGGGTTGGAAGAACTGGGCCTACGAGGCCTTATAAGACTGGGGGCTTCTTCTGAGCTAAAGCGGTGATGAACTTGAAACCACAAGGAGGGGTGGGGTTTGGAAGGACTGCTCCTGCCAGAGCCAAGGATAGGTTGGGATGATCTCTGGTAAGCTTATTAGCACATGCACAGGTTTTTATTGTTTTTTAATATGTTTTCCCTGTAGTGCTTTACCTTAAGAATAAAATAGGCTTGCATCAAAAATTGTGGTAATTTACAACTGTGGGAAGTCACCCTGTTAACTATTTCTGAAGAGAAAGCAACCAGTGTGCTCGGGCAACATGTCTCTGCTGTTAACAGTATGGTAGAAAATTGTGTAGCCTGGAAATATCCCAGTCAGAACAAAGTGAGATGCAGATCTCCATCAGGAGAGGAAACAGTTGGGGCGCAGGTAGGGTGGCTCCAGGCACCAGCACACCAAGCGCATGCCTGCTGGCGGCAAGCCGCGGGGGGCGGCCTGCCAGTCACTGTGAGGGTGGCAGTCAGGCTGCCTTCAGCGGCATGCCTGCGGGAAGTCCGCCAGTCCTGCGGTTTTGGCGGCAATTCGGCGGTGTGTACGCCGAAGGCGCGGGACTGGCAGACCTCCCGCAGGCATGACGCCGAATCCACGTTACCAGTGGATCTCCCGCAGGCATGCTGCCAAAGGCTGCGTGACTGTCGTGCTTGGGGCGGCAAAATACATAGAGCTGCCCCTGGGAGCAGGAATCCTGGGAGCAGGGCCGGCTCCAGGCACCAGCTGACCAAGCACATGCTTGGGGCGGCACCTTAGAAGGGGCGGCCAATGTTGGGGTGGCGGAGGGCGCTCGCGGTGTTTTTTGTTTGTTTGGCGGGGCGGCGCTCGAGGGGTTTTTTTTGTTTGTTTCGACCGGGCAGCGTGGGAGGTGTTTCGGCGGCGTGGCACTGGGGGGGGCGGGGGCTTTGGCGGCCCGCCCCAGCACTCTGGGGGTTTGGGCGGCGCAGTGCGGCAGCGGGGGTTTGGGCGGCCTGGCGCAGCGCTCGGGGGGGTTTGGGCGGTCTGGCCCAGCCTGACGCTTGGGGCGGGGGTTTGGCTGGCCCGGCCTAGCCCGGTGCGGTGCCCCAGGGATTTGGGTGGCCCGGCGCAGCGCTTCGGGGGATGCGGGGGTTTGGGCGGCGTGGCACTCCGGGGGTTTGGCGGCCTGGCGCGGCGCTCCAGGGGGGTTGGGCGGCCCGGCGCGGCGTGGCGTGGTGCTCGGGGGCTTGGGCAGCGCGGCGCTTGGGGCGGGGGGTTGGGCGGCGCGGCACTCGGGGGGGGAGAGTTGGGCGGCCCGGCGTGGTGCTCGGCGGGGGTGAGGGGTGTTACGATGGAGCAGCGCTCTTCTTTTTTGCCTGGGGCGGAAAAAAGTTAGAGCCGGCCCTGCCTGGGAGTGGTTGCCCTTCCTGGACCACGGAGGAGAAATACAGGTACAGTTGCCTTGAACTGTGTTACATAGGAGATCCTGTTCCCATTGAAGAAAATGGCAAAGCTTCAGTTAACTTCACTGTTGAAGTATCAGACCCCTACCTGGGAAGTGGAGGAAACTAACATAGGGGTAGGCTTGGCAAAATTTGATTTTAAAAATTAAATTTCATCAGGCTAACATACACAATCATTTTCTCATACATAAAGAACATGATGCTGATGGCTAATACACCATATTGTTGATCTCTAATATACTATATAAAATATCTAATGTTGAGAACAATCGCTAATACAAAACACACAAGTGACGGTTCAAAGAAAGCATACTATTAAAATTCTAGTGTGTGAATTTGGTAACAAAAATTGTCAGCTCTGACTGATGTAATCACCTCCCTGTCTGGGTGTCAGATTAGGTCAATAGAGTATTCTCTTCACAATAGCCTGAAGTAAATGCTGTATTCCAATCTAAATCAGCTGCAGAAGAGGCATTCCCTCTTTCATGTAGATTTGTTATGTTCCTCCTGGATAATATTAAATCAAACAAAGATTGGTTTGATTGGACAGCTCTTCAGCTGAGGAAAATGACTGCCCCTAAAGGGGCACCACCCTTTGCATGCTCACACTTTCAGCACTGTAGCTCAGTAATGTAAAACACTCTGCAGCGCCTCAAAGTTCAGCTCAGTCAACCATGGCAAGGTCAGTCAATTAAGCAGGAGGAGTGTGTTGAGGGGAAGGTGGGGGTGGGGACTGCAGCATGACCACAGCCCTAGCGACCAGGGCTCAGTTTCTAATGGCAACCATCTCAAAAGCTTCTCTGTGTGCAGCTTCATAATAAAGTGTTAAAAGTGCTGTTCTGTGAACAGTGCATCCTCCCTTACCAATCCTGATTTAATATTTATCTTCAAAGCTGACAGCTTATTAGAGAATTCAGTATGAAGATTCTACACACTTAGGCAGGTAGTGAGAGATTAAAATACCATTTGGGTCCCACTACTTTTAAATCCTGAGTTCCCCAGTGCCAAGTATCACATACAGTCAGTGTGTATCTATTACTTGGAGTCACTTCCCTTCTCCATGTTAATATATTACTAACTGTTCTAAAGGTGCTTGCAGACCCATGCCTGGGGTAAGCCTGATTTCAAATCATTTTCTCAGAGCTGAACATGGTATGACTGAATTAATCTAATTTTTGCAATAGACAATAGTTATGGGGTTTAATAATTGAAGGAATAGGAATCATGAGATATAAGTGAAAAATCTAAAAAAGGACAATATAACATTTTTAAAGAACTTGCAGACTACTTTCCCTGTACGGAAGAAATAACCGTCGTCAACGACACAGACTACACTTAAATCACACACAATCTGAAACAAATCTCTGTGTTGTAAACATACAGAACTCATGGTTGCCAGATAAACCACATATTTGCCCCAGGGGAATAAGACTCAGGACCTTAATACTTGGATAAAATGTCAAAGCACTGAACAAGTCAAAGCAACATTTATGTTTTTTCACTGTAACAATTTCATGATTATATTCAGTACAAACAAGTTTACTTTGCTTATTAAAACCAATCAGAATGTTGATACATTTCTATCAACAAACCAATAATCCAATTTCATCTGTCTTCCAGCTAGCAAATAATTGTTTTGAGAACACTAGAAAGACAGGAAACATGGAGCAGGCATGCCAGAAAAAGAGGATGAACCAGTACACAGATATTGAAATCTCTCCATTAAAATACCACCCCCTCGTTGCTGCCCCCACACCCAATACTTTTTCGAACATCTCTTTCTGACATCACAAATTTAAGCATAAAGCGACAAAGAGTCCTGTGGCACCTTATAGACTAACAGAAGTATTGGAACATAAGCTTTCGTGGGTGAATACCCACTTCATCAGATGCATGTGGTGGAAATTTCTAGAGGCAGGTATAAATATGCAGGCATAGCTGTTCTTTGCATGTTCTGTACAGGATGAGTAGGTGAACTGATTGATGGACTAATGCACTAACTGGGTGGTTCAGTACATGTGTACAGCAAATGCTACCTACCCATGGTTTGATTTCCTTAGAGTGCAGTTGTATCAACCAAATAAACATTATAGTATTGTATGAAATCTCTCAGATAATCACTGACATTTTTCCATGCTTCCCCCTGGCCTCTGTATATTTCTCCCCCCCCCTTTTTTTTTGGAAGGGAGTGGCTCAATATGTCTTTCATGACTCTGATAGCTCTGAGGCTTCTCCAGACCTAAAATATTTTGCATACTTCTCTTCAGGCTTGGGGGAAAGGGCCAGTATTAATTAACTGAGCCAGCTTTTCCCAGTTAGCAAGAGGCATTCACTAGAACAGTTTGGCTTCTGGCCATCCACTGAAGGAACCCCCCCCCCAAACAACTTATTTTTAAATTCAGTATTGTTAATACTCTTATTTTAGCTTTCTTTTGAATTGTGTCCCCTAAGCCCAGAAGGTATGCAACACTCTAAATCCCCAGTGACACCTGCCGGTGAGGACGGAGTTCATTTCCTGCGGACTTTCAGATAAGTCTCTTTGCAGTGCAGAACTAATGGCAATTATGCAAGAGGTTGGTTATCCCTCCCTCCCCAGGGTAAATGGCCTTCTCATTTCCAAGGCAGGTGAACGCTGTCAGCGCACAGACCCCTGTTCTCTGCGGAATCCATTTCCAACCTGACCAGGCCCTAGGAAATGGATTTCATTGTTTGCACCATTTTGCTGTCCCTTTGTTCAGTGAAAGATGCTTACTGAGCCTTATGATCTGTATAAATACAAGCCACGTTATACATTACACTCATTCACATCAGAACATATTGGTTTGTCGTACATGAAGTTTAATTGATGCAAACTTGAACTTCAGGGTGTTGGGTCTTCTGGGCAAATGCTGTCACTGTGATTCAGTGCTGTATGTTCCTTTGATCAGAACCAAGATAGAAAGATAGAAATCTGGATTTAACTGCCCTATTTCTTTCTCTCCATAGTGTCAATAGGCCATTACAAAAATACAGTTGTATTACTGAATGCACTCGGTATTACCTCTTGTGTCTCCTGCAGTCTTATTGCAAAATATCTCATTGAGCCAACCATTTCATCCCTAGACAGATCAACTTGTGTGTAAAGTCCATGTTAGCAGATCAAGCATAGCTTTGTTTGCACTTATTCACTGCTCATCCAGCACCGCAGTAAGTGGTTTTGCATATTAAATAAGTGCACAGTAACCTTCCTTTACCTCCTCAGAGCTCCACCCCCTCCCACCCAGCCTCAGGAATCAACACTGTTGCTCAGTCTGAGACACACTGTGAGGAAGCTGCCAGGAGGTTGCTATGGTAACTGTTCTGCTTTCAAGAGCTATTTTCCTGGTTTGAGGGGAGATGGAGAAGGCCAAAAAAAAAAAAAAAAAAAAAAAAAACAACCTGGAGAAAACTAGGCAGCCTCTGATGAGAGTTCAGATAAAGAAGGTCACAGTAATTTTCTGGCACTGACTAAAATAACCAAGTGGATGTGGGAGTTACAAAGCAACAAAAGAGAAATAGGTGAAGTAGAAGGGCAATAATTAAATTATTTGGTAATGTTCCTAAATTAGAGCATTTCAGATTTATATCAGCGCAGATCATCTGGATAATATTTTATGAATCTTTTCATTTTTCATCCTGAGTTACAGTAATTTAAACACAAAAGGCTAGATTCTGAGCTCAACTTTGCCAGTTTAAATCTGGAGTAATTCCAACAATGCCAATTAAGCTTCCCTGGATTTGCACTGGTGTAACGGAGAGAAGAATGAGGCCCAGAATACCTAATTTTATGAAAGCCATGGAATGAAGGTGGAGGCTAAAGGCTGTAATTCTAACATCTGCAAACCATTTTCTGAAACAGTCTTTCAACAATAGAGAGTATGCTGGAAGCAGAGAACAATCTGCCTCTCTCCGCAGGCTTTGGCCACTTCTGAGTAGTGGGCCTGAAGAGGTAAGTCAAGTCACATGCTAACCAGACTTCCACTGAGTGAGTAGGCAGCTATGTTTTGGATACAATCACTCGTAGAAGTACAAGCAATGCAACCACTAATTCCAAGACTAACAGTGAAAGACACTGAGGGCTGAATGCTCAAATGGAGTTAGGTTCCTAACTTCTATTTAGGCTCCTAAATTCCATTGATTTCAATGGCAATTAAAAGACTAACTCCTTTTGAGCATTCAGCCCTGACTGTCTGATGTCATGGCATTATTGCCAGTGCAGCCCAAGAGTCTACATCCAGGAATGATATAAATATATGATAGGTCTGTAGTGATAGCAAAACCATTAGGGCAGGGTAGGGTGACCAGATGTCCCGATTTTATAGGGACAGTCTCGATTTTGGGGGCTTTTTCTTATATAGGCACCTATTACCCTCCCACCCCGTCCCGATTTTTTACACTTGCTATCTGGTCACCCTAGGGCATGGGTGGGCAAACTATGGCACGTGGGCTGGATCCGGCCCGTCAGGGCTTTGGATCCGGCCCACGGGATTGCCACCCCTGTGGCGCCATGGGCCCTGCACTGCTGCTGGAAGTGGCTGGCACTAAGTCCCTGCAGCCCCTGAGGGAAGGTGGGGCAGAGGGCTCCATGTGCTGCCCTCGCCTCCAGTCACCGCCCCCTGCAGCTCCCATTGGCTGGGAATGGGGAACTGTAGCTAATGGGAACTTCGGGGGAGGTACCCGCAGGCCAGGGCAGCATGCGGAGCCCTCTGTCCCCCGCCCCCCCAGGGGCCTCAGGGACTTGGTGCTGGCTGCTTCCAGGAGCTGTGTGGCACGGGGCCAGGGCAGGCAGGGAGCTTGTCTTAGCCCTGCTGCATGCTGCTGCCACCCCGGAGCTGCTCCAGGTAAGTGGCGCCAGGTCGGAGCCCGCACCCCAGCCCCTTGCTGCACCCCTCCTGCACACCAACTCCCTGCTGCACCCCTCATGCACCTCAACCCCCTGCCCTGAGTCCCCTCCCGCACTCTGCATCTCCTCCTGCACCCCAACCCCCTACCCTGAGCTCCCCAACCCCTGCCTTGAGCCCCCTACTGCACCCCAACCCACTGCCCTGAGCCCCCTAACCCCCTGCCTTGAGCTCCCTGCCACACCCTGCACCCCTCCTGCACCCCAACTCCCTGCTGCACCCCTCATGCACCTCAACCCCCTGCCCTGAGTCCCCTCCCGCACTCTGCATCTCCTCCTGCACCCCAACCCCCTACCCTGAGCTCCCCAACCCACTGCCCTGAGCCCCCTAACCCCCTGCCTTGAGCTCCCTGCCACCTCCTGCACCCCAACCCCCTGCCCTGAGCCCCCTTGTACACCCAGCACCCCTCCTCCTCCCCAGCCCCTTGTCCTGAGCCCCTTCCTGCACACCGCACTCCCTCCCACACCCCAACCCCCTGTCCCAGCCCTACATTCATGGCCCTGCATGTATGGTCCTCGGGCCAAAAAGTTTGCCCACCCCTGCATTAAGGTATCTATGGAACAGGTTTGCTAAGGTCCTCTAGTGGCTGATCCATATAAGGGATAAGAGTCTAGTGATAGAATTATTTTTCACCTCAAACGGTAGATAGCTGTGCTTTGGTGCTGACAGTAGTAGGTTCTGTTTCCACTGATCACCCCTTGTGCTTCTATGAATCTAGTCAGGGGGTTGTTACACCCACAGCAAGTAAGTACTGGAGCTCGATTTTATAGTGGAAGTCAAGTATTTCAGTTGTAGCCACTCTGTATTTAAGAGATGGAATATTCTGTGTGGAAAAAAATGAGTTTTAACTTGTCAGCTTCCAGTAGTTATATATTTGTTATTTTCTTGGGTTAAGATTTGCCATAATAAAACAAAAATAAAATCAAACAGTGCGAAGGGAGAAGAAAAAATAACTGGGTTGAACTGTGCTTCAGGACTGGGTTCTAATGTCCCATGTGATGATTTGTTTGAAAGGTTTTTGATACAGCTAGGTAACACAAAACAGGAGCAAGAGGGAGTTAGGAGATTAAATAATATTCTTTTAAAAGTGGAGAGCTAGGAAAACGTAAGAAGTTTGGAACTGAGTCTAATCCCTTGGCCACCCTTCTTCATAGCAGGTGTGACATCACAAACACTTTACACTTTTCCTGTGTCCATCGGCTGGAAAGAAAAGTTGTATTTGGATGGGCGGATATAAGAAGATATGTGGAGAAACCAAATTAGCAGGTAAGAAACTGCCATTCTTCAAATTCATTTTTTTCCTTTCCCAGTAAGAGGCACAAAGATAAGTGGCAGCACATGGCTTATAGTTTCATTATTATAGCAGCCTTCCCAAGTGGCCAGTTCAAATGCTAACTAATAGTTCTGGTGCTAACTAATCTGGCAAGAAGATTCCAGTGGGTGGAGGAGAGGATAACAGCTGCCTTTCAAATCTTACACTTGCCAACATAGGCATATGAGGCTTTTTGTTGTTCCAGGAACCTCTCAAGCACAGAGAAGGTAGAAGTCCTATGAATTGGAACCACCTGCTTGAACTAATGTTTTGGCAAGCTCCTGTTTGCCTGGAGCTAGTTCAGAATATTCTGGGTTTTGTGGAATGGGAAGCATCCACAGAAATTACTTGCCACCCCTTATATATTTTCAATACCATTGTTGTCAGACAGGAAACACGTAGTGAACAAGCCTAATCAGTGTGAATCATACAGAGTGTGCCACCACCATGTACTACCATATTCTATTGTATTCTTGACTGACATGGTAAATCAAGTGGTCAGAGATTTGGTGGTAAACCACATTCAAAATTGATGCTCCAAATAATCCTGTGGTTTCATTCATTGTGTTCTGTCACTCTCGAACTCTTTAACAAACAGTATTGCAGATTTCGGGACATTTGTTTTGGAGAGGCTAGTCTGGACAATGCTGATAGTCTCAAACAGTCCCCGAAGTGTAAACATGCAATCCAATATTTGTCCATGCCAAAGATTTGAGCAGGGTGCCTTAAGCTTTCCTCAAATCACACTCATTTACTCCACAGAGCTAAAGAAAAAAGCTAAAGCCAAAGGGCATGATTTTCAGTGTTGCTTAGCACTGACAGCTCTCATTGACTTCTAATGGTGTTTTGGTTGCTCAGCATTTCTGAAAAACCAGTCCATTATGGTTCTAGAGATAAATGGGGGAAAGGGAACATTGTAACATAGGTCAGCTGCAGCCATTTGATCTATATACCTATCCATCTCATGCTCATCACTGTAGTACTGAATACCTAAGAAATGACATGGTATCTGAGCCATGTATTACATGAGAGGTTTGCTGGCATGAATTGGCATCATCAATCCAGATTTCTATAATTCCTAATCCAAACATGGGCAGGTGTCTGTTTCATTGTGTGCTATGTATGATGTTCATGTAGCCATTTCCTGCAGTGTTGTTTTCTAGGTTAGGCATTAATATGTATAATAATGGTGCTGAAATCTATGTTGTTGATCTTTGATAGTTCATAGCAGCTTTTTTACTTGAACAATACAATAAAACAAACCATAAAGTTGTGTACTTACTTGCCTTTCTGAGTGATGGATTGTGCCTACTCAACTCACCACTGTTTATGACGCTCACGTGTTATGTCATTGAGGCAGAACTATTTCTTTTCTTCTTTTGTGGAGAGCTGATAGCTGCAGAGGCCATAGGGAAAGGAGTTGCAATACTCGAGGCAAGATGAGATGAAGTATTGGAAGAGGATTCCAGCATGGTTAGAGTTGATGAAATGGCTTACAGAGTTGCAGGGGTGGTAACAGGCTAATATATAGATGGAAGAGATGTGAGAAGAGAAAAAAGGGGGTTGAATGTCTGAGACAATACTAAAATTACAGATAAAAGAGATAAAGTGGAGGATATGCTTTGAAAAGGGGAACAAAGTTTGATGACACTTCTCTTTACCAAGATGTCAGGAATGCAGCTGCCTCTGGGCTCGGTTGCCTAGCAAACCAATGAGCTCATCTGGGTGTCATAAACCCTCACTATGTTTTCAGTGCATTAAAATACCCACAGCTGGCCCATGCCAGGTGACTCAGACTCACAGAGCTCAGGCTGCAGGGCTATAAAACTGCAGTGTAGACATTCAGGCTCAGGATAGAACCCTTCCCCCTTGCAGAGTCCTAGAGCCCAAGGCCCAGCCTGAGCCCTTACACTGCAATTGTACATCCTCAAAGCCTGATCCCGAGTCAGCTGACATGAGCCAGGTGTGGGTGTTTTATTGCGCTTCCTAATGGGTCAGAAGAGCCTGTATCAGATCACCATTTATGTCCTGTAGCAACAGCAGCACAGCGGCTGCTCAATGTATTCCACTTTTTCAGACCTGCTTTCTGCTCCAATCCTGGCAGGCTCTGCTTCAGCCCTAGTTCCTGCCTACTTCTGATTCCAGACTTGTGGGTCTTACCACTGGCTTGCCTCCTGACCACAACTCCAGTTCTGCCCTTTGGTTCTGTTCTGGCTCCTGGCTCCAGTCATTGGCTTGCCTCCTGACCATGCCTCTGGTTCTGCCCTCTGATTCTGCTCTGACCACTAGGTCAGACTCCTGCTCTGATCCCTAGGTTGCACTGCCTACACTTGGTGTGTGACACAAAAGAAGTATTTGTGCCTTTGAAATATCTAGAGAAGGTAAGCGGGTACCATTTTTTGTTTAATTTGCACAATGAAGCCTCAGTCCTTATTTGGGTAAATAAATATCTCTCCTTAGCAGCCACAAAAATGATTCTTTGTATGGAACTGTAGAGTCATTGGATCCATGTAAAAACAAAGGAAGAATAAAGTTTCTGTAGTTGCGCATTGTCAGAGAGAAATACTCTGTATTCTCCTATCAAGTTTAGTTCTGTATAAATGTGGTAGAAATCAAACAACAAACAAACAAACAAAAAAACTCATCAGATGGAGTTTTCAAATGTAAACAAGCAATTGGTTTAATGGCATCAGTATAGCTAAACCAATTTACCTTATTCCAATTGTGTATATTCACACTGTTGCGGCTGCACTATTACAAGCTTCCTTGCATTTGTGCCATGTGTCTACACTCTGCTGTGCTAGATCAACTGTTGTCCATCATATGGATGGGTACCCCAGGGTACTAGCACTGCTTCCAGGCCTGCTGCATTCCTAGCAATTTTCATACTAGAATGTGGGATAAATCCAGGAAGCTAGGGGAACTGTGGGAAGAGTGGTGAATTTCCTATAATTCTCCCTGCTGTATCTCAGAACTCACTTGGGTACCTATACCATTACCAAAACTGTGCCCATATTTTGCAAAAACCCAGGCCATCAGGCTTTGTGTGAACACGTGCGGCAATATTAAAGAAGGTACTAACAGTCATTCCCCCGAGTGACAGTGACCCCCCAATAATTTGTCCCCCACACTTTAAAATCCAACAGTTTCACCAAGTACAAAAATCTCTTGGGTCGTCTGTTAAAACTTGTAAGCTACTGTCTGAAGAAACCATTGATTGTATCTGTTCTGTGAAAGATACTTTATCATTATGTAAAACTTACAAACAAGTTAATTGACTTTGTTCTTGAAGTAATTGATATAATGTAAACAAACGCTATAAGCCGTTAAGTGACTTTCACTTCATTGTAACAGCAAGGGCTCCTAGGAACAGACTCCCAGCCTCTGTGATTAAAGGGCTGGGAGTCTCAAATGAATTAGCACACATCCCGAAAGTGGTGGAGACAGCAAATTAAAATATAGTTAAGGTATGGAATGTATGCTGATGAATGCTTGATGTACATGAATGGTTAGGGAGGTGCCAGCCTAGAAAGGGAGTATCCATCGGCCAAAGAATGTGTCAAGTGGACTACCAGACAACCCCCTGAGGGTAAACTGGGATCCACCCCATCACCTGGAAGGATCTATACTGTCCTACAAACTTTGGACAGTGTGGAGCCACCAGGAATGTGCCCAGGAATGTGCCATCCGCTGATTGAGTCAGCAACAGCAGCTGTTTCATCTCCCATAGACTAACATAGGAATTAATTCCTATAAGAATGGACTCTCAAGACTGAGGATTTTGAGTCTCTGGTTCTGCTGCCAACCTCCAGGAGCATCAGGTGCACCTGACACTGACTCGGCTCCAGCCTCATGACCAAGATACCTGGCCAGTAACTTGGCATGAGCAACTTCTAAGCTGGTAACTATAACACCTATACAGAACTTGAATGAATGATTGTGTGAATGAATATATAATATGTGTGTGTATGTATAAGGAATAAGTAGTGATAGGAATAAGTAGTCAAACAACGTTGTTTACTTTTATCTTTTGCTTTATCATTATAGTTACAATAAATGTGGCATCTTTGCCTTATCCCTCTTAATAAGATCCTGCTGGTTTTTATTCTATTGGTATAACACACGTACATACAATGAGCAAACTTTGGATCTGATCCAAATACCACTGATGTTAATGAGAGTCTTTCAGACCCTTAAAAAGTTAATTCAGTTTTTAGATACTTCAAATGTCTCCTTTATAGTAACAATGGAGAATACCACTAGAATCAGTAATCTGGAACTGCTATGAACTTTAAGTGTACCCACTGCATGTGTATGCACATTTAGGAAGTTTTGTACCTAAACTGGCCTTATAAAAGATGTGCACAGATATTTTTAACATTATATAGTTCTCCTGTTTCTGGAGTGCAGCTCTTAAGAATTATTGAGGGTAAGAGCACATGCAGCAGGTTAGAATCATCATGGAAACAAAGGATTTTGTTTCCTTCAGCTAAATAACTCAGGCCTGAGAAATCTACACTCTTAACTTCCTTATTTTATACCTTTTGGTAGGGGGTAAAGGTCCTAGGCTAGATGGCTGACATTGCTAGCACAGCAAAGGGAGTCATCAGAAATGTCAGGGTGGTAGGCATGTAAGGAGTCAAGTCAGTTGCAATAAGCTTATCTCAGCTGGAACTTGTTCTTTGCATAACATAAATTTCACCTTGATAATAGTGCAATGAAACAACATATCCATTTATACCAACAGTTCTCAACCCATGGCGCATGTGGCCCAACTGGCACACAGTTGTGGCCCAGCTGTGTGCTTAAAAAAAAAAATTCAAAATTTGCCGCTCTGGTCTGACAGGAGGCGGGGCTGACTGCGGGGGAGACAGTGTCTTGCAGCCTGCACCAGCGCTCCTGCCAGCAGGGTGAGTGCGCAGGGAGGCAGGAAGCGGGAGAGTGGGTCTGTGAGTAAGTTTGTTGGGGGGGGGGCTCTGGACAGTGAGGGGGTGGGGGGTGCTGGGAAATAGGGGTTTGCTGGGGTGCTGCAGCACCCCCATGTTTTCAGTGGGGCTCCACCCCTGGTCTTCCTTCTCAGGCCCTGGCTGCTGCTCCATGCTGGGTGCTCTGCTTCTGCACTGGTGCTGGGGGTCCCAGCTGCCCAATCTTGGGCATGGCGGCACTTGGGTCCCAGGTGCCTGGCCCCGTGTGATGGCACTTGGGTCCTAGCTGCCTGGCCCCATCTGGTGGGGTCCGGATCTGGCTGCTGCCCAGCCCTGTGCATTGAGGTCCAGGACTGGGTCCTGGCTGCCCGGCCTGCACCCAGGGCTCCGCTCCTGGCCCAGGTTCGGGTGGGGGTGCTGAGCATAGGGGACTCTGGGTGGTTTTGCGGTGGGTCCTGTGGTTCTCAACCTGTGGCCCACAACAACAAACAGGTTGAGAACCACTGATCTATACTGTCCTACAAAACATACAGAACTTAGGCCTCTGGTCGGACAGAATCAACAAGTAAAATCTGTCTATGACTACAGACTACACTATGCTATAAAACCTATATGAGTAATTCCTCTGAGTGATTGCACATGTGCATTCCACTCTTGGTGTGCACAGGCCCTGTGCACAGTCACTGGAAGAAATTACCTCAGTGATATCTGTTGAGGTGGCTTGAGCCAGAGGAGCCGATTTCCCCAGTTCCCGCTCTGCCCCAGGCTCAACCCCCACTCCACCTCTTCCCAACTCATTCCCGCTCTCCCCCCGCCTACATCTTCCTGCCCCCAGTCGTCCCCCTCCCCCAGAGCACCTCCTGCACTCTGCTGAACAGCTAATCACGGCAGGCAGGAGGCACTGGGAGGAGCTGATCCATGGGGCTGCCGATGGGTGCTGAGCACCCACTATTATTTTGGAGTACCCATGGAGTCAACACCTGTTGCTTGAGCTCCCTCTGCTGCTGCATGCCACTAGTATAAAGGACCCAGCTGACCCCAAGCTCCCCTCAGTTCCTTCTTACCCCCCATGAGAGTCACTGGAACTGATCTTCTTGCTCTTGCAACTGCTAGTGCTCTCAGTGGACTATGTTTTGTATTTTATTCTAAATAGTTTAGTTAGTTAGATTTTTACCCCATCTGAGGGTTTTATTTGATTCCCAGAGCCGAGGGATGCCTCCGGCACTGGGCTTCAAGGCCTGCATTTCCTGCAGTAATGCTAGGCCCCTGAGCGACCCACACTCAAGTTGCTTGAAGTGCCTCAGGGTAGCTCATATCAGAGCATTGCCAAATGTGCAGGGAGTTCGAGCCTTGTATGAGGAAAGATCATGAAGCCAAGCTAAAGTTTCTAGTGATGGAGGAGGCCTTGAGACCTCCATCTGAGCTAGGTCGGTCAGACTCGGCACCGAGTGCTTCAATATCAGCATGGAGTATGCCTCCTACTGCGCTTGAATCCTGGCACCGTTCACCATCCTTGGTGCCTATGAAGAGGCATAAGAAGCAGACTGCTGAGAGGTGGAGATCCCCAGCACCCAAGTCAGCTAGTCATGGGGTTAAGAGTAGAGTACAGTCTAAGTTTAAGCAGTCCCTTGCTTCAGAAAATGGTACGGTTGACTTTGGTACCTAGGCAGGTTCCATCGAGTCTGGAGCCAGAAGGAGTCTTCTTTAACGGTATGGTTTACTTAAGCCCTCATCTGAGTTCTCTCTAAAGTAGTTTCAATTTTCCAAAAGTCAATTTACTTACCTGTTTTTTGTGTGCTTAAAAAAAAAAAAAAAAAAGGGACAAGCAACGACTATGCACATTAGATGAGCATTAGTGTTCTACTTAGACAAGGCCAAACTGTTTCATGGCTATAGCGGACAGAATGAAAGAAAGACCCTCCAATCTCCTCACAAAGAATTTAGTCTTGAATAACTTCTTGTGTCTGTTTGTTATGGTGTGGCAAGCATTTCACCACCAGTAAAACTGTCTGCTTATTCCACAAGATCGCAGGCATCCTCTATGGCATTCCTAATGGAGATCCCTATCCGGGACATTTGTAAAGCAGAAACCTGGTCATCGGTACACACTTTCTCCTCCCAGTAGACCATTGGATGATGGTGTAGAGATGATGCCAGACTTGGTCGAGCTGTTCTACCATCTCTGTGTATGTGAACTCCGATCCCTCTGCCTATATTACTGCTTGGGAGTCACCAACAGTGGAATGTACATGTACAGTGACTTGGAGAAGAAAAAAAAACTAACCTTTTGTAACTGCTGTTCTTTGAGATGTGTTCCACATATCCATTCCATGACCTGCCCTCGTGCCCCTCTACATCAGAATTTCTGGAAAGACGGAACTGAGGTGGGCTCAGGGTTGGCTGAGCCCTTTATATAGACACCAGTGGCATGCAGCAGCAGAGGGTGCTTGAGTTGCCCTGATGGATACCACAGAGGAAAAATTTTCTGGTGACTGTGTGCAGGGCTGTGTCAAAGAACAACAGTTACGAAGGGTAGTAGCCTTTTTTTTTTCAGCAAGAGTAAAGAAGAAGTGACCTCATAAAATCAAAACTCAATATGTTATATTTCCCTTAAATTTGTCTTCACATCTGTAGTTCTATAATTACTTTCTGCTTCTGGTTTGTGATGATCCAGATTATACAAGACTGTTTGACTGGAAAGATTTGGACACTTTCCTAATGACTGGAAGATAATCTATGTGAAAAGACAGGAAACTGATTTTTTTCCTGGGTTTGTCAGCAAACCAGGTAAACTTCTTGCTTCATTGGTTTCATTCTCATTGTACCTGTCAGTCACCATTGATTCAGAGTGAGAAATCGTAGCAACTAGATGGCTTCCTAGTGCCTTCACTGCAGCTAGGTGATTAAACATCCACCACCCTCATGTGAAAACTTTAACCAATTTGTCAGGTTCACTGAGAAACACTCTTAGATGGAAAAGATTTTAATACATCTGCACTTTCATTTGTTTCCTTTACTGCAGTGCTCACTAACAGATCAGCACTGTGAAGCACATTAACCAGGCAAAGAAGGGGTTTTCTAAGTTCTGCTACAGCATCTGAAAAGGTTTATCCCTATTCACCAATCACTCCCAGGACAATATTCTGCCATCAACTTTTATGCAACGCCCCTATGGGCTCTGATAGGAGTTTCAGATGTCTGGAACTATAAGCAGGACATAGCTCTCACTGATATATTAACAGTTTCAAATGCAGCATCCCTTGCTTACAACTACTCAAAGTAATCGATAAAACAAATCAATGATTTTTTTCTTTTGTAACAAGTCCATCCGAAAATAGTTCTCGCAGATCACCAGTGCCATGATTTCCACACTAATGGGCTTGATCTTGATGGTTTTGTTATTATTTATTACAGATCATTGGAATTGGTTGCCCATTGCATCATATGTCTTGTAATTGCAATGTTCAAACAAATGATGTTAAATAAATATTTACATACCTCTGATTTTGTTTTGTTCTATTTTACAGAGACTTTTTATAAAGCAAAGCCACATTGAAAATTGAATCCCTGAACGGTTTAGCAAATTAACTATGCAGCACACAGGTGTGCAGTACTTGAGGCTTGCAGCACTACAGGAAGAAATACAGAGAGTGATGTGTGTGGGGGGGACGCTCTCAATTTGATGCAGTTTTTCACTATATGCAGCACTGAGGTTGCTTGTATTTATTAAATCCACTTTAAAAATGTCACCGTCTGTCAAACGCTGCATCGGTGGATACTTGTGTATTTCCTAAAACACTGTGTTTTATGCTGTATCAACATACAGCCAATCACATAGTTTACTCTAATCCATATTTCCATTTGTTTTTCAAACCTAGATTAACTGAGTGCCAGTATCAACTCATTATCACCCAAATGTAGCAGGAGGAGCATCACTGTTCTGCCCTGAGTTAAATGAAGTACTACCACTTTGCTCTGCACCACTTCTTTTCTTAAGGATGGCTCAAACCATGCAAAATATTATGTTGGCTCCTCAGCTGATGGTGGCTTCATTGGTTTCAGATGAACTACACTAATCTACCTCAGCTAACACTGGCAAGGAAGTCATGTGTCATCTGGCCTAATAGTTGGAGAAAGAGTCCAGCCTACCAGTTAGAGATGAATCCAGATAAGGCAGGTCCAGGAGCGAAGCCAAGCATCATCAGAAACCAAAACATAAGACAAAAAGTTACCCAGAGTTGCAGTCAGAAGATGGAGCCAGGAGTCAAAAAGAAGCAAGGGCCTGGAGCAGGTCCAGACTGGAGATCAAGCAGGATCAGGTACTAGCTGGAAGTGGGGCAAAGCTAGAGACAGTGGCGGCAGAGACAGTGCCAAGCACAGCTTCAGGCTGGGAATGCATTGAGTAGTCCCTGGACTGCTGCTGCTACTGAACTTAAGTATCAGCCTGCTGACTCCTTCAACCAACCAATCAGATGGTATAGTCACACAGCTTCTATCATGGCTGGCTGCACTCATTAAGTTGCCAGTAGATTGCCTCTGCTGTAGGCTAGGCCCCTGGAAGGTCAGGACCTAGCCCAGTATGTGAAAAGTAAATTGTGTTTATGAAAATTTGCATTTATGGTTATGAAATGATCAAAAATAACCTCTACATTTACAAGCCTCTCTGTTGTCCCATGCATCCAGGCCATGACAAAATCCTGCCATTTCTTTTTCTCTACTGTCCATGCTTTTTGTTCCATTCCTAGAGCTAAATCTCAGTTTCATAGATTCTAAGGCCAGAATGGACGATTGTGACCATCTGATCCGATCACTTGCAAAACATGAGCCATAGGGCTTCCCTGAAGTTATTCTTGTTTGAACTAGAGCATGTCTTTTAGATATCATTTTAGCAAAGCAGTGAATCAAAGATTGGACAAGCAACAGTTTTGGAAAGAAGAGGTTCAGCATCTAGAGGAGACATCAGGAAAACAGGATATGAAAACGATATACGAAAAGGTTACGTTGTATGGAAACACAAATCAGGGCAGTGATGCAAGTGGTAAGAAAGGCTACCAGTAAACTTACAACAGATGCCAAAGAGGTCCTGGAAGTATGAAAGGAGCATTTTGACAAAGTGCTGAATCCTGTAGTTCATCCAGATGCAAGCATTCTAGACAGCTAGATGAATGGCAGCTTGCAAGGCAGAATGGATATCAGCACTGAACCACCACCATCAGAAGAAGAAGAAATAAAAAGTGCAGTGAAGCAATCAACCATGGGAGAGATGAAAGAATAGACAATGTAACAGCTGAGCTGCTAAAAGCTTGCAGTTCAAGTGCTATCAAAGCATTAGAAACAATATTCAAGAAGGTATGGGAGCAAGAGGAGGTACCAGATGACTGGCTAAAGGCAATAGTTGTACCAATATTGAAGAAAGGAAATCCTGACGATCCAAATAATGAGGTATAAGCTTATTGTCAATACTGGGAAATATTATGATGAAAGTAATTGTCAACAGATTATAACCAGTTTTAGAGGAAGTAGTAGTAGTGAGGAACAGTGTGGCTTCAGATTAGGACTAAGTTGCCTCAAATATGCACACATCGACAGTTAACAGGGGAAAAGGCAAAAAAGGAGATTAAAGGTGTTTGCAGTTTGCATCGGCTTCACTGAGGCATTTGATTAGGTTTGGAGGGAAGCATTATGCAAAGTAACAAAATCATATGGCGTTCCAGATAAGATCATTGCAATTATTAAAGCTTTGTATGAAGACTCTTGCTGTTCCATGAGAATTGGTGGAAAATTAAGCACCCAGTTCAATTCCAAGCTTGGTGGAGACAAGGGAGGATGGAATCACCATCACTTTTCTTAAGCTGGAGATGAAGAATGTTAGACAAGTTGGAGGGCATGACATTGAGTGATATAGAGTGACGCTCCTTAGTTTATACAGATGACATCATACAACTGACAGACACATTTGAATTAATGATGATACCGTTTGCTACGTTGAACAATCGGTGTAGTTAACGTGGACTTACAATAAATATCAAATGAGGAAGTGGTTGCATCTTGGAAAAGAGACTATAGACAGTGTTGAAATGCAGCAGTGGTGAAGTCACAGAAAAAGTAAAATCTTGATCAGCACTGATGCTTCCATCGAAGATGAGGTTAAATGGAAATGTGCTTTTGCTACAAGTGCTGCACAGAAATGGACAAAATTATGGACTGATGAAAACATTACGTTTGGTACCAAAGTATACTAACAGTGTACTAACAGCATTACTATATGGTCTGGAAGCAGCTGCATTAAATGAAACAGGCATCAGAGATGATAGTTCTTTGAAAGATGGCAGGTGTAAAAGGGAATGATTTTAAGACAAATTAAGAAGTTAGATGGAGAGTAGGATGTGAAATCAGGATACAGGATTGGGTCCAATCAAAAAGATTACAATTGTGGATACTCTTCAGAAGACAAACAAATGATAGGATGCCAAAGAAAATAATGTAAACAGGTAAGTTGGACTTAGAGGCCCACCACTGGCTAGATCAGGGATCATAGAATATCAGGGTTGGAAGGGACCTCAGGAGGTCATCTAGTCCAGCCCCTTGCTCAAAGCAGGACCAATCCCCAACTAAATCATCCCAGCCAGGGCTTTGTCAAGCCTGACCTTAAAAACCTCTAAGGAAGGAGATTCCACCACCTCCCTAGGTAACCCATTCCAGTGCTTCACTACCCTCTTAGTGAAAAGGTTTTTCCTAATATCCAAGCTAAACCCTCCCCCACTGCAACTTGAGACCATTACTCCTTGTTCTGTCATCTGGTATCACTGAAAACAGTCTAGATCCATCCTCTTTGGAACCCCTTTCAGGTAGTTGAAAGCAGCTATTAAATCCCCCCTCATTCTTCTCTTCTGCAGACTAAACAATTCCAGTTCCCTCAGCCTCTCCTCATAAGTCATGTGCTCCAGCCCCCTAATCATTTTTGTTGCCCTCTGCTGGACTCTTTCCAATTTTTCCACATCCTTCTTGTAGTGTGGGGCCCAAAACTGGACACAGTACTTCAGATGAGGCCTCACCAATGTCGAATAGAGGGGAATGATCACGTCCCTCGATCTGCTGGCAATGCCCCTACTTATACAGCCCAAAATACCGTTAACCTTCTTGGTAACAAGGGCACACTGTTGACTCATATCCAGCTTCTCGTCCACGTAACCCCCTAGGTCCTTTTCAGCAGAACTGCTTCCTAGCCATTCGGTCCCTAGTCTGTAACAGTGCATGGGATTCTTCCGTCCTAAGTGCAGGACTCTGCACTTGTCTTTGTTGAACCTCATCCGGTTCGGCTGATCGTGGCTCCCACTGGCCACGGTTTGCCATCCCAGGCTGCGCGAAGCGGCGCGGGCCGAGGGATGTGCTGGCCGCCGCTTCCCACAGCCCCCATTGGCTTGGAACGGTGAACCGCAGCCAGTGGGAGCCACGATTGGCCAAACTTGCGGACGTGGCAGGTAAACAAACCGGCCCAGCCCGCCAAGGCGCTTACTCTGGCGAGCTGCGTGCCAAAGGTTGCCGATCCCTGGACTAGAGGTGCAACATCGTATGCAGGGACATCACCAGGCTGGGCTTGATGAAGGAACAAACCATGGACAGGAACGAATGATGATAATGTACTGCTCCCTGTGTCTGCAAAGATGCGCAGGAATGAAAATAAGAATATCTTTTAGGAAAACATCCAATCTTGACTTTAAAATTATCAGTGATGGAGTATGTACCACAATCCTTGCTAGTTTTTCCAAAGGTTAATTACCCTCGCTTTATTTTTTAAAAAAATGCTTTATTTCTAGTGCACATTTGTCTAGCTTCAACTTCCAGCCATGGAATCTTGTTATACCTTTGGCTGCTAAATTTGAAAATACAGGGCTCTTCACTTTCTACTCCACATGGAGGTACTTAGACTGGTTAAGTCACTCCTCAACCTTCTCTTTGATAAACTAAATAGACAGAGCTCCTTGAGTGTCTCATTATGAGGCATATTTTTCAATCCTTCAGTCATTCTTGGGGCTTTTCTCTGAACCATCTCCTATTTTTCAATAGTCTTCTTGAAGTATGGATACCAGAACTGGACCCAGTATTCTAGTAGTGCTCAAACCAGCGTCAAATACAGAGGCAATACTGTGACACTGCACCCCATATTCTTCATAGTGATATTATTATTATATGATTATGGCATAATTACATGCCCCATCTTATACAAAATGCATCATAAGGTGTCATTGGAAAAGTTATGATTTGCTGAATATGATTATCTTATTTGTGTGCATGTATCATTTTTGTATATGAAGTTATGAATATTGACTATGTATCTGTATTTCTCATGTAGTGACACCTGGGTGACACTCACTAGGCACAATCCAGTCTAGATAGCTGGCTGTGAAGGGCCTATTCAAGGTGATGGGCCATTAGCAAAAACAATAGGCCTTAGGAGAAGCGTATCCCCCAGTTGGTGAGCCTTCCTGAGTGCGCTCCAGACAGCCTGACTGCTATGACTCAGCAAGGTATGCAAGGGCATGTGACCAGGCCACATGACATGGAACTCCATCTTGGATACCAGTATTTTTCCACAAATTGAGTTTGGGATGAAGGGTTCCACCATATGCTAAAGCTATATAAGGCTCATTGGTTGTTCTTCACTCCCCCACAGCTGAACACCTCAGAGAAGCTCCAGAAGAAAAGGACTTGTAACCAGGGTGGGGATCCCAAGCTGCAAGCTTGTGGCTTGAGAATCTGTGTGACGGGTTTCCCCTGGGGTGCCACCTGGAACTGGGGTAGTACTGAGCTCTCTGACCCACCAGCCACATTTTAGGTACAACAATAGACAGGCCAAACAATGTTAATGGCTTATTGAGGAAATACACACAAGCACAAGGATTACTCCAGGAACTGTGTACAATAGAAACCTCTCAGAGATAGCACTACACAATGGTAACTGTTTGACTCAAGTCACAGCAAAAGAGCTTTCCAGCAAGTTGGAAGAAAATATAAAAGGAGGAAATGACATCACGGGGGAACTCACTCTCCCTACAACAACACACCTGAAAGTACTGAAGGAAAAAGACTGAACTGGGGGGGAAGTGCTGGTCCTTGGCTAAAGGGATTTCTAGCCTGTGTATGGAAACTTGGTGGACTGCTAGTATCATTAGTCAGGGTGAGAGATTGCTGATTCAGATCCTATCTAGCATTGTAGGCTCAGTTTGCGTTTTTGTTCTATTTCTTATGGTAGCAAACAGATCAAAGTAGATTATCACTTATCACTTAAAAGCTATTTTATATTTTACCTAAAAACAGTGTGTGTTGTTTGAAGTGCAAAGGGGATAAATCTCAGCTCATTAACAAGAGTTGGTGCACATCCACTTTCTTTTGCAGAAGTGGTGGATTGGGTAATAAATTCATACTGGTCAGGTTTTGACCAGGGCAGGACGGTACAGCTTAGGCTGGGGAGCTGGTGGTTATTTTGGCTGTAGCCTTTCTATTGTTGGTTCCTGCAGTGGCTGCTCAGAGACCCTGCATGAAACTGCAGCTATGTGTGTCCCTACCTGTGTGAATGCTGGTGGAAGTGTAGGACTGGAAGCAGGTCTGCAGCTTGTCACAGCAGCACAGTGTGAGAGGGAGCCTAGGCTGGTGAGTCAGAGGGCTTGGTGGTACCCCAGTTCCAGGTGGCACCCTGTCAAAAATACAACCTTCCCCTACTCAATATTCCTCTGTTAATTGCATTAGTTCTTTTGGCCACAGCACCGCAGTGGAAGTTCATGTTCAGCTGATTATCCCCCATAACTTTGCTTCTCAGGACAGTCCCCCCCATGTTGTAAATATGGCCTGTATTATTTGTTGCTATATGTATGGCTTTACATTTGGCTGCACTAAAACACAAATTGTTTGCTAGTATCTTTAGCCTCCCACAAATCCACATTGTTCACCCTCCAGTCCATAGAGAGCACACTGCGATTAAAACCATCTTTTCTCATTATAAACTAGATCAGGGATTAACAACCTTTGGCATTCAGCTCACCAGAGTAAGCACCCTGGCGGGCCAGGAGTCTTTGTTTACCTGCCGCATCTGCAGGTTTGGCCGATCGCGGTTCCCACTGGCTGCGGCTCGCCGTCCCAGGCCAATGGGGGCGGCGGGAAGCTGCGGCCAGCACATCCCTCAGCCTGCGCTGCTTCTCGCAGCCCTCATTGGCCTGGAGCGGTGAACCGCGGTCAGTTGGAGCTGCGATCAGCCAAACCTGCGGACGCGGCAGGTTAATAAACCGGCCCGGCCCACCAGGGTGCTTACCCTGGCGAGCCGCGTGCCAAAGGTTGCCAATCCCTGAACTAGATCATAACAGCCTCCTCCTCTAGTATCACACCAAATTCAAGCATCTTGTCAGTGGCTCTAGCTCCATCCAACCCTGTTTTGTCTGCCTTTGTCTCTTTTACCATTATCCTCTACCCCCTTCACTTTGCTAACATTTGCAGTCTCATTTGCCCTTTTGAGAGGCAGAATGGTTTTGTGGTGAAGGTTCTGTCTCCGGTTTTCTGTTGAACCTTGGACAAGTCACTTAAATTCTCTGTGCCACAGCCCCTTAGTTTGGGCTTGCAAAACTAAGATTTTTGGCACCCAAAATTGAGCAGACTTGAGGTCCAATAGAAAATGTGGCCTCTTAAATTTCATATATACCGAAATAGCCGCCTATACTTGCCCTACTTTTACCAGTATATAGTCTGAGAACTTTAAACTTAGAGAAAGAGCTTAAACAATACATATTGTATCAACTTCCAAATCTAAGTAAACAGATTTGTATCAAGCAACAGAGGGTCCTGTGGCACCTTTAAGACTAACAGCAGTATTGGGAGCATAAGCTTTCGTGGGTAAGAACCTCACTTCTTCAGTCTTGTATCTGAAGAAGTGAGGTTCTTACCCACGAAAGCTTATGCTCCCAATACTTCTGTTAGTCTTAAAGGTGCCACAGGACCCTCTGTTGCTTTTTACAGATTCAGACTAACACGGCTACCCCTCTGAGATTTGTATCAGTTGTAAATAACACCTTTTCCACATTTTATATAAAACAATTAACTAGACTATTTTCTCTGAGTCTCTCTATTTTTTATTCACTGAATTTTTTTTAAAAAGATGAGTTTTTTTCTACCAGCTGGTCCACAAAGTCACTTTGCTGCTGACTCTCTTTCAGTCTATTTTCTGTTCACCTTTTACTGCATTTCGTCTAAGAAGAAGAATGGATGTATTGATCCATTTACTCAGTCCCTGTTCACCACTGACAAAGCTGCTTAGAAATTCACAAGTAAGAGATATCCTGGCAGAATTTGACAGCTCTGTTTCTTTTTCTTTCTTTGACAAACCCTAATCTCTGACACCAAAGCATACATTTAAAATTTGTGTTTGGAACCCAAGGGTGTACCTTGATAGACACAACATGTTTCATCCATATATTTGAGGATCTGTTGATAACATAAGAAAAAAAAATGCTCTACCATACTTAAGGTCATCATAATTATTTTTAGTGCCAAGCAAGTTTTACACGTCTTTGGCACTATGGTGGAATATAGCTTTAACTAAATATTAAGTACTAAAGCGAGGTACTCTGAAAAGCCAGGCCTTAGGGACCTCAGATTGGAAACCCAAAATAAGTGGACACCTCTGACCTTAATCTTTCTGTGCCTCTGTTCCCCATCTGTTAAATGGGGATAATATTATCATATCACTTCACAGGGATGGTATGAAAATAATTTCCTTAATATATGTGAAGCACTCACATACTATCGTGATAAGTGCTGTAATAAATCTCAGAAAAGGAGCTGTGTGGGAATTTCTGTTTTGCAGGAAAATCCATGAGTTCAAAAATTATTTTAATTCTGAATTTAAAAACATACAACAAATTTCAAAATTTTCCATTAAATTTCATTTTGGATTAATCAAAACCTGTTATTTCAACAACATCAAATGTGTTTTGATTTAATCTTTATATTCTTTATTTTACATAAGTTTAGAAATGAAGTGATTTTTTAAATGAAAAATCAAAATGTTCTGTTTCAAAAATGTCAATGAATGTTTCAATCTTATCAAAATGCTCCCTTCCCCTCCAACTTTTACGTCTATTGATACATACCTGTGGAAAATTATGGTTTCATCAAAACAGCATTTTCCAGTTGAAAAACATTCTGCTGAAATTTTTTTGACCAGATCTACCATGAAAGAAGTTAACAATTCTGTATTCAGACCAGGGTTTGAGTAGTGTGCATTAAATAAGGCATGGGGACACACACACAGAACGAGGATTAAACACGGTATTGAATATCTGCTTGTTAAGTGAGCACCATTCATCCTGTGACTGAATGAAGCACGGGAAATAATCTGTTATGTAATTAAAAACTGTATCATAATGCATAGGTACAATGGGGCTGCATTTAGGCTGCACAGGTTATTTCTGTAATTTCCTAACCTTTAGGGGCTTGACATTGCAATCTTAACATTATTTTAACATAGTTTTTGCATCCAATATTGTGATGGGGTGGATAAGCCATCACGGGCCCTGCTGCAGGCCCCACTGCTCTGGTTCACTGTGCCCCAGGAAGTAGTAAGGAGAGGAAAAGAGCAGCAAAGGTGGGGCCTCCTGGCCTGTTTAACAAGACCTCATTGGAGTAGCTATCTTGGATGCAAGAGAGAGTTGGTCCTTCAAGGGCTAGCGACAGCCAATCAGAGCCCAGCAGCCTCAGATAAAAGTTGCTGCAGGAGGTCAGTTCTTGGCTGGGACCAGAAACCAAAGAAGAGTCCTCTTCTCTGGCCAAGGAACCTGAAGAATAGCCAGAGTGTTTTCTGGATGCATGTTGCATAGCTGGTTTTGCAGGGAGAGAGAGGACTTGAGAACCTTAAGCCTGAGGTAAGGGTGAATCTACAGGGACAAGATAGGAAGAAGCCCAGGAAAGAAGCAGCCACAAGTCGTATGTGGCAGTACTGAATCAAGTAGTATGTGGCTACTATTTATAGGGTCCCTGGGCTGGAACCAGGAGTAGTAGTGGGCTCAGGTTACCCTACTAGCCCAGGTAAAGTGATGTGAACCCTAAGAAGGGGATAGAACTTATTTGGGAGCCAGAACAAACGATTGATATTAAAAGGCCCAGAGCCAAGGCTGAGGACCATAGTGAGGGCAAATAGACTCTTTGGTTATTAGACTCTTTATTACCCTGAAAGGGGTTCATCTGGACTTTGTGACTTGGCCAGAGGTCCAAGCCACTAAAGAACTATCAAGGACAGCCAACAACCTGCATGGGGTGCCAGGAATGAGAAAAGGACTGCGGTACTGCACCCAGACACTCAGAGGCACTCAAGAGGTGAGTCCCCCGTTACAAATATACGTATACATACATACATATATACATATAACATTAAGGCTCTAGTGCACATCTGCACATACCTGGAGCATGTCTACACTTGGACCTGAGAGTATGATTCCTGGCTTGAGTAGACATATTCATTCTCATTCCGCTAATGCACTAAAAATAATAGAGTAGCTGGGGTAACAGCAAACAGCAGCATGGGATAGCGGTGCTGAATATAAACCCACCTAAACCACATGCCCAGGCTGCTGCTCACTGCTATGAAATCACACATCTATCTCCAAGCATAGATGTAGCCTTACTCATCTGTGCAATGGGCTACTTCCTTTGCTAGAGCTGGGACGGAGAAAGGAAAAAGCAGCCACCATATAGGACAGAGGTGAGCAAACTACGGCCCATGGGCCAGATTCGGCCCACCAGCTGTTTTTAATCTGGCCCTCAAGCTCCCGCTGGGGAGTGGGGTCTGAGGCTTGCCTTGCTCCGACGCTCCAGCTGGGGGCTGCTCCACATGGCTCCCAGAAGCAGCAGCATGGCCCCGCTCTGGCTCCTACGCGTAGGGGCAGCCAGCGGGCTCCGCTCTGCATGATGCTCCCGCCCCAAGCACCGCCCCTGCAGCTCCAATTGGCCGGGAACCACAGCCAAAGGGAGCTGCAGGGGTGGCGCCTGTGGACAGGGAAGCATGCAGAGCCGCTTGGCCGTGCCTCCACATAGGAGTCAGAGAAGGGACATGCTGCTGCTTCCGGGAGCCACTTGAGGTACGTACCGCCTAAACCCTGCACCCCTGAACCTCTCCCCATGCCCCAAACCCCTGCCTCAGCCCTGATCCCCCTCCTGCCCTTTGAGCCCCTCGATCCCAGCCTGGAGCACCCTCCTGCATCCCACACCCCTCATCCCAGCCCCACCCCAGAGCCTGCACCTCCAGCCGGAGCCCTCACCCCCGTGCCCCACTCCCCCACCCTGGAGTCCCCTCCTGCACCCTGAACTCCTCATTTCTGGCCCCACCCCAGAGCCCACACCTCCAATCAGAGCCCGCACCCAAACCCCAATTTTGTGAGCATTCATGGCCTGCCGTACAATTTCTATTCCCAGATGTGGCCCTCAGGCCAAAAAGTTAGCAGCTTCTATATCAGGGGTGGGCAAATTCTGCTTCTGCACAGTGGGGAGACAGTGGACAAGGCCTTTACTCCACCACATTCTCCAGTGAGATGGTGAGCGTACCGGAGGGGGAAGTAAACTGAACCAGGAAAAGGGTTTGCACAGATTTCTTCCCCCTAGAGCAAAAGGGAAGCAGGGATTGTGTGTCTCAGAATTACAGTCTGGCTCCTGCTCTGCCCTTGTGGCAGTACCCCATCGTAGGGTTACATTCCAGCCCACACATATTAACCATCTTGATTATAAGCTATTAGAAAACACATTGCAAAGAGAAATATTGCAAGTTATATATTCTAAAAACCAGTATAACTGAACTAAATATGGTCCCAGTTCCGCAGTGGGATCTGCCATCTCTTATCAAAATTCATGTGGGAATAAATGTCCTACCTTGCTCATCCCTTTGATGGAAGAGGATGTAAATGAGCCTATTCAGACATATTGTTATTGAGCATATAATCACCACAACTGAATCTAATTCCAAAATAATCACAGCAAATAATTGATATACCAATGACAGGACGGTATGTGGCAAGACGACCAACAATACAGATTTGGGCAGTAAGTACTGGTATGTGTAACGCAAATGCTAAAGCAGGAGACCAAGCTGTATATTACTTATAAAAGGCATAATGAAATAGATATTAATAAAATAATTCAATTAGGGCTGTATGGAGCAGCAACAATCTCAAAACAATGCATTAGTGAGGAGTCTCATAGGAGTTTTCTGCATGTAATTCACCAAGTGATGGCTACATCTTTTCATAAAGTGATAGTTTGTTTAGCCTTGTATATGTGCTTTTTAAACATATTTAGCGATTTCTAACAGCCTGTTACTCCAGTGATTTACTGCAGATCTAGGTGCAATGAGATTTTTTATGCCATTAGAATTAATCTATAGGCAGTCAACTAGCTCTTAGAAACCATTTTCTATTTTATTGACATAACTATGTAATTGGGAGGCATCACCAGGAATTGGTGTTTGAAATTCCATCCTGAGGTCCCAGTTTGACATTGAGTACCAGACTGACCAGCCTTGCATTCGTTCATGCCATATTCAAGAAGGTGACATATGGGGGACACAGAGGGGAAAGAGCCTCTCTAGATTGACTTGCCAGAAGTGGGGAGGGAGAACGGCTCTGTCCTCTCCCTGCGCCTGCCCTGCACAGTTACCCACTCTCCCTGGCAGCTGGGAGGGGAGCGGGACAGAGCTGCTTCTGCCTGAGACCACCTGGCTGGGAGACAGCCAAGCATGCTGAGAGGGGAGGCAGAGGAGGGTCTCCTGCTTGCTTGGCCCCTGTCCCTGGCAGCTGGGGTAGCAGTGGGCCGCCCCCAGCCTGTGCCCTGCTACCAGGGACAGAGGCCGAGCGAGCCGAGAAATAGGGCAGACTCACCCCAAACTGGTGGTTATTCTACTATTAGGTATACCAAGCCAGTAACAAAAGCTAACTTCTGTTTCACCACACTGGTTAACACGAAGTCAAAAGCACAGTCTCCTTAAGCATTCCGGCCCTTGGTTCACCACCCAGACACTAGACTTTATGAGTGATAACCGAAAACCAATTTTAACAAAAGGGTCTTCTGATCGCAAGAGATTAGGGTGACCAGACAGCAAATGTGAAAAATTGGGACGGGGGTGGGAGGTACTAGGAACCTATATAAGAAAAAGACCCCAAAACCGGGACTGTCCCTATAAAATCAGGACATCTGGTCACCCTACAAGAGATCAGTCACACAGCCAGGTCAATATATAACTCAGATCTTACCCAATAATTATGCTGTTGCCAGTCCTTTAGCAACTAAAATCTATTTTATAAGGGAAAAGAAGAAGAGAATTAAAGTGGTAAATAGATCATATGGTCACTGCAATGTTCTTATATCAGATTTGTAGCAGTGATGTTACAGACTGCTGGCTTGTAACATCTCTGGTAACTTCCAAAAAAGATTGAAAAGTCCTCAGTCCATAGTCAATATGTTCTTTTCAGTTGTAAATCCACAGCCCAGAGAGTTAGCGTGGGAAAGAGGCAAGATGGAGATGTTTCCAGGGTCTTTTATATCCTCTGCCATGTGGATGGAATTGTACTGTCCCAAACAAAGCTCACAGTCTCAGTTTGTGGAAAATTACAGGCACAAGATGGAGTCCAGGGTCACATGAGCAAGTCACATGCCCTTACATGGCTTTGATGACTCACAGGAGCAGCCATTGCCTACTTGGAGGCTAAGGCATCCACAGGAAGACTTGCTGGATGGGTTGAGTTTCTTCTATGGCCCATTGTGAGAAATAATTGTCTTTAATGGGCCATCAACACAAAGCTGCCTGGCTTCAATGTAGATTTTATCTGGTGGGTGTTATCCCAGGAATAAATACATTTGGATTACAAATCTATAGTCAATAGTCATAACTTCAGATCCAGTGATGATACATGGATTTAAACAGGATAATCAGCTTTAGTAAATCATAACTTTTCCCCTCACACCTTTGTACAAGTTTTGTTGAAATTGTCTAACAGTGGCAATATTAATGATATAAATGGTCATAGTTCTATCATACAGCATCACAGTGAGGAATAACTTTTCCTGGTGACAGGTTTCAGAGTAGCAGCCGTGTTAGTCTGTATCTGCAAGAAGAACAGGAGTACTTGTGGCACCTTCTTCCTACTATATTTTCCACTACATGCATCCAATGAAGTGGGCTGTAGCCCACGAAAGCTTATGCTCAAATAAATGTTAGTCTCTAAGGTGCCACAAGTACTCCTGTTCTTTTTCCTGGTGAGTCCGCATTGTGGAGAAGTTTAGGATGGCAGCACACTGCTCTCCTCCTGGAAGCTCCTCTTCAAGTTGAGAAAGGGTAGGGACAGTATGCAGTTCCCATCATGGAAAGAGAGCAGCAGGACCTGAGACTGCCTCCACTGGGTCCATCTACTTCGGCTCTATTCACTGTTCTCTGGGATCAGCAATTTCCCTGGTATTTATTTCCCTGAATATACTTCTAAAACTCAGAGTTCAATTTCACAGCTGTTAGGGTTCAGAAACACATTACATTCTGGGGTGCAAATTCTGGGGATTTTTATGAGGCCAAGGAAGTGTAAATGTGAAGATGTAGTGCTGGGACTCAGTGGAAAAATTCTGGATCCTAATGCCCACTGTTAACCTTCACAAGAGGCAAATAAGCCCCCTCCCCCACAACTCTAAACCCCTTGCCAAGAGGCTGTTCTGAGGGCGTGTGTGGAGGGGATGAAGTGCCTGACCTTCCCTCAAAGTCTACTAGTCACAGGAATGACATCTTCAGGCAAGGGTAGCAGAGGTCTACTGAAGGGGTGCTGTTGTGTGTAGCACTACAGACAACTTGGCTGTGCAAAACACAACCTAATGGATTAAGCACTAGGCTGAGAGCCAACTCCTGCATCTTAAATCTGGCTCTGCTCCTGAAAATCTGTGGCCTTGGGAAATTCACTTAGTGAAACTAAGACACAGAGAAGCTGTCTATAAAATGGGGATAAATATTACTATCTGTCTCAAAGGAATGCTGTGAAGATGAGATAAAGTTTATACAATGCTTGGAAAATATAAGCACTTATTAAAAGAGTCTGCAGTTGTGAATACTTCTCTGAACTGAGCCTCTGCAGTTAGGATTTTGATTTGTGTGTGCTGGCAGCAATAGCATACATGGTAATGCATAGAAATTGGCACACTAAAAAATTGGAAGAGATGCTGGATTGAAAATAAAAAGCTGTTTGTGTGGTATAACAAAGAGAAGAATAAATATGTACAAGAGAGACAGTGAATGAAAGATGCAGAAAGGCCAGTGACAATGGTTATAGTTCAAGAAAAAAAATGCATATTTAGTTAGTTAGCTACATTCAAAATACGCAATATAACATATGTTATATAGGCCTGGACTGGAGTACCAGATCCAAAACCCCTTGAACTTTTTAGAAGCTCAAATCTGAATCCATGCTTCCTGGCTTGGCCATCTCTACCATGGAGATTGTTTTGTGATTGTTTACTTCCAGCCACCTATATGAAGTGCCCTATGAGCAGAATCTTAAATATATGATACTGAACACTGGCAACTTCAGACAAATATATTTCCATCTCACCTTCCTGCCTAGTGTAGGAAAGTGCCATTTGCATGCATGCTAAAATATGCATAGACATGGACTGTATTGGGTGTCCAAATTTTCAAATGGATTTATGCTTTAAATATACAAACTGGGCACACATTTAAAAACATTTAGACCTTTTCAATTAATCCAAGATTGAAGAGGAGAATTTAGTATTTGTTGATTCATATTATATATATTTTAATTGTGACATAAAAGTTAATTCTTAAACAAGGTCTCGTCCACTCCAATTATAGACACTGGGGTAGCTGCACCAGACTAAACTGAATAGCCTGGTACAGCTTGCCACAGTTTCAAGCAGTGGCAAGCTCCACTGGCACAAAATAGCTGCTTTGCCTGTCTACTCTAGGAATTGTTATCAGTCCAGCACACAAATGGCTGGTCACCTATGGCTGTAATTGGGGTAAATCCAGAATGGAGATAAAACCTTAGCGTTCTTTCCACATGGATTCATTTTCTGTACAGACCAAGAATTTTTTTGTGATTAAGATGCTGTACTGGGACTCAGAAGATCGGGGTTCAGTTCCAACTTGGCAATAGACTCTTATGGTTTATGTCTTATGTTTCAGCCGGCCACCTGCAAGGGCCAGGAAGGGATTTCTCCCCTCCCTCCCCCCGTGTATTGTGGGAGGCTTTTTTTTATCTTCTTCCTTTGAAGCATCAAGACTGGCCATGAGTGGGGATGGAACACTGGATGGGGTCAGTCCAGGCTCTGAAGTGGCACAGAGCATTCTCTTTTTCTTTCTTGCTGGTTCTTGCTCACATGGTCAGGGTCTAACTGATCACCATATGTGGGGTCAGGAAGGACTGTTCGTCCAGGTCAGATTTGCAGTGACATTGAGGATTTTTTACCTTCCTCTGTAGCATGTGGGTGTGGGTCACTTGCCAGGATTATATGGGTCTCTCTCATTTAATCATTTCCCTGACACTGCAGAAGGCTCGAGCACTGGTGTGCTTCAGTCCCTCCTGTTGTCTGCCTGTAGCACATAATAGTCCAGCGTCCTTGAGTCTCATTGATTTTGGTCTTATTTCTGTTGCTGGGTTTAGTGTGTGGGTGATGTTGACAGCCTGTGATATACATGAGGTCAGACTAGATGATCTAGTGGGCTCTTCTGGCCTTAAGCTCTGACTCATTCAATCTCTCTGTGCCTCAGTTTCTCATGTGTAAAATGAGGATACCACTCTCAGCATTTGTCTGTCTTGCCTACTTAGACCATTATGCATGCAGGGCAGGCATTATCTCTTGTGTGTATTTTTAGAGTGTCCAGCACAATGAGGCCCTGGTAGTTGGGGCCTCCAGGCACTGCAGTAATAATACAAACTAATCCTTCTGTTGTTGCAGAAATCGAGGGGCTACCTTTCCGTTACAGCATCTCGAAGAAGCATTAATATCAGAGACCATTGCCAGTGCTGAGGGGGTTTTTGTTAGAAAGGAATTTCTTTCTTTTGACTGAAGCAGCACCACTTTTTTCATCTCTCATATCAACCACCACATCTTCTCTCACGCAGCCCCTCTCAAACAGTAAGTCACTAAGGGGAGAAGAGATTTCCCCAGACAAAACCAACTCCTTCATGAAATAACATCAAAGCTGTCTATGCAGACAAAGCTTATGCTGCTCCAACCTGTCCTATGATTAGAGACATTCTTCTAGCAAGCAGCAGGGAAGCAGAAATACCCTCTACTTTGTTTTCCTTTTAACAACTGATAATACAACGATACAGAAATAATAGTAATAAAATAGCCAGAATAAATGGCTGAGCTAAGACGAGTCATTGTACTGAGTGATCTCTGCGGATATGATCCTGCAAGGTGCTGAGCACTTTCTTCTTCCCATGAAGAGCATCTTGCAAGCTTGAGACCTGTATCATTGCTATGTATTTCAAATTAACACTTACATCCTAAAATACTCGAAGGAAACTCATTATGTAAATTGCTTGAAGATAAACTCAACAGGAGGCATGTGAGCTTGTTCAACTAAGGACATCTTCCTTTTTCACTTAATTATTAAAAAATAATAAGGATTCTACAATGTGCAGTAAGATGATAAAGCCAAGCAAGGCATTTCTACAAATCATTAAATGAAGCCTGGATCTCTAAAGTTTAAAAGCACTTTAGCATATACATTGTGAATACTACAGCTATAAGGTTCGGCGTACAATCCAAATACCTTTATTAGGAAATTAATTTTTTATCAAAGGGCAAATGCCTCGGTTCCCCTTGTAGTAATTGCAGTCATGGATCCATTGCAATATGCAGTACTGTAGAACAGTATATTAAATACCATTGACTTGGAGAAAAGGCAGTGATTTTCAATTTAATGCTACAGTGTATATTTACACACAGCACGTAACGGGACGTGTATTATTGCCTTGTGCTATAATTTTAGTTGTAAGGTACTTAGTTGCATAGTATTCTATAATATCAGGAGGTAGTCGTATTCTATAATAGTAGTGTTTACCTGTCAGTATCAGTGAAACTTTGTTAAGCGCATGAGCCCACAGCATGTTCTTAAAAATAATAATTAAATGATGCCTTGAACAAATTGACAGAGTCTTTAATGTTAAAAATAAAAGCTAGTTTCAAGGCTCTATACTGCAAGATGTACCCTTAAAATGTACATCCTTTGGGTCAAATCCACCCGCTGAGTGGGAAACAATTTTTCCATCTCCTGAGAACTTGTGATTTCAAAAAAACTTTCCCATCCTGAATCAGGATGAAAAGTCAATCTCAAAAATGTTTGTGAACCAAAAATCCAAAAGCAATCCAGATTAGATCAATCAATGCTTTGTTTTGATAAAACCAAAACATTTAGAAAATTAGCCACTTTTAATTTTTTTCTATAAATTAAATTTCAAAACAAAGTTTTTTAAAAATCCAAATTTTTCATTTTGAAACTATCAAAATGAGATATTTTGACAAACTTTTTTTCAATTTCTTTTCAAAACCAGAAGCTTGTCATAACCAACCCTTTCCTGTAGTTTTGCTTTTGATGAATCAGCATTTTCGGATGGAAAAAATATTTTGTCAGAAATATCCCAACCAGCTCTACCCCAGCTTCTGCAGGCTTAGAACAAACAGGTTACTTTGTGGTTGGGGTGGGGAAGAGAAGGAATCCTGCCATTCTGTTCAGGGTTGGTGCAAGGATGTTTCGCGCCCTAGGCGAAACTTCCACCTTGCACCCCCCCTGCCCTGAGGTGCCCCCCCGCAGCAGCTCCCCACCCACCCTCCACCCTGAGGCACCCCCCCACGGCAGCTCCCTACCCCCCCCGGCCCAGGGAGCCGTGCGGCAGCTCCTCACCCCAGCTCACCTCTGCTCCGCCCCCTCCGAGAGCCCTGCGGCAGCTCCCCACCCCCCCTCCACCCTGAGGCACCTCCCCCACGGCAGATCCCCACCCCCCCTCGCCCTGAGGCGCCTCCCCCATGGCAGCTCCCCCCGCCCACCCGGGGAGCCCTGCAGCAGCTCCCCACCCCAGCTCACCTCTGCTCCACCCCCTCCCCAAGCCCTGCGGCAGCTCCCCCCACAGCAGCTCCCCACCCCCATGGCAGCTCCCCCTCCCGCCCGGGGAGCCATGCGGCAGCTCCCCACCCCAGCTCACCTCTGCTCCGCCTCCTCCCCGAGCACGCCGTTGCTGCTCCACTTCTCCTGCCTCCCAGGCTTGCGGCACCAATTAGCCGTTTGGCGCTGCAAGCCTGGGAGGGAGAGAAGCAGAACGGGGCGGCGTGCTCAGGGGAGGAGGCGGAGCAGAGGTGAGATGGGGTGGGGAGTTTCCCTGCGTGCCTCCCCCCCCTTACTTGCTGCAGGCGGCCCTCCCCGTGCCCCGCTGCCCCAGCTCCCTCCGCTTAAATGCCGTCGATGACCGGGGCGGCCGAAGATCTGGCAGTCGCCGCCGAAGAAAATGCCGCCCCCACAAATGCTAGCGCCCTAGGTGACCGCCTAGGTCACCTAATAGGTTGCACTGGCCCTGATTCTGTGGCAGCCAGGTTGATCAACCATATTTCTAATGGAGTGTCCAAAATTGGTAAGAAAATATTTGATTTGCCTAAATTTCTGAGAATTTGAGCAACATATTGTGTGTTAATATTCTGGGCATGTGGACAATTACAGGTGGTCTTACTGAATGCTGGGAGACGAAAGAAGAGCAATAATTTAATGTAAGTGCTGGATAGGGGGAAGGAAAGGCAACCCAGAAAGAAAGAGTAAGGAAAAATCTTGTGCCTCACACTTGGACTACCTAATGACCATCTGTAAGGATCTATGGGACTAAAATCAGTGTCCATGGAGCCTGGGACAGCTTGTGTCAGCACATTGACCTCCCAGTGGTATGCAGAGCCACAGCCAAAGAGCACTATGGAGATTAGGCACCACAGGAAGTAATGCCTGAAGAGGCCAGAGCAACAGCACCCTGCTAATTGGCCCACACATACTATAACTATGGAGAGTACGCCATGCAACCATGCAGATTTTTGGCTTGCTGCAGCTCCAGACATTGCCTTGCCTTCCGATCTCCACTCTCTGACCCCAACTCTTGCAGTCTGACTCCAGCTTGATAACAACTCCGGATCTTCAGTCTCTGACCCTGGTCTGACTGACCATGACTCCTGCCTATTGGTCCTGGCACTAGTGATTACTTTGATCCCTGTTGCTGACCACAGCCTCATGGCCATCCTTGACTCTGACACCTGCCTGGCTGTGACCACTATGCCAAACCACCTATGCAATGGTCTCTCACATCACTGTCTGCTTTAAAAGTAGAAAGCATCTGCAGCGTCATTTTGGCACCTATGCAGAGAAGATGAGGTCACATGGCAAATAAGGACAAACCAAAGCACTCTTTCTATAAAGCTAACTCCTATAGATAAGTCCTCTGGCTACATCTAAGTATTATTGATCAGCAGCTAAATACATTTTCTCTATATGCTGTAGCCAAAACACTTTCTCAGCACGTCACTTGCCAATGCACACTGCGTTCTTAGTCTGCTTACTACACTACCTTTATCCACTCCCTAAGCCTGTCCAAGTTTCACATTTATACTCTCTTCCCTTGCCCTCTTTGCCCAGCCCGGGCTTTGTACCTCCTACATTTCAAAACACTTTCCAATTAATGTTCACAGAGGCCTGATCTAAGCCCTTTGAAACCAAAAGAAAGACTCCCCCCCCCATCAGCTTCAGTGGGCTTTGGATCTGGCTGCAAATGGCAGGCAGGTATTCCCTCAAACATTTAAAGACCTATTTATTTCATGAAACACCCTGCTCTGTTCTATTTAGTACTTACTGGTGCCTTGCCACCTCCACATTAAATGATTGCAATGGGCTCCACCTTTGTTGAATGTTACAAGAGATCCAGATACTATATTTGTGGGGTGTTTGTTTGGGTGTGTGGTCATGTGATTGGGGACTCGAGGGATGTGTTGGTTTGGATCACAGAACATACCATTGGGGAGATTCCAGCACAGCTGCAGCCCATAGGGAGGATGCCTTAACTCAGATATCTCTCTGGAGCTGTCTAAAACACTCCAGAGGCTGTTTCCCCTGAAGCAGCCCAGGATTGGGAAGGCACAAATGTGGCTTATAGCCTCCCCTTCCCTTGGGTTGCAAGTTGGGCATGGCACCTCCTAGAGGCACAGCACAGAATTTCACCCCTAGAGCACAAGCTGCTTGAGGCAGGGGATTATAACAGGTCTTTAGCATTTTACAGCAAATATACCTATAGCACTTTAGAGATGCAATTTCTGTTATGTGATCATATAATGCATACATACAAGGTAGTAAAATTAAGGTTTAGCTGCCAGTTTTAACACTGGCATTTCATGCCTTTTTTCAGTTTTTCAGTCTGCTATCTCTGTGCTCTTAATGTTTTTGTTAGAATATAAACATTGAAAGACATTTGAGGAACAAGTTTGGTTTTAAGCTATTTTGAACAAAATAAATATGGAAATAAAATTAAGCTTTAAGGGCCTAGTTCAGCAAACAATTCAGAAGACTTCCATACATGAAAGCTGATCTAAAACTTCAGGGTCTTTGGGAAATGAGTTTTAGTGGCGTCACCCAAATTTCCATTGTATAGAAGCTAGATATACATTTGCTGAACTGGAGTGTTAACTTTGGCTTCATGTCAAATAGGCAATCTCTTGAGTACCACATAGACTGCACACTCAGGGACCCAGCCAGCTCCAGCATAAGCCATCCATTTGACTGAAACACAAGGACATACAGCTACCACGTCCTTGGAAATGCATTCTATGCCACTGAAGAGGTTAAATGAGGTCTGAAAAAAGCATAATGCTAGAAATTGTAACATGATTTGCAGGAGTTGAATGAAGAAATAGTGGGGCAGTGTCTAACAGAAAAACACTTGTCAATACAGTTTATTCTTAAACAGGACAATAAAGTGTGCATCACTGACACGACAGTAGAAGCATCGTGGCATACTAAAAATGGTAATAAGGTGCATTGTTTTCTGACATTAAGGGATTGAACTGTGGACCAATATAATGTCTTGCTTATCAGTTTCTCTGTATCAAAGTTCATAGATTTTCATGAATTATACCACATTACTTTGCATTACAATATTAATTTGCATTACAATTGTGTGTCATATATATGGTACATTACAGAATTGTTTAGTACACATATGATATACTGGAGCTAGACAACAATATCCTCTTTGAGAGCTACTGAAATCTGCTGTTTGCATTTCAACAGCAGAGTTTTCTTGGATGTCCATTACCAGCCATCTTCTGTGGTCTGTCATCTGGTAGCAGTGCCCAGGACTGGCATGACCAGTGCTACTCTCTTTTTCCTGGCTCTCATCTCCCTTTACCACTGCGCTATGAATCACTACCTGTCACAAACCCACTTCTCAACATCAGAAGTAACTCACTCCCCTCCCTCTCTTCCCTTTTCTTTCTTGAGGAGAGTAATCCCTTGGTAACAAATGAAATGAATCAATACAATGTAAGGGCCAGATTCTCTCCTTCTACACATGGACTTTCTAGTGTGGGGAATGAAATAATTGAGGGCTGAGTGCAGCCAGGCAAGTTCTCTGTGGCCTCTCTTTTAGGGGGATTTTAAACAATTAATCTAGATTCTGAAACTGACTGGTCGCAAGATCATTCCTCCCAGTCCACTCCCATCCCTCCTACCACTGCACAGCCCGTGAGTAACCCACAATGGAGCAGTGTTCTTTGGAATACAGAACACCCTTAAACAGACTCTCCATAACGCTACCCTAGTACAGCAGGTGCTCAGTGGTTCTGCTACTTTTCAGGCCTTGATTGCTTGGGCAAAGGAAGCAGGAGTTGACTTTCCAGCCCTATGGATTCTTGTTGAATTGGTGTCACAGACAAAAGCTCTCTACCACATAATCCAATTTCAGCTCACCTTTAAATGAGGAATATATTGAATAAAATAAAAGGGAAAGCCTTGCACAGAACTCCCATGTGCCGAACAACTGAGCAAGCTCCAGAATTTGAACTCAAGTCTTTAAACAACATGTCAGAGAAACAAGGTGATAGAGAAATTAACTCTCTATTTCTTTCTCATGAAAGAAAATCCATAATTAATTAAAAAATCACCTTTAGCATCATCAGGAAAATGGTTCTTCAGCTTATCTCAAATGTATTTAGTGGCCTAAAAACTGGGGTTTATCAAAAATTCAGTCAAAACTGTTTTTTATGGAAAACTGAGTTTCATTAATAAAGATGGAGTCTTAACTTTTTTCAGCTGAAAAATTTGATTGATGGTGGAAAATTGGTTTTGTGTTTTTTTTTTTAAATGAAAAGTCAAAGTTGTCTATGGAAAAAACTCTTCTTTTTCTGACCAGCTCGACTCAAACAGCTACTACACAACACTGGATTTACTATATGATTGGGCAGTACAGAGATGATGGACAAACACGGTCCCCACTTCCAAACTCCTCCAGGTACTGAAAGTTCTCAGTGCGATGGACTCAGTGTGTTTCCCCTGCAAGTGTGAGGGTGTCCAGGTGTGGAGTCTGAACAGGCAGCCTGCACCCCAGGGCAACATGGCAGGGGGGGTTCTGGAGATGGTGTGAGGGCAGGCCAGCAAAAGGAGAGGGGCTTGGCTGTTGAGGCTGCAACACTGACCAAACCCCGTTGTGGAAGCAATTGAGGTCTAGGCTTCTACAACTCTGAGGCTGCAGTGGGAGTGGTTCTACTTGGACTCTGCAGCCTGGAATAGGGAGGAGTCCTCACCTGACCCTGGAGCATCCATACACCTAAGCCTATGGAATGAGGAGCAGCATTTGGCCCAATGAAAGGCCAAGCTATAGTCTAAGTTTACTTTATAAAAGTAGTGTTTTATTTGCGTGCAGTTAGCACTGAAAAGTAGATGATAAAAGGGACAAAGAAATAGCCAGCATATAACCAAAAAAGCATCTCCGAGAAAAATTAAATTTTATACTGAAAAATGTCAGTAATACATTTTTCATGTGCAAGGTATTACACTGTAATGCACAAAATATAATCAAACAGTATAAAGCTGTTTTGATTCGGTAGTGTGTATATAACAGCTCCAGCCATTTTTTGTAATTGCATGATGTATGTATAATGTCTACACAGGAAATAAGTCTAATGTAAAACATGTAGACATGACTTAGGTAGGTTAAATATTCATCTAGGTTTTCATGTCAAACCCATCACCATTATTTCTGAAGTTTGGAAAAAAGTGGGCTGAACTATTGAGGTAGAGATTTTCAGCAGGAAAGTATAGTATTGTCCCGAGACACGGAGGAACTCAGAGACTTTTCTGACCTGAAGAATAATACCAAAGAGACACCTGAGATTTGAGCCTCATTGCTAGCATCTCTGTGAAAGAAAATCTTGTGGACCTGAAGAAGTGGGACAGGCAAGAGTGTATTTGTGTTGTGGGCCTAGTAGTAGGGGAGTAACATGTCCTACTATTTCAAAGCTGTCTCTGTGAAATACTGTGCATGGAAGTGAAAATTGTTAGTACTAAAATATAACATGCATATCATGTTGGAAACCCCACAGCAAACACCACTAATAGTTCCAGAGTGATTATCAAAATATTTTCTCTAACATTTACTGCACAATTATTGCAATGGGGGGTGGGGGTGGGGGGTAGAGAATAGACACAACCACCCCACAGCTAGATTGGGGGTTAGCCACCTCTGCAGTAGCCTGAGAGCTGGGACTTCAATTTTGCCCATCTTTATGCAGGCTGTGAAAAGAGGCAGGACCTTCCTCAGTCACTTCCTCCCCCACTCAGTCCACCCAGGACAAGGCTACACAGTATTGGGCTCAAAAACAATAATTTACTATTTACTTTATGGAGAAAGGAAAATTCCCCAACTGGAACATTTCTTCAGTGCCTTCAGGGTATTGAAATGAGAATGTGCCCCATTCACAGGGGTGCTGAGCACTCAAGCATTTTGCTGGATTAGGGCTTGTGACATTATCTGATTAAAATATGACCATGCAAAATCATTGTTGCTACCACTGTTATACAGCTGCAACAAATCTTATACGAAGTGTGACACATGGCCAGAAAGGGTTAAGCAGCTTGCAGGATAAATGACTAGAGTCAACCATTAGAGACATGTTAGAAAAGTATGTGAATGGTATTAGGGCCACTCCATGCTAGATAGGTTTGCATTTCAAAGTTCTAGCCTATGTTGTTAGAAATTAAAGATAATGCTAATTGTATATGTGTACTTATATCTTGTTAAATGTTAGCCACATAAATGGACAGTTCCTGTCTGTCACTATAGCTATTGACCCAGATATCAAAAGGAAATATTAACATTTAAATAAACTGTAAACATAGTAATATCACTGTATTCATCTCTTTGAAATGTATAGCAAATCACCTACAAATGGTGGAAAATGGGCAAGTGCCTTATGTTAATCTGTATAGATAATTACTGGTGATGCTTAGGAAATAGGTCTATTGCAAAGTCTCCATAATTGCCTATTGTTTGCCTGAGGACTCTGAGCTGTCGAAGATGACCTGGAAATGTATAATAATGTCTGGGATTCTGATCCTTTTTATCTCAGATCTTGTTATTTCTTCTTGATGCTTCATGCAGGGGAAGCTTAAGCCAAAAGGCTGAGACCTCCTATCCTAACCTGGAATCACCCTGAATATAAATATTGGACTATAACCTATGAACTAATTCTGAAAGAACTCTTTGCAACTACAAAACTCACCATCTCTACTATGAATCCAAATCTCAAGAACTGTACATGTCAGTATGTATACTGATCTTTTAACTAATACTCTCTTCTTTTTTAATCAATTCTAGTTTAGTTAATAAGAATTGGCTGTAAGCATGTATTTGGGCAAGATCTGGAATATTCATTAACCTGGGAGGTAATGTGTCCAATCCTTTGGGATTGGTAGAACTTTCTTATATGATTAATAAGATTTTCAGTAATCCTCATCATATTTGATTCGGGTGTCTGGGTGGAGGCCTAATGCTGAGTTGCTTTAAGAGAACTGTGTTGTTGGTTTCTGGGTAACCAGTAAGGTATTATAGAAGCTGTTTTGTGCTGGTTTAGTAAATCTAAGTATAGGAATATCCACCAGCTTTGGGGATTGTCTGCCCCATTCTTTGCAGTTCACCCTAATTGAGTAACTCCAGTGTGACCCCATGGGACTCTGGTCACAGGCCTAAAGCACAGGCTTATGGCCATGATATAGGAAAACATTCAAGCACATGCTTAAGTGCTTTACTTAATAAGGATAGACCTGAGTGCTTAAAGTTAGGCACATATTTAGGCCCTGATTCAGCAAAGCGCTTGGCTAGGTCTGTCTTAGCGTGCTCAGCCCATTGCAGATTTGAGCCCGTAAAGTACTAGAACACTGGACATTGTAAAAACATATGCAGTTCTCTACAGATGCTTATACATGTTCATTCATAGTCCATCCTCCTTGTGAGCAGGTGAGAGGAGACCCACATATGGAGAACAGGCTCAGGTGAAGTACAAGTTGAACAAAAAATATCATAAAAAGCCACATACATGCTTCTAAAGCCAGAGCCAAAATTGTCTAGCATTATTAACAAATGTTGAACAAGTCTACTGACATTTCATAGCAGCCAAAACATCCTTTATGAAAACAACAAACCCCATCACAACTCTGGCCATTGTTCTTTTTTACATACCTTAGCCATTCTTAAGAGGCTTTGGGTTAACCTTTGTCCTCTCACATAGCTCTTGTATTCCACCAATTGCATGTTAATGGAAACTTGTAATTCTATTACATTTTACATACCGAGTTAAATATAATCAGAGTTTAACAGCCTCCCCCCCCCCCGATTTATCCTATTTAATATATTTAAAGAGGCACTCACCCTATTCAGACTGACACAGTGGAAAAATACCTTTTATGGCATATCTCAGTGTGCACATAACTCTTCATCCTTATGCCTCTCAGCTGTTACTTGGATAGTTATTTGTTTTGATTATATAATTAGCTGACCTAGTTTGATTTTATTTATTTGTTATTGAATCAGAAAGATTATAATGACAGTGACGGAAAATGAACATTTATATTTCTATGCAGATCAACTCAAAGTATCTTTCCAATAACAGAGTTTAGTGCACTCTAAGAAACTGGGGGAAGAGAGTCAGGGGAGAGATGCGATTATGTAGTTTAAGCATGAAATGTTTATAATCTGATTAAACCCAGGAGACTTCAAGTGAAATCCTGGCCCCACTGAAGGCAACAGGAGTTTTCACATTGATATCGTTTGGGGTCAGGATTTCACTCTTTAAAAAAAAAAAGAATTCTTTCATCAAGGAATTGGTAGACAGTTACGTTATAGAGCCTTAATATGGTGATTTGATCTACAACAGTGAACTAAAAAGATAGAGGACTGATATTTAATAATAGATGGTAATAATAGCAGCAGCAATTACCATCTTAGATGTTAGAGAGATAAGGTGGGTGAGGTAATATCTTTTACTGGACCAACTTCAGTTGGTGAGAGAGAAGCTTTCAAGCCACACAGAGCTCAATCTTAGGTCTGGAAAAGGTACTAAGGGCAAGTCTACACATAAAATGCTGCATCGATGCAGCTGAGCTGCGCCACTGTAGCATTTAAGTGAAGTCGCTCCTATGCTGAAAGGAGAGAGCTCTCCCATTGACAGGACTACCTGCCAGGGGGTCTAGGGCAGTATAACTACATTGCTCAGAGGTGTGGATTTTTCACACCCCTGAGCGATGTAGTTATATTGACATAGGTCTGTAGTGTAGACCTGGCCTAAGTGTCACAGCTAAATACAAAATCAAACATAGTATAGTGTAAGTAGTTAACACATATTCTAATGGACCAGTCAAGGTGATGTGATCTACTGCAATCCAATGGGTCACATCATTGAACAGGCTATCTTACTACCCTGACAGAACCTGCTTAAATACACAAATAAACCCCCATCCAACCACACACCCTTAGTTGTCACCTACCACCTCACTGTAACCCACACAGAGTATAATCAAACTACAACCCATACTCGATGGAGACTCCATTCTGAAAGAAATCTTTCCTGAACCCCCATCCCCTTCTGACCTTCAAACAACCCCTAACCTCTCCAACATCAGAAGTAAGCTCCCCACAGACCAGAACACACCAACTCAAAGCAGCACCAGATCCTGCCAGAACAGATGCAAAACCTGCAGACATATCTCCACTGCTACTATGATCAACGCCCCCCCTACCCCAAACACACCTGTGAAGATCCATGGATCCTACACATGCCTATCACAACATGTGGTGTACCTCATCCAGTGCACTAAATGCCCCAACAACTATGTGGGTGAAACTAGACAATCATTATGCTCTCAAATGAACATACATAGAAAGTGATAAGACAAAAAATACCTGCACAATACTTTCAAAAGACAAGTCTGGAATCTTAAATTCATAGTTTTCCTAGATACTAAAAATCATGTACTAAACAGAGTCACTGGAATTATGGTTTATTACAACAATCTGTAACCCACTAACCTCCTTTTTTGTCTTATGACTACAGAGGTGTTAACAGGCCTCTTCATCTTAAATGTTCCGTTAGAATATGAGCTAACTTTTATTTTGCTGACACACTCTGAATAAGTTTCCCTGACCTGAAGAAGAGCTCTGTGTAAACTTGAAAGCTGGTCTCTCTCACCAACAGAAGTTACATAAGAACAGCCATATTGGATCAGATCAAATGTCCATCTAGCCCAGTATCCTTTCTTCCAACAATGGCCAATGCCAGGTGCCCCAGAGGGAATGAAAGGAACAGGTAATCACCAAGTGATCCATCCCCTGTCACCTGTTCCCAGCTTCTGGCAAACAGGCAGACACCATCCTGGCTAATAGTCATTGATGGATCTATCCTCCATAAACTTATCTAGTTCTTTTTTGAACCCTGTTATAGTCTTGGCCTTCACAACATCCTCTGGCAAAGGAGTTCCACAGGTTGACTGTGTATTGTGTGAAAAAATGCTTCCTTTTGTTTGTTTTAAAGCTGCCTATTAATTTGGTGACCCCTAATTCTTGTGCTTTGAGAAGGAGTAAATAACACTTCCTTATTTACTTTTTCCACACCAGTCATGGTTGTATAGACCTCTACCATATCCCTCCTTAGTCTCTTTTCCAAGCTGAAAAGTCCCAATCTTATTAATCTCTCCTCAGATGGAATCCGTTCCATACCCCTAACCATTTTTGTTGCCCTTTTCTGAACCTTTTCCAATTCCAATATATCTTTTCTGAGATGGGGCGGCCACAACTGCACAGAGTATTCAATATCTGAGTGTACCATGGATTTATATAGAGACAATATGATATTTTCTGTCTTATTATCTATCCTTCTTAATGATTCCTAACATTTTATTCGTTTTTTTGACTGCCGCTGCACATTGAGTGGGTGTTTTCAGAGAACTATCCACAATGATTCCAAGATCTCTTTCTTGAGTGGTAACAGCTAATTTAGACCCCATCATTGTATATGTACAGTTAGGATTATGTTTTCCAGTGTGCATTACTTTGCATTTATCAACACTGAATTTCATCTGTCATTTTGTTGCCCAGTCACCCAGTTTTGAGAGACCCTTTTGTAGCTCTTTGCAGTCTGCCTGGGACTTAACTATCTTGAGCAATTTTGTATCATCTGCAAATTTTACCACATCACTGTTTACCGCTTTTTCCAGATCATTTATGAATGATGAATAAGTCTGGGCCCAGTACAGATCCCTGGGGGACACCACTATTTACCTCTCTCCATTCTGAAAACTGACCATTTATTCCTACTCTTTGTTTCCTATCTTTTAACTAGTTACCAATCCATGAAAGAATCTTCCCTCTTATCCCATGATAGCTTACTTTGTTTAAGAGCCTTTGGTGAGGGACCTTATCAAAGGCTTTCTGAAAATCTAAGTTGGTCCAGTAAAAGATATTACTTCACCCATCTTGTCTCTAATATCCTGGGACACAGCTACAATGCTGCATACAACCTAGATGTTGTCCATGTAGTCCAAGCTATTTGAGCAGGGACTGTCATTATCTATGTTTGTATAGCATCGTAATACCTCTAGATGTTACCAATGTGAAAGAGGAAGTAACAGACAATTATGGAATAATCTGTCCACAGAGGACCATTCTTCCTAATTCCTCATTGACTAGTGACTACTACTACCGATTGGGCCCAGCAGTACTCCGAGATGTAGATAGGCTTCCATCCCTTCCTGACAGTGCATCTCTGTACACAGTCCTTTTCCTCTGGCTTTGCACTGGGTCCAGGATTTAGGACTATGTAATACAGGTGTAGATTTAAAAACAAAACACCCTCAAATGGAAAGGTTCTGCATAATGACAAAGAAAATGTTAACGTTGTTATAGGATTTTTGCACCATTTAAGATGATTAGATAAATTTATCTTTTCTAGAGACTTCAGTAGGATGGTTACTTTAAACACACTTCTTGCCCCCTCAAAGCCTATAGAAAGGAAATGCTCTTTTATATTCTATTGGATTTTAGGATAACTTCTGTAGAATTTTTTTTGGCTTCACCTCTATTAAAATTCTACAGGAAATTTTTGTAAAGGGATATTTTAAAGCTTTTATTTTAATAGTTACTTTCTTATCTGCTAAAATCTGATTTCAGAAATGCATTTTCTCTAAAAATATTGATGCTGTTGTTAACATTGCAGGAACCCAATTCCTCACATTCCTTACAGGCTTTGGGATGCTAGTGATGTCATCAATATAGCAGGGGGGGGAAACAAATAACCCTGAATTCAGGTCTTGACAGATAAATTAAGGAAAAGCTGATTTTATTTTAAAGGGCACATATTTGTAATTTTAAAGTTTGAAATGCATTCTGTTAAGTGTCTAGGAACACTGTACAAACAGCAGAGACTGGAAATGTATAGCCAAATACATTTCCCTTGAAGCCAAAAAAGGGATGAAAATGAGCTGTCAGGGCATACGATACAAGTTTGTATGCTTTTAAGCTTCTTTAAAATAATAAAATACCAAGCACTAGAGGCCAAGGGATCCTAAGATCTCAGCTGCCTTTGTTGAAAGTGTTAACCCAAGCCATTCCTCATCCGCACAATGAGGCTTTGAAGCTGGTGTCTTGCTGAAGCTCCTTCAGAGAGAAACTGATTTTTTTTTAAATAAAAGCTAAAAACCTTGTTTTTTTTAGACTTAAACACAGCTCTGAGCAGAAATAAAAACCCCTTTGCACATATTTTATATGTGATATCATGCTTAGAAGTCATTGCTGAAAAGCATTTGTAGTTCCTATGCTGGAGTGCAGGAAAGCAAAGAAACTACTTCAGAGATACCCAGATTTAATTTTTCATCAGAGCAGCAGAAGAGATTTCCTGAAGATCATACATTTAAATACTTTAGATAGGCAGTATGTGATGGAAACATACTACGGAATTATCAGGAAAGTGGTGTGAGACAACTGAGAAATATACAGTACTCCATTAGGAGACTATGATGAACTCCTAGCTCTTGGTTACTATATAGCACAAAAACGTCAATCTGCTGTAGCAAGCTGTGCTGCAACAAGACAATGAGTTGTTTGAAACTAGATGTTTTCTTTTGATTTTTCTATATGCATATCATTAGGATGTATTTATATTTTAGGGTCCTGTTGTCATGTACAAACCAATTATGCTTGCACTTGGGATTCAGATGTATAAACCCATCACATACAATAATGATGTACAAACTTGTTTTCTCAATTCTCTTTTTATCTGCTGTGTATTTAGATAAGATCTTCTGACAGCTTTGGTCTCTGTGTCAGTAAAGTAACTGGCACACTTGGTTGGTTATTAAATGATTAATGAATAAATAATAATGTGCAAACATGTTCATATGTCTAAGCCTGTGGCTTACTTTTATGTTATAAAATGTAAAGCACCAAGGTAGATTAAAGAGTACTAGTGAATCGATACAATTGCATGACATTTTTACAGACCACACAGACTTAAGGGGGCAGATCTTCTGCTAGTGGAAATTGTTACAGATCAGCTGAAGTCACTTGAACTATGACAATTTACATCAACAGAGGAGCTCCCCCAAAAGGTGGCCAACAATACCTGATATTTGAAAGAATGTCCCACAAGAAAATACTGGGCTAACACAGGAGCAATTAAATTTGAGATGTGGTGGATTCTCCATCACTTTAAATCTCAACAGGATTTCTTTCTGAAAGATACAATAGGCCCCCAGAGTTAAACACCAGAGTTACAAACTGACCAGTCAGACATCTCATTTGGATCTGGAAGGAAACAATAAGATATCAGCAGACACACAAAAAAGGGAAACACAGTACTGTGTTAAACAAATTACTAAAAAAAGGGAACATTTAAGAAAAGATTTGACAGGGTAAGGAAACTCTGTGCTTGTTTCATTTATATTAAGATGGTTAAAAGCAGCATTTTTCTTCTGCATAGTAAAGTTTCAAGCTGTATTAATATTCATTTGTAAACTTTTGAATGAACAACCTCCATTCCCAAGGTGTTTGTAATTCTGATGTTCTACTGTAGTTCAAACAGCAGTTATGGCCTTGATGCAGAAATCACTGGGTGAAGTTCTATGGCCTGTGTTATGCAGGTCAGACTAGATCATCATAGTGGTCTTAAATTATGAAAGCTACAAAAATTTATACCACCAAAATCTCCCCATGAAACACAAAGTCATGAATGTAAGATAATTTGTTTTTCCTTGGACCAGGGCCAGTGCAAGGAAGTTTCGCGCCCTAGGCGAAACTTCCACCTTGCGCCCCCCCGCGGCAGCTAACCCAGCCCCCCACCCGGAGAGCCCCCCCCAACAGCTACCCCCCTCCGCGGCAGCTAACCCTGCCCAGGGAGACTCCCCCCGGCCGCAGCAGCTAATCCCGCCCGGGGAGCCTGCCTCAGCTTACCTCAGCTCTGCCTCCTCTGCTGAGCACGCCGGCGCCGCTCTAATTCTCCTCCCCTCGCAGACTTGCGGCGGTGATTGGAGGAGACTTAGACGGGGACTGTGTGCTCAGCAGAGGAGGCAGAGTGGAGGTGACCTGGGGCAGGGAGGGGTTCCCCTATGCAACCCCCCCCCGTTACTGTGGGCGGCCCCTCCCGCCCCAGCTCACCTCCACTCCACCTTCTTGCCTGAGCAGGCTTTTAGGTGCCCCCAACCACTAGGCGCTCTAGGCGGCCGCCTAGTTTCCCTAAATGGTTGCACCGGCCCTGCCTTGGACTCTTTCTAGAACAAACAAAAGAACATGTGCAAGACTTTAGTTACCTTAAATACAACTTTCCCTTTGCAGCTGAGCAGTAAACAGTGTTTTAGAGAAGAATCTGTCTAGGGCCACTTCAAAGACCTATTTAATGTGCTTCCCCCTTCTTCCTAGAACAGCAGAGGACTAGAGTTTCTCAGAGATAATCACTTTCTTCTACCTCAAAACAAAATGAAAGAAGCATGTATGCTCTAGGTGCTTAATTGTTACAATTAACTCAGCTATTTTCTGCAGTCAATGCTGAATATACACTTTAATTTGTCTGAAACTGTACTTGCCACTTGGTTCCCCATTCACTTTTCAATGGGAAAACACCTGTTTTTGAACTTAACTGTGATGTGCCCACTGAGCAACTGTAGTAATATAATGCATATATCATTGGTAGTAGAAGATGGATCTGCCAGGGTGAACAGTTGTGGCAGTGGTCAGTGGAGTTGTGATGGACTGAATTCTCTGTCAAGTAATCTCACCGGGGGAGCCTTTCAGAGGTGTTGGGCATCCACACCTCCTATTTACTGCAACTGGAGCTTTTGGTGCTCAGCACTTCTGAAAAATCAGGCCCCAAAATCCAAACCGGTTTTTAAACTAGTTTAACCATTTAGAGCTGCAGAGTAGACAATGCTGGTGGCCTGAAGTGTTCTTAGAACTGATTTACATAAACTAGTTATCAGAACATTTCCAGTGACTTTAGCAGGGGTCGGCAACCTTTTGGAAGTGGTGTGCCGAGTCTTCATTTATTCACTCTAATTTAAGGTTTTGCGTGCCAGTCATACATTTTAACGTTTTTAGAAGATCTCTTTCCATAAGTCTATAATATATAACTAAACTGTTGCTGTATGTAAAATAAATAAGGTTTTTAAAACGTTTAAGAAGCTTCATTTAAAGTTAAATTAAAATGCAGAGTCCCTCGGACCAGTGGCCAGGATCCAGGCAGTGTGAGTGCCACTGAAAATCAGCTCGTGTGCCGCCTTCGGCACCCGTGCCATAGGTTGCCTACCCCTGGACTATAGCCTTGCCCATACTGCAGCTCTAACTGGTTTTAAAACCAGTTCATTCAGTTTGAAGTTTTTAAAATACTTCCCCACGGTAGGGAGGGGTGTACAGAGATATAGTCTCAGTATATAGGGCTAATATTAGAGAAAGTACTTCGAATATATAATTTTAGAATATACTTTTCGTCTACTCTTTTACGTTGGGAGTTTACTGGCAGATAATCTTTGGTGCTCTTATACTGTTGTGCAATCAATACTTAGTAAGCCAGTTTAGGGAAGCAAATTAAAGAAATCAAATGTAATTGAACAGTAGCATATTAGGAGCTCTGAATTATATTAACAGCATGGAGTCTTCTGTCCTCCAGGGGAGTGCTAATGATGAGACAGCCACCCATACCCCTGTACTGGAACAGACACCTTGGAAATCAACACCTTGTCTACACTGAGGTCTGAGCCACCGGTGTTATAGACATAGATACACTGGGGCAAACTGCTAATGTAGAGGCAATGTACCAATGTAAACCATGACTTTTACTGGTGTACCCTGTTGGGCATGGAAAGGGTTGGCACCCATGCAGTTACATCAATGTAGCAACACTACTGGTTAAAAACCCCCAACGTACAGACTATCCTGAAGGTCGCTAACATTGGTTAGATAGTGTAGATATGGCTTTGGCTCTTGACATTGACACAGTGCTGAGAACAATCAGACTATCCCAGCAGGGTTAGAGGACGTTTCAAACGGTGTCAGTAGAGTTACTAATATTGTAAATTTGAAATCTACAGGCCTGGATCTTTTGTATTGCAACCATTGTTAAGAGCGCCTTGGGATTAAGTGCTATTGGAATGTATTATTGGGCCAAGCGTGCAGTAGGCAAATTCCATGCCTGCCCGAGGCTTCCAGTTTGGGGGTACAGTGCCCCCACTGCCTCCCAAAATATGCTCATGCAGAAAGTCTATAAAGATTCACCTCTCCCTCTTGGGATACATTTCCTGAAAACTCTGCTATTGAATTAACTCAATCTATGGGTACAGTACACATCAATAACCTAATCAAGATACAGTATTCATAAATAGTTACTGGCAGCTCCAAATCTGTCATATCCACTTAATATTAAGTAGTAGGATTAATTCCCTGAGCCTTCCTACAATTAATTGTGTAACAACCTTTCTTTAAATCATTTTTTGATTTTTTTAGTAGGTCTATCCATTAATTGCAGTTAACTCATGTAATTAACTGCAGTTTTAATTGCAGTGTTCAATAGAATACCAACTGAAATTTAATAAATATTTTTCTACATTTTTAAATATATTGATCTAAATTACAACAATATACAAAGTTGACAGTGCTCACTTTATTATTTTTTATTAAAAATTTTGCACTGTAAAAATGGCAAAGTAGTATTTTTCAATTCATACAAGTACTGTAGTGCAATCTTTGTGTAAGTACACCTTACAAATGTAGATGTTTGTTACATAACTGCACTCCAAAACAAAGTAAAAATGTATATATATTTATTATTATTGAATGTTTCAGTGGGAACAAATCTTCCTTAGTTTTGTGAAATGTAATTTGCAATACACAAGTTAAAAATAGAGTTCTAGAACATGCTGCGTTTAGTAAAAAACAGACACTGAAAGTGAGTCAGGAAGGTATGACTGTCCAGAATATCAAGTATTGCCATCTCTTTAATATCCTGGGACCAACAAGGTGGGCATGGTAATATATTTTATTGGACCAACTTGGTCGAGTAAAAGGTATTACCTCAGTCACCTTGTCTCAGAATATCAAGAGTAGTCTAATTTTTAAACTATTCTTTGGAATTTGTCAATGAAAATAGTACCCATGGAATTGAAGGGCTAACAGCTCATCCGGGAGTTCTTACACATTGTACATAGGACAGGAGGGATCCATATGTGCACTGTAACTTGCAAGATTTCAATGTTGTACAGTAGAACCTCAGTTACAAAAATGAAAGTTACGAACTGACCAGTCAACCACACATCTCATTCAGAACCGGAAGTACACAATCAGACGGAAAAAAACAAAAAAAGCAAATACACTACAGTGCTGTGTTAAACGTAAACTCCTAAAAAAATACAAGGAAAGCAGCATTTTTCTTCTTCATAGTAAACTTTCAAAGCTGTATTAAGTCAATGTTCAGCTGTAAACTTTTGAAAGAACAACCATAACATTTTGTTCAGAGTTACGAATATTTCAGAGTTACGAACAACATCCCTTCCAGAGGTGTTCGTAACTCTTCTGTACCTTCTCTCTTTTTAATGTCATGAATAAAACTGATGCGAATTATTCACAACAATCCATCCATCACATTTGGCACCTTTTTGGCTTATGTATTTTTGAGCAGAGTAATTTCTCCCAATTCATTCATTATTCAAATGATCACATATTATTTTCTGAAGTATCCAATACTCCCTATTTGAGCTGTTTTAGTTAGTGTGATTGGTAAAATCAGAGACATGGTATTATTTCAGTTCTCCAGTTGAGGGCCAGATCCAAATCCTACTGGAATCTGTGGAAATCTTTCCATTTTCTTCAACGGCAATGAGACCAGGTCGTTATGGAGCGAATACTCATCACTGAGGTTCTGAATTCCCTTTCTGTAAATATACATGCCAGTAAAACTGGACTCCATGAATGCATACTGGAAGTGTATGCAAGACATGATGTGAACATGACAGAAGTGGATTCATTTAAAAATTTGAGCAAATATTCACAGAAACCATTCTCCCCCAGTATTCATTCAGCTCCAGTCAAGAACTTTGGCTGACAATGTTAATTTATTTCTAGCACTTGACAGGAAGATCTGTCTTTCCTTAAAATACCTTTTCCAATTATTTTACAAATGATTATTTTTATTTTGGTAACCAAGTGTTCCTTCAACCAAACTGTAGACTTCTATTAGAAGAAAAATGGTTACTCTTGAAATGAGCAGAAAATGTTTGCAACTGTACGGATCCTTGGAAAAAAATGTGGACAAGGTACATTTGATATTGCAATACATCTTTAATTAGACTGACATATGTGAGAACTCACAAGATAATAACAAGGGGATATTTTCCCCTTTATGAATGCAGACATGAAACTGTATGGGCAGAGCATTTAGTAGCACATTCTGCTAAAGAAAATGCCTTACAGTGCTGACAGATTGTCAGTACTAAAGTTTTGCTACATTTGAGTGAATTCTGTAGTGGGTTTATTAAAGTGATTTAGTGCAGTGCAGGCAAGTGCAGCATGTGTTCCACCCATTTTGATTAAAAACAAGGCAGAGCATTGGAAAGAAGCCAGAAAGAACAATGTTAAAGTAATCCATTCATATCTTTTTATAAGGCTTCCACAAATAGATGCCTGTTTGGTGAGTGATAGAACACACTGAGAACAACAACAAAAAATCAATAAGCAAAATGCACAGAAAAAGAAATCCTGACTGGATTCAAGTCACAAAATAGGTGTATGGGAATAACTTCAGATGAACAGTTTCCTGAGGGACCAGATAACATCGTATTAGGTCAGTTGAGCAGAGACAGAGCTGTATGCCCATGTAAGGGTCTATCAGGGTGGGCAGTGGCAACAATCAACTTCAGTGCCAAAGCAACTCTACTTACATTAGCAAAAGATTGAAATTTAATGGTATTAAAAAAAGTCTTCACCCATACTAGCAAATAACATTGAAAACTAAACCCTGTTATTGGGAACCTGATTTTATTTCTGTTATTTGGATGATTTATTCGTAGCTAGTGGTCCAGGGGCATCAGATAGGTTAGTTAGCTAACAGGATGTCTGAGGAACAGTATGATTCCATTGTCTAAATATCATTCAAATTACCATTGCCACAGTAGGTCTCTTGCAAAGTATGAATAGTCGGAAAACAGCCTGAGGACTGTAACTGTATAACATCTGGCTTCTTGGAGCATGTCAGTCCCAGTAGCAAGAGCTTTAGCTTTTTGAATTTTATTTTTGTCATGTACTGTTGGTATATCTTGATTTATTGTATCTACCTTTGTCAGAGATACCAAGTTTCTATTGTTATCCTTCGGCAACACATCTATACTTTGATATGTCAATGCAATATTTTCCATTCAATGTATATGCTAGACAACAGTGGGTTTGTAAATGAGCATGTAGTGCCCCATTTTGAAGTAAAGGTTTCTCTGTATTGATGTTCTCTATATGCTCCCGCTACAAGAAGTAGTACTGTAGGAATTTGCCATATATTAGACTACATGTGCTTCTGGGCATTATCTAGCTGAGCTTTATAAACATTTTTGCATTTGGTTTTTAAAGTCAAATATAGAAAACATGCACTCCCTAGACCAGTGCTTCCCAAAGTTGGGCCGCTGCTTGTTCAGGGAAAGCCCCTGGCAGGCCGGGCTGGTTTGTTTACCTGCCGCGTCTGCAGGTTCGGCCAATCGTGGCTCCCACTGGCTGCGGTTCACCGCTCCAGGCCAATGTGGGCTGCGGGAAGCGGCGCGGGCCGAGGGATGTGCTTTGAGAAGCACTGCCCTAGACAATGGTAGGCTGCAATACAGGCAGATGTGTGGTTTGTTTTTATTATTGTTTTACATCAGCAAGTGGAGGTAAAGTTTTATGGGATTGCTGGCTTCCTGAGTATATTAGGAGAACCATGTTATGTTGTGGCTTTAGGAGACAATACACATATGCTTCGTTCAACAAGCTGGCATATTTTGCCTGCAATGCCCGTCTAAATGGCCCAGAGAGGGCTACTGCAATATCAAGCTGTAATGACTTGGCCTGCCCCTTTAGGGCCTGGAGTTAGGCCAGCCCCATACAATTAGCCTTGCCTGCTATATCTTAGATGAGGTGTGGTGTATATTTAGTAGAAGCAGCTGGGTATGGAAGAGCTGATTCTCCTATTAAGAACAGTAGGAAGCTACAGAAGGGAGGGTGGTGAGTGAGACAGATAATTACAGAAACTACTGAGCATGAGTCGTTCTGGCAGGGAAGCCAGAATTTTTAGCTAAAATGCTCCAGGTAGGGAAGGCCTGGGAGAGAGGGGGAAAGATGTGGAGTATGGACTTGATGGGAATTGGAGACCTTTATGTGGGAATGATGTTATGTTAATAAATCGAGCCTGTAGGAGGGGTGTGATGCACTAGAGAAGAGTTTGTTTGGTAGTTTAATTTAAAGGGCCCTGAACTGAAGAGGGAAACTGAGGCAGGGTGCCTGCAGAGTGATTTGTGGCTATGAGAGGGCACTTGGGAGGTGGCTAGCCCATTTACACAGCGGGATGCAGAAATGGCAAACAGCTGACATTGAGGCTTGAATGAAACATTCTGCTGATTGGGGGTGGTGCCATAATGCACCTTTATTACATCAATTCTGACCTACATTTTTGGTTCCTAGTGGCCATTACATGTCAGCATAGGAGCCGACTTCTGCTCCTGCCGGTGGGTGCTTGACCCTCCTCTGCCCCCGGCCCCACCCTGAGTCCATCCCTTCCATGAGGCCCCACTGTGCCCCTCCCCTCTCACCCCTCCCGTCCCACCCCTGCCCCAAAGTCCCGCCCCAACTCCACCCCTCACTGCCCCTATTCTGACTCCTTCCCCAAATCCACGCCCTGACCCCACCTCTCCCCCGCCCCGTCCGCAAGTGCACCATGTTCCTGCTCCTCTGCCTCCCTCCCACAGCTTGCTACGCTGCCAAACAGCTGTTTGGCGGCGGCCTGGCTGGAAGTGCTGGGAGGTAGGCGTAGGAGCGGGGACACGGTGCACTTGGGGGGGGAGGTGCATGGGGGGGAGGGGAGCTTGGCTGCCAGTGGGTGCAGAGCACCCACTAATTTTTCCTGTGGGTGCTCCAGTCCCAGAGCACCCACAGAGTTAGCGCCTATGCATGTCAGCCTAGAGCAGGGGTTCCCAAACTTGGTTTGCAGCTTGTTCAGGGTAAACCCCTGGTGGGCTGCGAGACACTTTGTTTACTTGAGCGTCCACAGGTACGGCCGCTCGCAGCTCCCAGTGGCTGTGGTTCGCCATTTCCGGCCAATGGGAGCTGCGGGAAGTGGCGCGGGTTGCAGGGACATACTGACCGCCGCTTCCCGCAGCTCCCATTGGACAGGAACGGTGAACCACAACCACTGGGACCTGCGAGCGGCCGTACCTGCGGACGCTCAGATAAACAAAGTGTCCTGGCCTAGAGACAATGTGCACAGAGCAGCACCAAGGTCAGGGAAACATATGACAGAGCTTTAAGCTTTGCATGCAACCACCTGATTTGTACACTGTGTGTTTTGGCCATACTGCCGGATTTGGCTCAATACACATTTAGACATGTGCCATGCAGCTTGGCCCATTTCTCTCTGCTGGGGCTACTTCCACATTCCAAAACAGTTTCTGTAAAATACATAGTATAAACAGAGTACATACGGTACAGAACAGCTGTTCAGACATTTTTCTGTCTCTAAAATAGTGGAGGGCTCTCTTGTAAAACGGGTTAAGTATGTCTGAGTTCCTATTCTTATTCTGATACTGTCTTACTATGTGACCTTGAGCAAACCACTCAGCCTCTCAGTAGCTTAGTTTCCCCATCGGTAGGCTGGGGATGATATTACTTACCCACCTTTGTGAAGCACTTTGAAGGCCTTAAATGAAATGCAAATTCATATTAACTCTTGAAGGTCAAGTGATGAGCACAATAGAAATGTAGATAAATTAGGGCCAAATTCTGCCACCTTTATTCATACTGATTAGTACCTTACTCTGAGTAGTCCCATTGATTTTAATGGTACTTGGCATAAGTAAGAATGACAGAACATGGCCATTTATGTTATAAAAATGCAAAATATTATTGTAAACGCCAAGAAAAGTCACATCCAAAGCCCCGAACAACAGGTTCAGTGTGTGAGAGACAGCAAAATATAGAAGCAGGAGAGTGTGCTGCGAAGGCTGAAATATACCATAAGGCCTCTGAGACCTAAGCACAATGGGGCTCTATTATAACACCTTACTTTATGCCCCTATTACCCATAGGTTTAGGAGCTTAGATAGTACATTTCACTCTTTGCTATGACTATCCTTCGGATTTTTCCTGTCTCAGCCATAATGTTTCGTTGGGATTCTTTTAAACATAAGTTACTGGAATATAGACATAGTACAATAAAAAACTACCAGCTCAGTTCAAGTCAGCTAATGCCTTCAGTTACTTTTATTTCCCAGTATGTCACAAGTGTCCACTCATAAAGGTGTCTAGGTTGGAATACACCCAGCTCCCTGCAGGCAGCAATTACAATTATCTACCACCCATGGGTAGAATTGAATTAAAGTATCAGCAGAAATGAATCCCCTTGCCAGCTAGGTCATGCTCCTATAGCACCTTGTGGTGTAAGTAGAGGTGCCTGTAGAAGGAGAATTACATTTTCCAGAATGGGGGAGGGGGAAGGACAGGGAGGAAAGAGAAATCTGACCTCACTGTCAGTTGAATACAGGAAAAACTATTACCAGTGGCATCAGATTAGGCTATTTCCATGCTAGAGGACAAGTACTACAAGGGCAGTGACAGCTGCAACATCTGGGAAAAGGGATACAAGAACAAAGTAAAATATGGGTGACAATGGTGGGATAATTGCTTGCTTTCAGAATGATGAGGGAACTTATAGATTCGTAGATTTGAAGGCTAGAAGGGACCATTGTAACCATCTAGTCTGACCTCCTGTATAGGACAGGCCATAGAATTTCCTCCAAATAATTCCTACAGAAGAGCTTTTAGAAAAGCATCTAAACTTGATTTAAAAATTGTCACAGAAAGACAATCTGCCATGACCCCTGGTAAATTGTTCCAATGTGTCATTACTCTCACTGTTAAAAATGTACACCTTATTTCCAGTCTGAATTTGTCTAGCTTCAACTTCCAGCCATTGGATCATATTATACCTTTCTTTGCTAGACTGAAGAGCCCGTTATTAAATATTTATCTACACTCTGAAGTTGGTGGGGGACAAGACGACACCAGCTACTGTGGATTACAAGATAGACAAAGCTTACAGGCCCCATTCTGCCTTCAGTTGTTTTAGTAGGTTTTCATTGGTGACATTGAGGGCAAAATTTCATTGTTCTCTATTAAGAGTAAAGAACAATGAGTACAATTATAGAAACTAGAGATGAGAGACTCATTATATTACCTAGTCCATTGTTTCCAGACAGTTATCCATGGACCATTTTTGGTCCACAGATCACATACTGGTAGCCTGCAGAGGTATTGGATTGAATGTTGTCGGCTCCTCCTCCTAATAAATTCCATTAGGAGACAGCTAAAAATACATTAGGAACTTTCTTATTGTTGTAGTTGTCACAGACATATTATGCAATTGGAAATGGGTGGAGGTGGCCTAGGCAGTTGTCAATAGGAGAGGAAGTAATCCAAAAGCCAGTCTTTCCATTACAATGTGGGCAACACTGTAAAAATATGAGAACCCCCCGATATACTCAGTCTTCTTGCCAATAAATCAGGATGCTCCTCTGTTCAAATAGAAACATCCTACACAAGAGACTGGCTCCCACCCAGGAGAACTGGATTGTGAAGGACAATTTAAGTCATCTAACAAGGGTACGGGATCACCTGAGGAATCTCGTCAAGGAGTCTACTGACAGAGGGGTTGGAAGGTTATAAAATGACAGGAACTGCTCTATTTGGGGGACTTTTTTACCAGCTCAAGAAGAGGGAAGCTGCTGCAGGAGTCTGATGAGGCAGGAAGGAACCCTGCCTATATGAACACAGATGGCCCCCCAAGTAGGGTTGCCAGGTGTCCAGAATGCCCAGTCGAAAAGGGACCCTGGTGGTTTCAGTTGGCACTGTCGACCGGGCCATTAAAAGTCCAGTTGGTGGTGCAGCAGGGGTCTGGGGCTAAGACAGGCTTCCTGCCTGTCCTAGCTCCACACAGCTCCCAAAGTGGCCGCCAGATCTTTGTGGCCCCTAGGAGTATGGGTGGCCAGGGAGAGTCTGTGTGCTGCCCCCACCCCTAGTACCAGCTCCGCAGCTCCCATTGGCCAGTAATCACGACCAATGGGAGTTGCGGTGGTGGCACCTGTGGGCACGAGGGCAGCACACGGAGCCTCCCTGGCCACCCATGTGCCTAGGGGCTGCAGGGACCTGGCAGCTGCTTCCTGGGAGCCACAGGAAGCACTACTGGGACCCCACACCCTGAACCTTCTCTTGTGCCCCAACCTGTACCCCAGCCCGGAGTCCCCTTCCACACCCAAACTCCCTCCTGGAGCCCACACCCCCTCCTACACCGCAACCCCCTGCCCCATTCTGGAGCCCCCTCCTGTACCCCAAACCCCCCAGCCCCACCCCAGAGCCCACATCCCCAGCTGGAGCCCTCACCCCCATCCCTCACCCCAACCTCCTGCTCCAGCCTGGTGAAAGTGAGTGAGGGTGAGCGAGCAATGGAGGGAGGGGGGATGAAGTGAGCAGGGTCAGGGCCTTGGAGAAGGGGCAGGGCAGAGATGTTCAGTTTTGTGCCATTAGAAAGTTGGCAACTCTACCCCCAAGGGAAGGGTGAGCCAGAAAGAGGGGCACTCCATTCAGGATTTGTTGTTTTCTATATGATCTCTACTCTATTTCTCCTGCTCTTAAAGAAAGAGCAATGGTGTTTTAGAATCCAGTGCAAAGTAAATCTACGTATGATGTCTTACACTTCCCCTCTACCCATTGAAAAAGTAAACTGTGGACCCAGAACACTACAGGGCTGTGTTTATGCTATGGGGGGAATCTAAAGGGTCAATAATGATTCCAGGGACTGGGCAGTTGAACTGTGTGGTTGTAACTCTCAGGAATGAGGTGCTAGACAGATAGTGTGCCTATACGCTCCATAGGGACAGCACATGAGCTCTGTTCAGACTCAGAGGCATTAAAACACATGGGGAGTGGTTAGCATGGAGAGTTTGACAGACAGCTAGTTTCACAAGCTTAAAGTGATGGTGGTGTTAGGCCAAAGCTACTTTTAAAACTGTCTGTGTTTGTATATAATCACATCAATTGGTTTGGGACAAAACTTCTCATTCCATAAATCCCATATACCTTGGTGTTACTCTGAACTGCACACTCCCCTTTAGAGCCCACATCGAGAAGACTAAAGGCAAGGTTAGCGTACAAAATAGAGTAGAACCTCAGAGTTATGAACACCAGTTATGAACTGGCCAATCAACCACAGACCTCATTTGGAACCAGAAGGATGCAATCAGGCAGCAGCAGAGACACACACACACAAAAGGCAAATACAGTGCAGTACGGCGTTAAATGTAAACTACCAAAACATAAAGGGAAAGTTAAAAAAAGATATGACAAGGCAAGGAAACTGTTTCTGTGCTTGTTGCATTTAAATTAAGATGGTTAAAAGTAGCATTTTTCTTCTGCATAGAAAAGTTTCAGAGCTGTATTAAGTCGATGTTCAGTTGTAAACTTTTGAAAGGACAACCAGAACATTTTGTTCAGAGTTACTGTGACGGGGTATACCTACCCCGCACCAGCCCCGAAAGGTTTAACTGTGCTTTGCAGGCTGAGGAAGCCCTGCCCCTCAGACTCTGCTGGGCATGCTCAGCCTGGAGGCAGAGTCTAAAAGGAAGCAGCCCAGTTAAATCTAGACAGGCTGCTGAAGGGCGAGGACACAGACTTAACACAGCTGTTAGTGGGCGAGCCTCACTGATAGGGTACACTTTGGAGATACTGCAGGCCCCGACCCCAGGAGCAAGGCACGCAGAGGCCCAGATGGACTCCAGACTGCCTGATGAGTCCTGGGAAGAGACCGCGCCAACGGGACCTAGGCCACTGGAGGACCCCAGAGACCTGGGGGAAATGTGGAGCTTCACTGAGGGAGAAAGGGAAGGAAGCAGCCCAGGGGACTTAGAAACTTCTCCAGTGAGTGAAAGGGGGAACCGGTCAGCGGGTTTCAGGAGGATCCCTGCTGACTCGGTGGTGAGCCCCACCACCAGTGGCCTGGGCTGGGACTCGGAGGAGCAGGAAGGGCCCAAGTCCCCCTCCCCTGAGTGCCACACCCCCTTAAGTGCTGCCCCACTCCCACAACGGGCCAATAGGCCACACAATCCCACAGAGGTGGACTACCCTATTGACTCCGGCCACTGGGCCACGCTGCCCTGAGAGGAAGGGACGCTTACAGACTCTGGTCAGTGGGCCGTACTACCACATTTGTAGTCAGGGTCACAAACATAGGACCTGACAAACTGCTATTCAGTTCTTTTTCCCTTCTTCACCCCATGTGTGACCCGATCCCTGTGATGGGAAGTAGCTACCCCGCAACAGTTATGAACATTTCAGAGTTACAAACAACCTCCATTCCCAAGGTGTTCATAACTCTGAGGTTCTACTGTAACAGTCTCAGCAAGCTGGTTACATCAAAGTGGGGTGCAGCCCTGGTCACTCTGCTATCAACGGCAATGGCACTTTGCTACTACTCTGCTGAATATGCCTCCTCACTCAAAGAAGCTAGACCCTGTACTTCACACAACCTGCCACCATATTACAGAATGCTCTAAGCCTACTCGTGAGATCCTCTACATCATTGCATCCTCCTCCTGATATACACTGGGAAGTTGCAAGTTGTCAGGATCCCTCAAGTGTAGTCAGGGCCAAGGGTCAGAGCAGACAAAAACCTGAGGCTGGGAATAGCAGAGAAAATCATTGTTGGGTTCCAGGGGAGGGTCAATACCAAAGGTCAGAGTCTGAGTCAAGAGGGGAAGTCCAGATCAAGCCCAGGTCAAAGCCAGGAATTCAGGAGCAAGGAACAGGAAAAGTCATGGCTGCTACGGGAGATCTGAGCTGTTGCCCGAACAGTTCCTGAAAGGCCCCTTGCGTTTATATAGGTCAAAGAGCCAAACAGGAGCCAGGAGGCTGCTGTCTGTCAAACCCTTGAAGCGGAACTTCCCATGGTCCATAACAGGTCATGGAAAGTGGAGCGCAAGCTGGTTACAGTGGCCCCTGGGTGGCAGCCTAGAGCTGTCTGCTTCCTGACAAGTCTGCAGGTCTGGGTTCCACTAGATTAGTGCGCACAAGGCAATGCATAGATCTAAGATGTCTGCTCTATGGTATAACACTGATATTGAAGTCACAAAGTTTTCTTGACATGATTAAACCCATAACATTGTTGTGACACTGGCAAACCAGTGCCAGTACTTACCAAGGCTTTAGGCCTCAGACGAGCACTGACATTGCTGGGCTGATATTCATTGCTGGAAACAAATCTGTTTCACCTGTGTTAGTATGATTAAGATGGATATTGGACTTATAATATCGTGTTTAGACTTTATGAAGTGCTTATAAATTGCTGCATGCATTAACCTCACGTATAATGTCTGTATCTTATGCTATAAGGTAATATTTGTTTTCACTTTATAACTGTAAAAAAATGTTTGCTTTGAAACGGTGAACCCATCCAGGTGGGATCATCTCTTCTTCATCAAGGCGACCTATCAAAACCAAATGGCCATTGTGGGACATCACAATACAAAGTATTTGCCCACTGCCCCTTCACACCCATCAAGAGGATATATTTAAAAGGGCTCATCCCAGCAGCTTGAATTCTGGAAGAAGGAAATAAACAGCTGACCAGAAAATTTCTCATCTTTCTTTTGCGCTTTGGACTCTCAAAGTGCTGGAGCTATGAAACCGAAGCAGAGATGTCCATGTCTGCCTAAGACGTTCAGAGCTGACAGATTAGTACAGCTCTGTCACTTTTTTTAAAACCATAGACTAACTCATTTGTGTATATAGGTTTGCCTGCTTTAACTTTGTAATAACTGCCATTTTGTTTTCCTAGTTAATATATCTTTTAGTTTATTACAGGATTGGCTACAAGCATTAAGACTCAATGAGAGGTTTTTGTTACAGACCAATAGACCTAAAATCATTAAGAAAGCAGGTCTAGTGCTTAGACCTGGCTAGGATAGTACCTCTGATGAATGAGACTGCCCAGTGTACCCTAGCAGTGAGGTGTGTTAAGTGGTGGGGCCAGTGGAGCAGCTGATGCCAGAGCAGGTGCCCAGACAGCAGAGTGAGAAAGATGCCTTTTGCACACCCACCCCTGCCAACATGGGAGGCATGTGAACCGCTGGTTGGGAGGAGGAAAGCCCCACCTCTTCTGCACTCCCCCACTGGAAGCCAGAGCTTCCCCCCCGCCACTGCCAGCTTGGCTAGTTCCTCCCAGCCCCAGAGTGCTGGTAGGGCAGGTGGCACGGCCCCAGCCCTTCCAGCCCTGAAGCAATGGGAGGGCAGGCAACGTGTCCATAGCCCCTTCCAGCCCCGGAGCACCAGGACGGCAGGTGGTGTGGCTGGCATGGTGGCCTGAGCCAGGGCCACCCTACAGGGAGAGTGGAGCTGCGCTGAGTGGTAAGCAGAAGGGGAGTACCGGGGGTGGGATGGGGAGAGAGCATGGACGGGGCCATGCCTAGTTGTTTGGGGTGGCACAGCCTAACCCCAGCCTATGACACCAGCCGCCCATGCCTGCCAGGATGAGAGGTGAACTCACGCAAATGTACCTCTGAAATCTGGGTCTTCACTAACCAAAGACAACAACTGTGAGTGGGGTGAGGTGGAGGGTGAAGTGAGGGTCACGTTAAAGGAACTTTTGGTTGTTGGACTTCAGAACCTGAGGCAAAAGGACACTGCCCAATGTACTCTCTGGTGGGTGTTTTGCTCATGGATTTATGTTTATGAATCCTGCTTGCGGCGTTTTCCCAAGTTAACGCTGGGTTACTTTCCCCCTTCTTATTAAAAGTTTCTTTTCTACATCCAGACTCTGCTTGCAAGAGGTGCAGTATTGCCTCTTAGAGGTGCCCAAAGGGTGGTGTGTAATTGTCCCAGGTTACTGAGTAGGGGCTTGAGCCGGTTCTGTGTTGTATTGTTCAAAAAGAACCCCTAGGTTCATGTTCCCCAAACTTTGTACCTCACGCGCCCCCACTCCCGCCTTAACCCTCTCCATGCCCTCGGAGCCAGGAGCGAGGCCGAGGCTCCAGGAGGAGGGGATGCAGATAGGGATAAGGGGGCTGAGGCTGGGCCATAGCTGGGGGTGGGGGCAGGAGCAGAGCCTCAGCTGGGGCCCTGGGCTGGGAGCCAGGGCCCTGGGCACAGGGCCGGTGGCTGGGGCCAGGAGTGGAGCTAGTGGTGCTCCCTCCCCGCCCTCGGTGGGAGCCGGCCCAGGCTCTAGCCGTGTCCCCCCCAAACTGTCCACCATGCTCCCGTAGCGGGGTGTGCCCCAGAGTTTGGGGACCTCTGCCCTAGATATTGAACCTGGCCCTTGTTGCTGCCAACTCCAACTGGCAGAAGGGTTATAAACATAAGCATGGCCATACTGGGTCAGACCAAAGGTCCATCTAGTCCAGTATCCTGTCTTCCGACAGTGGCCAATACCAGGTCCTTCAGAGGGAAAGAACAAAACAGGCGATTGATCCATCCCCTGTTGTTTACTCCCAGCTTCTGGCAAACGGAGGCTAGGGATACTCATTGCATGGGTTGTATCCCTGCCGATCCTGGCTAATAGCCATTGATGGACCTATCCTCCAGGAACTTATGTAGTTCTTTTCTGAGCCCTGCAATACTTTTGGCCTTCACAACATCCCCTGGCAAAGAGTTCCACAAATTAATAATAGAACATACCACCAGTTTGGGTTTTCTGGCCTGCTTCTTGACAGTCTGCCCTGGGGTTGGCACTCAGTTGGGAACCACTTCAGACAGCGTGACAGTCATCACCCGAACAGACAAAGGTTCAGTAATGGCAAACAGGAATAGAGAATGACTCAGTAGCCTGTGTGGTCCAGCTCCCAGCAGTCAAGCACTTACCAGCCAGTGCAGTGACCTGGCAGAGTGCAATGAGTGGGCAATCGCATGTGCACAGATGTGGCAGGAAGCAGTAGGAGGACATGACAAGAAGATGATCACATCATTCCTTTTCTATACAGATGAACCTGATCTTAAGCCACTGATTGGTTAAATTATTTCAGCCAAAGAGATGGCACTGGAAACTCCAATAAGTCAACAGCACAGGACTTTCAAAGCCTTCTGAGGCAATAAAATAAAATAAAATGTGACTTCAGCATTTAATCACCTACCAGATTTATTGCCTAGTATACTCTTCTCCCAATGAGCATTATACCCTTAAATAAAACATGCCCCATGCAGAGAATGAACAGGGTTGTCAATAGTAGTCCAGATGTTAGACATACTAATGATGGATGAACAATAAGAACTTGGCAGTTTCATTCAGATAAGAACCTCTGATCTCCAAAACTTGGACAGAAAAGATGGAAATCTCAAAAGAATAGATTCTCTTATGGGATTTATGGTTGTTCTTTTTTCTAGATAGGTCAGAGAGACTATTTCCTGCTGCCCTGACAAGAACCAGGAAATATCAAGACGTGACTTGGTTCAAACTTTAGGCAAAGTTTAATATGACTTATTTTGTAGTGACTAGTTTGTCCATCACTGAGCATTTCAACTCCTTTTACTGAGCTCAATTCAGCAAAGTACAAAAGTCAATGGTTCTGCTCAGGCACTTAAAGTTAAGCACATACTATGATGAATCAGGAGCATAGTTCAGAATACATGTGCACCTAAACTGACATTCACAATTAGTGATAAAAAAGTAGACAGAGCGAGGATGGCATAACACCAGTTATATGGTCATGGATGGAATGTGGGCAGAAATGTTAGCAACTAAAAGGGAATATAGCTGCCTTTAGAATGTTAATGGTTTTATCTTTTGTGATAGACCCAGGCATGTTGGCTACAGCAGAATAGCAAAAGGCAGATATACTGGCCACTGGATTAACAGTTTTCTGTTCCCTGACTGACCAGAGCAGAGGCTGCTCCAGGCTAATGAGAACACCTGACTCCAATTAACCTGCAAAGAGTCAGGTGAGGCCATTAAGCTAATGTGACCACCTGACTCTAATTAAGGCCCCGCTGATTCTATAAAAAGGGCTCACTCCAGTCAGGTAGAGGGGAGCGGGACTGAAAGACTGGTCAATGAAGACACCCTCAAGTTATTGATAAGGGAGCCCTAAGGTAAGGGTGAAGAATGGGGGAGAAGCAGGAGAGCTGTGGGGAAGTGACCCAGGGAAATGTAGCAACTCTGGCAGTGAAAGGTTGGCTGCCAACAGCTGCTACCATTAGGGTCCCTGGGCCGGAACCTGGAGTAGAGGGTTGGCCTGGGTTCCCCCCCCACCACCACCACTCCAGGAGCACCTCCTGGGAGGGGAAGTCAGGCCCCTGTCAGGACAGGAGGCTAAATTGTTCTAAAACAAGCCCTAGGGACAACAGAGACTGTGGGAATTCTCTCACCAACCTCCTTGCTGGCTTATGATGAAAAGGGCTCAGTAGACTGTAACCCTGGCCCTAGAGAGAGAGAAGGGCTACGTGAAGGGTCACAGAGAGTCACTGAGGCTAGCATAAACCACCTAGAAGTGCAGGATCCATGGGGACAAGGTCAGAGCTCTGCCACACTTTTTACATTTCTTCCTGCTTGGTCATGTGGTTTGCCACAGGGTTTGTGTAATCTTTGAGGCCTTAATTAATGAACAATTGAATTATTTTTACAGGATTTATCCAGGTGGCAGCACAGCATGGTAACTACACAGAATGCAGTTTTAAAAATCCAGTCCATGTAGCCACGCACCAGTATCTGGGCAAGATGTTGTCGACTATGGATATGGACAGAAACTGATGTTGCCCGGCGATTTCAAAATCAGATAGTGTCATGGGATGCTGCCCTCCCACGTGCCCTTCTTGTGGCCCAGCAGATGCATTGAAAGAACCCCAGGGGACCGTGAGTGCAGTTACCCAGATTAACTTGGTTCAAGACGTGTACCTGCTTTGTGGGATCTGATTTATTAAGTCTTTCTTCCAAGTGCAACTCACTTTGTTACTTGACCCAGGTTATCCCATGCTGGGTCCATATAAGAGTCCTGGTCAGCTCTTCCATCCTGAGGGAGTGAGAAAGGCGAGTGGTCTGCTAACCCTCCATAAGCAGCTGTGGCCACAGCAGGGAGGCAGACATGGGAAAGCTGACACAACCTTGCCCTCCCTAGAATTTTTCTGAAATGATGCCCCTGGAAGACATCCTTAGTGCTGTTCATTACTAACCTGACACTTAGGGTTTATATACAAATACCATACATTGGGTAAATTTACCCCTTGCTGTGTTCAGTTTTATACTCTATAGCTTCTGTACAACTGTGGTTGCTTGCCACAATTATGCATTACAGTGGGGGAGTGCATCAGACACAAGGCTGGGAAATATCACTTTTCCCCTTTTTTTCAGAATTTTGTTCACCCAGACTGATTCCTCAGATGGCTTTGCCACATTTCCTAGAAAATAGCTATTGTAATTCCCATGCAATGCACAACTTTTCTATCGCTATGTTGTTGACTGCTATTTAAGACATTGCACATAGACCAAGCATTTTATTATACTTACATTGGAAGCCTGACTTAATAATCACATTTATCACTTCATGTTTAACACCCTTTACAAAATTATGTAGTCCTCACCCCAGCCCTGTTAAGATACAGATAGGAAAATTGAGTCAAGTTAACGTCAACATTTATGAACTTGGATTATTAACATTAAGTACCTTAAATCCACATTAAAGGCACCTGCATAAATGGATTAATTTTTCTGAGGTACCGTGCTCTCAAAGCTCTCACTGAACTATTAGAAGACAGGGCTAAGTGATTTGCCCAACAACACAGAATATTAGAGAGAGGCTTAGAATCTAGGCATTTATGAATTGTGCTCTCTGACAGGGTAGTGTAATCTTTAAATGTAGTGGTGCCTAAATTTTGGCAAGATCCAGGTGTGTGTGTGTGTGTGTATACCCCCCCCCCCCCACCAGCTCCCCAGGAGATATTGATACAGAAGAAGCAGTCCTGGAAATAAGTGATGCTTGGGAGACAACCCCATCATTGTGTCTTTAAGGGACTTGGGTCAGAAGCCTTGCAGAGTGGGTGGGGGCAAGCTGATTATCGGTGAGCTGGATAAATGCTGCCTTGTGCCTCCTCCCTCATTTCAAGACAGACATTAACAGCAGAAGGCTGCTGGCTGAACCCTCTGAGCCTGAAGACTGGGGGGAAAGGGGACAGCTGAGCGAGAAGCCTGGCTAAGCTGCGCTAACTTAGCATCCAGCTCCAAGGAGAGCTGAAGACTACTGAGAGGGAGTGGGAGGGGTCTCACTGATGGTTGGCCACAGGGGATCAAGACCCAGCTCACTTTCTGCACTTAGCTCCAGATCAGGTTGCTGCTGCTGCTGCTGCTTCCTGTCTGGTCAGCAGGGAGACAAGGGGTGTTGCTGACAATGAGGCAATTAGGAGCTCTACCCCAGCCCACCCCATAGTATCTCCTGCAGGCTTAGTGGGAACATTGCAGCACTGGCTGGTGACTCACTATGAAAAGTTGGAGGAGGAGGGTGGCAGTTGGCCCTCTGCCCCCTACCAAGTGATGCCTTTTGTTTGGACTAAATATAACAAACACCCCCTATCAATAAAGGAAGGGAAAGTAAAGTGAGTGGGTCAATGGAAGGAAGGGTATCCTAAAGCTGGGACTACTGCCAACTATATTCATTGGTCTCTGAGGTCAGCAACATTTCATGTTTTTATGGACTCCAATATCACAGCCATGGAACTACTGCTGGGAATTTTCACTCAGCCTGCCCTTAGAAGAATAAACTATGCAGCCCTTAACCTTCTGACCCGGCTGCATTCCATTCCAGACCCACCCTGATATCTGACATGCAGAAAGATAGATCTGGTGGCTGTTGGTACTTGAATTTTTAACCAGACCCTAGACAAAGTGAGCAGCTATATTTTATTGCAGAATCAGATGCAATCTCTTGTCTGAATTGTGTGAGAATTCACTATACCGCTAAAAGCAACATATTAAGGAGCTCCAGTAAATTACTGGAGATTAAGAGATTTTTATTCATATCCTAAATAAAAAGTACCCTATGAGTATAAACCTAATATTGAAAGGGAAAACTGTACTATTTTACTGTGGATTACTGAGATAAGCAGTATTTATCAGGTATGGAAAATATATAATGAAGTTATCCATACAGACACCAAGTTATAACTGTATACTGGCTACTGAAGAAAAAACTACTTCCATTTTCCTGAATTCATTAGCAGATGCTGAAGGACGTGACAATATCACTGAACAATTGCCTTTAAAAAGTTAGGAGGAAGCCTTATATTAATCCAGGTGTCCTTGGATCTCTGTACCATGCCTGGCAATGCAGCCAACACTATGATCCCAAGATTACTAATTGTTAAAACTGGTCAGAAAATATATTTGTCCTCTGAAAAATGTAGAGATTCAAAAAAGTTACAAATCAGGCCTGAACGTTAATATTTTGAATTTTTTTAATGAAATGAAATTCCATTTTTTTTTCATTTTGAATCAAATTCATCAAAAAACAAAACATTTTGAAGTATTTCATTTAGCTTGAGACCCTCTACATTTTTAATGTATATAAAAAAATTTCTAAACAAAGTTGTTTCAAAACAAAAAAATTCAAAACTTTTGTTCCAAAAATCTCAAGATAGGACATTGGAAAGATGCTTTGACAATATCATCCGCCCTCCCTCCCCCACGCCAACACAAAATGTCTAAAATCAATACATTGACTAAACCATTTCCCCCTTCCCCCCCCCCCCAAAATGATATTTTTAAGAGAAACCTGTTTCAGTTAGAATTTTCCAACCAGTTCTACGAGTAGTTCGGTTAGAACGTCTATGAATGGCATGCATCAGCCTGTAGGAAGCTGAGATCTGACCTTGCACCGCCTTCATCAGATAGTGCTGTAAGTTAACAGGCAGAAGGATTATGAGCCAAATGCTGCCATCAGTTCAAGCTCATCGATTTCAATGAGGTTGCACAAGTGTAAGTGAGGACAGAATCTGGCCCTATATGAGAGTCTAAAATGTCTGATGTAGGGAAAGTAAGTAGTACTAGGCCAGCCCTAAATTGCATATTAACCCTTGCATAATACTTACAGCTAAAGAAGAGGTAGAAGGACAACATGATGCTCATTTTAGCATATAATGTGATATAGACAAGCACCTATTCTGAATTTTGGTAAAGGGGACTGAACATTCACTTAAAAGTGAAGATGAATATTGTTTACTTAAAAGCCTCTATCAGGACTTGAGTGTTTGAATTCTGAGGTAAGGAAAACAAGCCCAAGTCTTGGTTTTGCATGATGTTTGCTTGTTTGTTTAATTATAATTTTTTTGTAAAGGGTTCCTCAATGAAAGTTCATAAATTAAGCTCGCTAGGGGAATTTTATCATTCAAGGCTTCCATGACAAAATGAGGGTTTTTTTTTGCTGGTGCAACACGATACTGGTTTGTGTCAAGGAAACAGCATTTTATGCTTTGCAAAGATTAAACTGGTGTCTCCAAAGGAACAGTGGAAGCTGAATGTCAAAGGGTACATTCCACTAGCTCTGACAAGTTGTGATGGGCTGCTCTTGCACAATCAGCAGTGCTCAGACTCCCAATGGAAGCTGCTCAGGGAGGAAGAGAGAGAGCAAGCCTGGGCCATCATTTCAGGAGGAAAGCTTTGCAAAAATTTTTAGGAATTCATAGTTTAGTAGTAAAATTGGCTAGAGTCCCTTAAATATTTATTTGCTGGTTTTGTTCTATTTTGGGAAAAACCCAAACAGTTCTTGTGTTCTTGAAAAAAGAAGAGGGTGTGGTGGATTGTAGCCCAGGGAGCGTTATTGTTTGTACATCCCTCCCGCCCCCGTTGTTTTGGACAAATAGTCCAGAGAGAGAGAGAGTGGTAAAGAGGAGCAAGATTTCATTTGTCATGGGCTGTATCAACAGTTTAAAGGAAAAAAGTCAGAGAGAAACAATAGGCCATCATACCCCCATCTTACAAGAGCATGAGAATGATCAGCATAAGATTCTGTTAATGGTGACTTCGAAGTGAGACTATTGTAAGTTGGGAAGAAAGAGGATCCCTTTACTCTCTCCTAATCATAGAATATCAGGGTTGGAAGGGACCTCAGGAGGTCATCTAGTCCAACCCCTGCTCAAAGCAGGACCAATCCCCAACTAAATCATCCCAGCCAGGGCTTTGTCAAGCCTGACCTTAAAAACCACTAATAGAGCTGCTACTTATAGAACATGAAGGTCTCAACTGAATCTCTTTGGCAGTAATGTTCAGGATAGGTACACACATAGGCATGAACATACACAGTCTACCCACAAGATAAGGATTTGTTCCAATTGGCTGTTTTATCTAGTGTTTGGCCATTAGTTGTGGGCAGCAGTCAGATGGCAGATCATCAGCTTTACAAGCAATAGTTCTGCTGTTGGTAGCAGGGTTAACTGTATGGAGTTTGGTTTGTCAGTTGAACCCTGCTACGCAAAGCCATCAAGTCTCACCAACAGTAGCAACCCACTATTCTGAAGTTCACAGGTATTAAACATAAAGCCCATTAAATATCCATGTAATTTCTCTAGCAACATGCTATGTAACACTTCTAAAAATACTTCAATTGCCTGTCTGAAAGCATTTACTTCAGTGGAGGGATAGCCAATACAGGCTTGAGCAGCTCCACTAACCAGGGGGAAGACTGTCCACTATGCCAATACTGTATAATCAGGCTTGGGGGCTAGGAACATCATTTGGCTTATGAAAACTTCTTCCCTTCTGCATACTTTTCAGTCACATTAAACAGAAAGCAAAGTCACTCATCTTTGGTTTAAAATAAAGAGGGATCGCGAATAAGGAAACACCTTTAATAGATTATCACAAGCCTTAAGTGATGTTTCTCCTCCTCCCATCCCACCTCATGAGGGAAAACAAATGAGAAAAGGAACCATGCAAATTCTGTCTCTTCCCACCCCAACTTATTGGATAGAAGGAGAAGAACCCTCTTTTCAACATCCACAAGTGAAAGGTATGGACATATTACATCAAATGGAGGACCAGAGAGCCACAAAATAATCATGGAGCATTGTCCCCATTTTTACATTGTATGGTTTGAAACTGAGTTGTGATAACATAACAGCAGCTTGATATGCCTTGACAAACATTGCTCACGTGATGCCAGGATGTTGCACTAGGATTATGTTGTGCCTCTGTACAGCTCAATTTACTGGCTTCTGTCCTTTATGTTTGAGTGTTACTGTAGTAAGGTATGGAAGAAATGCAGGGAAAATGGGCCAAATGTTTTTATATATACCATCTCCTATAGGCCTCATTACCGAAAACTATTTAAGAATGATAAAGTTATGATGTGATTTATTATGCTGTTTTTTTCTTGAACAGGGCAGGAATTTGGTATTAATTAAGAAGGGTCAAGCATAGAAGGCACTGTCAATACTATATATAGTGTGTGTGTGTGTGTGTGTGTGTGTGTGTGTGTGGTGGGAGAGATTGGTATTTGATTTTGCAGTGTATATTCCAGCAGGACCAATGAAAAATAAATCAGCAAAGACATTGAATTAAAGAAATGCACAACTCACTAACGAAATATAAAGACAAAATGAACAAGGGTACTTGGTTTTTAACCCTTCTAAGAGGAGCAATTAGGGAAATGTGGAGAAAAAGCTAAGAAAGGGCAGGCAGCCAGCCAGCCTCTTAGCATGGTCCCCATCACTAGTATCTGAATACCTAGTTTGCTTCCTAGAAGAAACAGTAGGAGTATGTGTATTTTATAATTTATTTTTAAATATATATTTAACACTAAATAAACTGGGCTGAGGACCAAACATTGATAATTGTTTCTACATCACATCTGGTAAAGTACTCAATGCTGACCCCTAGTACTTCTGTGTATGGGTCGCAGGATAGTTGTCCCTGAAAACCATTGAAATACAGATACTGACAGATCACCTCATGCTCTCACCCTGGGTGACATGACCATCGTTACAAACATAGTCTCCTCCTCAGGGAAGGAGATTTTCACAGTCAGTTGGTGACATCCCTACCCTACCAGAACATAGGGGGCTAGAAGCTGGTCCTGGTACTTCCAACTCCAGGAAGTTCAGCTGCAATCACAGCTACCAAACCACTAAAGAAACATGGGTCCACTGCATCAGTCTCTCCTATTGGAACACACCAACTATATCTGCACCGAAATCTGGCAGAAAAGTAGGTAAGTTTCAGGTTGAAATATTTTAGGGTTACCATACGTCCTCTTTTTCCCAGACATGTCCGGGTTTTCGGCAGTCAAACCCCCGTCCGGGGGGAATTGCCAAAAAGCCGAATATGTCCAGGAAAATGGCGGCTCTGCTCCTCCCCTGACTCTTCGGCTCTGTTTAAGAGCCAAGCTGCCCGAGCGCTATGGGCTTCAGGCAGCCCCCGTGCCTCCAGACCCTGCGCCCCCAGCTGGGCACTTCCCCTCCCGGGCTCCGGCGGCGCAGGGTCCGGAGGCACGGGGGCTGCCCGAAGCCGGTAGCGCTCAGGCAGCCCGGCTCTTAAACAGAGCCGAAGAGTCGGGGAGGAGCAGAGCCGCCGCAGCTGGAGCCCGGGAGGGGAAGTGCCCGGCTGGGGGCGCAGGGTCCGGAGGCATAGGGGCTGCCCAAAGCCCGAGCGCTACCGGCTTCACGGTTTGCCGGGCAGCCTCCAGACCCTGCGCCCTTGGCTGGGTGCTTCCCCTCCCGGGCTCCAGCTGCGCTGGGGAAATGCCGTCCGGGGGCGCAGGGGCTGGGGGCTGCCCGGCAAACCGTGAAGCCGGTAGCGCTGGGGCAGCCCTTTCCCCGTGGCTGGGAGTGGGAGGGAGGAGGGGGCGGAGTTAAGGCGGGGAAGGGGCGGAGTGGGGGCAGGGCGAGGGGTGGGGAAATGGGCGGGGCCAGGGACCGTGGAGGGTCCTCTCTTTTTTATTTATTAGATATGGTAACCCTAAAATATTTGCCCCTTTGAAGTAAATAGCAAAACTTCCATGGATTGCAGTTGAGCCAGGATTTCACCCATAACCTCTTTTATATGACAACTTGTTGGGGTTCTTATTTATTTGTATTGTGGTAGTGCCTAGGACCCCCAGTCATGGACCAGGACCCTGTTGTGCTAGTCACTACACAAACACAGAACAAAAAAATAGTCCCTCTATCACTGCCTCAACACATAAATCTAAAAGGGTTTTTGTTTATATATTTGGTTATTATTATATTTGTAATGGGGGGGACACACTTCTTGAGTGGCAGGGTGTAGTAGCACAGTCCTTTTCTCGCTCCTGGCACCCCCAGCAGGCTGCCAACCAACCTTGGTGGGTCTTCCATGGCTTTGCCCTCCAGCCAAGTCCAAATGAACACCTTCCAGGGTAATAAAGAGTCCAATAAACATACAGTCCTGTTCCCCTCACTAGGCTCTTCAGCCATGCCTCTGGGCCCTTTAAGTTCAGCTCTTTATCCAGGCTCTCAAAAAAGCCCCATCCCCTTCTTGGGGTTTATGCCACTGTGGCCAGTAGTAGAACCCAGGCCCAGTCACCACTCAGGTTCTAACCCAGGGAAATACACAGCAGTTATGTACTGCTCAACTTCAGTTCATTGCTGCCTCTTTCCAGGACCACTTCCTATCTGGTACCTCTTTCCTTTACCCTTGCCTCAGGATCAAGGTTCTTAGGGCCTCTCTTTCCCTGCAAAGCCTAGTTAAGCAAATACAGCTGGAAACAAACTCAAGCTAGCTCTTGAGTGCCTTTGGCTAAAGAGGCACACCCTTCCTTAACCCTCTGGCCCCAGCCAAAAACCATTCTACTTAGCCCAATGCAGCTCCTTTTAGCTGAGTCTGCTGGGGTCTGATTGGCTACTTCCATGAGGCCTTTCTAGGCGGGCTTGGAGGATCTACCTTTGCTTCTCCTTCCTGGAGTGGGGTGTAATAGAACTGGGAGTCTCCTATAGGGACCCACAAAGGCTAGGGCACCACATCACAATATTGTTTCAGCATTAAGAAATTAAATGGTTATTCTTGTCTGTTTATATTTTTCATTAATCACCATCAGTTAGAGTAATTTTTATCAATAGGAGCAATTACTGGTATGTGAATGTAATTTTGCCACAAAGTTATACAAGTATTTAGTGTATGTTATAGTCAGGAAATGGTATAATTTTTGCATTTTGTGAAGGGATTCTCCCAAGCAAGTTCCTGGCAAAGACACTTGCTTTGTAAGAGCTTCAGTATTACTCTGGAGCTATATAAAGGCAGCTGGAATAAAGCAAGTCCAAGGAGCAACATGTGTTTCCAGCTAGTGTGCCTAAACAAACCATCATAACAGTCATCTATAAGTAAGGGCAGAAGGGCTAACGTGACTCAGAGGCAGAATAAATGAGAGCTGTGCATGAGCACTGAGCTCTGGAGGAAGATTAGTGTATGCTTTCCTCTTTTTCTCTATCCATCTACACAATAATTGGGGAAGTTTATTGAAAAGCTCTAGTTGACTCTCTGACAAATAAAAACGAACACCTGCCTACCCAAACTAACTGATATGGAGGGTAAGGTGAGCTGACTGTCCATTTGAGTTACTGGCTGTCCATTTGAGTTACAATCCTCCGATTTTGGCTTGTGCCCAACTCATTCAAAGTACATTGTAAACAAGCAAGGGGCCGTGAAAATGGAGAATCCACTCAGTAGGAACTTCAGACAATCACCAAGCTAGTGCAGCAACAGGACAGACAGGTCTCGTTCAGTGTGTCCTTCAAATGAACCTGCTCGTTCCCGCTCCCAGCTTTCTGTGGGGGTTCCATAAGGCTGGGTCCTTGGACCCCTTCTCTTCACTGAAACTTTATCTCTGCATAATCTCATCCACAGACACAAATTCAAGTACTGTCTCTGTGCTGCTGCCTCACAGCTCTATCTCTCTACTCCAGACTTGTCTCCTTCTGTCCAAACTATAATCTCAGCCTCCCTGGTTGTCTAGTCATCAGCTCAACCTCAATGTGGCTAAAACTGAGTTCATAATCTCCCCCACCCAAAAGCCCTACCTGTTGCATCCTTTCTCGATCATGGTGGACAACGCCACCATCCTGCCCATCCCTCAAGCCTGCAATCTGATCATCATCTTTGGCTCAAATCTCTTTGTAGGTCCTCACATCCAGGCTATGTCTATATCTTGCTGATTCTTTCTGCATTACATCTCTAAGAAGCAGCCTTTCCACCCAGCTAAAACTCTCATCATCCAGGTCCTCATCACCGCATGTGTTGATTACTGGCCTTAACAAATGTAATCTGCCCTTCTGATAGCCATTCAGAATGCTGCTGCAAAGATCATTGCTTTGACCACGTCATCCGTCTCTTTGAATCCTCCATTGGCTCCCTTTTTTTTTATTGCATCAAACATAAGCTACTTGTCTTCACTTTTAAGGCCCTTCATGACCTATCTCCACCCTACCTCTTCTCTCTCATTCAGTATCAAAAGATCAACCCTCACCACTGATCATCCCTGACTCCTGCCTCCATTGCCCACTTGTTACATTTTAAAACAAGCACTTTTAGGTTTTATCTCATGCTTACCCTTCATTGTTCTCCTTCAAATCACCCCTTAAGCTCTCCTTTGACATGATGCCTACAAAAAATGTAACAATGGGTAGGTTGCTGGTGTGTTGAGATCACAGCCCATCATACTGACCAAGTTTGTCTCATTGTTTCCTTGTACTCCCAGTCTTTCTGTATCCATGTATTCCCTCTTGTCTTACACTTAGGTGGTAAGCACTGTCTTTTTGGTCTGTGTTTGTACAGTGCCAAACACAATGGGGTCTGTTCCATGACTAAGAGCTCCTGGGCAATACAATAATACAAATTATAAAATAACAATGATGATGATAAAGGTCTGTTCCCTGGTACAGTCTGGAGAGAACTTGGGTGGGCCATGCAACTCATAAAATGTAATGGCTGCTTATGTAATCTTCCTACTATTCCTTCCTATGACCCTATCCAAGACACTAGGTACGTAGATTGCAGCATCGTTGTGATGCAACTGAAGTAAGCTGGCTATCCTCAGGCTTCCATAAGAAACGGACAGGAATTTTTAGGAATAAAGATTTTGGCTCTGATTCCACAACTGGATCCATTAGGGCAGACCCTTTGAATTAAATGGGGCTCTGCTTGACAATCTAGGAGTTTGGGGAGCCCAAGGAAAGCAGGATCAGCCCCAAAATTAGTAATGCACTGAAAATGAGCAAGAACATAACATTTAGGAAGATCATCCCAATGATTGATTTTATAATTATTCATGGCACCCAGCATGAATTCTTTGGGTTTTTACTCTTGGAATTTATTAATGCATTAATTTTTAAAGTGTGCTCTGCAAGAGAGTATAATGTGGATAGGGAATGCAGAAAGGGGGATAGAAATCCTTCAAAAGTGGCAGGAGAAATAATGATTTTTGTACATGAAAACGGTACTTGGTAGCACATAGTTAGTGTTGTGTCAGGATTTTATTTCTAGACTCTGCTCTAACGGTTTGCTCCAGGATTAAATTGTTACACCACATCTTTGGATCTAGTTCAGTGTAATCAGTCAATGAACAGTAATAAACCTTCTAACAACATTTTCCAGAGGAGAAATAGCCAATATCTGCTAAAAAATCCCTTGCTCCTTCTGCCTTGCTGCTTTTTCCATCCAATATCCTGTGAGCCTGTATTTACAGAAAGACTCCTCTCTTAAAAGACCTGAGGGCACCATCATCCCTGTGAGCCTCATGTGTCTCCTGCCCAAGGAGATGCTGGAAAGATCAGTTGTAACAGAGGGTCCTCTGCCACCCCCACTCCCCTGTCTCTGCAGCCTGAAGCTGGAGCAGTTGGGGCCCTTGTGAGCTGCAGTGCATGCCAGACTTGGAACACACGCTCTTGCAGCAACACTGGGCTAGTTTCACTGCAAGGCAGCAGGATTTGTGCCATGTAGCACACTGGGAACCAAATTTATCCCAATGTATTTGGTGTACAAGTATACAGAATGTCACAGTTGACCCTAGTTTCATCAGGTATGAATGTGGCCCCTACTATATACATGTCACAGAAATGATACTATTATGTATCTAAGATGAGATTCTGTGAGGCACTGAGCTCCCTTGACTCCCATGACTGTCCACCTCCCAGGAGGAACTTAGCACCTCCCAGGAGGAACTTAGCATTTTTCAGGATAAGGACCATACTTACACAGAACAGTCTTCTCAGAGTGTGATGCAAATACATGATTAAACTTCATTACAACAAAAAGGGCAATACGTGGATACAACAAATCTATAATAATAAAGTGTTTGCCATATGGATGAACACTAGTTTTCATTGTCATTCCAGACAGTGGGAAATATAATTGCAAATGATCTTCTAGCACCCTGCGAGACTGATAGTGTTTGTGATAAGTGAAGTGGCAGAATAATTTCCTCTACACTCTAATGAATACCTAAGTTCCCCTTTGTTCTCCAGTAACACATTGACAGATCTGTCTTTAAGGTGCAAAGGAGTCTTGAAAAACCCTTGTGCTAAGCACTATTTCTTATAAGTTAAAGGAATTTCTTTTCCACTTTTCATCTACTACACTCTATGGAGTGATACAATTTTAAATATTCCTGTCCTACAGATAGGCCACAATATAATCTGTGAAGTCTTTACAAACCAGATTTTAGGGGCCATAAATCCTAATTATTAGTCCAGATGTTTCATCAGAGCAGAGGTCTGTGACTCAGTTTAATCATTTATGATTTTGTGGCGCTTCCATGCAAATGCACCATGTTCCGCAAAATATGTGACATTTTGAACAACGCATCAAAGTTAGGCACAGCATTATGTTTCACTACATGGATGCCAGCAAACTTGTCAGTGCTTTTGCTGGAGCATTTTTTAATTTCAAGTTTTTCTGGTCAAATTTCATCACATACGGCTCTGGCTAAGCTGAAGTCGCATGTTGTTTCTTCATACTTCTGGATTGAATCCTGAATCCCTTTCTGGTTCCTGACAGCCTGACCTCCCTCCTCTGCCCTGCTGCCCTGACTCACTCTGCTTCTCATGCAGAGCACCAACCCCTACATCTTCCCTTAGCCCCATTACCTGAATTCCCCCGCTTCCTATGCAGACTCCCCTTACTATTCCTGACATGCTGACTTCTCCCTTCTGCACCACTGCCCCAACTCTCCCTGTGGGTGTGGGCTCAGCCCAAGCAGCATGATGGCTGTGTTGCACAGCAGCTCCCTGTGACTGAAGTGTTTAGGGTCAGATGGGGCAACAGGGCCCAGGGGCGGCTCTGTGTATTTTGCCGCCCCAAGCACGGCAGTCAGGCGGCTTTCGGTGGCGCGCCTGCGGGAGGTCCGCTGGTAACGCGGATTCGGTGTATCTGCCACTGAATTGCCGCTGAAGCCGCGGGACCGGCAGACCTCCCGCAGGCATGCCGCCGAAAGCCGCCTGACTGCAGCCCTCACAGTAGGGTGACCAGATGACAGGAAGAAAATATCGGGACACAAGGGGGGGGGGGGGGTCACTGGCGGAGCAAAAAAAACCAAAACACCGAGTGCTGCCGGTGTAAGGACACAAACAGCTCCCTCTCCCAATTCCTTACTGTGACCCAGTGCTGCCGGCAGTCGGGGGCGGGAGCTGAGAACAGCCCAGGGCTGCAGGCAATCAGTGGAGATTATGCTTACCCTTCCTTAGGTATGCATACCTTCAGCCTCTGGTTTTTAGGAGCGGGGGAAAAAAACCAACAGAGAACAGCTGAGTGCTGCCGGCAGTCAGAGGGGAAGAAAAAAAAAAAAAGCCGAGAACAGCTGAGTGCTGCCGACAGAGAAAAAAAAAAAAAAAAAAAGCGGAGTGCAGCGTCCCGACTGAAGATCAATCGGGACGCGGGACACATACCTAAATATCGGGACGGTCCCGATTTTATCGGGACGTCTGGTCACCCTACCTCACAGTGACTGGCAGGCCACCCCCCACGGCTTGCCGCCCCAGGCATGTGCTTGGTGCGCTGGTGCCTGGAGCCGCCCCTGACAGGGCCCCATCTGAGTAGGGCTAGATTCCATCCCTCTTCCTGGGCTTGGAGTTAGACCAATTTGGGGTGGGGGTGGGAGCCCAGGTATCAGGAGCAGGCCAAGCAGCGGTCCCAGCAAGCCCCCACACTGATGCCACCATTACAACTGTACATTCTGCAAGATCTTTTGCTTCCATGGAGTTAGAGCATCAGTGTAAGGATCTGAGGTTAGGGTCAGACTTAAATCAAAGGCCTAAAGAGGGCCTGATTCTGACACAAGCAGTGCTTACTCACCCAAGCCAGAGCATTGAAGTTAGTGGGAATACTGAGGTGAGTCAGAGTTTTCAGGATTAGGCTCAGGAACAGTAAAATGGACTCCCATATATATATAAAGAAAGCGAGAGAGAGAGAGAGATCATAGATCGGGAAAGTTTCTGGCGTGCTGGGACAGTTTGTTTACTTGCAGCATCTGTGGATTCGGCCAATCGCAGCTCCCACTGGCCATGGTTCACCATTCCAGGCCAATGGGGGCTGTGGGAAGTGGCAGCCAGCACATCCCTAGGCACACGCCGCTTCCCGCAGTCCCCATAGCCTAGAACGGCGAACCGTGGCCAATGGGAGCTGCGATCAGCCGAACCTGTGGACACTGCAGGTAAACAAACCGTCCCAGCCCACCAGCGGATTTCCCTGACAGGCCGGGTGCCAAAGGTTGCCAATCCCTGATGTAGATATTCAGGGGTCATGTGGGTGTAAATGAGGGAAGAGCTTGGACCACAATGGGACAGATTTTTCTAAAAAGATATGCTGCTACATGAAGTGGCCAGACTCCCACTGGAGAGCTGCTGGGTTTTGAGCTCTTTTGAAAATCTGGCCACTCCATTTCAGTGCTTCAATGGGAGGGCTTGGGCACTGAACCCTGTTGAAAATCTGGCCCAGCATGTACCTCAGGACTGGAAACCCATTGATGGTTATGTTGTGATGTTACAAGTTGGGAAATTTTTAGAACTGAAATAACCCAGAGCCTTCTGGATGGGGGAAGTCAGTTACAAATGTTTATGAAAGCTGAGATATGAAATAGAAGAAAGTTAGCTATTAATTACGTCAGGTTTGATAAAAGGCAGAAAGTAACATGATTTCTTTTCTGACTCCTCCTCCCTCTGCAATTTAAAACTACTAGATTTGACTTTACTGCTGGAGGTATGTCAAAGGATTGTCAGAAAGAAATATCCCCCACATCTTGAATACTGGAGAAATTAACCACTGACTGTTGCTGTGCCTGCAGTCCAGCATGGGACAGTTTTAACTGTTTATTTTCTAAATGAATTTAGAATAGATTAATTTGAAAAATAGGACAGACTCAGCTTCAAAATTGGACATGGAAGCGTTAAGAGAAAAAGAAAAATGCCAAAATTAGACTTTTTGTCTGACTGCTTCCAATGCCCAGATCAAGAGGCGCAATCAACACAAAATTAATTAAAAAATCTCCCTTAGTTTTCATTCATACATGGCATGACCATCTGTAGATTGCTGAGCCTGCTCTGAGATATTTTTTTTAGGATCACCCTAATTTGAGCACTAGCCAACAATCCAAATTACAGACACATTTCCTTGTCCAAAATCTATTTTATGTATCTCCATAACAGATGTATTTGGATGCTGCTTTGTATGTACAAATTGTCTTTTTAAGAGTGGGTGACAGTGGCACCATTTTCCTTTTGGCGCCCCTTATTTCATTTTCCATGATAGAAACACTTCTGTGGGGTGTGTTGCTGAAACAAGTTAATCTTTGACACCTCTCTGGCAGTCTGCTCTAGAGAAGGGCAGCCTCACCTCTGCTGCTCCTAGAAGATAATATTTAACTAAGCTTTCATTTGCGAAGTTTCAATCCTGCACAGTGCACAAGTTACAATTAGTGATGTTCTGTCTAATGATTACATACTTACCTACAAGGGGAAGTGATCCTAACTGAGGACCAGACTAGGAGGTCCATCTGCTGCCCATGGGTCTACAACCTTTCTTCCACATCCACATTTCCTGCTATGGGGAGAGCTGCCATTAAATATCACTATGCAGCACTCCTCACCGGAAAAACTGGGGAAGTCCCATTGCTTTTCAGATCTCCTGTAACTGTGTACTCTGGAGTAGGACTTCCTCTAAAGTGCTTAACTTTTAAAACAGTTTGAAGAAATGAGCTGCCGCTGGCTTGAAGCAGTTAAGGAAGACCTCCAGCTAATTTAATGGGCACCCAGTGTTCCAAGCCCCTTTTCAATATTTCACCTTTGAACATGCACACTTTGGAATCTACTGAACTGTTTTTCTTCACGTGTGGATTGTTGGTCTATCTGAAGATTCTGGCTTCATCATTTTATGAGTGAAGTGAACACAAAACATTTATTTTGGAACATATAGGCAAAGTATAGTTTTTCCTCCCATACACACAACCCAATAGTGGCTGAGCAGATGCAGCTCAAGCCTTTAGAACAATTCCCTTTGAGCAGAGACCACATATAAAAGAGAATTCCTCTCAATATGATTTTATTTCAGAAAGTTATTAGCAATTGAAAATTGGGGATTGGAACAGAAACCTGAACACAGGCCTAATTGGGATGTTTGCTAACTGTGAACAGTATATATTTAATGCAATCGTACAATTGTTTTGGAAGCTGAGAATGCCTCTGGTGAAACTATGTAGTGGTACATTCCACACAGGGAGGAATTAATTTCCTCAGCAGTGCTCCCAGCCCCTGTTGGCCTAAGCACTGAAGAAGAAAGTTCTGGTCGGGATTCTGATCCACCACATTGCAATATATTGTACTGCTGCTAAATTGCCATGCCCAGGGATTGAAACATCCACTCTCATCTAATCTCCACTAGTGAACTGGACACTTTTTCTGACAAACAAAGAACCACCCTATCAGAGAAAAGTATAACAAGATCTAATGGCTGGAAGTTGAAGCTAAACAAATTCAGACTAGAAAGAAAGCTACATTTTTAATAGTCAGAGTAATTAATCATTGGAACAATTTACCCAGGGTCAGGGTGTATTCTTCATCACAGACAATTTTTAAATCAAGATTGGATGCTTTTCTAAAAGATCTGCTCTAGGAATTATTTTTTGTGGAAGTTCTATGGCTTGTGTTGTACAGGAGTCAGATCAGATGATCACAATGGTCCCTTCTGACATTGTACTCTATGAGTAAATCATCAGTTTCCAAAGAATCTAAGCTTATGCCTATCCCTTTTTGTTGGAAAGAAAAAACGTTCCAAATTTAAGCAGATCGAGTATTTGTGTTCCTGAGTCTACAGACAGCTCCAATGCTTGTGCTGCTGAAAAAACATTGGTGGGTTTCTCTTCTGATATTCAGATTCCTGTGGGCAATAGACAAAGTGTTATGAATCATGACAGTTTCATTCTGCTGCTGCTGAGCAAGTCTCTGAGAAGTGGCCCAAGAATTGTGGTTATTGTACCAGACTTCACTGTTGGCCCAACCTCTCTCCCAACTTTTATATTATCCTCAGCTAATAAATTTTGACTTCTGGCTAGTAGATTTCTGATATTTATTTAAAGCTCTGGCATTGCCCATCAAGTATTAACATGCACCATGAGAGCATGTTTCATGCAAGCAGTGCAGTTGATTTCACAATATTAGGAAACTATCAGGATAGTACAACCTACTCATTTTTAGTCTGGTTTCTTGTAACATTGTCTAAAAAACATGTTTTCTCAGTGTACAGTATATATCTACAAGGGAACTATCTAGTTTCTTCCTAGTTGATCTCATCTCTATCTATTCCACAGTTCCCCCTGGATTAAGCAAAGCAGCAGTCTGCATGCCAAATTGGAAGTCATCTGTAACCCAAGTATGCTGTGATTAAAAATTACAGCACTGATATCCAAAACTAGATTTTAATAGCTGTTGTGATAAGAAGAGTGGTGTTATTGGATTACCAGCTTTGAATTAATTTTCATTATCTTTCTTTATTTTAATTAATTGTTTTTTCCCTTCCTCCCTTCCTGTGCAGACAGTCCGACAAGATGAAAAGGGCATTGAGAAGGGAAAAAGAGAGAGAGAAAGGATAAATGGAATATAAGGCTGTAGAAGCAACAATTTGCTTACCTAAATGATGCCATATAAAGCTCTAAATTGAAGGAAGGAATTTGTCTTCTAAATTAATTGGACACACTAGAAGAGAAAGAATAAAAGGGCTGGACAATGCACCTTTGTGATCAGGCTGGAATTATTAATTTTTGGAATTACACCCTACAAAATTAAAATGCCATCCACCCGTCTCAATGGGTGGGAGAAAATGATGGGGTCAGGGGTAAAAGGGGACAGTCCTAGCAGTGGGGGAGGGAGACACTCACTGAGGGACACTAGAGAACTCCTTTCTCCCCCTGCAGTATCTGGCACCTATTGGCCATTTGGTGGTGAGGGGTGCTGATTGGCCAATGTCCCCCAGCTTCAGGGAGTTAACCCAGATTAGGGGCCAGGTGGACCCTCTTTCAGCTTCTTTCCAGCAGCCAGACCCTATCCACCCCGAACTATGAATGGGAATCAGGTCTGACATATGCTGCAGGTCTAGTCAATCACCCATTTGGGGGATCAGAAAGGAATTTTTTCTCCCACAGGCCAGTTGGCAGAGGACCGGGGAGTTTTTTCACCTTCCTCACAGCACCTTCAAGCAGGAATGCGCTTAGTAACCGACTGAGGTATTTGGTAATTCATTGCAACTAGCTTCCAGTTTCCAGTGTGGTTAAAAGGATAAAATGTACCATTCCCAGAGATAAAGATTTTGCTGATGGTCCTTGGGCTTGTGGGATAGGGTGAGACCTTGTGGCCCTTGCTGGTCAAGGTCTCCACCCTTCTGCCCCCCTTCCAGGGTGGGGGTGGGGTTGAAGTGGTAGGACTCAGAGAGAGCTGACTCCTGTGGGTAAGCTGAGGAGAGTCTACCTGAGTTATATGGGTTATATGGTGGCAGTTCAATAATCTCCACACTGGAATCACTGAAATGCCTGATATTGGAGAATATGGGTGATGGGTGGGTCATGCCCTTCCCCTGTGTTTAGGTTTAATAAAAGTTGCGGCCTGCTGTTTAAAATCCATCCATGTATCTGTCCTTATTTTGCAGCTGTATGTGGATCAATGTAAATTTGTATCCAGAGCAGCTATGCACAATGTGGGGTTGTAGTACAAATGCTGTGTTTAAAAGTATATTGGCAGAAAAATCTTTAAAGGAAAAATGGAAGAACATAAGAGGAGGCAAGCAGAAAATGTGAAAACAAGGTTCAATGAGTTATTGAGGGCATGTGAGAGAGTAAATGCCAAGGTAAAAATGCAAAGAAAGTGTATATCTGAAACCATTAGATAAAGTTATGTTACCTTTGAATGTGTTAAAGAGAGACATGGGGGAGTGTGGGGTAGGGTAATGGTCAGTGCAAGACCATTGAAAAATAAAATAGACAAGAGAAGATACGAAAAAAAGATTAGGCACTGAATTAATCGCATTACTTAAATGAAGGATGCAAAACCAAAAAGCAGGCCCAGCAACTTGTTCTCTCCAAGACTGGAGAGAAAGATACTGGAATTTCTCTTCTCTAGAACTTCTCCTTGGCGAGCTACTGCAGTACCATTCTTCGGTGCTCTCTTCTACATCTAAGCTTCCTGTAGTGTGCTCATCCAGTAAGACTTCCCCTCATACCAATTATATTATTTTTCCCTTTAAAACTTCAGTTCACCTATACTAGTTGAAATGTATTTAATAAATTACCTGTTACTAGTGTACCTAGGAAGTATATCTCATACTTCAATTATGGAATGTCTGATGCAAGAAAGTTTAATTTTTTTTTCTGTATTGCCAGTACCTAGGAACAGCAGACAAGTATCAAATCTGGTTGTCCTGGCACCTGTATAGGCAAGTAACAAAGAAGGCAGTCCCTTAACTCAGATTGGTTAGGGCAGGGATCGGCAACCTTTGGCATGCGGCTCACCAGGGTAAGCCCCGAAGGGCCGGGCTAGTTTGTTTACCTGCTGTGTCCGCAGGTTAGGCCTACTGGGGTGGCGGGAAGCAGTGTGGGCCAAGGGATGTGCTGGCCGCCGCTTCCTGCAGCCCCCATTGGCCTGCAGTGGCGAACCGCGGCCAGCGGGAGCCGTGATCGGCCGAACCTGCGGATGAGGCAGATAAACAAACCGGCCCAGCCGGCCAGTCCCTTTGGCACCCTGGCGAGCCGCGTGCCAAAGGTTGCCAGTCCCTGGGTTAGGGTCTAGGGGGTGAAATCCTGGCCTCACTGAAATCAAGGGCAAAATTCCCAAAGACTTTAATGGAGCTGGGATTTCACCCTAGGTGTCAGTCCAGATACAACAGTTGGAAAAAGTAAATGTGTGAGGGATATTCATTGATTCTAAGGTCAGAACAGATCATTTTGATAATCTAATCTGACCTCCTGTATAGCACACCCCTTAGAACTTCCCCCCAAATCCTAGAGCAGCGCTTTTAGAAAAACATCCAATCTTAATTTAAAAATTGTCAGTGATGGAGAATCCACCACGGCCCTTGGTAAATGGTTCCAATGATTAATTACTCTCACTGTTAAAAATATAGTTTTATTTCCAATCTGAATTTGTCTAGCTTCAATTTTGAGCCACTGGATCTTGTTGTACCCATCTCTGTTAGAGCCCATTATCAAATATTTGTTCCCTGTGTAGGTTCTTATTGACTGTAATCAAGTCACCCCCTAACCTTCTCTTTGTAAAGTAATGACAGGTTTCAGAGTAGCAGCCATGTTAGTCTGTATCCGCTGCATCCGAAGAAGTGGGCTGTAGCCCACGAAAGCTTATGCTCTAATAAATTTGTTAGTCTCTAAGGTGCCACAAGTACTCCTGTTCTTTTTGTAAAGTAAATAGATTGAGCTTCTTGAGTCTGTCATTGTAAGGCATATTTTCTAATTTTCAATCATTCCTGTGACTTTTCTCTAAACTCTCTCCAGTTTATCAAGACCCTTCTTGAATTGTGGGCACCAGAACCAGATGCAGTATTCCAGCAGCAGTCGCACCAGTGCCAAATACACAGAAACTATGTACTTCTACTCAAAATCTCCCAGTTTATGCATCCCAGGATTGCATTAGCTCTTTTGGCCAGAGTGTCACACTGGGAGCTCATGTTCAGCTGATGATCCACCATGACCCCCAAATCTTTTTCAGAGTCACTGCTTCCAAGGATAGAGTCCTCCATCCTGTAAGTATGGCCCATATTCCTTGTTCCCAGCAGGGCCAGCTCAGGCTTTTTTGCCACCCCAAGCGGCAAAGGAGGGGGAAAAAAAGCCGCGGTCAGTGGCACTTTGGTGGCAGCTCAACGGCGCAGCTTCATTCCTCGGCGGCAATTCAGTGGCAGGTCCTTCAGTCCAAGAGGGACTGAGGGACTTGCCGCCAAAGACCTGGACACGCCGCCCCTTTCCATTGGCCGCCTCAAGCACCTGCTTCGTTTGCTGGTGCCTGGAGCCGGCCCTGGTTCCCAGATGTAAACATTTAGCCTTATTAAAACAAATATTGTTTGCTTGTGCCCAGTTTACCAAGTGATCGAGATTGCTCCAAATCAGTGATCTGTTCTCTTCTTTATTTACTACTCCCCTAATTTTTGTGTCATCTGTAAACTTTATCAGTAATAATTTTATGTTTTCTTCTAGGTCACTGACAAAGATGTTAAATAGAGGAGGGCTAAGAACTGATCCCTGCAGGACCCCACTGGAAACAGACCCTCTCTATGACGATTTCCCCTTTACAGTTACATTTTGAGACCTACCAGTTAGCCAGTTTTTAATCCATTTACCGTGTGCCATGTTAATTTTTCATTGTTCTAGTTTATTAATTAAAATGTTATGCAATAACAAGTCAAATGCCTTACAGAAACCTAAGTATGTTAACACCATTACCTTGATCAACCAAGCTTGCAATCTCATCACAAAAATATCCAGTTAGTTTGACATAATCTATTTCCCATAAAACCAAGTTGACATGCATTAATTACATTGCCATTCTTTAGTTCTTTATTAATTGAGTCCCATATTAGCTTCTCCATTATCTTACCTGGGTTCTATGTCAGGCTGACAGGCCTATAATTACCCAGGTCATCCTGTTTACCCTTTTTAAAAATTGGCACATTAGCTTTCTTCCAGTCTTCTGGAACTTCCCCAGTACACCAAGACTTATTGAAAATCAACATTAATGGTCCAGCGAGCTCCTCAGTCAGCTCTTTTAAAACTCTTGGATGAAAGTTATCTGTACCTGCTGCTTTTAAAATGTCTAACTTTAGTAGCTTCTGTTTAACATACTGCAGAGATACTAGTGGAATAGGAAGTATATTATAACCATAAGAGGACACTACATCATCTGTTTTTTTCCCTAACACAGAACAGAAATATTTATTGGACACTTTTGCCTTTTCTACATTATTATTGATAATTCTACCATTTCCATCCAGTAATGGACCAATACCATTGTCAGGATTCTTTTAGTTCCTAATATATTTTTAAAATTCCATCTTATTGTCCTTAACTCTGCAGGCCATAGATTTCAACTTGTGTTCCTTAACTTCTTTTATAAATTTTCTACAATTCCTAACTTCTGATTTATATTCATTAATATCAACTTCCCATTTTTTCATATATATTTTTTACATTTTGCTTCCACTGTATACCAAACTGTTTTTTTAAATAACGCAGCCATCTTCCACAATTGTGGGATTACAGCTTTTCGGACATCTAGAAAGGTGCCAAATACCCAAATAATATTCACACTTTTCCTGATTAAATTCTTCCTCCCAGCTCATTTGTCCCATAATTATTTTCATCTTTGTGAGATGGAAAGTGGAGTAACAAAATGAACAGAATTTAGCAGAAAGATAGAAGTCTCAGCTCTCCAGTTGCCTCACCATTACCAGTTAAAGTTAGGAGATCATCATATACTTTATTGCTCTCCCCTTCTCTCCCCACGCCCTGCAGCTTAAAGTTGGCAAATGTAGGCATAATGATGCATAGGTCAGTTGCGGACCAAAACCCAAATCTTAGAGCTGAACACCTATGATCTCTGGGGGATTCAAATCTAGTTCCTGAGTCTGTGGATATGGCCCATCAATAGTAAGTTAATGAAGGGGAGATTTACAGCCAAAAGTATCGGGTATTAACTAACATTAATTCAGGGAAGTCTTATGACCTGTGTTATACAGCAGGTCAAACTAGATGACCACAATAGTGTTTTTTTGGCCTTATAATCTATGGATCTCTGAAACACTGGCCCCAATCCTGCAAAGCTCTGAGCATTTTCAACTCCCATTGACTTAAATGGGAAGTTTTTCATCAACATCTTGCAGGTGGCTTCCAGACTCTCACGGAATCAGACACGTTGCCAGATATTAGGCACAAATTCACCTTTGTCACATAAAACCCAAGCACTGTGATTATATGCCGGTGTAGCTGTGAGGAATCCACCTCTGCAATCAAGGGCCAAGACACAGAGCTGCAGTGCAGATTCTTGTAGCTACTTCTCTAGCCTATAAGCTGCAACTCCGCTGCCTGTGGCACTAAAAGCATTTGGATCCATGTCATTTGTAACCCCCAGCTCTACCTATTACCTGAACTTGGGTCATCCCAACAACACCTTGCATAGGAGCCTATGCAAATCCATCATAGAGGTATGCAGAGAAATGTGGAGGACCACCTATGTGACTGCTCTCGTGATAGCTCTTTCCATACAGCCCCGACACTGGGCTTGAGCAGGGAACCTTCCAGAGGCCTTCTGCACCAGTGTGAATTTCTCCCAAATAGCAAAATTGGGGAATTCAGTTCAGTTTAAGTACTGCAGAGATCAATGATAAGGTGAGAACAGAACCAATGGCTGCAGAAGGAGTCTCATTCAGCCAACTCAGTAGGAAGGATGGCCACCCTAATACAAGGTCCTGGTGTGAATCGAGTGTTAATAATAGTATGTAATACAGCTCCATAGACATGTAAATAACTAACAGGAGACTTCTTGGGAAACTGAGAGACATGCAGAGTCCCCATCCTCCCTAAAAGTCTATAAGTTGGCACAGAAGGAACTGTGAAGAAAGCAGTCACATGTCTTAGTAACCGGACTGAGCAGTGGACCAGAATATTATGGGGCAGGGATTTTTACAATGCAGAAGACCCCTGGGGCTGTGTGTTATTCACCTGAGTTAAAAAGTTGCTTCAACTTACTCAATTGAATTGCATTATAAAAAATGAAAAGAGAGCTGGAAACAGCTGTGCATTCCCTTGTTTCTACATCTATTATAATTATTTCCTGGGATGGGTGAACACAACTGTGTTATGACTTGAAACTAAGGATGTGACAAATAACTGATTTGGATTAAAGTTGTACACGAGTCCACTGACTCAGAAGATATTTGTTTTCATTGACTAGTGCTCCAAGAAATGATGTGAATAAAAAAAATTGTAGCTCTATATAATGGGCCTGATTTTCCAAGTGTGTTGAATGCCCATAGCCCCCCCGACTCCAGCTGGAGATGTGGATGGTCAATACTTCTAAAAATCAGGCCCTCCACATTTAGACAATACATTGCTAAAAAAAATACATTGCTAACAGGGTAAACATCAATATGGCAAAATGAAAACCAATCCTTGAAATAGCACAAAAAATGCTACCTAGACACTATATACAAATTAAGGCCTCAAGGAAGGCTCAGCCCTGCACTGAGGATGATGTGGAGATCTGTGGCTCCAGTGGAATCCTAGATGGCCCCCATTCCCATCAGTGATGTCCCTGTACAGTGATAAGTGAGTCTCAAAGGTACCACTGGCCCAGTTCAGATGGGCACCCTACATTTTTGATAGCTTGTCTGAACCAACTGGCACCATAGGTGCTGGAACTAGGAATGCTGGGGGTGCTGGCGCACCCCTTGGCTTGAAGTGGTTTCCATTTTATATAGGGCTTACAGTTTGGTTCAATGGCTCTCACTCCCCTTCCCTCCCACTATACAAATTCTTCCAGCACCCTGTCTGGGACTGCAAAGCTGTGCATGAAATCCACTATTAAGCTTTTTGTGAGGTTTCCAGTACTCTCAGCTTCTGATAAGGACAAAAGTAGTTGGACAGCAGGCCCTCTAGCAGTATTTCAACATTTCTGCTGCCAGGGGAATCTTGCAGTTCAGATGCAAACAAAAGAATCATAACAATAAAAGTGACCACAACATTTTTTGAACCTCAGCGGAGGTTCAGTGTGAGTCTGAGTTCATGCAAAGCGTTGAGGGGTGAGGCTACTTCTTATTTTGTCTTAATGGATTCTTACAAATATTCTACTATAGGAGTCAGATCCTCAGCTGGTGTAAATGGGCATAGATACACTGAAATATTTACACCAGCCAAGATCTGGCCCAAGGATTTTTCTTCAGCTAAATCTATGCAATCTAATATTATATATGATTTTTTATAGCCACAATGACTCAGATTTACCCCAGCATTTAACTGAGGACACCAAACTGATCATGAACTTATTACAAGCAGATGGGCGAGGTAAGTGTAAAAGGCAAAACTCTAATTACAATTACTTTGAATTCTCAGCTTTGTTAGACAGAAACTTACATAATGACTTTACATCCATCAGCCAGGGGATTCAAAGTCACTTGCTGATGGATGTGAAGTCATTATGTAAGATGTCATTAAAAGACATGTAAGCCCTATGGACTGAAGCTATCAAGGATTGGGAGCTCACCCCTGACATCTGTTCATGAACAGAGGAAAGAGTGGATACAAGCTCTAGATGGAAAGGAGATTTCTGCCACCATCTATTGATGAACACAGGAAAGAACAGAGAAAAGGTTTATTTGCATAAGCTTTCTACCCAGAAATCCTCCAAGTGACACACTGGGGAGTCACAATACTATAGACCAACTCCAAATGTGTGGGGTATGGGACTGAACTACCAGAGAAAATTGTAAGGAAAAGGGACTTCTACCTTGTGACAAGGACTCTTCTCAAGGGTCCTGTATGCCACTGATCTGCCTCCACTGAAGACTCTGTGAAGAGACAATGCACAGCTGACTCCATAATGGAAGATGATGTTGCAGAAGCTGAAGAGGGTAGTAGCGGAACTGAGTGAACTCTGGCGAGGCCTTCTCTACCAAACACCAATTAAATTGAAATCAGTACAGGTGGGTTAAGTGGTGGGAGCATTTCTTCTAGGGGCTGGAGACAGGCCTGTCCAAGTGCATTCACAGACTCTGGGACTATGCTACTCACTGACACCAAAACATAAATGGGGTTTAGCAGAGGGGAAAGAGTGGAAGTGACAAGTTAAAGGACATTTGTTTATCAGACATTCCCATCATCAGGTGGGAGACTGAATTAAAGGAATATTGCCAAAGATACCATGAGGGTGGGTGTTTTTCAAGATGATGCTGTGTTCCCTTTCCCCCCATAAAGTCTTTCTTTGTTTCTTACACAGACTCAGTGTTTATCAGAAGGGAAAATATTGCCTGTTAAGGGCACCCAGGAGAGGTATTTAGTTTTTCCCAGGTGTCTGAGTGGGGGCTTGAGCCAGCACTGTGTGTTAATTTTAAGATGAACCCCTACATATTTGAATGCAGCCTTTATTGCTCCTGACAGAACATGGCCAAAGGGCTTCAGAAAACTGAGCATTTTCCTAACACTGAAATAATGTTTGTGTTGAAGCTCTTGGTTTCATTAGATTTGTTCTTCAAGGTAGTGACTCTGCTATTCGGTGTAGCACTGAACGTGTTGTTGGCATGCACCAAATAAGAATAATAATTAACAAGTGGGCATATGCTTTATTGAGGCTGGATGGGTATTGTCTCCTTTGTATGTTAAATCCTGCCCTCTGAGGAGTGAGGAGAGAAAGGAACACATGGTTCTAAAATGGAACAAGAGACAGAATTCTGCAGAGAATGAATTCCTTTCTACTTTAGAGCTAGATTCTGACTTTAGGCACAGCCTTCACCAGCCTAGGAATAGTCCTGGGTCAGGCACTGTGGCTGGAGGTCAAAGCCAGATGTAGGGTTGGGACTGGGCAGATGGTACTGCTGGAACCGAGAACTGGGACAGGTCAGAGTTAGAACTGAAATCACAGTCCATGAAAAGCCAAACCAGTAGGAGCCCAGGACTCTATCAGGAGTCCAGATAGAGGCCAAAGGTTGAAGCTGGGTAGTCACAGTCCACGGGGGCCAGGAGGCTGAGACAAGGCTAGAGCAGGCCAGTAACAGGGATGGAGCAAAGTCAGAGTAGGGCAAGGACAAGACTAGAACAGGACCTGGGCAAGGAACAGGAACTGGGTCAAGTGTAGGCTGGGAGTCTACAGACTCTGCTACCCTGTGAGTCAGCAGAAACATTCCTGACTGGGTTGCATAGACTGATCTTGCAGCTCTGGAGGGGTTGGGGAAATATCTGGGCCTGGGGGTCAGCTGACCCAGTCTCTGCTCAGAGATAGGATGTTGCCATTTGCCTGAAGGCTGAGTCACTACCGACTGTGAGAAGGGTAAGTCAGTGCAGCTGAGTTGTGGTCACTTGTCTGATGGATGACTCACTGCAGCTCTGTCGGAGGGGCAGCTGAGCAAGCAGCCCTGGTTTGTCTGTGGGTTTCCCTCACATCAGGTGGCATTACAACTAAGATACACATCTTTGAGTCACAAATTCTTCCTTGCTTCCTCCTTGCTTCCAGAGGTAAAAACAACTATTCCTTGCTAATGGCTCAGCTATATTGATCAGCAAGTATAAGAGCTGGGTAGGTGTGGAGACAATGCTGCATTCATTCTCTGCCCCTCTACACACCTGCTCCAGGAAGGGAGTAAGTGGATGTATCTCCCCTCTTACTCCAGCCCATCTGTTTCGATGGCGTATGTACAGACGTAAGGTGGTTCTCACTCTTTTGCACGGGCATGGATTCCATGGCATAATCCAGCTTTTAATGTTTTAAATACTTTATTGGGTTAAATGGAGAGAACCTGCTAATAAAAGACGTTTCTTGGCTTTAGAACTTCATGTACTATTAAGCTTTTTTTGGTGAGATCCTGATCCTTGTGGGGAGGAGATGAAACACCAACACCACCTTGTGCTTTCCATAGCAAATAGAAGGTTTTCTTGCACTTCAGAGGTCTGTTGTTGTTTGCATGTCTCTCGTAGAAAACATTCATGTTAATAAAGAACTTTTCCCCCTTTTAAGCACCCTGAAGCTGATTTCTCATCTATGAGGCTGTAAATTACTTTTAGAGGTTAATTGTAATGCAAATCTGCTCATCATGGGGTTCCAGCAGCCAGAAAAAAGTGAAAACATTCCCTTCTCCAGTGGCAAAGGCACATAGGACATCCACCTTTCCATTTCCAAAACCACTTTGAGAGGATTATATGCCATATGGTTTCTCAAATGTAGCACATTAAATGTAAGAAATCTCCATTAAATGCAACGTTAAGGTTGCACAATTACAATGTAAAAATGTCAAGAAACGTAAATGTTAAAGCGCCCACAGCAACGTTAATGGGCCCATTTTGCACCTCCTCTATATTTGATACTATGCGTTTAAAAATGTAGTGTACAATTCTGCAACCCTTTTTCTTATGAATAGTTCTTACCCCTGCAATACCCCTGTTGACTCATATGTGTAAGATTTTCAGTATCAGCACCAAAACCAGCAGTATTCAGTAGCAAGGTATTCATTTAATAAGAAAAACAGGGATTGCAAACACTACGTACTGTGGGCCAGATTGTGATGAAAATAGCAGATTTCAATGAATACATCTTGCAGTCTTAACTATTACATTTGTTAACAGCAAACATATATTGATTTCTTATGAGCTTTATTCAGGACAGATTCAGTTTGTGCTAGATTCAACTTACGCTGCACCACTGATACTTCCTTCATCTCCTTGCTATTTCCAGGTGCATCGCTACTGAAAATATCCTACTCAGCTCACTCTGGTCCCTCAATGCATGGCTTCAGTCACCAATAGCACTACCCCTGTGAGCCACAGTGGGATGGGATGGACTGGCTCTGGCAAGCACTCACTCCTGCTAAGCTGTGCCTCACTGGGGGGGGGGGGGTGCGGGAGGCCTGTGTCTCGGGGAGGCATTGTGCCCAGTCAAAGCAATACCACTCTTTTCATCTTTGCAGTGGCTAATGCCACAATTGAATCTAACCTTGTGGAGTCCTTGCACTTGGAGGAGCCTAGAGGCGTGCGTAAGGACTGCCATTTTGGCTAGACTTTAGGTAGTGTTTAGAGGGCAGGTCTTTCTGCTCTCTACTTTTCCTCATGCAACTAGTAATGAAGAGTCTCTTTCTTAAGACAGCAGGACCAAGGTTAGTTGAGGGGCCTTGCATTACATTGGCTGTCAACATTCCATCATGTTGCATATTCCTACAAACAGATGATATTATAGTGAAGGGATGTAAAAAGTCTTCTGGAATAGGAAGAGGACAGATTGTTTTTGGCTGTGTGGTTTTCTGCTTTTTGTTCTTATAAAAGTATTCTCATAAGTCTTTAAACTTCAAGGTCAATATGAAATCAAGGTCCAACAGAGGGCCATGAGATGAGAAGCAGCAGAGCTGTTTTTTCATGTGAAGTAGTGTAGCTAGTTTAGGGAGACAGTTCAAAAGATTTCAACTGTGGTCATGAGCAAGCAGAGGACTATTAACATGCAAGAGTATGGTATTGATTTAGATAACACTAAGTGATTTATTATAGTACCTTGAAACTATAAAGAGCAACACATTTCAGTGAAGTAACCACAAAATTTAAAGTGACAAAGGATTAGTTTATATACTATTGTTTCCCTTCAGTAGAACATAATTTCTATCTTTTCTAGTTTTGTAAGCAAGTGTAATCCTTCTCCTAGGCATTCCTCTTAACACTACAAAACAGAACTGGTTTGAGCCCCCACCCAGTAATCTGGGAAACCTTACCACCACCCGGGCACATCTAAGAGGCAATACTTCACCACTCACAACCACTGAGTCTGTGTATAACAAAAGATGACTTTTATTAAAAGGGAAAGAGAACCCAGCATTAATTTGGGAAAATGCCACAACCACATTCAAAAGCATACAACTATAAGGAAATCTGACCTCAAAGTGTGTTGGGCAGTGTCCTTTCCCTCTATTTCCCACCTGTTGGTGGGAAAGTCCAGTGACCAAATATCCCTTTAACACATCACTCCCTTTCTCCCTGTGCTGCACCCTACTCACAATTGGGGGTCCTGGGCTAGTGAAGACCTAGGGTCCAGAGATGCATTCATAGGGGTTCACGTCCACCCCTGTGGATGGGAGGCACTGAGCAATGCCTCTATTGCTGCTACTGTTTCTCTATATGCCATGTTCTCAGGTTCCATCACTAACCATGGGTGGTGGGTGAACCCTGGGCCCCGGAGGCTAGTTCCTGGCCCAGCCCACCCCCTTCTGCCTGAGGCCCACCCCTCCTGGCAGAGCCCAGAGCCTGTCCGCCCCACCCGCCCCAGCCCTGGGCTGACCAAGCGCCCCCAGTCCTGAAGCGCTGGGTAAGCGGCATGCCCCCTCCCAGCCATTAGCCCCAGCCTTCCCAGCCAGGAAGAACCCCCCGCAGCAGAGCATTGGGAAGCAGAAAGGGGCCTGGAGGCAGAGCATGGGCAGGGCCATACAAGGCCTTCGATACCCGCTACCCACATCATTAACCCAGCTCTTAGTGATTTCAGAAAGTAGATGGGAACCTCGCTTCCAGTGCAATTGCTGTGTTATCTTTCACTTCAACACTGTCCCCACACAAAGTCTAAGGCTGAACTCCTAGACCTGCTAAGCATTCACACCAGCTCCAGGAACCACCAACCAGTGATAAGGACTCTCAACTGAGTCTAATCCAGGACTGGCTCCAGGGTTTTTGCCGCCCCAAGGGGCAGGAAAGAAAAAAAAGCCACGATCTCAATTGTGATCGGCGGCACTCCGGCAGCAGCTCCACCGCACCGCTTTCTTCTTCGGAGGGAATTCGGTGGCAGGTGCTTCCCTTCAAGAGGGACCCGCTGCCGAATTGCCACCGAACAGCCCGATGTGCTGCCCCTTCCCCTTGGCTGCCCCAAGCACCTGCTTGCTGGGCTGGTGCCTGGAGCTGGCCCTGGTCTAATCAACTCTGTTTTGAAGCACTGGAGAGGAACGGAGAAAATGGTCATCTAGAACTCTTTAGGCAGGGTCCACAGCACTACATAGAAACACCTATCCTCATCCACTTTTCACTTCACTAGGATTTGGCATCTTTATCCCTGCTTAGCAAGTGAGATTCAGTTTAGGGTGACCCCTCCTCTCAGTCAGGGCATGTTAAGAACAGTTCTGCTACCCTTTACTCATACAATAAGGATACCATATCATTAACCCTGCATTCAAATAACTAGAGTGATTTGTAACCCAAAACCAGCCAAAACTGATCATTTTGGCAAAGCATCCATCATGTGGTGCACCTAGGCAGAGTAGGTGTGTCTATGCAAACATGGCCTGCTCCTGAAGTCTTTTTCC